>NC_090924.1:175830601-176433517 GCF_040938575.1 Ambystoma mexicanum | reverse complement strand
AGAGGCAGCGGCAGGGGAATGGGACTCTGTAATAAGACCGTTCTGTAAATTGGTATGAAGGTAGTCTCTTAGTACCTCTTTCTCTTTGGCTGATAATATGTACATTCTGCCAAAGGGAAGTGGGCTGTCCGGGATGAGATCTATGGCACAGTCATCTCTGCGGTGTGGAGGTAGTTCGGAATATTCCGTCTGGGAAAAGACAAGATGGTATTTTTTATATTGAGGAGGCAGCGTGGAGATTTCGTTTACCGAGGCTTTCAAGTCCTCCTGAGGGGTTTTCTGGATCTCTTTCTCCCTCTTTTCTGCTTGAAGACCCATGCATCTACTGACACAATATTCTGAGCCTAAAAAGAGGGTCCCAGCCGTCCAGTTTATATACGGGTTGTGTCTCTTTAACCAAGGAAGGCCCAAAATGACAGGATAGTGAGCCGTTCTTATGATGTCCAATTCTATGGTTTCACTATGGTTGGATAAGGACATGGAGAGGGGAGAGGTGTGATCGGTGATCGGACCCGAAGTAAGGGGACTGCCATCCACACTCTCGACTGGAATAGAAAGGGTTTTCCCTATTCTGGGAATACTATGGTTCTTAGCCCATATGTCATCTACAAAATTTCCTGCGGCTCCGCTGTCTATTAGAGCCGGGACATTTTCAAGACAAATGTTCTTCCAGGATAAAGATACTCCCACTACAACCATGGAACGGTCTGTGGAGGAAGTTTGCGTGGAGGAGAATGCTCCAATGGGGGAACAAAATTTATGGAACGAACCCGGCCCTGTAGTTCCCTTCACGACCGGGCACTGGCGTTTCCCGTCTTCCTGAGTGGAGCTATAGGGCATTCCTTGACCGTGAGGTTGTTGGCCCCGCAATACATGCAAAGTCCTAGGGACTTTCTCCTAGTCCGCTCTTCCACCGAAAGAGGGCCACGAGTAGTCCCAAGCTGCATAGGTTCTTCGTGAGATGCGGTTTTAGATACGATATGGTGGTTATCTGCTAATGGTCTAGGATTCTTGCCCTTTCTTCTTTCTCGATTTCTCTCTTGCGAGCGATAGTCCAGTTGCATGACTAATGCAATGAACTCCGCCATGTTCTGGGGGCGCCGGACTCGGGACACTTCGTCCTTTAATTCCTCGGACAGACCACGCCGAAAGACCGTGACTAAGGTATCATCCGCCCAGGATGTGTCTGAAGCATACTGTTTGAATTTAGTAACGTAATCCAGGATATCGAGATTTCCCTGCTTTAGGTCCATAAGACGTTCTTGAGAGGCTATCACTATTTCTTGCCTACCAAACATGCTTTTGACACTGTTACAGAAGGCCGGATATGAATCTAGAATTGGGTTGTTATTAACCACTAAAGGGGTTGCCCAAGCTAGAGCTGCGCCCGTCATTTGGGCTATCATGTGTCCCACTTTATCCCTATCTGTTGGGAAGAAGGCTGTCTTGAAAGTGAATTGAATGGTACAGGATTCCAAAAATTCCTTTACCATATGCGGGTTACCATCAAAACGGCCCGAAGGGAGTGGACCTGGCGGGACCTCCGCACTATGGGCGGCTCGGTGATCCTTTTGTCTTAATGTGAGGTTTTCTTGTTTTAATTGCTGTAACTCTGTGGAGAGCGCTTGGACAGCGTTAACTAATTGCTGTATCTGCTGTTCCATAGCGTCTGGATTCAGATTGTCTTCAATATCTAGATCACCAAAGTCTTTTCTTTTTTAAATGGCGTTGCTACTGTTATCTTTCTAGCTCCAAACAAACGATCAAAGAAGTTGGTTTTCTAACTTTAAGGCAAAGGTAATCTCGGTAAAGGTGGACAATCAGAATAACAGAAAACTCTCTTACCTTGTCTTCAAACTCAAAGTGGATATTAGGGAAATACCTGAGTCCCCCTCTCCCAGCCTAAGGAAACAGGCGTGGAGTGGAGGCGTCAGGGAAACCCTTGGTCGGGAAAAACCCTTGTTGCTGGGGATCGTTGAGAGTTCCTGACGAGGACTGTCGCGGCTCGTGAGCGTCGGGAGACAATCCCCGGAGGTACGAAGGAGTCGAGGATGTCGATGTCTGTGTTTTTGGCCTCTGACTGTTGATACAAACCAGAAAGGTAAGTGTTCTGTCTTTTATGGTAAAAGATACTCAAAAAGCAGGGAGGAAAGGAATTTTGTACCTTGGGAGGAATTCTAAAAGGTTTCAGGTGTTGGTAACAAGGTGGCTGGCGTTCGGCAGTCTGAGAAGGGTTTACTGGAATTCGTTCTGAAGATATACAAGGTAAATATAAGTAACGAGTACTATTTGACTGATCTAAGAGAGCGGGAGATAAGTAGCGTACCTACCCTAGCATATAATTCCTTCTGTGAGAAGTCGTGACTTCCATGGAAGAGGAGGAGTCTGGGTACTGTAGTTCAAGAGGTGGAATGGGTCTGCCTTTGCTAATACCGAGTGGGAGAGAAAAAAGGTTAACTGCGGGTTCAACTGAGAAGGGGAGAGTTGTGAGAATCGATGAGCTTACTTACTGGGAGGCAAGTGCCGAAATGACTAAGTAAGAGTTGGGTGTCGGGAATGGCTGGCCTGTGAATTGGTCCGCGAGGAGGCAAGGAGCGTGGCTCACGATAGTCGTAGCAACGCGCTGGTCCATCGGTGTTGATGTGGGAAATACTCTTCCGTGTTGACGGGGAGGAGTCACACCCTCCTGATCTGATCGAAAGACTGGACCAGCGCACGAAGGACTGGGCGCCATTTTGGAAGGATAACTTCGCACCCCTTGTACATACCGCCAACGGCGCCACACAGACCAATTCCGCGTCGCACTCGTGACAAGATGTGTCACTCGACTACGCATGACTAGACCCCTGTCACTGGGTTCTTCCAGCAATGAAGAAGTAGCCAGTCGGGAAGATAGTCCAGTGGAGTTCGTCTCGCGGTTAGTTGGTCCTACTAACCCAAGTGAAGAAGTTGTCCCTTCCGGAGCTTCTCAGTTGAATTGAAAAAGGAGTTTCAGCACATCAGCAGCACTTCACTGGGCAATTGAAAGGTCCAGGAGGATGCAGCAAGCTTCGTTCACAATTTCTTCATCAGGTATTTCTCCCAGTGGTTGACTCTGCCTCCAGTCCCAAAACCATCGCCTTTTAAGCAGGTTCCTCCATGTATGCACAACCTAGGCTGTCAATCACACAGCCAGCCAATCAGGACTGGTTGCATTCAGGCAATCCTAGAGACAAATGACAGGGGATTTTGGGACCCTCCCTCACATCCTGTCCTTCCAGACACACTGGAGCCAGAGGCAGGTTTCAGGGCTGAAGCCTGCCAAAGTCAAGAAAAAGGGTTCAAATCCGTTTTGATGCACAGAGTAAAAACCCAAGAAAGACCTCACAAACAGAAAATGGTGAAAAAGAAGTCAGGGCCATTTTGACAAAATGGTCACACATGGGTGCTGTACTGCAGCTGAGGAGCCATCCTGGGGTAGAAAAGCACAATAGTAGGAAAATTAAACCACTGCCAACAGCCATTTAAAGTAGTGAGGGTAACATAAAAATGTTACATGAAAATGTAGGATAAGGGGCTACTAAGTAACCACCCAGCACTCCACATAAAATGTGGTGTGCTGGACCTATACAGAGAAAAGGTAAGTACCTTTTCTTGTGTGAACAGTAGTTCACACAAGAAAAGGTATTTAAACCTTTTGAGAAATCTAAAGGATTTCTCTGTGACACTGCACTGACGGTGCTGAGTGTAACCATACAAAGGATAGATGTAAAACTCCAAACACAGTGGAGACACATAATCCAAATCAGGTCAAAACACACGAGAGAGCGAGAAAAAGGTCTCACTCACTCCAGGGTTAAAATTAAAAAGTCCTAAGCCCAGCACAAGAACTGGGGGTTTCTAAGGTGGGAAGAATTAAGCTCTAAAATGAAAATTCTCCCAAACAGACTGTCCACTTGTTCCTTCTCAACACATGATTCCACCCCAGCCAGGCTCCCTCCACTGTCACCACTGCTCTCCCATATACTCAATATAGCTCTCAAAGACAGAGTAATTCGGCTCATGTGGGTCAATTTCCTATAAAATTATGCCACAGGATGTTCCAATTATGAAGCTGGCTGGACTTGCAGGAGGGGTAAGCAAGTGTTGTGACGCTATTATACCATGTTGTTGTATAATTGAAAATGCGATCAAAATACACCATTACTAACATCATGCAAATTGTACATTGCAAATGTTTTGGTGTCTGTCTCTTCCGCCCATTTGTGTTTCTACAAATAACGAACGCTGGAAATAGGTTTTTTATGTTGTTTTACCATGTTGTTTGATATAACAATTAAAATATGCTAAACACATTTCCTTGTCTATGGTGGGAGATATAATCCTATGAAATTCCTACTGTGAGGTAAATTTCTGACAAGTAGCCACCTTTCGGTGTGTTAGAGGTGGGTAGCTAGTGGTACATGTACGTTTTTTTCTGCTGGACTTGCAGGAGAACAGCCTTTATAGATTGGCCATGTACAAGTATTCTCAGCCTTTTTGTCCCAACAAAATGTCTGATGCTGTTTCTGTTAACATGATATGTCCAAAGACAGACGTGCATAATTGCCAAATAAGCTGCTGTAATAGTTGGAAAACCCTAGGAGACTTTGAGTGGACTTCAGATCATGATGCATTTCCCATTCCTGAATGGCTTGCACCTTCACTGGGTCCATGGAAATACTTTCTCTACTTTTGGCTTGTCCCAGAATCGAAATTTGAGTTGTGTAAGACTATAATTTATTAATAGGAGAGTTAGCTGATGTAGAATCTCAGAAACATGGGTAACATGATCTTTCAAGCAAGGTGATGAAAATACAAATCATCATGATAGACCCAGACTGACAACCCCACCATACCTGAAAAGATGGAATCCATAACATGATGGAATACTGCTAAGCATTGCAGAGCCCAAAGGACATTACCCTGTATTCATAATGTCCCAGTGGATCTCTGAAGGTGGATTACCATGAGTGGCCCGGCATGATGTTGAAGGTCCAGTTTGGAAAATATAGCATAAATACATCAATGTGTCCATTATCAGAGATTCTGAGTATCAGTCTTTGATGGTAATATGATTTAGCAATTAGTAGTCTATAAAGAGCCAGACGGATCCCTCCTTTTTAGGAACAAAAATCATGCGTTCTCCTGTGGGGGATCTAGAATGAGTAATGAAGCCACGTGCCAAGCATTTGTTTTTTTTAAAACATATTTTATTGGTTTGAAATACATTACTCACTCAATACATTAAACATACAAACTTTCAAACTTCCAAACATTTACATGCATAGCAAACACCTATGGGTATTTGTCCAGGTAAATCTGCAGATCGAATGTAAACCATAATCTCATTTGAAAGTTATAATTCAAATCTTTATAGCAGTTCATTACACGTTATGCTTTGTCAGTTATTGTCTTTAGTTGTCTTCCCATTTTTGCCAGATCTTGCGTGCTTTCTCAGGGCAGCCTCTAGTGGTATATACTCTTGTTTCCATTATTATGCATGCGTCCACCTCCGTTACCCATTGATCATATTGTGGGGAGGAGGGTGAGCCCCATAGCTGAGGTATATTTCTTTTTGCTATGCCTGTGGCTGTTGAGAATAGAAGCTTTTCAAATCGAGATAGTGCAATGTCTTCCTCTATTCCCAGTAATAGTAGTTTGGGGTCCCTTAGTATTTCCTGGCCAGTGACTATTGAGAGTCTGTTACAGCACCTCTGCCAGAAGGTTTGGATTTGTGGGCATTCCCATAGAATGTGGAAGAAGGTCCCTCTCTCTCGCCCACATCTAAGGCAGTTGGGGTTTGTTGCTCTCCCCCATCGGTATAAATCCTCTCTCGGATAATATATCCTGTGTAGTATTTTGAGCTGGATCAGTCTGATTCTGGCGGATATGGCTGTTTCTCTGGGATACATAAGAGTCGTAACCCAATCTTCTGGTTGTATTAGTCCTACGTCCTGTTCCCATTTGGCTTTCAAACCGTGGAACTCTGGTTTTGCAAATGAGGAGATTGCGTTATACATTGTGGAGGTTACCTTATTATTTGTTCTCTCAAGTACAATGTTTCTCTCTATTGGTGTGGACTCAGGCATATCAGTCAGATCTGCTGTATATGTTGTGTGCGTGTGTACCAGCTGCCTGTAGTGGAAGTGTTCTGTTATGGGTAGGTCAAACTTCTCTCTTAGGGATTGGAAGGACAGCACTGCACCGTCTTGTATTATGTCTCCAATCTTGGAGATCCCAGCTGTTTCCCAGGTTTCCCATCTCGGAAGCCTGTTAAGTTCAGGGAGATGCCTATTCCTCCACAGTGGTTGCACCGGTGTGATTTTCCCCTCCCAGCCTAAATCTTTATGTACATCTCTCCATATCCGTGTTGTATGTACTTTGATTGTGTTTGGGGTTTGTCGTGGTGTATGTTGGTATAGGCTCTCTAGTAGGGAGGATCCCTGTCTTGCTCGTGTGTCCGCTCGAATATGTGGTTGCTCTGGGTCGCTGTGTAGGATGTCATTTACTATTGTCATCTGGGAAGCCCAATAATATGTCTGAAGATGGGGGAGTCTGATCCCTCCCTCCCACGTGGAGCGTTGCAACGTGTGCAGGGCTATTCGAGGGTGACCACCTCCTCACAGCAATTTCCTAAGAATTCCATCAATTTTGGAGAATTCTGTTTTATGTATGGATAGCGGTGCATTCTGCAGGATATATAGAAAGCGCGGGAGAGCTAGCATCTTAAACAAGGCCGCTCTGCCCAGTATAGTTAGGGGGAGGGCCATCCAGTGCTTCACATCATTAGTGAATCTATCTATGATCGGGTAAAGGAATTTGGGGACATATTCTGTAAGATCAATCATGATTTGCACGCCAAGGTACCTGAATTGTGTGGTTACTACTTGGAATGGACAGTTATTTGGGATTGCCTCGTTTGATCCCTTAATTGGGAATAATATGGATTTGTGGTAGTTCACCTTCAGCCCACTAAACGTCCCGTATCTATTCAGTAGTTGAGTGACAATAGGACATGATTCTTTCGGGTTGCTCATATAGATGAGCAAATCATCAGCGTATAGGAACACCCTGTCTTCCCACCCCTGGGCCCAGTGGAATCCTTCCGTGACTGTGTATCCCTCAGCATTATTACCAGGGGTTCAATCACTAGCGCGAACAGCATTGTGGATAAGGCTCATCCTTGCCTTGTTCCCGTCCCTAAATTAATACTGCGTGAGGACCATCCGTTTACTCTAATCACAGCTGTCGGGGCTTTATATAGGAGTTTGACCCAGCTCATAAATTTATCGCTGTAGGAGTTTGACCCAGCTCATAAATTGATCGCTGTATCCCATTTTGTTCATTATGACCCACAGAACCTTCCAATGGACGGAATCAAATGCCTTTTCAAAGTCAATTGTGAGAAGCGCAAGTGCCTCTTTTAGTGTTGGTGCTCTTTCAATGGCAACGTGTAATCTATAGATGTTCACCCTCGTGGATCTCTGCGGCATAAAGCCGCATTGGTCTGGGTGGATGAGGGTCATTATCACCTTTTGCAGCCTATTTGCGAGTATCTTTGCTAGGATTTTAGCCTATGTGTTTATAAGCGAAATCGGTCGATAGGAACTACATGTATCTGGTGGTTTACCTTCTTTGTGTATTACCACTATGCAAGCCTTTCTTAGATCTGGAGGGAAAGTCCCTGTTTTCTTCGCGTGTTGCAACATCTTGAGCATGTGTGATGCTACCTCACTACTCCCTGTTTTTTTTCCACCTTTCCGCTGGGAAGCCATTGGGGCCGGGAGTTTTCCTGTTTTGTAGATGGGATAGGGCCATTGTCAATTCTTCTTCTGTGATTTCTGCTTCTGAATTCAGTCTTTGAGTATCGTCCAGGGACGGGAGGGTGATTTCGTCCAGTATGGCGGCGTCTATTGGGGTTGGCGGGGCAGCGTATATTGTTTCACAGTAGGCAGCGAAGCATTCTGCGATTTCTGAGTCAGTCGAGGTCTGCTCTTTATTTTCCTTATTTATTCTTCTGACCTGAAGGTGCCCTTCATCTCGTTTCTCTAGCCATGCTAGCATCTTGCTGGCTTTGTCCCCGGTCTCGTATAGCCTGGCTCCCATTGTTCTATGTGCCTGCTTTGCACAAGTTAGGGTTATGTTCTGTAGTTTCTTTTGCGCTAGGATCAGGGCTCTATTGTCTTCAATTGTTCCTGAGTTAATGTATTGTTCTTCTGTATATTGCACCTCGGTTTCTGCATCTTCTACATCTTTTCTATGCTGTTTTTTGTATGCTGCTGTCCAGCTCAGGACCACTCCCATCAAGCTTGCTTTGTAGGCTTCCCATAATATCCCATTATCGGATACCGACTTTTGATTTATCTCGAAGTATGTGGTTGTTGCTTCTTGAATTACTTCCACTAGTTCGGGAAGGCCTAAGTAGTATGGATTCAGTCGCCAGATTGGTGGGGGCTGTGGCCTTTCAGTTTCCAGCTGTAGCAGTAGGGGTGAGTGGTCCGATATCCCTCGTGGGAGTAGGGTTGCTTCCACTACTTTATGTATATTCACAGCAGGAAGAAAGAAGTAGTCCAGCCTAGACAGTGATGCGTGTGCACCTAATAGAAACAAGTATTGTCTTTCAGTTGGATGGAGATCTCTCCATGCGTCTCTTAATCCTAGTGCTGTTGCAAAGGTAGCTAGTTTGGTTGGTACCGCTGGGTTTCTTACTCTTATGCGTGTCCGATCCATATTAATATTCATTACTTCATTGAAGTCTCCACCTATTATTAAGGTGTCAGCGGTGTTATTTGCTATTATTGGTGTGATATCTTCTAGTAGGGTCGTCATGAGAGCCGGGGGTGAATAGATCGCTAGTATGGCGAAGGTTTGGTTCTATAAGGTGCCCTGCACAAGTACATACCTTCCTCCTGTATCTTGGAGGATGCTGGATACCGTAATGGGAATTTTCTCGTTTATCAATATTAATACTCCTCTCGATCCCATGGAGAATCCTGCATGCACTGCTGTGCGATATTTAGTTCTCTTAAAGAACTGGCATATTCTGCCTGCCAGGTGGGTTTCTGTTAGGAGGACTATATCTGAATTCTGCCGGTTTAGGTATTGTGTGACCAGTCTTCCTTTGATGCTGTTTAGGTATTGTGTGACCAGTCTTCCTTTGATGCTGTTGCCTAGGCCATTTACGTTCCACGTTAGGAGGGATAGCTTTCTAGTGTTGGATTCTGTTTGAGGCATTGTGTTTTTCTTGTTATTCTGTGTTTCAGAAAGCATGGTTTCCGTGTGTGACATCAATTGTTGGTATAGTCTGGAGTTCTTCTTTGCCTTTTTTTTCTGATATGAGCAGGTGTGCCGTGCATGTTTTGTGAACATAAAATAACAATTTTAACTGAACTCCCAACTCCCCCTCCCTATACTCCTTCCCCAACTGAAGCATCTGTCGCCCATTCAACCAACTTTCTAACAATTAGTCAATTTGTTTAGTGTCTCTTGCTATTCCAGCATTAGGGATGCTGGATAGGACACTTGTGTAACTGTGTCCGTGTTTCTCGCAGTCTGTTTTGACACTTTTTCTGACACTTTTTCTGGAGGGGGGGCCCTGTTTTGGGCCACCATACTGTTGATTTGTGGGGAGATCTGATGGTGCATTGTTGGTGGGTTCCTTGGTTTGGGTTTCATTGTAGTTATCGGTGGTCCTGTTTTGTCTGATTGTAATTATTTACATCAGTCGGCTTCTCTCGGTAGTAATTCTTCTTGCTCTTGTATTGGCTGTGCGTTCGGTAGCCCATTCAGACGTGTCGGATCCGTTCGCGTTCCCGTCTGTTCAGCGGGCCCCAGTCTCCTTCCAGGTTACGTTCCGCCCAGTTCCATGATTCTTTAGGCTCATTGAAATGCACAGTTGTGCCATTATGATAGATTTTTAACTGTGCCGGGAACAGGAGGCCATATTTGATGTTTTTCATCTGTAGTCGTTTTTTAAACTGGTCGAAGAATCGTCGTGCTCTTTGTACTTCCCTAGTGAAGTCTGGGAAGAAGGCAATTTTAGAGCCGTTATAGGACCTTTGGTTCTTGCCATTTGTAGTACTGTTTCTCGGTCTCTATAGTTTAGAATCTTGGCAATCACTGCGCGGTGGTGGGGCCCCAGGAGCTGGCCTGCCCTTTGGGACTCGGTGGGCACGTTCAATGGAGAAGAGTTTTGAAAACGTCCTCGGGGCGCACAGGTCTATGAGCAGTCGTTCAGTAAATAGCTCCATGGAGGGGCCTTCGCTTTTCTTGGGGAGCCCCAAAATTCGTATATTGTTTTGCCTAGAGCGGCCCTCTCCCTCCTCCACCCGTTCCTCTAGCATTTTTACACGTTCCAGTACTCTGGTCATCTGTTGCCCTATGTTCCGGAGACCATCTTCTGTATTGGATATGCGAGTTTCTGCCTCTCCTGTGCGAGATGTGAGTTTTTGCAGATCATGGCGTAAGAGGGATACCTCCGTGCTGATGCCATCTATTTTTATTTCCATGGAGGTTCTGGAGTTGGCTATGGCATTCATAATGTCTTTAAGGGAGGGTTTGGCTTCCTCGTCTTCAGCAGCAATGGTTTTCTCCTGTGTCGGGTCTATGGCCATTGTGGGTACTGCATATTGCTCCATTTTGCTTTGTGTTGTGCCTCTTCTGCCCTTATCTTTACCCATGTCTGTCTCTGTGCCTAGTGCAGCACTAGGTGGGGGATTACTTGCCACTTTCAAGGTCTCCACGTGGCTGGATGTTGTTTTTGGCTTTCTTTCCTGCCTCCCCTGCGTTTTAATTCAGTGTGCTTGTGTTTCTCTGTGTGTCGTTCTAGACAGAGGTTTCCATTTCACCTCCTCACCGTGGGCTGGTTGGAGCCTGGGAGGGAGAAGGTGAGGCCTAGTTGGGGTTCCTTCTATTATTCAGCCCCTCTATGTCTGCCGCTGTGTCTTTTTGCCGCTCGGGGGGCACTATTTCTCAGGATTCATCCTCTACACGGGAGGCTCTCGTGGCGGGCAGCCTGTATGTGTCCAGCCTATCCCTCGTTCAGTTTCCGCACACAGTGAAATCGGGGGCAGGTCCCTTGAGGAGGGTCACCATCGAGAGGTGACAAGGAGGTTTGATGTAGGTTATGCGATAGACGGCGGGGAATGGGCAGGCAGGGAGGGATCTTCGGATAGTCTATTCTGTCTCTGTGTTTCCACTGCTCATCGCCCTCCCCTCTCCTTACCGCCTTGTGGGCCTCGACATCCAGGTCTCAGCTCTCCGCACCGCCGTCCGCTGTCCTGGGTCAGCAGGTGCTTGACGCTAAGCGGAGCGCCCTCGGTCGTTCGGCTCACCTTGGATTGGGGTTGCTGCTGGAGTGGTATTGCGGAGATAGCAGCCGGGGGGGAGGGAAACTGCACCCCCGCAGCAGGGCACGTCCGTTTGGGCCTCAGCGCTGTTCGCCTCCCCGCCGTCCGTTCGCTCGGTGTCAGCATCTTTTCGCCTCCAGGAGGGGCCACAACACTTCTGTCCGGAGTGCAGGCACTTCCCTCCCCACCGCCTCTCACGGGCTGCCGCTCGCTCTGTTGTTGTCAGTTGGGAAGTTATGCCACGTTGCTGTGGGCCATCTTGTTTCAGTTTTGGCGGTGTCTACGTTACTTCTTTCGCACTGCAGTTATCTTTTCTTCTGCTCTTCGTTTTGAATTCAGGTTTACTGCAACTCATTTGCTAGATTTCCCCTACCCTTATATATTATTTTAAGGGTGTCTTAGGTCAGAATCCCCAGGATTATCCAGGATATAGTTGGTGGCTCCAGGAGCTCCGTGGGCTCACGTCTCCATCGGTCGCCCGCTGGCCACGCCTAAGCATTCTAGAATATATACTTTCAGCACGTTTGGCTCTTTCTCAGTGAGAGAATATATTCAAGATTTAGGTATGTTTTAATCCAGTTGCAGTTGCCTCTCAGAGACGAATGAGCAGGTTAGGATCAAGGCTATTTGTTCAAGTTCAGAAGAAAATATTTTGGTAAAAAATGTTTATGGGGGTAGGGAGTGGCATGTAAAAATCTGGTTCCGGGTCCCCTTCCAACCCTCAGAGCTTGAAGCTTAAGCAACAGCACTGAGAATCAACTTGACAACAGCTGATGGTACACTCAAATCCAAATAAGACTGTTTTAGTAGTTTATTTGATGGCAGGATTAAGGACCATTAACTAGGGTAGGCCTAAAACAATGGGGTAGATGTAGTTTTGATAATGTAAAAAGCACTAATTTCCTTATCAGATTGATAAACATGGCGTACGGGATGGAATGGTTCACAGTAGGTCCTGAGGCCAAGGGGGGGAGTCATCTATACCCTGTACAATGTCTGTTTGGACTATCAGCTCACATGGGATCCCTGGGGAGGCTTGGCGAATGTATGATCCATATAGTTCCCTAATGCTTCACAGGTAAAGGTCTCCATACATTTTCCTTGAGGGGCAGCCCAATACAGTTGTATTATCAGGGCAAAAGGAGTGGATTTCTATCCATGGGTTGGTGGCCATCCCATTCCAGTCAGATAACAGGCCTTCAAGTGTTCTGTATGTTTCATGGGACAAACCAGGCAGGATTTCAGGTAGTTAGCAGGGATGCCACAGTACAGGCACACGCAATTTCTCCTTCGCCTTTGTTTCTGAGTTCTGACAAAGGACATTACATTTAGTTGATCTGCATTGGTGATGTCGGGAACTTAGACAGTGCCAGATTGTTACCAGTCTGAGGGTCCAAAATGTATCCAATCTTGGCTCTATCTGTAATAAAATGGTTAGACCAAAACATAAATTGGATAGTGCAATGGTTGAAGAATTTGGTTAGTTTTCTGAAACCCCAATCAAAATGCACGGCACTGGACTGGTTGATAGCACTTTCTGAAAAAGTGATGATAGGTCATGTGGATATGGCTTCCTCTAACATGTCATAGCAGACTTAAGTTCTGCCACCTCTGTGCGGTGTGACTGTAGTTCATCCTGGAGGCCTTGCAAGCCATCCACATTAAGGTCGGGTCAGGTGAATAGGCATTTCAAACTATCAGTGTGTGCTCCATGTTCACCTTTGTATCTGAATGAGTCTGCTGTGGATCTTGCCTCTCTCTGGTCAGACAGTGGGCAGCATTGAAGACTACAAAAAACAGTAACTGACCATGTTCAAGAATGTCCAAGAAAAGGCAGGGCAAGGTCCCCAAATCAACGAAGCATAGAAGAGCCACCCATGGCACGGGGCAGGACAAGCGCTGGAAGTAGATGGCTGTAGGAGTTCTGGCCACTAGATAATGATGTTGTGGAAACACAAGACCAATATAAGTGGAATAAAAGCAAGGAAGTGCTGGCCAGGAAAGCAGCAGAACAAGAAGTGTTTGTGATGTGAAACTAAGATTCCAGCCCTCACTCTTACTGGGTTGCTGATATGGAAACAATGCTCTGGGTTGCTGATATGAAACAATGCCTTGCTGCTTCTGCCTGTTTTCAAAGCAGCACCCCAGATACTGTGAAGGGTATGTGTGGGGAACACAGACAGAGATTCCATGCTCCCTCATGCATGACACAGTGGCATCCAGGCTAATGCCATTGAGTGACCATAAAGCCAGGATCCCATCCACCAATGGGGTAGGAGATGCCATCCTCCAGGTCAGTAGCGGCGGCCCAGAAGATCGGGTGCCATCACATTTGGGCCCACATAGTTAAAGCCTATACACCACCTCTCTGAGAAAACTCATCTCATCCTACGACTTCTTTTGCTAACCTTTTGCAAACAACACGTATACCTTTTTTCTTAATTTCTTCTTATACCCCAGACATCTGTGGCCACATCACCAACTGCCTTTCCAACATTAACCATTGGATGGCATTATACTTTGTCTAATGCTGAACTGCTCTGAGATGGAAGTCATCCTTCTTTTAGCATCACGTGGCAATTTCAGGTTCCTGTTTCCTATCTTGTTTCTGTTCAACCACTTCATATTACCACCCAAGGCTACCAACTGCTGCTCGATAAAGGGCAAAACTTTAAATATCAGGAATATCAGCCTAAACACCACCCCCATTCAGCTAAAATTACAATCTCCACTGTGCTCCTCAGAAAAATTAAATATTGCTGCAGCTAACTCTTTGGTTACCCATTCACTCCTTCACTCACCTAATCAAAATACTCAGCTTTTCTGTATACACCCTCTACAACTTACCCAGATCGTCAATCACCTCTGCATACCATCAGCATGCTGGCTGGCTATCAATGAAATGTTCACTTATTCTTCAAATATCTCCTGCCTGCCTTTCAGTCTCTCCATGGCCTAGCCCCTTGCCTCACGGATCTCCACTCTCTAACCATCATCAACCCTGAACAAGTGAAACATTTTAAGGTGACATTTTATAAGATGCATTTCCACAACACCAGATTCATTATTTGTGAATTAGATTTGTGTTTTATATAGACACATTGTGATGGATGTATCATATTAAATGCTTTGCAAACTGAGTACAGAAAACATCTATTTTCATTTTTTTTTATATTGGCAGTGTCTTGTCTATGTGTTAGTTTGTGCTGTGAAATTGGATATGCCATCAGTGTCCATGTAATGTAAATTCTATATACGTGTGTGTATTTTTTTTCTGCTACCTACATTTAGAAACTCTCCTTTTCTTGTAACCCAATGGGAAGGCACCCCATGTACAGTACTCCATTACTTTGCAACTAGGATTGCACTTTACAAACCCATGCAAACATATCATAGATATTTTTTTATTGTGGTTAGTTCATGTAGAGGTATTTTGGCGGTATTTTTGGTTGGTGGTATTTTTGGTATTTAGTGGTATAGTGGTGAGCCTAACTTTAGGGTACCGCCTAATAATTGGTCTTATACCGGGGTCATTAACGGTAAGCAAAGACTGGTCTTAGTACACTCTGAACTATCAATTTATGCCCTTGCTGTATTATTTTTACAATACCATGTTTTACCCTTTTGGCAGTATCTCAGAATACATTTACCATGTAAAACAAACATGAACATTCATTCAGAGCCTCTTAGAAGAACGCAATTTACAGTGACTATCTTTGCTTTGCATTTTACCACATGTGATGTAGTGAAAAACTGCCTGTGGTAAAATGCAATTACCACTTACTTCACCCCTGCATGATAACACAAGAAACCAGGGAACATAAATAAATACCAGAGCTCACTTGTTTCTTTGCAAGCAATTTAAAGGTAATTGAGATTCATGACTAAAATAAAACAGCACATGTAATGCACTAAAGAGATATGTGCCTTTGTTCACCTGCCTATGCTGAATTCACACTCTGCTACAATAATACAATGCGTTTACGATTCCAGCAGCAATATTTAGCACACGTTTAGCTCTCTCCCACCCCAGGCGATGATCCATCTAGAAGTTCAGATAATTACTGTAGCCCTCTCTCCCACCTTAAGTTCTTTGAAACACATTGTGTATAGGCGCTATGTAAATACACGATCATATCATATCTAACTTGGAAAAAAATACTATACAACAACATTAGCTCTGGAAGCGATAACTTCTATTCTTTGCAATTATTATTTTTGCCAACAAATTCACTTCAGTATAATGGGAAGTGAACAGACTTTCGGATGCCTGATATGTCGAAACCCATGCGAAATAAATATCTATACTTGTGATCTCAAACTACACGAACCTCAATTATACATTTCATGCTCACATAGAAGATTCCTGGTTCAGTGTGTGCCTTGACACAGCAAAGTTAAGGATTCCCCATCAGGTTGGCTGTTGCGAAACACCCCCACAGTGGCCCCTGGACAACATTCGCACTGGATCTTCCTTTCTCTGCCTTATCCCCTTCATGCTTAGGATAGCTCACAAAGTATTTTCCCCAGCCTTGCTGTCAGCACTTATCACACGTCCTCAGGGTTACCCTGAGATTAAGAGTGCCTGAAAATGCAAACTCTTCTGAGACAACTGCCAGCCCAGGAGCATAAGCTAGAGCCAACCTCTTCCTGCCAGCCTTTTAAAGCTCTCTCAATAAGCCTGCCCATGTATATAAGTTGCACCTATATGAAATGTAAGGGTGCCAGCCTTTTTCTGTGATGTAACATGCCAGGAAGAACCACCTTCCTTGAAACTCAGCCAACCCTCTCGAATGTTCTGACCGTGTTCACCCTGACTGATTAGAATGATAGCAACGGAAGCACATAGCAATATCTCAGTGATGTTTCCTGCTCTGAAAGTCTTTTAAACAATAAGCTAGTTTTGAGCGAAATGGATTTGCATTCCACAATTCTGACTTGTCACGTCTTCGATTAAATACAGTGCAGCCTTAATTTTGCACATTTATTTATTGAATTTCCAAGCCAACCTTGCACAGCTCAAATGCCTTGCACATTGGGTTTATCAATCTGCACCAAGTTTATATGAAAATTATGAACTGACTTGTTCTGAATATTATTAGGGGGCATTAGTGGTTAGCGAAAGTTTGTCTAATTTTTTTTCTGTGCAACTCAGCCCACAACTTTGGTGTAGGTGTACAAAGTGATAACATCCCGTTATGCAATGCCAAATTCAAAACCTTCATTTGTCTGGCATTCCAAATACTGGTATTAGCTAGATTCAGCCTGAGTCTCACACCTGAGTCTCACACTCTTGCTCACTACAGGAATCAATCTTTTATCTTTATTGAAATCTGAAGCCCGAACTAAAATGTGGAATCACCATTGACATTCAGAATCACCTCTTCCTACAATTCCCTCCTTTTTTTCTGCTGGGACATAACTAAAATCACTGCAGAAAAAAACAAACATGCAGTAATCCAGGCTTCAATACTTCCATGTGATCTTGGGCACACAAACAAACTCGATTGTACCTTGCTTTTAACAGTTAACTCAATCAAACAAAGGTATAAAATTAAACAACATGGAATTGATAATGTTCACATATTTAAAAAAAAGAAAAATTGTGTGTATATACATACATTATTCATCTTCTGATCACTTTTAGATTTTATTTTATTAGTGATCTCCTGTTTGATTTCTGCTTTTTTAAATCACTTATTTTAGTTTTTAGAATTGTTTGTATCTTTCTGATGTTTTGTTTATAAATAAAACATTAAAAAGAAAGGTAACATTAATTTCAGAACAACAATGAGTCCATATAGTTGTACCAGTGGTATCAGTCTAACACTGAAAAGTCAATATTTGGAAAACTAATAAAAACAAAATATGATGTTTAAAAAGTCTCCAAACCAAAACGAGAGTTAAGTCGGAATATCCATTCAGACTCTTGTCCAGGAAATGGTCTTTGGTGAAGTAAACCTCCATCCTCTGCAAGTGAGAATTCCTTCTGGGGTTACCATCTTCATCCATTTTTTTTTGGTCCAGGGGGTCTTTTCCAGTGCACTCCACTCCAGAGGCATCGTCCGGAGATCCGGCGCACTCCAACTTCCAGAGCGCTGTTGGGATAATCTGTTAATTTCTAAAATAAAGAGAAAAATACAAATTAAGAATCAAATACACAAATCCATAAATGTTTCCATTTTCATTGGATATCTGAAATTAAAAAGGAATTATGCATTCAAATACAGATTATACACAAAAAAGCAATATAATGCAGCAAGGACACCTCTTCAGGACCATCTGAAAATAACACGGATTAAGTACAAAAATATAACACAACACGTTTCCTTGCATATATTTCAAACACAACTCATCTCAACACAGCATCTAATGGAAAAATAATACAAATTAACTAAACATTGCTACAAAATTCTTTTCCATCCAAAATCACAGCCACACTAATCATACTCACCAAATCTACCAATCTAATATTGAAATATGTACCTTATCTGCTATACCGCCTTACTTAACCCCTTAAGTGCCAAGGACGAGGTATCTCATCCTTGGATTACCTCCCCAGTGCCAAGGACGAGATAGCTCGTCCTTGGCACTTAAGGAGTTAATGAAGGAGAAAATGTTAGAAGGCTTTGAATGGTTAAATACCAAAATCACCAAAAAAGGCTTTGGCACTGGGGGGGGAGAACTACATGGCAGTTAAAAGGTTAATTATCTATTTATTTATTTCCTGAACACTTTGGACTCATATTTCCATTTATGTACCTACCTGTTTCATCCCTCCTTTTCTGACGTATCATTATAAAGATATACGGAGTTACCCACCTAATGTATTTCCCCTTTTGACCCCTTTATACTCCAAGTTGATATTTCTCAAAATATTAACACCTACATACTTGCTATGGTAAATCTATTTGATATGCAAGCACTTTATTTCCAGAATATAACTACATTTCTCACTCCCCGGTTTCTCCAATTTGTTCGAGGCTTTTGCCTTCATGTTTTGGGCGGGAGGGCTTAATCTGGTTAACATGGACAAATTGTTCCACTGTTAACTCTCCCTCCTTTTTGATGATTCTATAGACACCAGGTGAAACCTTATCTACAATCTCAAATGGGCCGCACCATGATGCAAGGAATTTGGAGTTTTTATGTTTACCTTTCCAAAATTAAACTTATATACCTGGCCACCTACTTCATATTCTCTCACAGATGTGTTCCTATCATGATATGACTTTGCACTGTCAGCGGCGATTTCCAAATTTCGCTGCGCGAATGCAAAAGCATATTGCAAATGCTTTCTCAGTTCTTCCACTTATTCATGGATTATGGATGCATTTACAAGGAACTGTTCATTTGTTCTGTAAATTAGGTGTTGTGGCAAAACCCTTTTCCTACCTGTCAACATTTCGTGGGGGCTGACTTTTGTCGATGTCGATGATGTCGACCTGAGAGCATTAATACCAAAGGCATGGCAGATCCTAGCTAGATCATGCTTCAGCTACAAAATCTTTTATCATGTCAATTATTGATCTATTACAAAGCTGCACTCCCCCTGAAGAGGAGGGCCAGCATGAAATGTGCAATTACCTTTTCACGCCCAAGATTTCCAACATTTATGTCATTACTGAACTAGTGAAATGACTTCCATGGTCAGATTCTATGCTCTGAGATAAACCAAATCTTGTCAATTCCTTCTTTGTCTTCATCTGGTGTTTTTAAATGACCATGAATCTTCCTCCAATGGATGATCATGTCATTTTCTGAAACAAGCTTGTCTATAGCTTGAATCATTTTGGCATGTGTCAGTGATTTCTTGTTATATGCAAGCATTCCCCTCACTTTCCGGCTGGGTAAATATACCACAAAACTATTTTGCGCGTCCTCAGAATCAGCGTCTAAAACTATTTCTTTAAGTTCATTTTCCACCGCTGTAGATATTGCCTTATAAATGCACCCAATTCTGCAACTTGACTGATTTTGGTTTCTATTTCTGTGTCTTCAGTTGCACAAATAGCTGCACAGTCATGTAATTCTGCTAGCCCTTCAGCAACTGGGCTTTTTTTGTTCTGTTCATATCTCACCTCCACTGGAAATCACTGTACTACTAATGTCCATGACGTGATTCTGGTCTGGGCCAAATTCCATGATCTGATCCGTTTACTTTGAGAAAAGAGGCTGGTGATTTGTTCAATCACCTGCTCCTCTTAAATTAGGGGACACAAATATTGCAATGCCAAGAAAGTGGTCAGAAAGTGCTTTTTCACATCCACTAAATTTGGTCTCTACCTCTGACAATGTCTTTGTTATTTGCATCACGCTTTTGGTGTAACTCTGCTGCTGTGTATCCTATTTCTACAAAGACATTCTGTTTTTGTATTGAATATGCCAAACATGGTGCTTTCATTACACAGTCTTTTAACTTGGCCACTGCCTCACTTTGTTCCTTTCCCATTTACAGGGCACACCCTGCTTCAGTCACCCAGTCAAAGGTTGTGTAATCTCTCCATAAATTTCAATACAGTTTCTGTTCTAGCCTGTCATTCCTATCAAACTTTTTTAAACTTTTCAAATTAGTGGGATCTTTTAGTTTCTGAATTGCTTCCACCTTTTTCTTTTGTGGGTTTAAGCCATGTTCTGTCACTTCATGGCCTAGGAAGTTTACTCTTTTTCTACACCACTGGGCTTTCTGTGGAGTTACTTTTGCCCCAGCCATCTGTAGCTGTACATGTCTAATTTTATTGAAATGGCTTTTAAAATCTTCATCATTCACAAAAACGATTGCTCCTCTTTTAGCTCCATCTAGGACTGCCTTGCTTAGGAATATCCTAAACTCACTCCCACTATTGACATACCTAAAAGGGATCCGGAACCATGCATTTTGTGATTTGTCAAATGAAAATTCAATTAAATTTTTCATGTCTTCAGCTACTGGCACACATCAGTATCTAGCTGAAAGTTCCAAGGTGGTAAATACCTTTGACATATGAACCTCTGCAATGCCCTGATCAATAATTGCCAGTAGCCATTGTGAAACAGGTACCCTCTTGTTCAATTCTCTGATGTGTGAACACACACGCTGTTGGCCATTGAGTTTTAGCACACCTTATATGGGAGTATTTGATGTACTATGAATGGGCCTAATGATGTCTCTAGATACTACATGTTTTATAATTTTAGTCAGTGACTCTAAATATGCCTGGGGCAACCTAAATTGTCATTCAAATACCGTCTCCCTAACATGTCCTTCTGGTAGTGTGGCAACATGTATATCGGTCAGCCTACAATCATAGGCATCTTTGGCAAAAACTTGTTTGAACTCATAAATATTTTCCTCAACTGGTCTTTTTTTCTTCTTCATTTGTCCACGCATCTGTAGCCTGAATCTGCTCTGGCATTTTAGAGAACTCTGGGAAATACTCCAAAGGAGGGATTATGTGCTTTCCTCTATCCATGTGGGCATGTCTCTTTGGAGAGCCGCTACCCTAAAATATTTTTGAATATTGACCTGCACTTTAATATACTGCTTTTCTCTTTTAGATTCACCTAATTCGAATAGGATACAATCATCCTGATGACAGCATATCATTTCACTTGGCTCATAAAGGTACACAGACTGAACTTTAAAGATTCTCTTCGGCTTAGAATCCAATGATTCTGGTGATTCACCCTGTGCAGTCACATAGCTTTCAGGAATATTCCCGACCACTGGGTTACTGAAATCAGCAGTGTAGTAAGATTTCTGTACTGCCATTCCTAACACTGTATTTTCTTACAAATGAATGTCTTGACTGTCCACCATGATTTGAATGGGTCCATCCCCAATATCTAGGTGTATATTTGCATTCTAATCCTGGCTGCTTTATGGATTCATCTAGGCACACAAATGCATCAGAATCTTTCATCTGTTGTCCTTTCCTGTATTTTAATGCTTCAGTAAATTGTGTGGTAAATGCGGGAATGGTAATATCCTTTTTCACTTCAAGTGCATATGGCATCACTTGGGCACAATGGTAAGCTTGGCTCTAAAATTGAGATGCAGCCGCCCCCAATCTGCACCAGACCTTTTGATTTAGAAAGTCCAACACCACACACTTTTTGTGCATTATGTCATTTCCCAGATAGAATGTGTTTTGTGTTACGCTCACGATCCACACATTGTGATGAATGCTTTTAGAGCCAACTGTAATCTTTAGTATACATCTTCCTACAATTCAGTGTTCCAATTCAGGGTCATCTAGGCCAAAGATGTGTTGATTTTTTTATTTTATAATTTGGGATATCCTCTCTGTCAAATATTTGCCTGAGTACTTTTTTATTAATGAAACTCCTTTCCTGCTCAAGTGCCAAAGTGGCTTGAATCATTTCAGGATGCACATTCACATTAATAGGGATCCATAGCTGCCCTTCTCCCATGTGTATTTCTGCAATTGTTGAAATGCATTTTTCCTGTCATGACAATGGAGTCATATTTGGTTTGTATGTTTCTTCAGTTAGATGAAAATGTAATGTATTTTCATCTAGTTCAGTTTACCAGGTATTCCTAGGGTACAAAAAAATCTCCAAAGATCCTGACACATGAGAATAATAGTGAAGCTAGGCACACAGCCATTTTCAGGATATACTCCCACAGCACTTTTTGATTTAGCAATGTTGTGGCATTATTTTATGCTGTTGCTTTGCGTAATTATTTTCTTAGGTTTCAATGTTTTTTTGGCTAAAGATCACATTACCCCATTTACCCCATCAATGAGGGGCGACAGTCTCCTCCGGCAATGTTTCCCTATGAGGAAGGATATTTCCTTAATGGGTGTGACTAACACTTCCTGTCTCACCCTATGCTTCCCTATCTTTATGTCAACCTCAGTGACACCTTCAGTAGGTATTTCTTTCCAACTGAAAGTGTGCACAGGGCCTTCACTTTGCCTCACCTTTACATCGTTTTGTGGGGATCTCACCTCATTGATACTTTGCATCAGTTCCTTTGATATTATTGGTGCTTAGGAACCTGTGTGAATCATAGCAAACGCGTTCCATTTCACTTCAGCAGTGATGGGAGCATACTATCTATCCTCAACTTCTTCTAGTATGCATAGAAAGTGTGAATTGTTAAGTATTTCAGGACTTACTTTTCGCAAATAAGCCTTGCTCTTTGCTAGGCACAGTGGCATATCAAGTGACATTTTACCCTCCTTTTTGCCCATTTCTTTTTGAATTTCTTTGCATGTTTCCCTGGGCTCAGAACCCATTTGAAGTATAGCCACTAATTGCCCTTCTGATTTGGGACCACCAGTGTTCACAACCCAATGTATCATTGTTCTTTCCCCATTGTCTGGTTCCTCTCTACTTAACTCCACCCTGGAACCTATTGGGTGTATCTTTTCACAATTGTCACATGACAGTATTTACGTTTCTGATGTGTGACACTTATCTGCATTTTGTACGGGGCCTGTCATTTGTGTCTCTTAGAATATCTGTGGTTCAGAATACTCCTCATGTGACAGACCTGCACCTGCTTTTTGGGTAATAGTTTTTTTCTGTGGGTGTATCAACATTATTTTGGTTATCAAGTAAGGATAAATGTCTGTTGATCCTGACTCTTCATTGTGTGCTTCATTTTCACATTAGATATTCTTTTTAAATCTACTTCTCTGTTCTTTGGCTTTTTCTTGTTCATTTTCTCCTTTTTGCTCTTCATCTTCACACACCTAAATGGTCTGGTTGAACTCCAAGTTAAACCACACTCCCTTTTTGTGTGTGTTATAATTCCCTGTCTCACTTTCATTTGTTTTCTTTCGTATGTTTAAATCGGCAAGCAATTCAGTTCTTGTATTCAAAGGTGATTCATGGGCATCTGCGTTTTCTACGTGGCATAGGCGACTAGCTAGTCACTTGTTGTCACTACGTGCAAGATCAGTCCTATGACTTTCTGCACCTTCACTTTGTTGTTGCTTTTGAACTGCACATAATTTACCTGTTTGCTCAGACAACATTTTAACTTGAGCTTTAAAGCACTGAAAACTGCCAATATCTCGGAATTCATTTGTTTGTGGACTGGCCGGTAATGGTTAAATTCACCTTGATTAGGCTTGTTCTGGTACCTTTCAGGAGATTGATTTCTTTTTGTTTTTTCCCTGTAATCTCCTGACACAGGAAGTGGAGTACATGGGGTGACCATCCTCTGACCATGGTCAACCCGTGGTGGGGACTGACTATATTGGTGGGGTACATAATTTTTATTTTGCATTTCATTTGGTGGGAACTGTTCCCTATGCTGATTTCCATTTTCAATGAATCTATCCACATACCTTGGTCTTTCTTGGTGGCCGTAGACCATTGTGTTTGGATCAAATCTACTCTGGGCCCCTAATGTCTGGTATGGGCAGTTGTACATCTGATTTTTATTGTTATTTAGGCCTGGCATATAATGGCGAAACCCCAGTCTGGGAGAACTACAAAGGTAACAAGGACTAATGTAAGAACTTCTTTCGCTGGGATCAATGGACGGAAAGATCGGCATCTGGGGTGGTGTTCTTTGTGGAGCCACGACCCTTTGATTAGGTGTCATGTCATTCTTTGCCTGAGTTTGGGCTGATTCTTGCAGCATCTTTACAGACTTTACCTCCAAAATCACTGGTATGGATTCCTTACACTTTGATTTTGTCTCCTTATTTCTAGGTCTCTCCTCTTTCTGATTAAATATCACCCCATACAGTTTGGTTGTCTGTTCAATTATCCATTCTAATGGTTTTTCCCTGTCAAAGTCACGGATTAATTGGGAGACAATTTCTTTTTGGATCCCATAGAAATATGCAGTTTTAAGGGTTAACGGTCACATCAAAACAAGAGAATGCTCTTTTTAAGTTTTGAAAGAATTGGCCAAGGGGTTCATTCTGTTGTGCAGCCATGCTATAAACAGCTTTCTTAGTTTGCTGTATAGACTGATAGGGCAAGAATTGGTGTCTTATTTATTTCTCAAAGTCTGCCCATGAACATTTTTCCTGTTCATTCAGACCACATATATTACCAGCACAATCTGCAAATAGAGAGAGGTGAAAATACCGTCCATTTTGTTCCCTGGGAATCTGAAGGGTCTTGAATATATCATGGACCATCTCCAAATGATCTTCTATGCAACAATCTCCTCCATTTTTGAATGGTCTAATCAAGGTCTTGATAGATTTCATCATTTTTAAAGGACTACATGGTGCATTCTGGTATGTGCCATTTTATCACTGATTCCTGTTCTCTTGTGGGTGAGAATGTGTGTGAGCAGTTGCAGGTGATTCGGATCCTATAATTGGTCATGATCAGACCTTGCCATGTGGACAGCTGCTGGTAAATTTTACTGGCTAGCCCCGTGACCAAATGCAGCTTCAGTGAACCTGGTGCATTGCTCTTTTTTTTTAGACTTAAGATCAAAGATTTTCTGTTTCCATTCTCTGCAATGTGCATGAAGCTGCTGTGCTTCATGGCAAAAATGAGAATTTGCATCCTGACTTTAGTAACTATACCTTGCAATTCTTCAATTTGTGTCTGATAACAGTCAACTATTTTTGCTTTTTCATCATTCTCATCCAGTACTTTATATATTTCCTACTCCATGGCATGTTATTGCTGATCTCTTTCACTATTATCTTTTGTAAGGGTTTGAATTTCTGAAATAGTGACCTCTTTGTCCTGTCTTAGATCATCTAATACTGTTTTTGAATGGATTCATTATTGCTCACTTTGAGCAAATTATTTATCTCTCTGAGCCAGTCGAGCAGTAAACTTGTTACATTTGGCATGCAATTGCGTGTATAATTCTCAATGTTCTTCCATTTGGAGCAACCGTTTTCGTTCTGCATCTAAATCATCTTGCGACTTGCTAATGCCCTTGCAGTCTTTCTTTTGCAGCTTCATGGATATGTGTAGCAGAAACCAAAGTTTTGCACACAGCCTAATAATGCAATTCTTCTCTTCCTTGCGCTCTGACGCACGGAACAATCTAAGGAAGAATGTTTACACAATACTTCCATCATTGAAAACACCTTCTGATGCCTCTTTTTCCACTTGAGTGCTAATCCTATTTTTCCATGTTATAAGATTTTCAGATGAACAGGTTGTGTAAGCATAGAGTTTTGCCTCGAGGTAATCTGAAAATTCAGCCTGAATCTCAGACATGGCGGTACTATTGCCAATGAAAGTATAACAAAAGTCAAATGTGTACACAGCAATGCATTACCTCACAGATCTAACTAAGAGAATGAGTGCACAATATGGTTATGCTTTATGATGCAAGACCACGCCCAGTAATGACTTTTCCACTTCCCGGCCAACGCATCAAGATGTTAGAAGTATTTTGGCTGTATTTTTGGTTGGTGGTATTATTGGTTGGTAGTATTTTGGGTATTTCATGGTATAGTGGTGAGCCTAACTTCAGAGTACTGCCTAATAATTGTTCCTAAAATGGGGCAGCTTACAGTAAGCAAAGACTGAATATAGTACACTCTAAATGAGTAATGTATGCCCTTGCAATATTTTATTTACAATATCACATTACACCCTTTTGACAGTATCTCAGAGTACATTTACAATGTAAACCAAACATTTACATTCATTCAGAGCCTCTTAGAGGAACACAATTTAAAGTGTCAATCTTAGCTTTGCATTTTACCACATGTGATACAGTGAAATACCACATGCAATAAAATATAATTACCACTTACTTCACCCCTGCATGATAGCACAAGAAACCAGGGCACATACATAAATACCAGAGCTGACTTGTTTTTTGCAAGCAATTATTTAAGTAATTGAGATTCATGAATAAAATAAAACAGCACATTTAATGGACTAAAGTGACATGTGACTTTGTTCACCTGGCCATGCTGAATTCACACTCTGTTAAAATAATACATTGCGTTTACAATTCCAGCAGCAATATTTAGCACAGGTTTTGCTCTCTCCTAGCCGAGCTGACGATCTGTGTAAAAGTTCAGAGAATTACAATAGCACTCTTGCCCACCTCTAACTTGGCAGAGAATACTATGCAACGACCTTGAGCCACTTGGTTCTGTAAGCAATAACTTCTATTCTTGGCAATTACTATTTTTGGCAACAAATTCTGTTCCGTATAATGGGGAGTGAACAGACTTTGGGATGCCTAATATGTAGAAACCCACCTAAAACCAATAACTACACTTGTGATCTGAAGGCTACATGCACCTGAATTATAATTTTCATGCTCACTTAGAAGATGTCTGGTTCAGCGTGTGCCTTGACACAGCAAGGTTAGGATTCCTCCTCAGGTTGGCTTTTGCAAAACACCCTCACGGTGGCCCTCTGGACAGTGCTTGCACTAGATCTTCCTTTCTCTCCCTTCTCCCATTCGTGCTTAGGATAGCTCACAAAGGGCCTCATTACGACCCAGGCGCTAATGGGTTAACGGCGCCGTAAAAGGCTGTGGCGCTGTTAACCTATTAGTGCCTAATTACGAGGTCCCTTTGCGGGACCTGACCTTAACGGCTGGTGTAAACCAGCCGTTAAAGTAGGGACCCGCAAAGGGACCTTGGTGCTAATTACGGTGCCGCAATTTACGGCACCGTACTTAGCGCCTTCCCCATTCCCATTGAGCCCTATGGGGCAAAAATGGGAATGGGGAATGGTCATGGAGGAAGGGGGAATTACCGCCCCGCCAACCTTGTAATGGGGTGGTAATTCCCCCTTTCTCCATGGCGGAGTCGGTAACTTACCGGCATGGACCATGGTGCTAATAGCACCATGGTCTTCTGCCAGGGTCGTAATAAGGCCCAAAGTCTTTTCCCCAGCTTCGCTATCAGCACTTATTGCACACCCTCAGGGTCAGCCACACAAGAGTGACTGAGAATGCAAAATCTTCTGCGACAATTGCCAGCCCAAGAGCCTGTAATGCTTATGCAAAATACGAGCTAAAATGACATGACGTCGATGCACAGCCATTTATGGACACTCATCTCCCATCACCATAATGAAAAGCCTGCACTGCTGTGGGCCTTGTAGAACAAAAGAGCATTTCAGTAGCGAAGGCAGAGTGAGGTCACAGACAGACATAAATATTATTACCGAGTGGACTTGCTGTGGAGAATAGATATTGTATTGTCCACTGAAGGACGAATACAGGGAAGGGAGAATGATAAGGGCTGGGAATGAATGCAAGGAGCGGGGCGCTGGGTTTTTCTACTTCTGACTGTTTTTTTTCACCCTCTGTCCCTTTGATTTGTGATCCGCTCTTTGGCCGAGGGTGGACACAACTGGGAAGGGTGGAGAAATTCCCCCATAAAGTAGAGGGCATGGAGTGGCGGTTAGTCAGAACTTGGATCCCCGGGTGATGAAGTCGCACTGGGAGGGAGGACGCTCCACCTCAGACCCTGTTAGTGCAAGTGATCTCTTCGCCTACATGCTGAGGGACTAAGCAGTGTTGTGGTGGCTAAGATGAAGGTGTCTTCGACTTCTTTCCTAACATGGAAGTTACTTATATCTATATTTTTATGTATCTGATTGTATTTTGGTTTGTGGTGTATGCATATATATATTCAATGACAAATCTTTGTTGAGGGGACGTTACGGTTAAGTTGCACTAATAAAAACCTTTGAAATTCAATGAAAAAACTTTGTTAAAGGGACATTATGGTTTTGTTGGACTAATAAAAACCTATGAAATTCAAAGAAAAACTTTGTTAAAGGGACATTATGGATGCAAGTAAAATCGGAAAACCCCATAAATTTGTCAATTATGGTAAACTAAACAACCATAACTCGCGCCACCACTGTGCACTGCTAAGACTAACACCCAGAACATCAAAGATGACATCACAAATGTCGGACAGAGCGGGTGGAGATCGCACTGCGGCACATACAAGGTTCAGCGTGAAGTTGACTGGGACTCATGGGTCGTTGTGTGTGCCGGTATGTGTTTGATTGTTGTCCTAAATAGAAAAAGAAAGATAGTTAGACTTGCAAAGTCTTTTAGTAGAATAGGTAGGAAAGATTCCTGGGTGCAAACTCACGAAGCGTTGACTGCCAGCAGTAGCAACGCTCCAGCGCGTTGTTTGTGAGAGAATATAAACAGCTTCCCGACGCGGGGGTGGAGTTTCAGGATGTGAACCAACTACAAGGCTGAAACGCCGGGACTGTTACCACCCGCCATGTTGGAGGTAAAAACAGAGGAAATATGGGCATGAGACCAACAATGCCGTAAAGGCCAGCGATTCCGAAAAGGTGTAACAGTATGCCCCCTCTGAAAAGAGGTGGTACCAGGCTTGCCAGGGTGACACTGATGAAAATGTTTGACCAGATGCGGAGCATGTATTGCAGAGGCGGGCACCCATGATCGCTCGGCCGGTGAATAACCCAGCCAATCCAGTAGGTATTGAAGACGACCGTGATAGTACCGGGGATCACATATACCGGCCACCTCGAATTCAGGACCTGTAGCAGTAGAGACAGCGGGAGTTCGGGCACCCCCATGTCGGGCGAACCGGTCCGGCACCGTTTTCTTTAGCTGGTAGATGTGGAAAACTGGGTGGATTCTAGACCAGGACAGTGGTAGACGGAGGCGGTAGGCAGCAGACCCCTGGCGTTGGAGGACAATGAAAGGACCAAACAATCGTGGGGACAATTTGGAGGGAACCAGATGCCAGGGCAGAAAACGTGATGCCAACCATACTTTGTCACCCGGAATGAAATCCGGGGCAGGAGTCGGTGCCTATCAGCCGATAGTTTAGCACGTTCCTGAGCATTCAAAAGAGAGGATTGTGCAGCACGATGTCCGATCCAAATGTCTAAGAGAAGACTGTCCACGTCCGGAAATGAGGAGTTGGATGCAAGACCCTCGGGAAAACATGTAGGATGGAAACCAAAGGTGCAAAGGAAAGGACTGGAACCTAGAGAAGCGTGTTGAGTATTATTATAGGCAAACTCAGCCACCGGCAACAATTCAACCCAATTGTCTTGAGATGCAGAGATGTAACACTAGAGATAACCCTCAAGTGTCTGGTTCAATCGCTCGGTCTGTCCATTTGTCTGTGGATGGAAACCCGAGCTCAAGGCACGGGAAATGTTGAGGAGTTTGCAGATCTGACGCCAATATCTGGAGGTATATTGAGGACCACGATCTGAGACGATGGTTTCAGGCAGGCCATGCAAGGTGAATATACGAACAATGAAAATCCTTGCCATCTGCACAGCGGTAGGTAGTTTCGGTAAGGGTAGGAAATGAGATAACTTAGTGAAGTAGTCTACTACCACCATAATAGCAGTACAACCTTCGGATAAAGGTAAGTCCACAATAAAGTTGGTGGACATCATCTTCCACAGCCGGGTAGGAACCGGCATCTTTGTAAGAAGACCCAAAGGATGACAGCGAAAGGTCTTGGTCTGTAAGCACACAGAGCAGGAGGACACATAATCCCAGACATCCTTAGCTATGCCGGGCCACCAAAAGTTTCATCGGATAAGTTCAGTGGTATTATCAATCCCCCTGTGACCCGCCAATCGCGAATCGTGACACAGAAGCAGTATAGACTTCTGCAGATCAGCTGTAGGTATAAATAGCTTTTTATTTCTATAAGCGCAGCCGTGTATGATGGGAAGATCCATGGATGTTAATATACCTGGATCATTCCTTTGTAATTGCAATGTAGCCTCGGAGACAGACTGTAGAAAAGTAGTAACCACGTTGTCGGGGGGTTTCTCCCAGGGTCGGCTGGGCCTTCCGCGGACCTCTGGGCTGGGAGGCCCCAACTCCTCCCGCGTATCCCAAAAATGAGTATGAGACACACACACAAGAAGCAAGGTGGTTCTGCTGTTTATTGAATAACGGCAGGGATGGGTCTAGGATCGTACGTGTCCGTCCAGACTCTCGAAATTCGTAGGGCTCGCAGACCCCTTTTTGCCTCAGTATGACGCGCTACTTGCGTCACCTGGGAAAGTTAGCAAAAAAAACCTATCGCCACTCTGGATTGGTTCCTCAAGTGGTAGTTTTAGTATAGCATACTTATAGAGAACGCTGTTAGTGGTTAAGGGTCAGTCAGGTGGTATACTTGGGTTGTCCCTTCTATTAGTTACTTGAAAATTGTTACACGAAGACCCCTAATGATTGGCTACTGTTAGTGGCGTCCGTGATGAGTGCCCCATGTTCTGATTGGTCCACTCGCGAGCCCCCCAGCCTGGGACCATCGTTGTTCCCAGCTCGCGGTGTACCTGTCACTTGCAACAATATGCAACTATGTGTTCGTGCAGACAATGCGTGGATCTGCTCATATGCCTGAGAGCAGACCATTCCCATCGCTGTAGGTGTCCATTGGGTCATTTCATTGTTGCAGCCTGTGTCTCAGACGTGGGACCCAGGCGACTTCTCCCTCGTGGGTCTGGCACCCTGTCAGGTTTGGCTTGGTCACGTGAGGAGAGACCGTGGTTGAGGCAGAATTCTGCACATTTAAAGTTGTATTTTCCACTGTGTGTCTGGCTTTGCTTGCAGGTGTGACCTTGGCGTCGGATGGTAGCATGCGAGTTGCAACATCGCTCTCTTGGCTGTCAGTTCTCGCTGGGCTCGTTCTGCAGGGTCAGCAATTGTACACTTGCTCGTCCAATGTTCATGGAGGCTCTTGCTTGCGGCCTACTTGGGCCTGGTGCATAGGTGGGGATGTTTAATGCACGGCACTTAAGTTGCGGTATCACATTGCTTCATAGGCGGTATCATGTCTTCGTTGTATTTTCATCACAATGCAAGGGTCAGGAGAAGCGTCAGCAAGCATTTAGATGAGTGCTTTGTGCGTCTTGCGTTTCTGCATTTTGGAAAACCTATGTGAAAAATAATAAAGGTGCGCGTCAGTGGGTGTGTCCGTCACCTACGTCATAGCACTGAGTATGTTCTTCGTGTGGATTGGTGTGGGGGTGTCCAGTGTACATGGTTGCACGGGTGGTCTTGACAGTTGGCTAGGTCGTCATGGCATCTCTAACGATGTATTTCCTTACTGTTGAAGGGCTTAGTCGAGTTCATCCATGTCGCAGGTGTCGGCTTGAGCAGGGCAGGCTGGCGGGCAGGCTGGTGGGCACATCCATATGTTCCTGTACCAGGGTATTTGGTCGTCTGGTAGATAGGCAAATTCATCTTGTGGCGGGTGTCTGGGTCGAGATCCTCTAGGCCAGGGGCTCGAGGAGATTGGGGGGAGTCTTTTCTCCCATTCTCCCACTTCAACGTGTATGAATCGTGCTCTGGGAAAAAGATGTTTGGGTCGGAAAGGAGTCAAATGAGCAGAGTCTTTTCGAGACAAAGCGTCAGCTTTGGGATTAGCTCTACCTGGAATAAAGGTGAATTTGATTTCATAAGGCGAAAAAAAATGTGCCCAACAGGCTTGCCTGCTATTTCGGGTCTGGGCGTACTGTAAGGCTCGGAGGTTGTGGTGGTCGGTTCGGACATCAATGGCATGACCTGCTCCCAATAGAAGATGTCTCCACTCCTCAAATGCCCGTTTGATGGCCAATAATTCCTTTTCAAGGACAGTGTAATTAATTTCGGAGGAAGAGAATGTTTTGGAAAGATAAGCCACCGCGCATTCTACTCCTTGATCGTTCTCTTGAAGAAGAACTGCACCTAAAGCATGGTGAGAAGCATCATACTCAATGTTAAACTTTTTGGATTGATCAGGTTGAAGCAGAATAGGACCGGTAATGAAGTGTTTCTTAAGAACTGTAAAGGCCTTCTGAGTGGTATCGGACCAGATAAAGGCAGTTCCCTTTTTAAGAGGGCAGTAAGGGGTACAATAATCGCTGAGAAGTTAGCGATAAAACGTCTATAAAAGTTGACGAACCCCAAAAATCGCCGAAGATCCTTGACGCAGGATGGAGCTTGCCACTCCAAAATGACAGAGATCTTACGCGGATCCATAGAAACTCCTTCAGCTGATAGAATGTAACCTAGATAGGCAACCTTCTCTTGATGGAATTCGCATTTGTCCAATTTGCAAAATAAGTTATTATCCAACAGTCGCTGTGATACGTCCCTGACATGGTTAATATGTTCAGACAATGAAGAGGAGAAGACAAGAATGTCATCAAGGTAAACGATGACCGTATGTAGTAGAATGTCGGAAAATAAGTGGTCCATGAAATGCTGGAAGACAGCTGGTGCATTTGACAATCTGAAAGGCATCACCCGGTATTCGTAAAGCCCGAAGGGAGTGCGAAAAGCGGTTTTCCATTCATCCCCTGCTCTGATTCGGATGAGATGATATGCTCCTCGTAGATCTAGTTTCATGAATATCCTGGCTTGTTTGACGGCCTCAAGGATGTCCGGAATCAGAGGCATGGGGTATCGGTCCGGGATCGTGATTTTATTTAGACCGTGGTAATCAATGCAGGGTCTAAGTTCTGTTGTATCCTTTTTGGACACAAAAAACATGGAAGCACCAGCAGGAGAAATGGATTCTGCAATTAGACCGATATGTAAATTCTTTCTAAGGTATTCTTTAAGAACCTCTTTTTCTATAGAGGATATGATATACATTCACCCAAAAGGAATAGGTTCGTCCGGAATCAACTCGATGGAACAATAATCTCGACGGTGCGGAGGAAGTTCAGCATATTCTGCTGTTGAAAATACTCGCTGGAATTCTTTATAAGTTTCAGGAATATCTTGGACGTGATTTCATATGGTTGATTTAGGTTCCTGCTCCGTAGAGGTGGTAGAAGGATGAAATGCTACAGCTCCTTCAGAGAGACAGTGGGAAAGACAATACTCAGATCCCAAGAAAAAAGTTCCTGCTGTCCAGTTAATAAAGGGGTTATGGACACGAAACCAGAGCAGGCCTAGAATTACAGGGTAGTGTGCTGTATGAATTATGTCCAAAGTGACAACTTCATTATGAGAATTAATGGTCATGCGTAAAGGTCTTGTCTGCTCACTAATTGGACCAGAAACAAATGGTCTGCCATCCACAGATTCAACAGGTATGGACTTGGGTGAACGGGGTACTTTGTGGTTGAGAGCCCAATGTCCGTCGATGAAATTTCCGGCAGCCCACAGTTGATTCAGGCTGGGACCTCAATGAAGTTGATGGCATCCAAAAACAAGGAAACTTCAAGAGCAACCATAGGTGAATTGGGAATCTCAGAGATCAGAGATGATGTTTGTGTCTTTGGGGAACTACTTATTGATTCCCTATCCGTGGTTCACCTGAAGGTAGGGTGCGGGCGTTTCCCTGCCTTCTAATAGGAGCGACTGGACAGTTTGTAACTGTATGATCCTTAGCACCACAATACATACACAAACCCTGTGTCGACGTCAATTGCGTTCTTCTAGAGACAAAGGACCCCGGGCAACACCGATTTGCATAGGTTCATCGGAAACTTGGGTTTTGGGAGTCATGATGGAGTAATCAGTTAAACTACGGGAACCCCTGGGTTTCCTCCGTTCTTGGTGCCTTTCTGGAATTCTATAATCCATCTGCATGACTTGAGTAATTAATTCTGCCAAATTTGGGGAACGAGGAATCCGTGAGACTTCATCTTTTAACTCCTCATTTAAGCCACGTCTAAATAAGGTGATAAGAGCATCATCTGCCTAAGCTGTTCCAGACGATAATTGTTTAAACTTAGTCATGTAAGAAAGTAGACCCAAAGACCCTTGTCTAAAATCTAACAACTGTTCCTGAGCTGAAACAGTGATTTCCTGCCTGCTAAACATTGATTTCAGACTGTTCACAAAGGCAGGGTATGAATACAAAAGGGGATTATTTGTGGTTACTAATGCTGTTGCCCAAGCCAGAGCAGGACCAGCAAGATTAGCGATTATATGACCCACTTTGTCACAGTCGCTATGAAAAAAGGCAGATTTCAAAGTAAACTGTACAGTGCATGATTCCAAAAATTCTTTTAACTTGTGTGCATTACCATCAAATCGTCCACTAGGAAGCGGACCTGGAGGGAGTTCTGAACAACTGGGTGCCCTTCCTGCATGTTGTCTCAAGGCAGCGTTTTCCTGCTTAAGGACCTGAACCTCAGCCGTTAAGGACTGCACGGCTGCAATCAATTGTTGCTGTTGTGCCGGGTCCATGGTGACGTAAAAATATTCTATGGGTGTTAGAAGATACGTATATTTTCTTCTATTTTCTTGGGTGTTGCTAACTGTTACAAATGCTTATGTACTATCGACATCTGTCATACACCCATAGAATAAACCACTAACCTGGTCAGACGTTAAAGATGAGAAGAGTTGAGAATCCCTCTGAAACACCTCTCTCCCTTCCGTGGCTTAGAAACGCCCAGACGAGAAGGGATGTCCCAGGGAAACCCTCTGGGGAAAAAAACCCTGTTGTTCTGGGAAATGTAGACAATCTGGAAATCGTGAAGAGGAGGGCGTGTCTTCAATCCATTCTTGGGACCCGGATATCTGATCAGGGTTATAAAGAGAAAGCATTATTGTCTTCTTTTCTCAAAAGGAGTGGTAAGCAGAATGGATCTATGCAGTGCTTAATTTGTGCCGGTGTTTGGTGGTGGGCAACACCAGCAGTCTTTTTTGGGGACCGGAACATGATTGGGCACGTGTAACTGCTTTGTTTGTTCAGTTCCATGATCGTAAATCCTTCTGACTCTCTGCTGCTCTGCTTTCAGTTGCAAGCCATCGCTGACTGGGGTCTGGGAGTTCAGCACAACAACAAACAGCCAATGAAAACCAACATTCTGTTGTTACTATGCAGTATTTGATACATTCTGTATAGTAACACAGAATGTACAGTTTTCATTGGCTGCTCTCCAGCCAGTGAAATGACATGATGACGTGATTGTGGGGGTGGGTCACGTGGGTCTGTTGTTGCAGAGGCATGCCACCTTCACTTCACTAGCACACTTGATTTGTTAAGGCATGGCGTGAAGGACTCATGAGAAAGCCTGCCCCTGCACGTGTGTGTCGGTCTCCTGTGCGGCCTACTTGCAGCTTAAGTTCATGCTGTAGGCCTACAACGCGGTAAATTACAGACTACAGTAATTTAAAAGTTAAACTTTCCGGTCTGTCTTGTGAGCTAAGCTTACTTTATCATTGCGTCCGTCCGCCGCTGCTGTAAATATGACATCCATCCACCACAGCGGTGGGTGGCACCATAATAATGTAAGGTTGGTCCGTCGGATCATCATGATTCATGTTGGATGATCTGAGTCTGCCGGGCGCCGTAATAATAAGAGCCCGCTGGCGCTGCCCCTCACTCCTCCCCATCTTTGACCGCGGCTGATGAGGCGGTGGCACTGTGTGTGCTGCCCACGTGTGCCCGTGGCTGCCGCAGGCCAGGATTAGGCCCGACTCGAGGAGGCAGGCCGCGAGGCAACGCGAACGGCCGTGTGCAGGCAGGCATCTAGCCTGCATTGCCCAGTGCGGCCCACGGCCACAATAAACGGTGACTGTAGCCTTGGTCATCCGAATCCGACCAAGGCTGCTGCTTACACCTTACATTATTATTGTGGCCATGCCACCGCCTGCGGCGCCGTCGGCAGTGGCGTGGCCACAATCATAATGTACGGTGTAAGCAGCAGCCTTGGTCATCTGAATCCGACCAAGGCTGCTGCTTACACCTTACATTATTATTGCGGCCACACCACTACCTGCGGCGCTGTCGGTGGTGGAATGACCGCATTAATAATGTAAGGTGTAAACTAAGCAGCAGCCTTGGTCATCCGAGTCCGACCAAGGGTGCTGCTTGCTTACACCTACATTATTATTGCGGCCACGCCGGTGGTGGCGTGGCCGCAATAATAATAAGGTGTAGCAGCAGCAGCTATCAGTGTCGCTGAGTGCCAACGTTATGCCCCAAACAATGTTGGCATTATGATCAAGAATGCATGCTAATAAACGGGGTGTCTTGGTGTGCAGAATTTAAATGACCTCTTCTAGAAAAGGTGGCTTTAATCCGTCCCAGAAGGTATGGGTAACCTATTGACTATTTATTTTGTTGCACCCGTTTGGATCGGTGTTTGAGCGTATGATGGTATTGGAGATTCCGTTCACAATGTGGTCTGGCAAACTACCCTCCTTTCTACACTAGCATCAGGAGCTAGCTGAGATCTGGAGAAGCCTGTACTGAGCTAACACTTTCTGGCCTACCCAGCAATGCAAGACTCGCAGATAAACCACTTCAGCTGCCCAGGTGGGTGAGCCTAGAGTGACTTATTCACATTGTCAGGCTCGAGTACCTCATGGGCTATTAGGTGTTAGCCGAAACTATTGCATTAGAGTACAGGTACGAAGGAGGGAGATGACATATAAGGAGGTGTGCACACCTTGGGGTGTTTAGTTAAATATCCACCCACTGCTAATCCCTATGGCCATTCCAAACCTCTACCTGCTCCTGGTCACCCAAAACAAATCCGCTAACTTTAACAAGCACTAATATCAAGGTTTAGCCTAGAAGTGTTATTTCATAGTAGGTTGCTGAGAGTTAATGGCTTATTGGCAGATGTAAATGGCTACTGGTGTAATAAAAATGTCTTAACCAAGTGTGCCTTTAGCTACTTGTTTTATATGATTTTCTTGCACTGAAATCCTGTTAAAAACAAGCACTGACAAATCAGACAGTTTTGGGTTGTGTATAAGTATTACATAAGCATTAGCCAGGTCCTGCCATAAAAGGCCCAGGTAATCACTTAATTTTCCAACTGTTGCAATCTTATGGCCAGGTAGTACCATGCCTATACCATGGTACTACCTGGCCATGCAAATGCCTATACACAAGCCCAAGCTGTTGGCTTTGCCAATGCTTGTTTTTAAATGGGAGTGTGCATGGTTAAGAACCTCCCATTGCCACTGTCCAGTGAGAATTCAGATGCCTCTCTGCGGTTTTTGTAGAGCTGGGTCAAGTAGCATTGTTGTCTCTACATCTTGTATGACCCCTATGTCAGCAGGCAAGTCCTTTGTTATTTATTCAGTGTGAGGTTAAATAAAAATGTGTTTTTGAGGATGTCTCAGATTTGTAATTACTGCAACATCTGTTAACTTTCATTAAATCAAACCTAATGTTTTAAATACAGTCTATTATTTTTCCTAGTGTACATCAAAACAGAAAGATACTCTCACAAGAGACCCCAGCTCCACTCAGAACCATTTGGGAAACAGGGCGGTGGGGGGGGTCATTTTACAAAATGGACAAATAAGATAATATCCACAGGTTTGCAACAATTTTATCAAATGCATTATCACTTCGAGAACAGAAAGTATGGTCCAGACGTCTAACAAGTGTGGTCTAGAACTTAGAAGTGTGTTCAAATGCGCTCTTTTGCCTCTGGGGTTGCTGGAATGCTGGAACCACTACACCTACCATAACAAGTGTTTTCCAACCTTAAAGCATTATACTTTCTCAACCCATGTGTGCCCTTCCCCATCCATCCCACTACTCGCGCCAAACATGTGACATGGAGCAGCAGCAGTGTGATGGGCTAGTGGTGGGCTGATCTAGGTCTAGCACTGAACTGGCACGAGCCGCGCGCCCGCACTGCGGGCGGAGCCACGCCCGGCATTATGGGGACAATATCTTTTGGGCACTGGCACTTATTTCTTTACAAATTAAGCACTGGATCTATGGAAATAATTCATTAACAGTAATACCGTCGAGAAGTTGGTCTAATATTTCCTTGAGCTCCACCTCTTTCCCTCGTGAGAGTTTTGCTGTCGGAGGGGAAAGCAAGAATGTTCTATACAGGAAGTAGGTATTGGAAATGTATTTGGAAGGTTCTAAGTATACCTGTATTTGTCGGATGTTACTAAATGATGAGAGTAGCCCGTGGGATTCATGCAGCGTTTCGGAAATCAGGGAATGCTATAGATGATCAAAAACGACCAGAGTTCAGGATGAATAAGAATTATGTTCGAGAAACCAATCTCCCTGGAGCCCGGAATTTCTGAGGCTCTGTTCAAAGACGTACCCGATCGGTAACGCTTCCCTCATAGTTAGAGAGAGCGGGTGGCGGTACGTACAAGGTTGAGCGAGAAGTCGACTGGGACTCGTGGGGCGTTGTGTGCCGGTATGTGTTTGATAGTTGTCCTAAATAGAAAAAGAAAGATAGTTACGCTTGCAAAGTCTGTTAGTAGAATAGGTAGGAAAGATTCCTGGGTGCGAACTCACGAAGCATTGGCTGTCAGCAGTAGCAACGCACTGGCGCGTTGTTTGTGAGAGAAGATAAACAGCTTCCCAACGCGGGGCGGAGTTTCAGGACGTGAACCAAACTGCAAGGCTGAAACGCCGGGACTGTTACCACCTGCCATGTTGGAGGTAAAAACAGAGGAAATATGGGCACGAGACCAACGATGCCGTAAAGACCAGCGATTCCGAAAAGGTGTAACAACATGTATATCTTGATCTATTATCAGTTTGCCAAATGAAGTTTAGAATCGTCAAATGGCACCTCATTTATAAGCCTTTACATTATTTTGGGACCCCCCTCTAATTTTGCCCCCTCTTCACAAAATCCCACCAAACTTCAGTAAAATATTCATATCTAAATGTATTATCAGTTTCCCAAATTAATTGTAGATTTGTCAAATGCCACCTCATGTATAAGCCTTTACATTATTTTGGGACCCCCCTCTAATTTTGCCCCCTGATGACAGAATCCGACCAAACGTTGCAAACTCGCTCAGAATCAGCTCCGAAATATACATGCAAAATTTCATGCAGTTCCATTAAGTGGCGCCAAAGTTATAAGCCATCCAAGAATTGCATTTCACCAACCCTGTAATGTTGAGGTGTCCGCAAACTTTTCAGGACTGTTCGCGAACATGTGGACTTTCGCGGCAAAAAACACCATTTTTTTTTTGCTTCTTGAAGCCATATCCCATCCCATCCTCATCACCCCTCGCCTCCCTAGAGATTATTTGATAAGTTTGACAAGTGCAATGTTGTGTTTTTTAATATGTATTTACTGCGATGTCTGCGGACAACGGCGAAGTCTGCGAATTCAAAATGGCGTGCGTTTCCAAAAATCTGACATACTTCACGCTCTTTCTTCACCATCCAATCAGCGAACACGTCGCATGTCCGCGGACATGCCGCAAGCTGATTAACCAATCAGTGTCCTGTCCACGGAGCGAACAGGGAAGTGTATCCGTGGAGCGGACATAGATATCACACATTTTTTGTGACCTACTTTTTGGTTGTTTTAAAAAAAAGTACTGGACGGATTTTCACCAAATTTACAAAAGCATTGTTTCGGGACCAAGCCGCTGCTCCTGCCACGCATTTGTTGAAAATCCGTCCAGCGGTTTGGGATGTAGGCGTTAGCAAAGTTTTTTCCCCATTCAGTCTATGGGAAAAAAAGAAATTTTGAACCCCCCCCTATAAGTTTCCCCCCCCTGGACCAAACCTCATCAAACTTTACAAAAATAATCAGAGTGGGCCATATACTTTTTTTGCAAAGTGTGGTATGGATTCGTGCAGGGGGAGTGAAGTTATAAGCCACCCAAAATGTGCTCTTCCTATGGGATTAGCAACTTAACCATGACTACACGGCCACTACCGTGGGCCGTGTAATAACCATGTATACAGATAGTCTTATATTGTGTGAATAAAGGGCCAGTAACAAGCCATTTCGTTTACTATTATAATCAGCCTATGTTTGATTTCTTGCCTGTCTGAGTCCAATAACTTATTTTGCTAGGGGGCCAGGGGAGTGTAGGTGTAAGTGTTCTCCCCATGTAACCAGACAAAAGCAAAACAGAGCCTGAGTGAGTGCCAGCCTCTACCTGCCAGGCTGTTTAAGCTCTCTCCCTAAGCCTAAACAGGTATATAAGTTTCACCTATAGAGTGCCATCCTTTTTTCGTGGTGCAACATGTCAGCCAGAACCACCTCCCTTGAAACTCAGCCAATCCTCTCGAATGTTCTGTCCGTGTTAATCCTGACTGCTTAGAATGGTAGCAATGAAAGCATAAAGCTACATCTCAGTGCTGTTTCCTGCTCTGAACGTCTTTTAAACAACAATTCGTTCTGAGCAAAACAGATTTCATATTCCACAATTCTAACATGTCACGTCTTCATTCAAACACAACGCAGGCTTAATTCTGCACATTTATTGCCTTTCCAAGCTAACCTTGCACAGCCCAAATGCCTTGCACATTGGGTTTATTAATCTGCAAAATGTGTATATATATTTCATGAACTGACTTGCTATGGATATTAGTAGGAGGTATTAGTGGTTAGCGTATGTTAGTCTCATGTTCTGTTTTCAGTGCAACTTAACCCACAACTGTGGTGTTGTGTGGCAAAGTGATAACATCCTGTTATGCAATGCCGAATTCAAAACCTTAATTTTTCTAGCACGTGTTGTTTGCATTCCCAATAATGACTCTACTAAATTCAGCCTGAGCCTCACACCCTTGCTCATCACAGGAATCACACATTCATTCTTATTGAAATGTGGATCCCTAGCTAAAATGCAGTGTCACCGTTGAAATTCGAAGTCACCTCTCTCTACATTGAACAAGTAGACTTTTTACAATTTACATGCACTCAAAAAGTTAATTAATTTCAATGCAGTATAATAAAATAAACAGGTCAGCAATATTAACTTTATTTCCTCTAATACACAAGGATCACTACTAAATCATTTCATATACAATACACATGTCTTAAAATGTATATTTATATGTTATACATCATATAAAACCAGTTTGTACTTTATTTTGTTAAATATGTAAAATCTAGAAGAGCGAATTTAAGAAATCTCATTAAATGTATGTTCCATGAGGTCTGAGGGCCTTCCAAGAGCATTAGCCACAGATCATCTACTGAGCAGGATCTACATTCTCAGCTCTCTCAGCATAGGATATTTAAATAGCAGATGTTGAAATGTTTCAATCAATTCTGTATTATTGCAAAAACGATAAACTCTTGCACGTCTTACAATCGTACCTCTGGCTCCCAAGATCTCATTTGCAGGCACTACATCGAATCTTATTCTCAGGAAATAATCTCTCCATCGTGAATCAGGGAATTTTGTTAAAATATTTTGAAAGCGTATGGAGAGATTTTCCTTCTAATAAGATATAATGGTGGACAGTATTCTGCTTAAATTCGATAATACCTTCCAGGGGACAGATTACAGAAACTTTGCACTGGTGCAAGTGCAAAGTTGCATGGTATTAGCAGTAGGGCAAAGTTTGCCCTATTTTTAAAAACACTAGGAGATATTAGAAAATCATTTTTGCATTTTGCATTTTGCATTGGTGCAAAAGTTCTGTAATTTGGCCTCAGATAAGCATTGCCTTTACTGAAGGCATCAGTGTGCACCCCGGTAGGTACAGCACTGCTTCCAGAAGCAGCCTCCAAGAATGCCTTACTGATAACATTAAGGGGCTGATTAATGGAAATATTTGAGTGGAAAATCAGGGATTTGAGTGCCAATCTGCACGCAAATCCCTGCTCGGTGATTCATGGAACCGAATGCACAGGAATTTTCCGGGTTTTGCCAGGATTCCATGCAAGCCTGGCACGTCTCTGCAGGTGGATGAGCGCCTTGCACGAGACTCCAAGCAGAGTGTGGGCCGGGTATATGCAGCAACCCATATAGGGGCCGGAACATGCAGAATGAGGAAGAACACATGAAAATGTAGGCGTGTTGAGGGATGGTCCATGGTAAAGCAATCGTACACCCATCCCAGCACAAATACAACCGTATCCATGGATTTGAACTCGGAAAGTCAGGTCATGAAAAAACACACACATACCCCTGGACTCATACGCAATATGTTAGGAGACATAAACGTCAAAACGCATAGAAACAAATACCTATGAAACACTCCATGTACACCAAACGAACGTCAACCACAATGAATCTAGCAAAGGATGAGGATGCCCAGGTACCGGATCTTCACAACACACACTATGCTTTTTGGGATGCCGGATGACCAGGTCTATGGCAGGTACAGGTCCCCCTCCCAAATAATCCTAGACCTTATCAGTGAGTGGGAAGATGGCCTAACATTACTCACCATCTGTTCCCAGGCCCTTACCCACCTACAAAAAGTGCTGACTGCACTCCATTTCCTTGCGACTGGGTCCTTCCAGCAGACAACTGCAATAGTTGGTGGGATATCACAGGCCACCCAATCACGCTGTCTACACCAGGCGATGTAATGCATAGCAGCACGTGCATGTGTGAGATAGCTCAGCGGGTTGAGCGCCTGCTGCTGCGATCTGAGCGTGATCTGCAGGTCGCAGGTTCGAATCCCGGCAAGGCCAACTCAGCCTTTCATCCTTCCGAGGTCGATAAATGAATACCAATTTCAGTTGGGTGATATTGTATGTAAATATGTGCTCTGTAAAGCGCTTTGGAATAGGGCGCTATATAAATTACACATCATTATCATTATATGTATGACCTGAACACCAGCCTAAAAGCAGAGACTAATGCACGATTTCAATGCATTGGCAAGCGTCACCCATGTACTAGGTGCAACAGACTGCACACATGTTGCGTTATGGCCACCTCGATTGACAGAGTCCATCTATCGGAACCAAAAGCACTGGCATTCCATCAATGTGCAGGTAGGGTGTGATGCCTACGGAATCATTATGGAAGTCTATGCTAATTTCTCAGGCAGCACACATGACAGATAAATCTTCTGCCTGTCAGCACTGCATCAGGCCCTGGTATCTGGAAAACATGGCAAAGCTTGGCATATTGGTGAGTATGAATGGTCATGCATATGCATGCACATCACCCACTGAACAATAGATAATATATAAATAACAGTAAACAATCACACTGCGCCAAACACTGTAAATCTTGATGCATATATGCATATATATTTATTTTCCAGAGTCTGCCTAACATGTGTTTCGAGCCTAAGCTCTTCTTCTGAGGCTCAGTTCTATCATCACATGTACAAGTACATTATTTACATTGATGAACCGATATTACGTCATGGTGGCATAAGCCCAATGTTCAACAAAAGGTACCATAGGCAAAATACATTAAATTCAACCAAAGTAATACAGATACACCCATGTCAAATGTAATAGTAACAAATCAATTTCATAATGATATGATGGCACGTGACATATGGGTAATGGCAAATCAAATTCATTAAGACATAATGATACAGGACATACAAATAAGAGAAAAATAGGGAGACAGTACAAAAAACACAATTAGTAATTCGGATAAATATTCAACCAATCATATTGTATCTAATTGTGCAGCTATTTGGGCAGTGTGTCACATCATCTCTGCCTCTTAGAAACTGTTAGATATTGTTACCTAGAGGTGTTATTGTTGTTGACATAGTCCTTTAAATGAAATTCATTAAAGAGGTGGTAAGAATGGTAAGTACGACTCTCTAATTTTGAGTTATAGTCATTTATAGTACCATTGTGCTGACTACTAGCTAAGCGCTGCCACTTACCATTAAGCTTGGTAGCTAAAGAGCTAAAAAAACAATGATCAGTTCCGAATTCCTACAGGGAAATATTAAGTATGAAAAACCGCCACCTTACAATGCACCCTCTTGGTTAAATAAACCTGTTGTTAACACAACATTAATGAAGGAAGCATTACCTGTATATTCTGTCGCTGTTGCACCACAACACTTAGATTACTGTTGGAACGCAAACCACGCATTCATAAACCGTATTGATAAGAACATTGCTCAAGTAAATGCAGCCTATGGAAGGAAAGAGAGAGAGAAAGCCCCCTATCAGAACCGCTCAATTACTATCTCTGACAATGGCGCTTCACACTCGTTCAATTGCCCAGTTGCGGTCCCCCCAGGGACTGTAGCGAAAATAAAACACACAGTTACTTGTACAGCTTTTCGGCACAGATCCACGTTGTCAAGGGAGCCGCATCATAGTGAGCAGCTTGCATAAATGCTACTATAGTACCTAGTGCACTTGTTAGCTAAACCTGCACTTATACTTGTGTGTCCACCAAAGGAAACATTCACTACCACAACATTCACCATGTGTCACAACACGGTAAAGATCTGGGTCTGCCATCTTCATGACAACTCACTAACAATGTTCCTACAATGACAGCCCCCTCACAACTATGAGCCCACAACCGGTATCACCCTGATTGTCTTGAGAAAACAGCATGCTTAGAAATACCAGCCTACCATCAAATGTGTCACATGCACCGAGAAACTGGACCTGTTCACCTCAATACAAGCAAAAGACAAGCAACCCCACACAGTAACAGACATTTTTGAATCACACAGACATGCATTGCAACACCATAAAAATACTGGACATCCATGGCTACTCATGCATGGAACCTGAAAATAGGCATGGGTCACACAGTGTTGAACGATGACAAAGTGCAAGAGGGAGACAGGACACAGAGTGATGATTGCCTAGCAGTGGAGTGCAGCGCAAGAGCGAGAGACGGACAGGTGAAAAGCACTGCAAGGAGGTGACTGGCAGGAGTGGAGATGAGGATGGATGTGTCTGATATCACACTGGGTGAGGGCACAGAGAATGTGTCCAAGCAAGGAAGATTGGAGACATGAACACCTTTGCAAGAAGTAGCCTGATCAAAGAGCCTGGAAGGAACAGAGATGGAAAAGTACCACATGTAGTGGGCCATGAATGACAAAAGTGGGTGATGGAGAAGGGTAGACTGGCAAAGGATGTGCACATGAGAAAGGTCAATCATCAGCTTTACATCAGACACCCACCATGGAATTCAAATTTGAAAAAGATCCATGTATGCTAGATACCTGCTAGATACCTGCAAAGTAGTGCCTACAACCACACACCCGTGCACTACACCTACCAACATTAACCCTTGTTGGACGCCACTGCAAATGGATCTCTGGCCAACATGCAGCTGTTCACTCACCCCCCAACAGACCAAACACCCTGAATGAGACTGTGTCAGTAAGTGTGCATGGATCCCACGGTGCACTCACAATTCTCACAGCGAGAACAGATGAAGAAAAGCTTTGGGGAGTGGATGATGTTACATATGCATGGGCCCTGTAGTAGTATATAGCGCTTTATAGTGCCTTGGAGTGCGTAGCATTTCAGTGTATGCAAAAAATAGCGCTTTATAGTGCCTTGGAGTGTATAGCGCTTCACTGAAAGTGATGGCATTTTATTGCCAGCAATAATGTGGCATACACATTTAGCCAGTCTATGTTGACAGCATAACATGTGAGTATGTGGCTGGAGACATGCAAGGTACAGGATTTATAATACAGTAAAAAGCAATGTGAAGATGCAAGTTTAAAAGTGCACCTGAATTTTTTTGTCTCTTCTTTGAAATACCTCATGCACAGGAGACTACATTATTCATCTAACTAACTGACTTAATTAACAATTACTAATTACTAGAGCTAACTTATTAACATTATAATGTAATCTCTGTGTGAAAAATAAGGTGAAAATGCATATTCTGAAATTCGTTTTTCAAACGTGCACTGGAATTTTTTTCTATTCCTATGTTTGCAGCAAGCAGAGAGCCTGCATACCAGGAAATGAGAGTAGATACAGTTGCTCACTGTGTAACTGGCCTGTTGTACTAAAGGAAGGGTGATACTGACGTTCAATTTGATTGGAGCAGTGTATCTGTAGTTTTACTACATAAGCAAAATGGGAAGGTGCAGAGCTTTGCTGGCGGAACAAGGGCAGAGGGAGAGTTAGTTCGGGGGATGACTGGGCTCTCAGACAGGCGTGCTTAGTCTCACTTAGCGCTGGCTTGAGAACTCTATGTTTTCGCCACACACTTCAAACATCCGAGATAACACAGGCAATCCATGCTGACTGGGTTTGTTCTTCTGAAGCAAGTGAAAGGAGGTTGTGTGGGAGTGGGAACTGCACATTTTTGGTAAGCATCCATAGTCAAAGTGAGGTTATCTTGTGCGATTGTTTGATGAATGTGATCTAAAAATGCCAGGCAGTCAGAGTAGCAAAGCAAAAGAAAATCCCCTGCATGTTTTTTCGTCATGTGTAGAATTATAAAATGTGATGCCTATTTTGAAAAAGGTTTATTTGCACTGTTTCTGTTGTTTTTTTTTCTCTTCTTGTTTTACTACAGGTAATGCTGGAATGTACATTGTAAGAACTGCATCATGACATTGTAATTGTCTGCAATATAATATATATATGTACAAATGCTTCAGAGTTTTCATTGTTATGGGAATTTCATATGAGGAGTTGGGGAAGATTTGTGTTCTTTGGTAATACATTTGCCAATTTGCTCATGCAGATAGAACAACAGATAGACTAAGCGGTGATAAATAGGTGTATGCATGTGTTCCCCAATGCATGTTGTTTGGGGAAATCCAATACAACATATAGAATACTAGGGGTCTATGAACCAGTAATGAGGCCTTTGGGAAGGTTTAGTGTATAATTGAGTTATAATGCAGGGAAAGGAACTTATGCTCACCACTAAATAATATTACCACAAAATACTGCCAACAATACATATTACTGTGCTCTCCAATATAATATAACAAGGTATGGTCTCTAGGATGGTGTGAGGCCAAACCCTCTTCTTTTGGTGGTAAGAAAATACCGCCTGACTCCAAATTTACACAAAATATCGTACAGCCCACAATGTGTGCATACAACGTGCACTCATTGACAGTGCTGGATGAGATGAACAAGGAATGCAAAACAGGAACCATTCAACACACCCTAGTGTAGACAACCAACAGAAACACACATTGTACAAAAGGTGACCACATTGGGTAACACAGAAGCAGTGTGCATATCTGGTCAAACGTACAGGCAGCAAGTATGACAAACCTGGACTCTGTAGTCAATGTACACAAATAGCCAGAATTGTGTCACCAGAAGCTACGTCATGAAGTGGTGCTGTGGAGGATAGACATGCCTGACACTCAACATGTGTGTCCTTCTGGAACAGTAGCAGGGCAGGGCATGTAATGTCAGCGGACTAGGCAGTGGATGGGGAAGTTGCACAGGTCAAAGAGTAGTGTGCAGAGGGAGTACATCTGCAGTGCCTGGTAGGATACATGCTGCCAGGGGAGTATAAGGGTGTCAGTAATGTGACATCATCATGGTCAGTGAGGCAATTGTTGGAGAACCAAAATACACAGAGTGCATATACCCAGAGAATGCATGCCTCAATTCGTAGAAACATCCAGAATGAATGAAAGCTTACCAATGGCTAAAGTGTGACAAGTGCTTCCACGAATTGCATCAATTGTGCAAGTGCCTCCACCAAAACATTGCACCTGCATCGAAGTGTAACTGCACATACACTCACATGCATGGGGACAGACACACATCTGTACAAACATTTACTGTGACTCAAGGTTTCCCCTACCTAGTAAATATTTGTCATGCATGTAAAGACCATGGCAACCAATAATACTGTCACAACAAGAGAGACAGTGCACATTCTCACCTGTAGACAGAGTTGGCATGATGTGATTCTCTCATCACCTTCACTGAGAATGGAACCTCCAAATATGCGAAAGGAGGGCCAGTGCCTGGCAGAGGGCATTGGGACTAGGGACGTGAAAGGGTGCAGGATGGACCTCCCATGGAGTGCTGTCACAGGATGAATCAGGATCAGTGTAACTGGGACATTGCATTTAAACAGCCATATTTCTCAATCATACATACAAAACATATGTGTCAAGATTACATATACCCATTTTATCTACCCATCTCATCCTCTAGACTCAAGGCAGCCATGTCAGTTCACACCACTGTGCATAGCTGTATATCCAGAACTGCATTCATCATGCCACTGAGAGGTCAACTGCACATCTCAATGGAAAACAAACATATTAATAAAGAATTCCTTGGAAAGGGCAAAACAAAAACACATGCCACCATCGGGGGGCAGGGGGATTGAAAACCCAAAAAGAAATGCCCATGTCGAATCAAGGGGCCAAATAAAACATAAAAAGACCACACCGGTCATGTACAAAAGAAAATAAAAAAGTCCATCTTGTACTGGCGAGGGGGGAGTGCAGCCTGGAGGGGGATGGTGAATGTCAATATCCACATGAGTGGAAATACAAAAGAAAAATAAAACTCCATCGGCTCATGGACCTCAAAACAACAATGGACTGGGAGGCTGATCTGTGCTGGCACTCCCATATGGTCTATCTTCAGGTGGCTGTGGTGTTGGAGCCCTGCCACGCAGTGCTGAAAACTGGTCATCACTGGCCATGGCCAGCTGTGATGAGGTCAAATACACCAGCACAGTAAGGGCAGTGATGTCTCCATGCATGTCCTCATTGATGGCTGCAGAGTCTGTATGCACGCTCACCCGTGATGCAATGAGTTGCTCGGTGAGTGTCTGCCTAAAGGCCTCCACCTACCTGTGGATCAGTGTTCTTGTGGCTGGGAGTTTGTTGGTTGAAGTCCTCATGGCCTGCATCTCAAGCCTTAGGGCTTCTCTCTGTGCCTGAACATCTGAATGCAGAGACCCCTGCAGATACCTCAGATCACCCTGTCGGCCCTTGATGTTGGCCTCCATGTGCAGTCTGCTGGAGCGGCATGAAGACCGCATGACCTGCAGCTATTGTTCTACCGTGTCTGCTGGTGGGATCATGGTCTTGGCCATCATGTCCATGCCCTCTGAAATTCTTTCCAACATGTTGCCGTGTCGGATGGTGGCATGCAAGATATGCTTCTTCCACTCTGTCTCCCCAGCCTGCACACATCCACCTTGTGTGCAGGGCCCATGGTGGTCTGATGCAAGGAATCATGTATGTTGTTGTGGTGGCCCCGGCGTTGGCTGGAGGTTTCCAACCCTCCCTTGGACATCCTCCCAGGACTTGATGCCAATTCATGGGAGGGTGGCCTTGCAGCTGTTACCACCACATATGGGGACCCACCACTGACTAGCCTTGCATTGCCAGCCACACTGCTGCAGACTCATGGGCCCCATCTCATCCACCCATTGGAGCACTCACCCTCACTCTCTTTGAATCCTAAACATCAGGTCCAGCATCTAAGTAGGCTGATTCTGAAGAGTCTGCACATAACTGAGGATGGTCTGGAGCACCAGTGGGATTTCATGGCGTACACCACCACGTCCTCCTCTGGTGGTCTGATGCACCACTGACTATTCATATGCCTCCTTCTCCTCTGCATCTGGTACACCCTCACATGCACATGGAGAGAGAAAGACATATTGGTCCATGTGCAACGACACATATATGTACATTTGCCTCAAAGTGCACTCACACAACAAATGGCAGTATTCACAGGCATCGCACATTGTGTATTCACACACTTTGAGCTGCAAGCAACGGATGCATGCATTTGCTGACTTTTGTCCTCCCACATCCCCTCTCCTGGTCATGCCCTTGCTGTCAGTGGAGATGTTTACATACAAAAGTGGCGTAAACGCACAATGATGGGCCATGCAACTGTCATGTCAGCATACATCACAGGGAAAAGAGCAGCACACGAGAGTTTGTAATGCTGAAGGACATCCCATGGCAACAATCATCCACTCATATCCAAAGACACCACCACGGTCAACACATGACACACACATCAGGATTGGGACAGTGCACTGGATACATTGTGGCCCTGGAAAAAGGTGAGGTGGAGTGAAAATGCCTCTAATTAGGTGCAGCTGAAAGTGGGCCTTCTAGGCAAGGGTCATGAAGTGAAGAGAGGAAGAGAGAGGAATCACAGATGACAACAAGGCACCTTGACCCGCAAGAGGGTGAGGGGAGTGGGCCCATGGTGTGTGGCCAGAGTGTGAGAAGAAAAGAGAGGCAGAGGTTACAATAAGTACGCTCTCTGTGTCAATGGCATTACAACATATCCCGACACACAGTAAGTGGACATGGGGATGAAGGTCAACCAAGGGCCATGAATGGCATGTATGCGCAAAAATCAATACTATAAGCAATGACTTTGGCTAGGGTGATCTTGTTTGCAATGCAGTATCTGTATAGGCACATCCTCCCGCAATGATTGGTGACAAGTTCATGGCCGTGCATGCTCAGACTGTGAACCGGCACTGCCTGAGATACATTTCACAATACACATGTTGCAACAAAGCCACCGTGTCACATCTGGGTGTGGGATGTAGCTGGCATGTCTGATCTTACCAGATAGATGACACAGATGTGGGTAACTGTGCATGTATCCAGTTTACAGACAGGCCAATGTCTGTGCAACTGCAAAGCACAATGATGGAAGTGACAAAGCATGTGCCTGTCAATTCTCAATTTACACAAATAGGCCTTTGATGCCAGACAGGTGCACTAAATATAATTGACTTGATATGTTTGAACTACTACCATGCACATGCCTAGAATGGAATGCAGCCATACACACTCATTCCCATTCATGATGTTCATGTCCAACCACATGTGCTGCCTACGGCCATGGGAATTTCATGTTGCAAGGATGCCAACCTCTGCATGACAACCCAACAACAGCCCTTGTTCACCAAACAGTGGATGGCGTAACTCCTTACTATACCAATTAGTACAAGCAACTACATCATGCCTGTAAATCGGGGCTGTGGTTTGTGGACAGTCATGCATATTCACTTAAGGTACACCACAAAGCGTAGTGACAGACAGCTCAGGTATGCATCATGACAAGTCATCACATAGGAGCAGGTGAGAAATGTAACATGCATCTCAGCATGATATGATGTGATGGTTCTATATTGATTGCATGCACCTGTCTAGCAGTGCAGAGTGACAGGCCACATGAATCTAGCAAAGTACAGTACGTGAAGGTGTGTCATGGTGCCCATGTACCAGGGGAGTACCCTGTGATTGATGTTTAATGTCACACAGACATGTGCCGCACATGCCCGCCACATGGGATACTCCCAGTGTGATGTCCATGTGACATGAGTCTGTACATCAGAAAACATGCATTACTCACCTCATGTGTCCTCATAGTTCTCCATGCCTCCCACGCCTTGCACCTGCTCAAGAACGATAAATTGGCCTGTGGCCTCTTCATGCAGTGTCAGTTGCTCTTTGTCTGATGGCCCCCTTCCAGTTGCCATTGCAGAGGTCAGGTTGACACTCAGATTGTGCTTGCTGCGATGGTGACATTATTCCAGTGTTTCATAACCTGTTCAGCAGTGCACATCTCCACCCCTTATGAGTTGATCTGGTCCGTGACATGCTGCCAATGCACCATACGTTGTGCATGTGTATGGGTGTTCTCCACATACACGTCACAATGGTGATTGGTCACATAGTCACGTAGTCAATGAGGATCTTAAGCTCCTCGGTGTCATGTGCTGTGTGTTTGGGTTGAGCTTCTTCCTGCTCTCCAGGGCGATCCTTCCTACGAGTGGCATGGGGTGTTAGTGTAGACCATGTATGGCTCGAACCACAATGGTGTCCAGGTGCTGGGCCACCTGTGGACTGGTGCCTGCCATGTCCTCATGGAGCTGGGGCAGATGACTCCACACCACGTCCTCGACTCTCTGGGGCTGGCGCAGATGTGTCCTCACCATGTTCCTGACCCTGTCTGCCCCCTTTCCCTCTTGGTGCCTTACCACTCAGGTCACAGGTGTAAGGGATGAATGGAAGGCACACCGAGTTATTGTCCTGGGCAATGTGAGTGAATGTGAATGTTTATGACAGTCTACGTGATGTGTAAGGCTGAAATGTACCCCAGAATGAAAAAAAAATACAGTACGCGATACGCAGTGGCACTCTGAATAACAAAATGTGTGTACGCGATACCAGAAACCTTCAGAATAAAAAAAGAATGGTATGTGAGATGCAGTGGCACCCCCAAACACAAAGATTGTGTATGCGGCCCCCTGAAAGCTTCCTACAAACAAAAAAGCAGTACGTGATATGCAGTAGCACACCCACAAACAATAATTGCGAACGTGACACACTGTAGACCACACAGTGGGAAGAAAATGTGCGCATATGTGCAGAGGCTAACCTCCCTAAAAAGTATGTGTGCGGTACCTGAAGTGAACGGATTATGTGGCACCCTAAATACGTCAGAACTACACTCATCAGTCTTTTTTCCTTCGTGCGCACAGACAGTGTTGCATTTCCACGTCCTTTTGCATCCCTGTTAATGCAATGGGCAGCATCGGCACACTGCATGCAATGCATGTCACGTAACTTACGCGCTGAGGGCCATTGCTCTGTTTTTAGCTGCCTGCATAGCTAGACAAAGGAAGAACCTTTATCATGCTGCTGTGCCAATGTATCTGCCTTCTCCTGCCCTGTGCTGCCTCCCACGTTGCCATCTGCTGCTGCCTCTTCAGTGTCATATGATATGATATGACATGGTATTTATAACGCGCCTGTTCAGGAGAGCAGTTTCCAAGCTTCTGACTGCTGTGAAGCCAGACTGATGGTCATGGAGCTAAGCCACACATTCAGTGTGAAGGTTAAGCTGGGAGATGGCTAGCTTTTCCAAGATTTTGCCTAAGAAAGAAGTGATAGAGATCAGGGGGTAGTCAGCCAGAGATGAAGGATCGGCAGAGGGCTTCAGATGGGAGGAGAAAGTTCCAGTGGCAAAAGAGTGATTTCAGAAACCGGCCAGGGCTGGAGTAAGAGTGTCGATGTGGTCCTTGATAGTTTTGGAAGACCAGGGAAGGGAAAAACAAAAATCTGTATACTACTGAATACAAATAATTTGATAGGAAAACAAAGGAGAAATATACAATTCAATGATTGCAACTTTTGAATGAAAATAATTCAAATAGGGACATCATATTTTGAATTATTGGAACAAACATAACGCAATTGGGAATCAAGAAAAAGTCCAAATGATGAGAGATTCTTGAACAAGATACAAGGAATGATGCTGGATGAATAGAATTTGTTTTGAAAAAACTTTGAATACAGCAATTATATCAACTAAACTGCAATGAATACAATTTGTTTTGAAAAAGTGTCATGGCACAGCGTGTGTACTCAAAGTTGATGTGTGTGCATGGCATGTGTATGTACTTGTGGCCATGGCATCCTCATGATGCATGTATGTATTGCATGCACACAGGGCAGGCTGTCATGGAGGCATGTTGTTTGATGTGATTGTGTGGTGAGATGACCAGCAAGTGTTTGCATGGCCATGCTGTGAGGGATTCAATCATGGTTGACTACTGGTGGCCAGGAATCCATTGCGGGTCTTGTCCAGGGCGGTGGCAATAAACATCTGTGTTCACATGCTTTTCATGCATGCACATCCTACCAGTTTACTCTCTGCCCTCCCCATTTGCCCCTGTGGCATGTCTCCCATGGATGTGCCACAGGTTGCAGTTCGGTCACGTTGACTTTACCATTCTTACATGTGATTTCTCTTGGTATGTGTCTTTGCACTGCCCACATTGTGCTGAGTTTACATGTGGATGTGTCATGACTTCCGCTGACATTGAGCCAGGGTTCTTGTGTCGTTTTTGATGTGAATTGCATGTCCATGTGTGTGAGTGTGGATGCTGCTGGATGTGCCTTGGACAACTGATGTTACTGAGAATGTTGGTGATGCCCCACCAGATTTTACACAATTCTGTGCCTCGTTTACCACAGTTGCTGCAGGTGATTATGGGGCGGAAGCAGTGCTGTGGAGTATGGATGGGATGAATGTTCCAGCAGACAAAGGCACCGGCCCCAGTCATTCCCCCATGACAGCTCATCTCAGCCACCTCAGCCAGCTCGGCAACCAATGTGGCTGAGGTAGTGCCTGTACCATCAGGCATGGCTTCTGAGGTAAGTCCAAGGAGGAGAAGGTTGCAGGGGACACCTCAGCAGCGGTGGGTTCAGGTGATGCCACACAGGAGCCACCCATGGCGGAAGACAGCCTGGGGTAATCTGGGTTGACGGAGGATGAGGCAGAGGAGGTGGCTGTTGCAGCCCAACCCATGGAGTCAAGTGGGTGTGCCGAGGTGGGCGTGCATGCTGCAACCCTGTTCCAGGGGCATGAGGCTGTGCAGGCCACCGTGGAGGTGCCTGTGCAAAATCCTGTCCCTGGGCCATAGGATGCAGCAGTACACACCTTCCAGGATGCCTCCATCAAGGCCAGCATCCTCTTGCCAGCTGATGTGTTCATCAGGAATCAAGGGCTGCCCTTGCTGGCCAGCCTGACAAGGGGGACTGCAGTCATATGTGATGATGGGAAGGCTACTCATGGTATGCTTACCCATCATCACAATGAGCTGTACCACCTCATGACCTTTCTGGCAGCAGGCCTGTTCCCTGGTGGGCTCCATGGGTGGTTCACTGCTGCAACCACCTCCTCGGCTTCCTCCTCTGTGTGCCAGTCATACTCTGGGGTGCCTTCTGGGCCACATACCAGCATGGCCCCCTGTGCACCAGTCCCATCCCCAATGCCCCGTCTGGTGGATCTTACATCTCTGCACGAGGTGGGAAGCCAAAGTATATTGGCAGAAGGGGTCACCTTACCTACCCATGCACCGAGAGGGGTACAAGCAACAGAGGGACAGCAGACACCTCACAGGAGTGTAGGTGCAGTACGCTCCCAACAATCGTCATCAGGTCTGAGGGCATACCAATGGAGCATGCACTGGGCACAGCGGCTGCAGATGGCAACAATATGGAGGCAGACTGTTGCAGGGCATACAACACCAAGGCGACAGGTGACGACTTTGGGACAGGAGGACCATGTGGGTGTGCTAAAGGCAATTTCTTCCATTGTCTGCAACTATGAAATGCAGTTGCTGGCAGAGAGGCAGCAGGCACTGGAGGCACTTGTGATTGTGGCCCGCACTGAGGAGGTGCTGCATTGGGGATGGAGGCGGGCTGCCAACCTGGAGGTGGCGACTTGGAGGTCGGCGCGGGTCGCTGAAGAACATATAATCTCCACTCTGCAAGCCCTCTAGGAAACAACAGAGACCCATCTGAAAGGAGGACCTGGTGTGTGATTCAGCCCTGTTCAACAGGTTGGGAGACATTGGTGAGGAGAAATAGTCCACTGCCTTTGTACATAGTTATTTAGGTATGTTTCATTTATGTTTACTTTTTATTTTTCCCCAGACTTTGATGACTTTCCTTCCCCGTTTTGCATGTATATAGTAATTTAGGTAAAGGTTTCATTTAATTTCTCCTCATTGCCCCCAGACTTCTTGGACCTTAATTCCGAGTTTATGGTGTATATAGTTTCATTTCATTTAATACAGGATTCATATGTTTACATTCCACGGTTCATGAAGTTAATTTGTGTTTCTGAATCTTTGATTGTTCACATTTCCCCAAGTGCATCCTTCCATTGAAGTTCATGTGTATTGTGGCATGCCTGTGTGTGTGATGTTGTTACTGTGATGGTTGCAAGTGGAGGAATGCACATGTGCCTGACATGTAGAGATAGGGCCATCAGATGATTGGACGCTGCACTGGTTGTTTTCATTTTCCTTTACCTGTGCAGCATCACTATGTGTTTAGCATCAGTTTGGTTGGGGATGAGGGTTCTGGTGTTTGTGAGATGCTGTACATCTGGGTAAAGTTGCAGTGATATGTGGATATGTTTTGCATTTTATTTTTACTCTGAAGGTGGATGTGATGCCACTGGTTCCTTTTTGCTTGCAGACATTCACATTGTTTGGATTAAAGGTCCAATAATGTTAATGTGTCCCATCTGCACATGTTTGTGATTGTGGATGTGCCCACACTCTATTGGCTGTAGTGTATATTTGGCAATGTGGGTGCTGTGGTGGGCTCACTGCATGGGTGGCCTGTCTCATTACCTGTGATTTTATAGTTCATTGCTGTGTCACTCCCGTGTAATGCTCAAATGCAACCAATATGTGCCGTCACCCACAGCATGCTCTCATGTCTTGCTCACCCCTGCCACTGTGATGCAGTTGTGTCCCATGTTTGCTCTTTGTGTGTGCCACCCCACATTTCCTGTCTCAGTCAGTCATGCACTCTCTGACTGCCATCCCATCACCCATGCACAGGCCTGTCATGTTGAGGTCCCTGACACAGAGTTTGCCATCCCTTCCACCCAGGTCAATTATGCTCAAGCTGTGGCATGCATGGTCATTATTTGTGGATCAGGCCGATGTTTGATTTGGTTTACTACTGCACTCCGCACACATTCAGTTGCTGTGCTTTGATGCCTGGGTTAGTATCAGAGGTAATGGGGTGGTGGGTGGTGTCTGCACTTGAGGGGGCTGCACGGGGGCAGTGTCAGAGGTGAAGGCAGTGAGGGGTGGGGGAGTACTGTCAAGGTGCTGCCTGGGATAGTGTCTGTGCTGAGGGTGGCTGGTGTTTGGACTTGAGGGGGCTGTCTGGGGTAGTGCCTGAGGTGCAGGGGCTGGTGGGTGGTGTATGGACTTGAAAGGGGCTTCCTCGGGTAGTGTCTGAGGTGAGGGGGGCCAGGGGGCGGTGTCTGGACTTGAGGGGAACTGCCTGGGGGCAGTGTAAGTGATGAGGGCGCTATTGGGAGAGGGCGGTACTATCAAGGTGCTGCCTGGGTAGGGCCTGAGATGCAGGGGCTGGTGGGTGGTGTCTGGATTGAAGCGGCTGCCTGGAGTAGTGTCCGAGGTGAGAGGGTCTGGTGGGTAGTGTTTGGGTTGATGTGCACTAGGGGTATAACGGTATAACAGTATCCTGTTATAGATACCGTGAACAGCTTAATTGAACTGTAATAACCCTCACTTAGTTTATACCGGTATACCGTTTTAGGGCCTGCAGCTATTAAGTGAGCTTTTCAATCTGATTTAGAAAGTCTGCAATAAGCAAGTGCTGCAAATTCTGGATCTTGCACTGTGGGATGTGGCGTTTGGCAGACAAGAGCATAGAGAAAGTGAAGCCACATTAGTAAATGCAGCTTTGATGCTGTGAATGCTCTTTCTCTGTGATCAGTAGAGTCGGATTAAAGATGAGCTGATTTGTAGTTTTCCCACCAATTTGAAAGATGGGGAACTACACATCCCAGAATTCATAGGGGCGAATGAAATGGATGCCCTACTGATGCATGTCCACAAATCACGATAGCTCTGCAGACTGTATCAACACTGGGCATATCGGTGCTTTGTGCTAATATATAAACTGCCCCCGCACTGTCCTCCGTGTAGATTTACACATTGGCACTAGAGTTGTTGCTTTGCTTGATCCTTCACTTGCCTTCTGCATATGGCACTGGACTCAATCAGGCAGGACAGATTCTACATTCAATTTGAAGTACCAGAGCAATGGGGGTGAGATATTTCTCAGGTTTACCCTTGATTTGTGACACCAGCCATGAAAGCATTCCTCCGTCTCAAATCACATGACAAGGGTTCTAATGCGCTCAGACCTGGGGAAAATGGTAATGATGGGGCTGTGGTGATGTGGTGGTCTAGGCCATTATTTGTGCCGATACGTATTTTAACTTTGTCATTTTCAAAAGGTTGTGTGCCACTATCTTTAAGATGGTAAATTAACATAAATTGCAAGAATCAAGAAAGAAATCAACAGGCCTTTATAATACACCAGGCAGATGGTAAACAAGCAATAGTGATTAGATCAATATGCAACCTTTTGGTGAGTGTGTGTTGGCTATGACATTTTGACAAAAGTAACACAATGGGTCTCATTACGAGTTTGGAGGTAGCCATGCTGTTTTTATCGGCATGGCTACCACCAAACTCGGGTCCAGGTCCCGAAAAATGGGAATTACCGGGCCATTCTGACCTTTGAAGGCCCAGTAATTCCCATTTTTTGGGACCCGGACCCGGTAAATCACCATTCCCATTTGTGCCCCCAAAGGGCTCAATGGGAATGGGGAGGATAGTAGCAGCTATACCATTAATAACGGTACCGCTGCTACCATCCTGGTCTGCTCGCGATTGCCGGTATACATGCCTGGCCAGACCACACGTGCAGTCCGGCACCCACAAGCAGAACTCGTAATGAGGCAGTGAGCACTACCGGCGCCGTTGTTGCCTTACTGCCATGGTCATAATGAGGCCCAATGACATGGGCTTTCAGACCTCACATGAGTGACTGTTCTCCCTTTAATGAGATAAAGTGTTATCAAAACAAAATGTAATGACTGATCACAGCGAGGGCTCATGATGCCCATGCCATGTGGTTCCAAAATAATGCAGGTCGAGGCCGATTTTCAAAGTGATGACCTGTGACTGAGCAGCAAGCTCATTGCTCAAAATGTGCATTTTAACACTTCCACTAGTCACTCTTTCAAGACGATTAACGAGTGAGCGCCGTGAAAGACCAAATCTGCTGCCGCCTTAGGTTCCTGGAGGATCAGCTAAAATGTGCAGACAAGTTTCAAAATGCTGACAATTTATGACCTTTAAGAAAATATTTGTTAAGATTAGTTAACTCCACCTGCTATACCACGATAACCATGATATACCGTAATTTGGCAAGAAGGTTATCATACCACCATAAAACCAATACAGTGACACCCCTAAGTGCACTATGGGTATATGGCTGCAGTTTGGATGCCTTGAGAGTAGAGGGGTGTACTCAAATTTTCAGAGGGGTGCCGCCTACATTTATGAAAAAACTGTCACGTTTTTGCAGGGGGTACGACCTTGAGGTACAAGGTAGTGCATGTGTTTTTCTAGGAAGTGCAGCCTTGATTTACGAGGGCGTGCCCACATTTCGCAGGGGTGATACCTTGATTTATGACGATGTACAAATGTTTTCGCTGGGGATGCAACCTTGATGTTCGAGGGTGCACCCATGTTTTGGCAGGGGTGCTGCCTTGAATTACGAGGATGTGCCCTGGTTTTTGCTGGGGGTGCAGCCTTGAGGTACGAGGGAGCTCGTGCATTTCCTCAGGGAGTGCCACCTTCACTTATGAGGCTGTGCCCACATTTTTGTATGGGTGCAGCATTGAGTTACGAGGGAGCTTGCACCTTTTCACATTGGTGCTGGATGGTGGTTTAGGGGTGGATACAGAGGGTTGTGCTTAAGTTGGGCTTTATTGCTTGGTTTTTGGTTTGGGTGGGGGTGTGTTCTGTGTGTTCCTACCACAGCTTGTTCTGATTTGCAGATTGTGTCATAATGGACATTTGAATCCATGAATACGCAGAGCGCACTCAAAAATGTCTGCATGCACACTTGCACACTGTCGTCCTCGCTGAACAGCCTTTGAGGGATGAATCGGCCCCTTAATATCTCAAATGATATCTGTTCCATAAGTTATAATTGGAATAACTTTGCATTCATAAAATAGAATCACTGGCATCAATGAAAACAGTCCATATCATCTATTAATGAGTTTGGCTTGGGAAGTTAACGTTTTTATTTTACTTTTCATAATAATTACCCAATTTTGCAAACTGGGGGACTCTGCCAATTTAAAACAGAAATATTTAAATTCAGAAACGACTTCTAACTCATTATCTTCCAAGGTTCACTTAAAGGTCTGGTTTATTTTCTGTTTTTTCTTTTTTCCGTCTTGCAATTTGCCACAGTTCACCTTAAGTTCATTAACCAAGGCATATTGTTGTTGGGCAGCTAATTGGTGTTCAAGGCCAATCAGTGTCTGATCCAATAATATTATATCATCTACATAAAGGAAGCTATTTACTCTAAAAGTATATAATTTCGGAGGGTAAGCCTGTGCTGTTAATTATGTCTCATCCATAGCCACAATACATACATTAAATAGGATTGGGGAGAGAATGCATCCTTGCTTTAAGCCAGGCTCTGTCTAAATGAGCTGATAGTAAGTAGTTCTTCTTGGTTAAGCCTGACATTTATTGTATCGATATATGGTTCTCTAATCATAAGGATCAAATCCACCGGAAAGCCCCTTCTTTTTCAATCATTTTTCCCAAAGAAGCAAACAATTTGCACTGTCAAATGCCATCTCTAAGTCAATAAAACCAGAAAACAAACACATATCTCTCATATTAGTCTTAGCCTTCAGTAAATTTAACAACAACCTATTTAACATTGTGCCTATACCTTTAATAAAACCTTTCTGGAATAAGTCTAAAATCCCTGCATTATTAGCCCAAAGCCTTAGTTGTCGCTCGATTAGGAACATCTAGTAAGGCAATTGGCCTTAAACTGGCTGGGGAAAGTCTATTTCCTTTTTAGAAATTAGAATAATTATGGAACTTCTCCAATATTGCTGGATTTCCTTTGTTTTAACAATCAGAATATGGAGTATAAAATGTCTGACCATAATTCAGGACTGCCCTTTACAGTTAAATTGGACAGACCATACCGCCTTGGGCCTCTCGACGTTTTACTTTTAAAAATTAAGTCTAAAATATCTTCTTTAGAAAAAGTAAGATCCTAATTATCATTATCAGATTCCATATTGAAAGTGACTGCATTTGACTTTTAAATTGAATTTAGTCCATTCTTTCTCTGGAATGGGATTTAGCTGGTATCACACCTGCATAACATACACATTAATTATAATCTGCCAGAAAGTACCTTTCTGTCACACTCACCTGTGTCTCTGCATGAGTGATGGACGAGCCTCCCTTGACCTCGAGTCTTCACTTCCCCTGTTTCACCCAGAGGAATACCTGTCAAATACAAGTTGTACACTCTTACCTGAATTCACCCGATTCCCCTGGGCCCTTCCCTTCTCTTTACTGTGTGCTGTGATGTCCCCCTATGGGCTTACCTTGATCTTTAGTAGGGTGTGCACTCCATTCTGCATTTGCAGGGGCGCGATTCACTCATGTGATTGGTGCCAATGTCTGTAGGCTGAGTTCAGATGCCAAACGCAGTTTTCTGCCTTCACAGCTTGGCCGAGAGTTCGAGGCGCCAGTTTCTTCACTGGCTAGAAAGTCCTTCCCACAAGTGAACATTGCGCGGAGAATGTTGAGTGTCCAAAATTGTCCAAATTGTCTTTGTTTGCCGGTATTTTTGTGGGTGAGTGGCGCTGCGTGTAGAAGCTAGCTGCTGGTAGGTTTGCGCAGCGCCTTCAATTCGAGCGCACCTGGTAATGTCTCTCCCTTTCCCTTGCAGGAGAAATTATGTGGTATTAGCGCCTCGAGTCCGGGTTCAGCGCTACTGGCGACTTGGTGGTTAGGTAGGTTTGCACTGAGGCTTTTTGTAAGTATGCACTGCGTAGATAGAGAGAGCGCAGTGAAATAAGTGTCCGCGTTATTGAAGGGAGCGCAATGAATAATGTCTCTTCTTTCTTACAGGGGTTTGTGCACCCGTTCAACTAACCTGGATTCCAGCACACTGGGAAGATTCGGTGAGTATGCGCAGCATTACTGATGTGCGCGTGTTAACGCTGTTCTTCTTTGTTCTTACAGGATGGTGTAGAAGTACCCTCTTGACTGGAGATAGCTGCGGCATGGAGTAAGAACCAGGTAAGCTGAAGCTGAATGATCTAGAGCGGGTAAGCAGAAGTAGGATGATCCGGAGCAGGTAAGCAGAAGCAGGATGATCCGGAGCAGGTACGCAGAAGCAGGATGATCCGGAGCAGGTAAGCAGAAACAGGATGATCCGGAGCAGGTAAGCAGGTGCACAGCATGTGTGTTGCTGAAACAGCTCACAGTAAGCAACACGAAGCACTGGAAGAATCTTGGATGGGGCTTATATAGCCAGCCACACCCAAACATTAGAGAGCTCATGAGTTATCATGCACGTCCTGTTTGGCAACAGGAAGTGTTAACTAGGAAGTTACTACAAACACTAGGAAGGAATGAAAGGAGGGATTCGTTATGGGTTCTTTGTGTGCCTATGCCAGGCCTGCCAAGCCTCCACCCAGCTTGCCCCAACTACCTGCCTGATACCCATGACACTTACCTTTCAGACTTTTCTGCATAATTTCTTCATCTCTGAGCCATCATATGCTTGTGCTGGCGTACCCAATGTTTTAATCGATTTTAATCTCAAACTGTCATTTCAAATTGGTGATACTTGAGTATCTTTTTTAATTCATGAGAGATCTCCAAATATATCTCTTTTCCTTTTGTGCCATTAGGTCATAAAAATGGTTGAATGTATTCATCTTTTGCCAAAAAGTATGAAAACACCTGTGAAAGTCTGAGACCACACTTACATAGTTATTGCCTGCACTGCAAAGAAGGCATTCTATTCAACATTACTTAGAAAATCGTCAGGTTTGTTGTTTAACCTCTTGACAGATTTAATATTCAACTTTTGCTGATTCCCAGAACTATTATAAAATTCCCCATGTTTTACCAGCTTTCCACACTCTCAATTCAAACATAAAAATGCATGATCACCATCCTGTGTTGTTTGCACATTAAGGTTCTTAAAGGTATGAAATAAAGCCTCAGAACAAAAAATATAATTAATGGTGGAAGTTATTGAGCCATTTCTCCAAGTTGGCATCACCGGACAATCTCCACAAACATCCTTATTCACTCTATACAATCCCCAAGCATTCATCAAAGTCATCAATGCTCGCCCTATATAGGGAAACCTCCCTCTAAAATGATCTCGACCCGGGGCCATAGAAATCATTAAGACAACTATGAAAATGACCATAGATTATAACTTCATTATCTGCATTATACCAATCATCTAGAATTAGTTCCAATTTAATTGGTCAGATCTTTTTGGGATATGGCCCCCAGATTCCAGTACATAATAATTAATAGGGTCAAAGCCTTGTTGAGAAAATCTGACTCAGTTTTATAATCTGGAAAAATGTGTTTGGGCCTTTTAATTCAGTTGCTAAAATTCCTCTATCATTCTGCACACCGACAACCAAACCTGCCAAAGGACGTCCTTGTTTTTGTTTTATAGCAGGGTTTAGAACGATAGAAAAACCATCCAACAGTGGCATGTTTCCTTGCTACGTCTCTTTGAATGCAAAAAGATCTGCCCTGGTTAAAGCAACTTTACCCCGTGTAAAATAAATGGTTAAATCCTCTAGCATTCAATGAAAGAAGAGACAGAGAGGTCATTTGACCAGAGCCTAGCTATTGCTTTGAGATGTATGCTTACTGTGATTATTTGCAGTATTGTTAGGAGTGGTGGCCATTTTAGCTGATAAGCACACACTGCAAATAATCAGAGTAAACATACAAATATGATGTTCATGTGAGAATTTAAATCGAAGCTAAATTAAAATTGGGTGTTCATTTAATTAGTGAAGTTAACATGTACCAAGCTTATTGCAAAACAAATCAATAAAAAAAAGACACACTAACTCTCTTAAAAAAAATTGAAAAACAAAATAATTGCAAGATGAGTTTAGCACAGACAGTACAATGATGAGCACTTTCTACAAATGACCTATAGATGGCGCGCATAACACCACAAAACATAATGCTGAAAAAATAAATGATCTTGTGAACAGGATGACCTATTGAGAATATTCCATGCAAAATTCATGACTCTAGACCTCATCGTTCATGAGGAGTTATGTCCCCAAGATCAATGCCATATACAAACCCACAAACACAACTTTGTTTTACATATATATATATTACACGACCATGGTAGTTACGGTTAAATTGCTGTTTTCATAGGAAGAACACTTTTTGGGCGGCTTATAACTTTGCTCCCCCTGGACAAATCCTCACCAAACTTTGCAAAAAAAAGTATATGGGCCACTGTTTTTTGCAAAGTTTGGAGATGTTTGGTCCAGGGGGGCAAACGTTATAGGAGGGGTCCCAAAACGTCTTCTTTTCCCATAGACTTAATGCCTTCCATAAAGACTGTTTTTCCTATATCTATCAATGCTTTGTCTAGGGTAAGACCTTGGGATTTATGAATGGTAACTGCATATGCAAGAGTTAGAGAAAATTGCTCTCTACGTACATACATGTCTTTGAAGAGAAGGAATCAGGCAATTGAGCGCCCTATCCTTTTCACTTCTGAAACTTTATCAAAGCGAATATTGACAAACTGAATGTTGCTATCACGTGGGTATGATTGAAAGCCAACAACTGTGCCCAGTGCTCCATTAACTAGCCCTTGCTCTACGTCAAGGTTACGTTTAAGCATTACTCTACAATTTAAGGATAATTTCAATATTTTTTCCAACTCAGCTGTGTTGGAGATTGAATTTTCTAAATTATTTAGGGCCTCATTACACGGTAGGTGGTAAGGGTTTACCGGTACCGGTAAGGGCACAGGTACCGGTAAACCCTTACCGCCTTACTACGAGTTCCCTTTGTGGGATCCGACCTTAATGGCTGGTTTTACCAGCCGTTAAAGTAGGGTGCCGCAAAGGGACCTCGGTGCTAATTATGGTACCGCAATTTGCGGTACCATAATTACCACCTTCCCCATTCCCATTATGCCCTATGGGGGCAAAAATGGGAATGGGGAAGGGCCTTGGTGAATGGGGAATTACCGGCCCCGCTCACCTTGGAGTAGGCCGGTAATTCCGCCATCCACCAAGGCAGACACGTTAAAATACCTGCGGCAACCATGGCGCTATTATAAAAATAATGTAATGAGGCCCTTAGTCTTGTTGTGGTTTGCTCACACATGGGTACTGTCATACCATGTACGTCTAGTTTGTCTGTGGCGCTAATTTCCAGTATTGGTTGCATTTCTTTATTTAACATTGTTTCATTGAATTTGAAACAGCTTGCAAGAGTTGGCATTAAGGCCATACAATTGACATTTTTGTGCGCTGTTTGTTCCATAACATCAGTTGCACATGAATTGTCGCCATAAATTGCATGTATGTGCCGGTTTTTCAATACAACGTGTGCTTCTTGCGGTAATACACCAACTCTAATACTTTTTAAGATGTTGGCATAAGTGAGATCTGCATATTGCCGCATGTTCTCAGTTAATTCTCTATATTGGAAATGTTGCCAAAGGTTAACATTACCTATGCTACCAACAGTTTTCTGACAGAGTATGTGGCCTAAGGTTTTAAAAATTGGTTCACCTTTCACTGGTGTCAACTGTAGAAGATCTCCGAAAACCATAATGTGTTTCCCTGCAAAGAGTTCTTCGTTGTTACTTTTAAGTACTTCTTGCAATCTGAGATGAATCAAAGCCAACATTAGGTTGGAGACCATGCTCACTTCATCTATTAGTAACATTTTCATTTGTTTCAATACTCTGCATAATTCCATTGCAGCTTCTGCATAAAGTTTGTAGTAGTCTAATTTATTTTGATGCTCTACTTGAAGCAGTAGTAATCAGTGTAAAGTGACACCGTCTATGTTGTAGGCAGCTAAACCTGTGGGGGCCGTTAAAACAGCTGACAGTTTGTTGTTTGTCAATTGTTGAGGAACTTGCTGATGATTTTGATTAAGAATGTTTTCCCTGATCCAGCTTCACCACTGACGTACAGCAGTATAGGTTTGTAATTTTGGCAGGTACATTGTTTATTTTCGTGTTGTACACCATGTACAATTTGTTTTGTTATGTCTTCAAAAATGGTGGGCTGATCATTGTTAAGTTTTGCTTGTTGTACAGTTAAATCTTCTGTATCTTCTTGATACTGATACATGGTGTTTTCTACTTCTGCCATTGCTACTTCAGCCTCATTTGCTATTAGTGGTTGTCCTAGTGGTTCTTGACTTCCTGTTACAGAAGGTTGACTACTGTGGGAAGAGTCCTTTTCTAGTTGGGCCTGAAGTTCTTCTTCTTGTTGCTGCTCATTGTGTAACATTGTTTTGTACTGCGTAAAGTTCACATCGGTGATGGTGCTTTCATTTGCTTTGAAAGCATCTGCATAGCAGTCATAGTTATCTAGTATGTCTTCCTCTTTTCCCCATGGTTTGAAAAGTTGTAACAGAGACATGTAATATAGTTCTTTCTGTTGAGGAGTTTTTAATGACAATTTAACATGAGTAATTAAGCTTCGTTTGGTAAGTTTCACTAAGCTCCCTTCACAATCAATCACTCTATACCTACGTTTGCTTTCATCGGGTTTTACATTATATTTGCATGCAAAGTTTTGAGCTATGTGGTATAGACACATGCTTTCCAGAGTGCTACTCCTGTTCGGATAGTATGTGTCCAGTAAATTGTTTTTTAGAATGTCTTGGCTGTTGGGATCATTTCTGGCAATTGTTTCTATGTCCTCAAATGATTTTAGCACTCTTTGTCTAGATTTTGCAGGACCAAGACTGAGCCATACTATGTTGTCTAATTTCCATACAAAACAGTACCGGTTAAACGATCTGCTGCTTCATAGGCACCACATTCTCTATGAGAGAGTATTTGTATGCCTAGGCTGCACAATTTCTGTGATAATGTTTTTTCTGATACTAGGTCATCCCAGAGGTCTTGAAGCTCTGTTTTTTCTGCTTTTGTTAAGTAGGCTGTAACATATCATGCAACAGCAGTTGAATTGTCTGCAATGTACTGCACATCTATGTTTGCATTCCATAAGAGGGCAATGATTGCATTGTAATCATTGATATATTTTGATTCTTCCCTTCTTTTTATGTAATATGTGTTCTTAGGTGATTTAACTTTACCACTATGTCGAACTGAAGACAGGAAGTTGTTCACTTCACCTGTTTCTGTAACTCGTCTAGGGAAATCTAAGCAGCATTTGGTGTAGTATTTACCTTTGTTTTTGTATTTGCAGTGACAATATTTGCCACATTTGTGTCTTTGAAATTATAAAATCTGCCCACGCAGGTCACTATGTGTCTGTTGAGAAGGGATTTCACAAGTGACATATTTCTGGATAAACTGCAAAACATTGCTGTCACTGTTGTGACCAAATTTTGGTGCACCTTTTGATTCATAACAGCATGTGAATATGTGGTGCTCCTCTCGCTTGATATTCTTTTCTCCAAAAGAAGTGTTGCACTTCTCCAAGGGGAGGAACAGTTTTATTGCAAATAAAGTGTAGCATGGCAATGAAACGATGATGAAAATATATTGACACATTAACTGGATCTAGAGAGCAAAGTTCTCCAGGTGTTAATATATCTATGTTGTTTTTGTTGCAGTTTGCTATGCGTAGGAACTCATGTAAATCTTCCCATGCAAATTCGGCACAACTTAGCGTAACAAACCAAGTCGGTGGTCCAAGGTTTCTGACCATACAACGCACGTCTCCGTGCCGTCGGAAACAGTATTCCTTTGTACCACGCATGTTTGCAAACAAATTTGTTATACTTGATTGTAAAACCTCATCTTTTTCCTGTACTTTTTGTATTAACTGCATAGCTGACATATTTTGAAAGTGGGTACCAGATTAAAGAATGTGTGCAACTCCGTAACATAGTGTTGCTAATTCACTTTCCTAGAGTAGGTGGAATATGTATTCCACATATTGTCTAAATCTGGGATCTTGCGAATACATTCGTAATGAATGGTATTCTGATGCCCAATCTGAGTGGGTCTATTATCGTATCTTCCACCTTTGCCAGTAGGAAATAGCAGTGGAAAAGCACATGCTTCTATACTTTTTTCCCATATACTCATTGGTGACCCTTTGGTTTGTCACATTTGGTAAGTTTCTAGTGCATCATTTATGCTTTCATTGGAATGCAATGGATGAATTGTATAATGGTCCAAAAGAGTGGATACTGTAGCAAGATCCAGAAGTTCGAGTTGTCCAGTTTCTTATGGCTCTTGAATTATTTCAGTTGTTTCCCTTAAGCTTTCATCAATATTTATTTCCTTGTAGTACTCATTATTGTCTTTTAGATATTGCAATTCTTGTCTAACTTTATGTAAGTCCACTAATTGTTGCCAAATGTCTTTGTCCTTTGTTGGTACTCCATTTACCAAGACTATTAAAGAATGCTCTATTGAACGTTCCACTCCTAGAGTGTGTACATTTTCCGTTAGATCTAATGGCAAATAAACTACTTTGCCACAAATGCCTTTCACCAATTCAGAGGAAGGTAATTTTGCTGTTTTTGGTTGAAGGCGTATAATTGCTTGAAATGGGTGAACTGTTTGAATTATTATGCTCTCATACAAATTGAGCTGTTGCAGGATTATCCGTAATTGAAACAATTCACAATTCCAAATTATTTGTAATAGCACGTGAAGGAGTGCGGTTGTTGTCTAATTTTGTAGTACAGTAACTGCAACATATTAGGCGTTCAGTTAGTTTATATTTGTTTTCTGCTAAAAGGTAAAGAGATAATTCAAACCATTTAGAATCTTCATTGTCTTTTATTTTGTATACTATGTCCACATTTTTTGTGTTCCTTTTGTAAAACGTTCTGCGGCAACACACACACACATGGTTTGGTACTTCAGCCGATGACCTTTTAAATTTTACTATTTCTTTTCTGTATTTGTGTAATAGAAGGTTGCTATGTGCAGAATTGTTGCTACTATGTTCTAAAACTGTTGCATTTGGTAAGTGGCTCCCACTTCCAAAATACTTTCTCTGAATACGGTCAATTTCTTCTTGTAAGTATTTGGATGTACCATGCAGAAGAGTGGTATTTAAGTTGCCTAATTCTGAAGCTGGACTTTTTGCATAGTATATTTTATACACTTGATTTCTTACATTGGAATGATGTATTGATATCCTTTTGATATCATGGAAGGTGCTTTTGCAAATAGGCCCAGAAATGCATGCGAAACAATGTCCTTTTAGTCCTGTGTATTTCCGCACTGGACAAATATCCATATTTTGCAGCACTTTCATTTTACTTTTGTCTTTACCTTTTACATATTGATTGAGGAACTGATGTAAAGGTTTGAACGCTTTGTTTGGAATGGTACACATTGATGTGCACGGCCATTTGTATACTGGACGGTGTGGTTCTGCTGAATCGAGAGGTAATTCTGAGTTTTCAGGGAATACATTTGTAAGCAGTGTTTCTTGTTCCATGATGGTAGTATTGATTTTCTCATACCCTCGTCCACTGCTATGGATGGCAATTGTGTTTGTTTGATTTTGTTTGTATGCTTCTTCATTAAAATATGGTTCTGTTGTTGTTGTGTGACTCCATTCACCACCACAAACATGTAAGAAATTATTTTTGTTCACATTCCGTTTATTGCTGAGTTTCTTTTGTAGTTTTGTTGGTGCTTTCATCCTATTTAACACTAATATAAACAACCTCCTTTTGAGAAGGATTGCACTGTCCACGAGAGCTTGTAGGATGAACTTTCTACGGTAGGTTTTAAGGGGTGCGGATGATTTCGGTCCTCTTCTTAGTAAATTCTGAAGGACTCTGTGATGAAACGTTTTTGATAAAATACTTTTTTTACTATGCGTTCTTGTTACACCATCAGGATTATTAGGAGCATTGTTAGCTGTACTGGTAGTCTTTTTTTTGACAATATTTTTATGTTTTGTGACACATTTTGCTGAAGGAGGTAACGTTCCGGTAGTTGAGACTTCCTTTGTTTTGCTAACCAACTGCATTAGCTTGTTTGTTCCAACATTCTCTACAAACTCTACAACAGCTGGATGCTTACATTGAGCACTTTTATTTTTATTTGCTCTACTTTTGCGTTCCTTTCTACAGAGTTGCTTTTTGGTAGGCATTCTTTGGTGTCTGTTGAAAAAAAAGGTATACTTTGGTCTGTTGTCCAGTGTCTGTGTGCTGTGTGCATGTGTGCATGAGTCTGATGGGGAAGCTCTTTGTCATGGTGGGTCGATGTGCATTGGATTCTTGCAATGATTTGTATACTACTACAATGTGCTTCAGATGAGAGTACAAAGTGGGCTACTTGTGATGAGAACCATTATTAATAAACAAAATACCATAAACTTGCAACAGCAACTTCTTTTCTACATCTAACCTTCTAAGGATTACGTATGTTATTTGAGTTCCAAACACACAGGAAGCCATTCTGCCTGTTATTTTATGTTCAATAAATGGATATTTGTAGGTAGAATGGTTTAGAAATCAATGTTTGCTTTGGCGCCCAAAATAAATAAATAAGCCACACAGCCTCTTTGAGGAGTAGTTACAATATAAAGGTAGTACTGTACTTACTTTTTTTTGCAAAATAACCAGGTTTCTTCGGATATGTCGTCTGCAGTGTCGATGCTGTTGATTCTCAGGAGAGTAGTCTTCACTGCGGTGCAAAAAAACAAAATCAATTACTTTGTGTGTTTACAGCAGTGATGATACTGCACACATTAATTGTGCTTCTTTCGTCACAGCATTCTACTTTCATATTTCAACCCAGTGCATGCATGCATTTCACTTCACTCTGTGCAGTCTTTGCATGGTATTTGCAATATGGCACTTGAAAGTCCTTCAAAATTGCTAACAATTTTAAGTTTATGGAAATGACTTGTTTTTTACACAATGTACTATGTATAGGAGAGAGGTTTGTAAGCGATAGGGCACAGTAGTAGATGGGGAAAAAATGTCTATTTGCAAATTAAAAGCACAATGCCAAGAAATCGGGAGACCCTCAGAGAGAGATGTCAACACAGCAATCGGGAGTGCTTACTTTTCTCATACGATTACATTGCAAGTAGCATTATTGTAGCCCGTACACAGTACACAACTCCGTCATTTTCACATACAAAATTGAGTTCCGCCCTAAATAGGCATGCTTGCAACGTATGTATAGGTTATGCGGAAGACAGTAAGCAGTCGTGAGGTTTGTCAATGATAAATCGGACATCATGCACTTAAAAGGGGGAGCGTTGGTATGTTTTGCCTATGCACATTTAGCGGCATTAATTTGTCTAAATTAAATCATAAGGGTTGCACATGTTCTCTGATTACAATATACATACCTGTATTCTATACTCATGCACGTGCGCATGCATGGAGCGGTACGTAGAAATTTACAATACTTGCACAGTAGCTTGTGAAGAAGTTGCTTTGCAATGATATGCGACTTCCATTCAGAATCATCAACAGTAATTTTGAAGTGCGCAATGTTGATGACAGAGTTAGAATTAGCGATGTTCAATGTGATTGGTGGATGGTTGTGTGACTGCTTAGTTGTGTCCAATAAGGGACTCGACTTGCTACCGCTGTGGAAAGGGTGGAAGAACTCGGTAAGAGTTACGTGCCTCACGTTGGTCAACGCTTGTCCGCAGGTAGGGCGTGTCACATATGGGTTTCTAAACAAATCCTGCATGGAAAGGGGACTGTAGGCATCAGCCAATCAGATGTTCGTATTAATCTTTTGTGTCGAAAGATGGTGCGTACACTGAAGATGGCAGAGGTGGAGAGGGTCAGGGTTTTGGTGCTTGGAGACATTTTTGTGCATGGCTTACAACACTATGCCGAGAGTAGGGATGTGGCACACCATTTCGATGTGAGAGGAGTGGAGGTGGTGTGGAGCGCTGACACTGTTGCCGAAGCTGCGGCAATTCTGCAAGTTTGCAGGGACATGCGTACAATGACAACTCCTCATATGGTAATTTTGAACTACAGTGCTTCCCATTTGGGATACGTGAGTTCACGTACTATGTTGGCAGATTTGGCACCGTTGGTTGAAGCACTCATGACCATCTTCCCAACAACGAAAGTAATTTTTTCTGCTTTACTCCCTAGTGTAAAATGGGACAACAATTCTGTTTTCTGTCCAGATCAAAGTATTGGGAGGTGTATCATCAATCGCGACATGCGTGCATTCATGTTATGAGCTGGTATGTTTTTCTGCAGCCACGATAACATTGCTTCAAGCAATGCGGATTGTTTTGAAGCAGATGGTGTCCTGCTATCTTCTTTGGGAAATGCGATGTTCTTTTGGAACGCAAGGCTTGCTTTAGAGAAGGTTCTGTAATGGTTGTAGGAGTAAAGCAAGGACAAAAAATACAAAAAATAAATAAAATAACAGATGTCTGTACAGTACGGCCAAAAAAAAAAGAAAAAAAAAGCTCTTTTCACAGTCCACCTTCAAGGGGAAAAAGAGGAATAACACTTTAATGTACCGCCGTCACGCTCTGATCCTATACATGTCCGCGAACATGGCGGTACTTTGCAGCCAGCGCGTATCACCAACTGGGATTCAGGGGTGGAGACGCATGAAAAAAGAGAAGGAGCAGAGCTAGGGATTGGTCCATAAAGTTCAGTGGGTGTGTTCTGAACGGCACACTTTAGTGAGACCGTCTTCTCCCTGACAGGAGACCACACAGCCATGGTGGTCGAAAATAGATTATCTGGACTTTGGGAGACTCATGGATTCATTGGTTGAAGGTGCATGCAGAAAGCTGCAGTTTATCTGCAGATCTCGGATTTCCTCATGTGGAAGTGCACTGGCATGGCCTGCGTGGCATGAGGTGGCTGGACTTGGTACCTCTCTGTGTTACCTTACTGTCAGAGCGTCCTCTAGATATACTTATCATTCATTGAGGAGGAAACAGTTTAAGCCATGTCGTTGGAATTTCTTTGCAATTTGCAATGAAGGAAGCACTTGGAAGCTCATGGACATGTTTCCAAACTGTCAAATACTTTTTTCCCGTATTGCACAAAGACAAATATGGCTGCATTCTTCTGCTTTTGGTCCACAAATAGAGAAAGAGAGACGCAATGTGAATAAGGCTGTTTGTGCCTTTTTCAGCAATGTTGGCATGTCCTCCTTCCACAATAAAAACATTTTGTTTCGCAGCTCTTTCATTTTCCACAGAGATGGAGTCCACCTCACATATGCTGGCAATCAGAGTTTTTGTCGCAATGTACAAAATGCATTGCAACCTCTTTTGAATTCACACTAACCTATCTGACAATCCGTTTTCTCCAATACACAGTTTTAGACCCACACAACACACCACCAAAAGGCTCTTTTCAGAGCCACCACTTACTCCCAGCGTACATTTAATTGTGTTTGCTCTGCTTGCACCCTCCTTTTTTTTACCCTACGACTGTCCGCAAACTTTTCCACCACTCCGCGGGGGTCTACGACCGTCACATCATAGTTCTATCTTTAAACTGAGAAAGGCGGCTCTGAAAAGAGCCTTTTCTGTAATCTTTGTTGTTTTCACGTTTATTGGTTCACAGCACACGACACACTAGTAGAAGAGGCCAAAGGAGTGTAAGGAAGGGACACCAGCCATGGGGATAAGAAAGGGCAAGTGAACAGAGAAAGATATAGGGTGAGCTTTATTTAGGTAAGGAGCAGATCTTCTGGTGCTCTGTGACCATAGCCTCAAAAGCACTTCGAAAACTCTCCCACCTGCAGAGTACTGCGTCACAATACTTACACACTATTGTCACCTTTGAAAGGTAACGGTCAACAGCATTGCAATTGGCTTGTGAGGCAGCTTGAGGGAGGCACTCCCCCACAGGAGTGTCTCTTGTGGTGGGAGGATCGGACACGGAGGATGCTGTGGAGGAACTCAATCGACTACGCTCTTCACATGGCACCACCTTGTGAATGTCTGCAGTGTGGAACGAAGTGAGGTGTCGCTTCAGGGTTGTCGTACCAAAGCTGTACGAACCAAGTTTGCCACGACTCAGCACCACCTCACACTGGTTACACTTCACTAGGTTTGCACGTGCTTTTGGTACGTTCCCATAAACGGAAAACAACCACCACACCCATGAATCCCGGTGAGTGCTCCTAGTGCCGAGTTCCCCTACTTCATTCTCTTCCTCCTCTTCTTCCTCGCTCTCTACAGCCTCACCCATATATCTCTCTGCAGGTCCTTGGGGAGGTGGTGGTGGTGGAGGGTTTGGGGTGGTGCAGAGGCTAATGCACCAACAGCCGCCTTGGAAGCCATACTGATTAGTTTCCTTTTGGTCACTATAGCAGTAAAGGCAGTACACCTCAATATGCTATAGCTAGAAGGACAATGAAGATGCGCTCGGGAGTGTGGCCATTTGTAGGTGTGCCACGTGACCGTCTTCATCACTGCAAAGCGGTACAAAAATTTTACACACCAAGTCCTCAGGTCATCTATTGTCGGGGGTATGTGAAATTATATTTTTACACTCTACAATACTTTGCCTTGTGTCTACAAGTTCTTTTGGACTGTTGCGGAAGCACACAAACTGCGCAAATTAGTCCACACTCTCAGCGTGGGTGTGGTCACATGATAACGTTCTGAACACATCGGCGGCAGAAATGGGAGTCTGCTGACCGGGCCCCTAGGGGACCCTCGTATATGGAAACAAGGCACAATCACCACACACAAACTGATACGCCAGACTCGAGGTTCAAATCCCAAAAACTAGGGTTTATTGCAAGCAAATAGTCTCAGTTGGCCAACTGGGTCTTGTGTCCCGCAACGTATGTCTCCAGACCCCGAGGGACGCAAGAGAGCGAGCATTCTACAACAGTTACATATATATGAAACAGGCATCTCACAATCAGTAATGACATGTTCAATACCGCCCATAATATGTCTCCTTTGAAATGGATTCGATGATTGACAATTGTGACAAATATGACACCTTCAGACATTCGTTTTAGCAACAGTTTGCAATCTGCAGACTTGCAGACATGATTCTTTGTTTTGGGGAAAACACTGCTTCTGTTCTTGAAAGCAAGCTGCATGCAGGGGAGAGACACATTCCAGTCTTCCTATCTTGTAGTTTCTATTCGTGTGCTATGGGTCAACTCGCTCTACAGGGCTCAGTGAAGGGGGGGGCCGTAAAAGAGAGTATAATTCAAGCCATTAATTGTTCGTTCCTACCATCTCTACCACATTAGCGAGACTAGCTGGCACCTGCATAGTGATTAAATGCCTTGTTGCTTACTTCCAAGGTCTTATGTGGGGGGAGACCGGGCATTTCTATCTGGGTTGTCTGCTTTGTCTTTCAACATGTATCCTATGGCCTTGCTCTATGCAAGAGGGTTAATGAAATAACGGAATAGTATAAGTTTACAGCGAAGCAGTTTGAACATGAAGCAAGAAGCGAAATTAGGCAAAATGGCGATTCTTATTCCATTCAAAATGGACGTACTCTGGTCATGCTTATGAATCTGTATTATTAATACAGAACATATAAGGCGGTTGGTTTTCGGCCAATAGAATACATTGCTTATGTTATGGGAGGGTATTTTCTAGACTCACACCGCTGGACAGCAAATGCAGAGTACCAAACGTGCGCATGCGCGCAAGTGTCCTACGGACAGTGTTTGGGTTCTCAAACGAATTCTAAGTGTGACACAAGTGAGACTGACAGTTAGGGACAAGCGCAATGTTCGCTATACTTGAACTGCGCATGTGCATACATGATATGTTCACTGTACGGACAGTTCCAGTGTCCTTAGGACAACTCCATTTTGTTTGCCTGCGAACTTGCCGGCCAGCGCGCCTGTTCTACGGATGACACCATTTTGGCTGCGCCCGATACGGACGGGTATACTGTCCTTCACACACTCTCTTTTTGCTCATTTACAGCCATCCCGGACCTCTGGTGTGTTCTACAAACATGTTTCATCTCTTTTACAAGCGGTACGGCAAGGTATAATGTCCTTAGGACGCCCCTTTCTGTTTATGTACGCACAACTTCAACAGATGGTGCGGTCAAATATCAAGTCCATCTTACTTCACATTAGTAAGGGTAGGTGTACTGCCTTTACAGCACCCATATTCCATTCCTTACAGATAGGTCGAACAGGCGCGCTGTTCGCGAACTTTTGACGTCTTTTTAAAAAAACATTTTTTTACTCACACTCTTTCACTACAACTACTGTACCAAAACATTCCAAACACACACACACATGAATCCAAAGAAATAGCGGGGGAAGCGGACACTGACACAAATATGGGGGAATTAGGATTCAACACGGGCTGGTTATGAGGAGAAGATTTGTGAGGGGAAGAAGGGATCGATATTTCGTCAAAATGTCTATTTTCCTCTTCAAGGTTTGGGGAAGGTTCACTACGGAATGGAGAAGCGGGGCAGGTACAGGTGGGGCAATGGTAAGAAAATTTTCCTCTCACATAGTCCTCCACAAACTCCCGTAAACTTTTAAAATTCTCGTTCAATATGTCCATTTTCAGCTCAATCCTTTTTATCCTATCTTCTTCTGTCTCGTTTGTTGCCCTTTCTTCTTTTCTTTCCTGGTCTATTCCAAACAATATACATATGTTAAATGCCTATAAAATATTGGTCATTATTTTGCATATGTAGAGCAATGTGTACCATTAGTGTCGCTGTCTTCAGACATTTCCCCATGCGGGAAATACTCCTCCAGCCACTCCAAAGTTCTAGCCATTTCTGAGTCAAAACAACAGAAAGGAATTATTATTTCTGCACCACATACCAAAATAAAAACACATATACAAAAAAATGACCTCCACTCACTCTTTTGATGTAATTTCCCTTCTTCCTACTGCGTCCATCCACTGTCGTTCCAGGCTGCCGAGTTTCTGTGAAGTGATTACGATCGAGGAATCCTTTTTTTTATGGTACCATCCATTTCATTCTACATGCTTATTAAATGTGTCCTTTTCTTTTCACATCTTCAGGTTTCCATATTTACTTATTAGTACTTATAATATCTTTATGTCCTTCTTCTACATTGTACACTTTTTGTGTAAAACAATAGTACATTTTCAGATACCCCCTGCCTCTTTGGGTAATGTTGATCCTCTCCGCCCCCGTCCGCAAACAGGCGCTCAGTCCATCCCTTTCTATTATCAATAGGGAAGGGGTTCTGTATGTTCTATGTTAAATGTATATCAAGTACGCAGATTATACTACATATCTACCAAAATCACATCATCACAGTGTATATTCCACTCAGCACCTTCATTGACACACTGTCATGATTAGGTTCCCCTTCCAAAAACCTGCACAATTCACTACAAAAAAAACTTTGTTGAGGGGACGTTATGGTTAAGTTGCCCTACCAAAAACTTGTGCAGTTCACTAAAAAAATAATTTCAACCTCCCCTTTATGGTTCAAATTAAAACCGAAAAACCCCTGAAATTCGACAGTTATGGTAACCTAAGCCCCCAAACCTGCCACCGCCCCTGTGCACTGCTAACACTAACACCCAGACCATGAAAGATGTCATCTCAAATGTCACCGATGACATCACTGACAACATCACATGTGCAGTCCCTTTGTTTTCGTTTCCTGCCATACATATATATGTACATTCAGTAAAAAACATGTTAAAGGAAACATCATTGATGACATCACTCATCAACATTCTTTTCACATGTAATGTCATCAGTGATGTCCTCAATGATGTTTGTGATGTCTTCTTTGATGTCCTGGGTGTTAGCCCTAGCAATGCACATAGATGGTGCGAGTTATGGTTGCTTATCTTACCATAATGGGGGAATGAGCAGTATTTTTGGTTTCGCTGTGAAGTATAACATTCCTTTAACAAAGTTACCGCTACGCGGTAGCGTCCATGTAGTTATGGTTAAATTGGTATTTCCATAGGAAGAGCATTTTTTGGGTGGCGTATAACTTCTCTCCATCTGCAAAGTTTGGAGAGGTTTGGACTAGGGGGGGCAAAGTTATAGGGGGGGGTCCCAACACTTTTGTTTTTTCCCATAGACATAATGGGAAAAAACTTTGCGCATGCCTACAGCCCAAACCACTGGACGGATTTACACCAAATTTGCGGCAGGAGCGGGGGCTTGGTCCCGAAAGCGTGCTGTTGCAAATTTGGTGTAAATCCGTTCAGTAGTTTTTTTTAAAATGACCAAAATGTAAGGCAAAAAGATTTGTGATATCCCCGTTCGCTCTGCGGATGGACTTCCCTGTTCGCTCTGCGGACAGCGCCCCGATTGGCCAAGCAGCTTGCGTGATGTCCGCGGACATGCGACGTGTTCGCTGATTGGACGGCGTGGTGCGTGAAGCGCATCAGATTTTTTGTGGCGCCCGCCATCTTGTATTCGCCGACGACCGCGGACAGCGCAGTGAAACTTGGATTAAAAATTGTATTTAGTGGAGTGTGTTGGTGTGTAAGAGTGTTTGGGGAGGGTGGGAGATTATGAGATTGGTTCAATGTTCTGTTTTTTTATGTGCTAGATGCTTTTGTTGTGTTCGATTTGTCTGCAGACAACACGGCTGTTCTGAAATTTTCTATATAAACTAAATGGTGGGGTGTTCTGAGGACGGAGTATGTGTCCGTTTTGTTCGCAAGCAAGCTAAAATTGAGCTAAGAACACTCGCAGTGTCCTGAAATGTTTGCAATTAAACAAAATGGGGGTGTTCTGAGAACGCTGTTCGTATTGTTCGTTGTCAGGTTGAAAGTGTTCTAAGAACCCTCCTTATGTCGGCTGACATTACAATTTCCTATGGGCCTTACCCGACTTTTTGGCCACTAAACAAACGATAAATCAGGCTGCTGTGCACCGACATTATGTGATAATCCTATCACTTGCCCCATCGATCTGGCTGACCTGTTTTTGCGACACTAAATCATATCTCCCGCCCCTAAGCCTGACATTATCAAAGCATTCATATTCCCCGTCTCTCTCGTGACGTTACAGGGTGCGTAGCCAAACGCGCCCAGTCGTCTCCAGTCCTACGCGACTTTACACAGAACCCGGAAAACAACACACATCATGTACAACACACAGCGCGCCACAATTCGGAATAGGAAACTGTGATTTAAAAGCAAACAGCAACATTGTACATTTCGTAAAGTACATTTATTTGACATCAAATGTTTAGAGAATATTCAGCGATTTGTATTTGTCTTTGCTGTCGATCCGCAAAAGTTCATCTTGAGTCACGCGCTGTTCCTTTGCGCTACACAGGGTGTTGGTTTATGATAAAAGAAGCACTATGGTTGCACTGATAATCAGAAGGCTGTTCCAACAACGAGGCATCATGGATTATAAAATACTAGCATATTAAAAATGGCAGTACACGTTTAAGAAGTGACAACAGAACAACCTAATCATTGTGGGGTTTATTTAAATACTACTGCATTTGTATGTGAATGTATGCATATGGATGTAATGAGTTTGCATCTGTGCATTCGCGACTTTCATTACAAAAAAGGGGTGAGCTCAATGAGAGGCTATAACAACCATGCCCTCAGCAATCACCCATCATGCACCTGGTGAATTATGCAAATTAGGTTATGACGTTATTTAGCTACTTCTAGCTACTTTTATGACAGCCAATAGCTACTTTTCTTACTAAGGAGTTGCCAACACTGCTCCTACGCGACTTCATACAGAATCCGGAAAAAAAAACACAGATCATCTGACAACACAGCACACCACAATTTGGAATATGAAACTGTGATTTAAAAGCAAACAGCAAGATTGTACATTTCGTAAAGTACATTTATTTGACATCAAATGTTTAGAGAATATTCAGCGATTTGCATTTGTCTTTGCTGTCGATCCGCAAAAGTTCATCTTGAGTCACGCGCTGTTCCTTTGTGCTACACAGGGTGTTGGTTTATGATAAAAGAAGGACTGTGGTCACACTGATAATTGGAAGGCTGTTCCAACAACGAGGCATTAGACCACCATAACGGTTGGTATGTTGCTTCTAGCCGCTAGTACCGCGTAAGGGCATATTGGTCCTTGGCGATTGTCCCATAAAATGGTGAGGGTCATGAAGTTGTTTACTAGGAGCTGCACCTGGCAGTTAAAAAATCCGTCGGCCGGGGTCTGAAAATCATGGCATTGACAGTAGGGAAGGATGTACCTGTTTTAAAAACATAAATTAGTCTCACCAGCCGATCTTCATTAAAAATATTCATTTTATTTATTAGGGCGTGAAACTATTTGCTAGCGAGAATAGTGCAACGGAGTATGTTAACTTATTCCCACTAACACACCCTCTCTCCTCTACCTTTTCCAGAGCCGTCTGAGCGCCAGGGGACCACTTCGGCAGTGATAGTGCACGGTACAAAACAATATGCCACATTGAACGAACAAGTACAACTTAACCAGGCTTTAATGCCACGCTATTGTTAGCATATTCTGGTATAAAATAATCTAAAGAGTTACTTACATTATATTGCCATTTTCCATTGTCTACGCGTAATGCAGTCCCTAAATACGACTCCGTCTGTGCCAACAAACTTTCTCATAGTGATATAATATATAAAAGCGGTTTTGTTTCAGAAATGTCATCCTTATCGTCTCTTAAGTTACTGCACCCCTACTTCAAAAGAAGTCTTTTGGCGCGATCCCTGTCTGTCAAGGTCAAAAAACAATAGAACCTTATACTGCGAGTCGTGGGCCACTCCGGCCCGCAAGCAAAAAATGGAAGCAGCTGACCTTCACTGTGAACGAGCATAAATTCTTACTGTGCAACATTCTGTGTAAAGCCATCCCTGAGAAGTTGCTTTTTACACTCCATCTTTGTATATTGTCTGCGTGCTAATGATATAAGTTTGTTAAAGCGAGGTTATGGTTAAGTTGCGCTACGAAAAACCTATGAAATTCAGTGAAAAAACTTTGTTAAAGGGAAGTTATGGTTCCAAGTAAAACCGAAAAACCCTTGAAATTCGCCAGTTATGGTAAGCTAAGCAACCATAACTCGCGCCACCACCGTGCACTGCTAAGACTAACACCCAGAACATCCAACGATCTGTGATAATCATTTATTTGTGTCATTCTTCCATCATGTTGGGTAGTTAGATACCTGTGGGCGTATTCTAACTGTTTGTAGTCTTTCACATACTTTGTTGACAATTTTGAAGTACACCTTATTACGTACATTTTGGCTTCAAGAACATTAAATAAGCATTTGTTAGGTTAGCTGGCAACCTCTGCTTTAGAGTAATGGCGCTATCATTACTTTCAAACAATCCAGAACTCTTTTTAATGTATGCAGTGTAGTGACCTGCATTGCTTGTAGCTCCTACATGGTAGATTATTCCTACTGCTGTAAAGGATTGACCTTGACCGTGTTTAAATCCAGTTAATTTGTAGTTGTTTGTGATGCCATCTGCATTATAACGTAGAAGCATAACTATTATGTAGGCACTATATGATTGTATCAGTAAGGTAGAGCGATTGTCTGAATTGCAAATACTACATAATCTGCCATGGATTGCATTTTGTACCAGATGCTGAAATGGAATGCTCTCACAATTTGGTTTGGTAATATACACAAATCGTTCATTTGGAATTTCTTCCTGGATCACTTTGTTACAGACAGTGCATGTATGTTTCCACATGTATGAAATTTGGAACATTTCATTTACAGGTAAGCTTTTCTTTTCCGATACTAATAGTATGTACATTAGAAATTCTTGTGGATCTTCTTGTGAGATCATAGTGAATCTCACTATTCCAGCACAGTCTTCCAATTGTTGCCTTACTCCATAAACACTGTATGTGTTGTCAGGATTGCTTGTTGCGTTTCTATGCAGCACTAACATTTGCAAACACAATTGGTCTGTGCTGTACAGGTAAATATTGTTACCAATTGGTGGCAATTGAAATAGAATATTCATTGCCACATTTGCATAGCAACTTACCCCACTTTCATTTGTAAATTTGAATGGGCCAGCAAGTTCTGTATCTGAGTGCATTTTTTGTTTTTTCTCTTGATTCTTTGCCGATGTGCCTGGTTTACATTCCCTAATAGGTTCTTCTATGTTTGCGGCAATTGATGAAACTGTAGCTTCTTTTCTTTTTTTGTGCAGAATTTCCTGTTGCCTTTTGTTGCATTTCTGTTTCATTTACTTTTCTTTTACCATGTTTCACTTTATCCTGAACAGGGTATTGTTTCAGATGAGGGGTATACAGTGAACGCAATCTATTGTACTCTACAATGCAAGAAATATCAGCTTTGACTTTACTTGAATCAAAGTTTAGTAGCATTAGACCGTCAAGTGTACGTAAGCATGATAATGCTACGTAGCTCATGCCTTCCTTAAATACTGTCTTTCCTATATCTATCATTGCTTTCTCTGGGTTAAGACCTTGGGATTTATGAATGGTAACTGCATATGCATGAGTTAGAGAAAATTGCTCTCTACGTACATACATGTCTTTGAAGAGAAGGAATCGAACCATTGAGCGCCCTATCATTTTTACTTCTGAAAGTTTGTCAAAGCGAATATTGACAAACTGAATGCTGCTATCACGTGCGTATGATTGAAAGCCAACAACTGTGCCCAGTGCTTCATTAACTCGCCCTTGCTCTACATCATGGTTACGTTTAAGCATTACTCTACAATATAATGATAATTTCAATACATTTTCCAATCCAGCTGTGTTGGAGATTGAATTTTCTAAACTATTTAGTCGTGTTGTGGCTTGCTCACACATGGGTACTGTCAAACCATGTACGTCTAGTTTGTCTGTGGTGCTAATTTCTATTATTGCTTGCATTTCTTTCTTTAACATTGTTTCATTGAATTTGAAACAGCTTGCAAGAGTTGGCATTAACGCCATAAAATTGACATTTTTGTGCGCTATTTGTTCCACAACATCAGTTGCATATGCATTATCGCCATAAAATGCATGTATATGCCGCTTTTTCAATACAGCTTGTGCTTCTTGCGATAATACACCAACTCTAATACTTTTCAAGATGTTGGCATAAGTGAGATCTGCAGATTGCCGCATGTTCTCAGTTAATTCTCTGTATTGGAAATGTTGCCAAAGGTTCCCATTACCTATGCTACCAACAGTTTTCCGGCAGAGTTTGTGGCCTAAGGTTTTAAAAATTGGTTCACCTTTTACTGGTGTCAATTGTAGAAAATCTCCGAAAATGATAATGTGTTTCCCTGCAAATAGTTCTTCGTTATTACTTTAAAGTACTTCTTGCAATCTGAGATGAATCAAAGGCAACATTAGATTTGAGACCATGCTCTCTTCATCTATTAGCAGCATTTTCATTTGTTTCAATACTCTACGTAATTCCATTGCAGCTTCTGCAGAAAGTTTGTAGTAGTCTAATTTATTTTGATGCTCTACTGGAAGCAGTAGTAATCGTTGTAAAGTCACACCGCCTATGTTGTAGGCAGCTAAACCTGTGGGGGCTGTTACAACAGCTGACAGTTTGTTGTTTGTCAATTGTTGAAGGAACTTGCTGATAATTTTGATTAATAATGTTTTCCCTGATCCAGCTTCACCACTGACGTATAGGTTTGTAATTGTGGCAGGTGTATTCTTTATTTTCGTGTTGTACGCCATGCACAATTTGTTTTGTTACCTCGTCAAAAATGGTGTGCTGATCGTTGTTAAGTTTTCCTTGTTGTACAGTTAAGTCCTCTGTATCTTCTTGATACTGATACATGGTGTTTTCTACTTCTGCCATAGCAACCTCAGCCTCATTTGCTATTAGTGGTTGTCCTAATGGTTCTTGACTTTCTGTTACAGAAGGTTGACTACTGTCGGAAGAGTCTTTATCTAGTTGGGCCTGAATTTCTTCTTCCTGTTGCTGCTCATTGTGTAACATTGTTTTGTACTGCGTAAAGTTAACATCGGTGATAGTGCTTTTATTTGCTTTGAAAGCATCTTCATAGCACTCATAATTATCTAGTATGTCTTCCTCTTTTCTCCATGGTTTCAAAAGTTGCAACAGAGACATGTAATATAGTTCTTTCTGTTGAGGCGTTTTTGATGACAATTTCACATGATTAATTAAGCTTTGTTTATTAAGTTTCACTGAGCTCCCTTCACAATAGGTCACTCTATATCAATGTTTGCTTTCATTGGGTTTTACATTATTTTTGTATGCAAAGTTTTGAGCTATGTGGTATAGACACATGCTTTCCAGAGTGGTACTCCTGTTTGGATAGTATGTGTCCAGTAAATTGTTTTTTAGAATGTATTGGCCGTTGGGATCATTTCTGGCAATTGTTTCTATGTCCTCATATGATTTTAGCACTCCTTTTCTAGATTTTGCAGGACCAAGACTGAGCCATACTATGTTGTCTGATTTTCCATTCAAAGCAGTGCCGGTTAAACGATCTGCTGCTTCATAGGACCCACATTCTCTGAGACAGCATTTTTAGGCGTAGGTTGTACAATTTCTGTGATAATGTTTTGTCTGATGCTAGGTCATCCCAGAGGTCTTGAAGCTTTGTTTTTTCTGATTTTGTTACGTAGGCTGTAACATATCGTGCAACAGCAGTTGAATTGTCTGCAATGTACTGCACATCTATGTTTGCATTCCATAATAGGGCAATGATTGCATTGTAATCATTGATATATTTTGATTCTTTCCTTCTTTTTATGTAATACGTGTTTTTAGGTGATTCACCTTTAACACTATGTCGAAAACTGAAGACATGAAGTTGTTTACTTCACCTGTTTCTGTAACTGGTATAGGGAAACCAAAGCAGCATTTGGTGTAGTATTTATCTTTGTTTTTGTATTTACGGCGACAATATTTTCGACATTTGTGTCTTTGAAATTGTAACATCTGCTCATGCAGCTCACTATGTGTCTGTTGTGAAGGGATTCAAATGTGACATATTTTTGGATAAACTGCAAAACAGTGCTATCACTGTCGTGCTCAAATTTCGGAGCATCTTTGATCCATAACAGCATGTGAATATGTGGTGCTCCTCTCGCTTGATATTCTTTTCTCCAAAAGAAGTGTTGCACTTCTCCAAGGGGAGGAACAGTTTTATTGCAAATAAAGTGTAGCATTGCAATGAAACGATGATGGAAATATCTTGAGACATTAACTGGATCTAGAGAGCAAGGTCCTCCAGGTTTTAATATATCTATGTTGTTTTTGTTGCTGTTTGCTATGCGTAGGAACTCATGTAAATCTTCCCATGCATATTCTGCGTAACAAACCAAGTTGGTGGTCCAAGGTTTCTGATCATGCAACGCACTTCTCTGTGCCGTCTGAACCAGTATTCCGTTGTACCACGCATGTTTGCAAACAAATTTGTTATACTTGATTGTAAAACCTCATCTTTTTCTTGTACTTTTTGTATTAACTGCGTAGCTGACATATTTTGAAAGTGCGTTCCAGATTTAAGGATGTGTGTAACTCCATAACATAGTGTTGCTAATACACTTTCATAGAGTAGGTGGAATATGTATTCCACATTTTGCCTAAATCTGGGATCTTGCGAATATATTCGTAATGAGCGGTATTCTGATGCCCCAATCTGAGTGGGTCTATCATCGTATCTCCCACCTTTGCCAGTAGTTAATAGCAGTGGAAAAGCCCATGCTTCTATACTTTTTTCCCAAATACTCATTGGTGACCCTTTGGTTTGTCGCATTTGTTAACTTTCTAGTGCATCATCTATGCTTTCATTGGAATGCAATGGATGAATTGTGTAATGGTCCAAAAGACTGGATACTGTAGCTGGATACAGACATTCGAATTGCCCAGTTTCTGATGGCTCTTGAATTATTTCAGTTGTTTGCCTTAAGCTTTCATCAATATTTATTTTGTTGTTGCACTCATTGTTATCTTTTAGATCTTGCAATGCTTGTGTAACTTTGTGTAAGTCTACTAATTGTTGCCAAAAATGTTTATCCTTTGTTGGTACTCCATTTACCAAGACTATTAAAGAATGATCTATTGAACGTTCCACTCCTAGAGTGTGTACATTTTCCGTTAGATCTAATGGCAAGTAAACTGCTTTGCTACAAATTCCTTTCACCAATTCAGAGGAAGGTAAATTTGCTGTTTTTTGGATGAAGGCGTATAATTGCTTGAAATGGGTGAACTGTTTGAATTATTATGCTCTCATACAAATTGAGCTGTTGCAGTATTTTTGGTAATGGAAACAATTCCAAATTATTTGTAATTGCACGCGAGTGTGGTTGTTGTCTAATCTTGCACTACAGTAACTGCAACATATTAGGCGTTGAGTTATTTCATATTTGCTTTCAGCTAAAAGATACAAAGCTAGTTCAAACCATTTAGAGTCCTCATTGTTTTCTATTTTGTATGCTATGTCCACATTTTTTGTGTTCCTTTTGTAAAACGTTCTGCGGCAACATACACACACATGGTTTGGTACTTCAGCAGATGACCTTTTAAATTTTAGTATTTCTTTTCTGTATGTAATAGAAGGTTGCTATGTGCAGAATTGTCGCTACTATGCTCTAAAACTGTTGCACTTTCTACGTGGCTTTCACTTCCAAAATACTTTTTCTGAATACGGTCCATTTCTTCTTGTAAGTATTTGGGTGTACCATGCAGAAGAGTGGTATTTAATTTGCCTAATTCTGAAGCTGGACTTTTTGCACAGTACATTTTGTACACTAAATTTCTCACTTTGGAATGATGTACTGCTATTCTTTTGATATCATGGAAGGTACTTTTGCATATAGGGCCAGAAATGCAGGCTAATGAATGTCCTTTTAGTCCTGTGACTTTCCGCACTACACTAATATCCATATTTTGCAGCACTTTCATTTTACATTTGTCTTTACCTTTTACATATTGATTAAGGAACTGACGTAAAGATTTGAAAGCTTTGTTTGGAATGGCACACATTGATGTGCACGGCCATTTGTATACTGCACGGTGTGATTCTGCTGAATCAAGAGTTTTCAGAAGACAGTTTTGTAAGCAGTGTTTCTTGTTCCATGATGGTAGTATTTATTTTCTCATACCCTCGTCCACTGCTATGGATGGCAATTGTGTTTGTTTGATTTTGTTTGTATGCTTCTTCATTAAAGTATGGCTCTGTGCTTGTTGTGTGACTCGATTAACCAACACAAACATGCAATAAATTATTTTTGTTCACATTCCGTTTATTGCTGAGTTTCATTTGCAGTTTGGTTCTTAGTTTTGTTAATGCTTTCATCCTTTTCAACACTAATATGAACAACTTCCTTTTGAGAAGGATGGCACTGTCCACGGGTGCTTGTAGAATTAACCATCTACGGTACGTTTTAAGGGGCGAGGATAATTTTGGTCCTCTTCTTAGTACATTCTGAAGGACTATGTGACAAAACATTTTTGCTAAAATACTTTTTTTACCATGGGTTATTCTTACACTATCAGGATATTTAGGAGCATTGTTAGCTGCACTGGCAGCCGTTTCTTTGACAACATTTCTGTGTTTTGTGACACTTTTTGATGGAGGAGGTACAGTTTCGGTAGTTGAGACTTCTTTTACTATGTTACCCAACTGCATTAGGTGGTTTGTACCAACATTCTCCACTAACTCTACAACAGGTGAATGCTTACATTGGGCACCATTATTTTTATTTGATCTATTTCTGTGTTCCTTTCTACGGAGCTGCTTTTTGGTAGGCATTCTTTGGTGTCTGTTGATAAAAAAAAGTACACTTTGGTCTGTTGTCCAATGTATGTGTGCTGTATGCATGTGTGTATAAGTGTGATGGGGCATCTCTTTGTCATGGTGTGTCAACGCACAGTGACCTCTAACTGTCATTTGGTAAGGCTACTTTACTGTTTGTATACTAGTACAATGTGCTTTACATGAGAGTAGAAAGTGCCCTACTTGTGGCGAGAACCATTTTTAATAACCGAAATGCCAAAAACTTGCTACCATAACTTACTTTCACATTCTAACCTTCTAAGGATTCCCTATGTTATTTCAGTACCAAACACACGGGGATTTGTCAGCCATCCCACCTGTTATTCTTTGTTCAATAAATGGATATTTGTAGGTATAATGGTTTACAAATGAATGCTTGCTTTGGTCCCCAAAACAAACAAATTACCCACGCAGCCTCTTTAAGGAGTAGTTACAATATCAAGGATGTACTGTACTTAATTCTTTGTACAAGATGACCAGGTTTCTTCGGATATGTCATCTGCCATGCAGATGCTGTTGATTTTCAGGAAAGTAGTCTTCACTGTGAATTAAAAAAATTATATCAATTACTTTGTGTGTTTGCAGCGGTCACGATACTGCAGAATTTACTTCTACTTCTTTCGTCAGAGGATTTAACTTTCATATTTGAACCCAGTCCACCTGCACATTTCACTTCTCTCTATGCAGTCTTTCCATACTACTTTCAATATGGTACTTGAAAGTCCTTCAAAATAACTACATTTTTTACAGGGTTGGAAATGCCTTGTTCTTTACAAAATGTAGTATGCATAGGAGAGAGGTTTGTAAGCGATAGGGCAAAGTACTAGATGGGCAAACATTTTGTACTTGTTAATGAAAAGCACGATGTCCAAAAATCGGGAGACCTTCCGAAGGACATGTGAGCACCACAATCGGAAGCAATTACTACTCTCATACAATCACGTTGCAAGTAGCATTACTGTAGGCAGTATGGAGTACAGAGCTCCAACATTTTCACTTACTAAATTCAGGTCTGCCCTAAATTCTACTTCTCAACTCACACACTTTTGGTGGGTGTTTCCCGCCTTGTAAAGGGCAGACTCACCCTCAAAGCCTCCTGCACGGCCATTCAATCCAATGGACGTCTGACCCGCCAAAAACAAAATCGGCTGATTTCACCCGCCTTTAAGAAATAAATGGTTGAGAGCTATGCCTAAATAGGCATGCTTGCAACGAATGTAAAGGTTATGCAGAGGACAGTAAGCGTTGTGCGATTTGTTAATGACAAATCGGCATTGTTGCACTTTAAACGTTGTTATGTGTTCCCTATGAAAATGTACCGCCATTATTTTGTCTATTTAACATTATAAGTGTTCCACATTTACTCTGATTAAAATGTACATACCTGTACTCTATACTGATGCATGTGCACATGCATGGATCTGTACGTAGAAATTTGCAATCCTTGCACAGTCGCTTGTGAAGTAGGTGCTTTGCAATGGTATGCGATTTTCATTAAGAATCATCAACAGTAATTTTGCATTGCGCAATGTTGATGACAGAGTTAAAATTAGCGATGTTCTATGTGATTGGTGGATGATTGTGTGCCCGCTTAGTTGTGTCCAATGAGGGACTCACTTTGCTACCGCTGTAGAAAGGGAGGAAGGACTGGGTAAGAGTTACGTGCCGCACGTAGGCAACGCTTGTCCGCTGGTAGGGCGTGTCACATACGGGTTTCTACAACAAATCCTGCATGGCAAAACGACTGTAGGCATTAGCCAATCAGATGTTCACATTAGTCTTTTGTGTCGAAAGACGGTGTACACACTGAAAATGGCAGAGGAGCAGAGGGTCAGGGTTTTGCTGCTTGGAGACATTTTTGTGGAAGCCTTACAACACTATGCCGAGAGTAGGCATGTGGCACACCATTTCGATGTGCGAGGAGTGGAGGTGGTGTAGAGCGCTGACACCGATGCCAATGCTGTGGCAATTCTGCAAGTTTGCAGAGACATGCGTCGAATGACCACGCCTCATGTGGTCATTTTGCCTTACGGTGCTTGCAACTTGGGATACCTGACTTCACATACTTTGTTGGCAGATTTGGCACAGTTGGTTGTAGCACACATGACCATCTTCCCAACATCGAAATTTATTTTTCTGCTTTACTCCCGAGAGTGCAATGGAACAACACTTCTGTTTTCTGTCCAGATCAAAGCATCGGGAGGTGCATCATCAATCGCGGCATGCGTGCATTCATGCTATGAGTTGGTATGTTTTTTTGTAGCCACGATAACATTGCTGCAAGCAATGGACACTACTTTGAAGCAGATGGTGTTATGCTATCCTCTTTGGAAAATGCAATGTTTTTTTGGAATATACGACTTGCTTTAGAGAATGTTCTGTAATGTTTGCACGAGTAAAGCAAGGACAAAAAATACAAAAAATACATAAAATACCACATGTCTGTATGATATGTGGCCAAAAACAAAAAAAACGGCTCTTTTCAGAGCCTACCTTAAAGGGGAGAAAGGGGAATAGTACTTTAATGTACCGTCGTCACGCTCTGATCCTGTACATGTCCGCGAACATGGCGGTACTTAGCAGGCAGCACATATCACCACCGGGAAATGAAGGGTGGAGCTGCATGTAAATGAGAATGAACGGAGCTAGGGATTTGTCCATAAAGTTCAGTAGGTGTGTTCTGACCAATGTACTTTAGTAAAACCGTCTTCTCCCTCACAGGACACCACACAGCCATGGCTTTCCATGCTCGAAAACAGATTATCTGGATTGTGGGAGACTCATGGATACATTGGTTGAAGGTGCATGCACAAAGCGGCAGTTTATCTACAAATCTCAGATTTCTACTTGCGGAAGTGCACTGGCATGGCGAGCGTGGCATGCGATGGGTGGATTTGGTACCTCTTTGTGTTACTTTACAGACAGAGCGTCCTCCAGATATACTCATCATTCATTGTGGAGGAAACAGTTTAGGCGATGTATCTGGCATTTCTTTACAATTTGCCATGAAGGAAGGACTCGTGAAGCTCATGGACATGTTTCCAAATTGTCAAATACTTATTTCCCGTATTGCCCAAAGACAAAAATGGTTGCGCTCTTCAGCATTTGGTCCACAAATGGAGAAAGTGAGACCCAATGTGAATAAGGCTGTGTGTGCCTTATTAAGAGATGTTGGCATGTGCTCTTTCCACAATGAAAACATTTTGTTTAGTAGCATTTTCATTTTCCGCAGAGATGGAGTGCACCTCACATATGCTGGTAATCAGATGTTTCTTCGCAATGTACAAAATGCATTGCGCCCTCTTTTGCAATCACGCTAACCTATCTGACAATCCGTTTTCCCCATTCCACTGTTTTTGACCCACACAACACACCACCAAAAGGCTCTTTTCAGAGCCGCCACTTACTCCCAACATACACTTTATTACGTTTGCGCCACTTGAACCCTCCCTTTTCACCTCTACGACTGTCCGCGAACATTTGCTGAACTCTGCAGGGTTCTACGGCCTTCACTTCATAGTTCTATTGTTACACTGAGAAAGGCGGCTCTGAAAATAGCCTTTTGTGTCATTTATGTTGTTTTTACTTTCATTAATTACCCGCGCTCGCCACACTAGGAGAAGAGGCGAAAGGAGGGTAAGGAAGGGCCACCAGCCATGGGGATAAGAAAGGGAAACTCAACAGACAAATATTATGGGTGACCTTTATTTAGGTAAGGAGCAAATCTTCTGGTGCTCGGTGACTGTAGCCTCAAAAGCAATTTGAAAACTCTCCCCCTTGCAGAGTACTGCGTCACAATACGTGCACACTACTGTCACCTTTGAAAGGTAAGCGTCCACAGCATTGTGAATGGCGTGTGAAGCAGCTGGAGGGAGGCGCTCCCCCACAGGAGTGTCTCTTGTGGTGGGAGGAGCAGATTCTGAGGATGCTGTGGAGGAACTCAATCTACTACGCTCTTCACATGGCACCACCTTGCAAATTTCCACAGTGTGGAACAAAGTGAGGTGTCGCTTCATGGTTGTCGTACCCAAGCTGTACACTACAAATCTCCCACGACTCAACACCACATCGCACTGGTTACACTTCACCAGGTTCACACGTGCTTTTGGTACGTTCCCATAAATGGAAAACCACCCCCACGACTCCCGCCGAGTGCTCCTAGTGTGGAGTTCCTCCACTTAATTCTCTTCCTCCTCTTCTTCCACAATCTCAAAATCCTCACCCATATATCTCTCTGCAGGCCCTTGGTGAGGTGGTGATGGTGGCGGGTTTGGGGGTGGTGCAGAGGCTAATAACCCAACAGCAGCCATGGAAGCCATACCGATTAGTTTCCTTTTCTTCACTACAGCAGTAAAGGCAACACACATCTATCAGATTTGTAGGGAGTGACAAACTTTTGGACTGGAAAGGCACTGGTTGGATTTGATAATCCAGTACTTGTTCGTAGGCAGTTTGCACAAAAAATAGATGGTCCAGGTTGTTGGTGTGTCAAACATGAGGTTTTCAGGTTTATTTCTTGTTGTAATCAGCACCAATGAAAGACATCATTGGATGTAAAGGTAATATTCATAACATGATGATATGTTACACAGCCGAAGCGCGTTTCAACCTAAGTCTTTTTCAAGGCTGTGTTTTTGGTGAGGTGGTGATGCGGTATACCCAGTGTGGTGACATTCCAAGCCAATTAGTATTAAGGATATTTCATTCACATCCATTATGCATACATTAATAGGCAGTATCACGAAACATAGAAAAACCAATCCTACTGCGTCCGTCCACTGTCGTTCCAGGCTGGCGAGTTTCTGTGAAGTGATTACGCTGGAGGCATCCTTTCTTTTTTATGCTACCATCCACTTCATTCTACATAGTTATTAAATGTGTTGTTTTCTTTTCCCAGCTTCAGGTTTCCATATTTACTTATTACTACTTAAAATATCTTTATGTCCTTCTTCTACTTTGCACAATTTTTGTGTAAGATAACAGTACATTTTCAGCTACCCCCCGCCTCTTTGGGTAATGTTGATCCTGTCCAACCACGTCCGCAAACAGGAGCTAAGTCCGTCCATTTCCAATATAAATAGGGAGGGGTTCTGTATCTTCTTTGTTAAATGTATGTCAAGTACGTAGATTATACTACATATCTCTCAAAATCACATGATTAGAGTGTACATTCTGCTCAACGACTTCATTGTCAAAATGGCATGCTTATGTTCCACCTTCCCAAAAACCTATACAATTCCCTACAAAAAAAACTTTGTTAAGGGGACGTTATGGTTAAGTTGCCCTCCCAAAAACCAGTGAAATTCACTACAGAAAAAACCTTGTTGAGGGGACGTTATGGTTAAGTTGCCCTAACAAAAACCTGTACACTTCACTAAAAAAAAAACTTTCCTCCTCCCCTTTATGCTTCAAATTAAAACCGAAAAACCCCTGAAATTCGCCAGTTATGGTAAACTAAGCCCCCAACCCTGCCACCACCCCTGTGCACTGCTAACACCAACAGCGAGACCATGAAAGATGTAATCTCAAATGTCAATGCTGACATCAGTGACAACATCACTTGCTTAGACCCTTTCTTTTCCTTCCCTGCCATACATATATATGTGCATTCAGTAAAAAAAAATCACTAAAGGAATGTTATACTTCACAGTGCAACCAAACACCACTGCACATTCCCCCATTATAGTAAGCTAAGCAACCATAACTCGTACCATGTACGTGCATTGCTAAGACTAAAACCCAGGACATCAAAGATGTCATCACAAATATCATTGCTGACATCACCCATCGGACACACAGTATAAGGTTCAATTGTTTTTCGACCTTGAGAGAAAGGGACCATTCTGACAGCAATTCAATGAAAGGGGGTTTGTAATAATGAAGATATGAGAAGGTTATGCATTCCAGAAGTGTGTAAGGAACATGTACATTTAGTTTATGAAGATTCGTTGGTGCGAACGCAGTGAGCATTATGGTCTGAGTTACGCCAAGAGAATGGAAATGGTGAATATAATGTAAGTTTGTATACCGGAACGAGCATTGACTTATTATTATCTGAAGATTATTTTTGGGTTACATTATGACCATGTTGAATTGTGTATCACTTTCCACATTGTTTTCTTTCTGTTGAGATTGTTTTATGTCTGTGCTAATTGTTAGTTTAAACTCTAGGCCGAATTATTAAGTCAATAGATGAATTATAATCAAGTTCGGGTAGTGAGACACATTTTCTGGTATGTTTTCGAAACAGGTATATCCTGCCATTCTGTGATTGTCATTGATTCCAGATGCCAACTGATGGCTTTTTTAATCGGCAGCTGCAGATCATTGTAAATAACTGGATCACAGTGACTATATTTTGGGACAATCGCCATGGGCCCATTTGTCCTTACGCTGTACTAGCATTCTATTATGAAGTTCTATCCAGTATACTAAGCTACTCATGCAGAAACATAGGCATTGTGTGCAGCATACACAATGAAGGTGCATTATTCATAATATTGACATGTTGAATAATGAAATAACTGCTTTCTTATTAGAGTTTTGCGTACTGTGAAACATGTAATAAGTAGCTAATAAAACCCACTTACTACACAATTGCATTATTACCGACAAAACACAAAGAGACAACACATACAAATATGGGTCTATACACAAGTAAGCAAAAAAACAGAAGTAGTAGCAGAAACTGTTCATAACCTAACTGATTATCGTTATGCAGAGAAATTATTGCTCTGTTTCAAAGCTGTTACTTACCCTATGTATGTGTATCACAAGATGTGACTGGACCCGAAGGAAAGTAGTGTGAGTACAATGTATACAAATATGAGCATATACAGGGAAAGCATAGTAATAAAAAATAAAAACTATCAGAAAGTGCTGATAACCCTACTGATTATCTTCATGCACAGAACGGATTGGTGTCTTTTAAGCCTGTATCTTCACCTATGTATATCTTTCATATGATGTGACTTGACCCTAAGGGAATTACTGTAAGAACATACTTGAAGGATAAGTCTACAAATATAGTACCTTTTCCATTTTTAGTTCCTGACTGTTACTGAACAAAACCATGTTGCCTAGATATGTCAGTAAATGAAAAAAGGGGGAGCCAGACATGTGATGTCATCAATGACATTTGTGATGTCATCTTTGATGTCCTGGGTGTTAGTCATAGCAGTGCACAGTGGTGGCCCGAGTTATGGTTGCTTAGCTTACCATAACTGGCGAATTTCAGGGGTTAGTCGGTTTTACTTGGAACCATAACGTCCCTTTAACAAAGTTTTTTAATTGAATATATTTATAGATAGATATAATTGTATTGCTATGTTTGTCAATGGATGCTTTTATGAGGAAGAAAGAGAGAAAGAAAGAAAGAAAGAAAGAAAGAATGAGAGAAAGAAAGAAAGAAAGAAAGAAAGAAAGAAAGAAAGAAAGAAAGAAAGAAAGAAAGAAAGAAAGAAAGAAAGAAAGAAAGAAAGAAAGAAAGAAAATGAATTCCATTCATAAAGATATTACTATGAGTAACACTGATTTTCGCTTGACTTACTCCTGGCTTACACTTTGTAGACCAGGAGTGAATCAGAGTACATTGCAGTAACTACTTTTGTAATCATCCTACATTTGTAGAGAGGGATTAAAGTACTGCTTATATTTGCAGAACCAAAAGGGGTAAAAAGTCAAATGAGGGGGTAATACTTTCTCCCCAATGAGCTGTATCTTTGCTATTATTTGACAATATAGGGTTAGTATTGGCCAACATTTATAGCTCCACCACTTTAGCCATATCACTATATTCCAAATGGAGGGGGAAAAGCCTCTACTGCAGTTCCCTTGATCTGTATATAATGCAGACCTTTGTACCGATAAAAAGGTTTTTGCTAAGTGCAATGTCCAAAGGCAGTAATAAAAGGGAGTAAGTACATTATGTGGAGTGCATCTACTATCCAAAAAGTCCATACATACTCTCTTGGGGATATTAGAATATAAAGATTCCACATCCAGACTGACTAATATGTCACGCTTCGAATCAAAGGCCAAACCATTATTTTGATGACATCTCTAGAATCCACCAAAAGTTTTAGAAAGAAGTCAAGATAATTCGCCACAGGTTCCAAAATAGAATTACTTAAGGACAGAATAGGACATCCTGGTGGATTAAATATGTCCTTATGTATCCTGTTGAGGGTAGTGAAAATGGGAATTCTGAGACTGTGAGGGTTTAGGAATTCTATCTCTTTGTTGGTAAGGAGACCAGCCTACAATTCTTGTCCAGTTATGCGAGCAATCTGTTCTTTTATGGATTCTATTGAGTCTCCCTGTAAGAGCCTGTATGCTTTTCTTTGTGCCTATATACTTAATGCTTTGGCATCATGTGGTTAACTCTCCATTAACACAATTCCTCCACCTTTATCACTGCTTTTGACTATCATTACTGCAGTATCACAAAAGTTTCCAAAAATAAATCAATTTAAAATGTAAGAACCTATTTAGAGACCATGACCAGGTTGGTGGTAAGCTGCTGGTGCTACCGGCGGGTTGCCGGCAACCCTGTAACACTGATTCCACCGCCACTGGGATATCACAAGTTGCGGCGGAACAGTAAATCACCATTCCCAATGGAATGGAGACACTGAAGCGCTGGCACCGTAGCTAATGGTGCTGGTGTTTCAGTGAGAGACATGACGGTATGGGCATGATTTCCCAGCAGGTCAGGCCTGCCGGGGATCCATGGCCACTACCGGCATTCTCGGAGTATGGCGGTCCAGAAAGGGAACTGGTACGTTGATACTGGCATCCCTTATTTCCAGACCACCATACTCATAGTGAGGCCCCATGTTATTGGATGGAACAAAATTAGATTTTGGATGAAAAGGCATATATCCTATTTGTAATGTCTGGGTCTACTATCAAAAATGTCTCATTGTCTGATCTTCCTTAAGAATGTTCTTACCTCTATTTCTAGAGTAATTATCGGGGTATTACACATGGGAACAAAGGTCCGACCTAGCTCTAAAAGAGAAACGTCCTCCTGAGTTAAGATATTTTGTGATATATTGAGCACCGGGGAGCTCTCTACCTCCCGTATGCTGTCCTCCTTGTTGTGTCCATTTGTGTAGGGGCTTCTGCCTGTAGTGATGGTAGATTGGGGGCGGCAGTGGTTCTTCTCCTTTCTGACCTCTTCTGAAACAGCCCCATCCAAAAAAAGATCATCTAAGTCCAATTCTAGAATAGTTGCCTCTGTCCCAATACCCATGCTTCTAATTCTGACCCTGAAAAGGAATCAGAAAATGTCACCCACTACCCGCCAGGTCTACCTCAATTTTATGTCCCTTAGGTATTCAATGGGGTAGTCCTACAAAACCCACTTGTAGATACGGATAGATCTGTTCTTTATCAATTGATTAGTGTTTTGATAAATTCATCATGCTGTCTTTTGATGAGTTCCAACGTATTCTTTACATTTTGTATAGTGGTATCATTAAGAAAATGCTAGTCCATTGTTTCTAATTGCTCTTAAATCTTATTGCTAACTTTTAATGCTTTATTCATGGTAAGTAGAATCCAACCCCTGCTGCATTGTGTTGCTATATGGGAAAACGACGACTTGTATTCAACGTAATCTAGGAGCAGACAAGGTTTGTTCCGCACTTGCAAACCAAGCGGGGGTAAGATTACCTCTTAAGTATTGTTTTACCAAGTGACTGTGCATTAGTGCCTGGAAATGTTTCCTTATTAGTCTGAGAAATGCATCACTAGTCATTTTAATATTTTAATTTGGACATGTTTGGCAATTTCAAAAAAAGACAGCCCTCTGATAATTGTTCTTCTAAAAAGAGGGCCACATCCATTCAGAACCATACCATTTACTAAACATACATCAATAATGTGCAGTATCTAATGGGGTATATAACCTAAACCTACTGAGCCAACCGGCTGTGCATGAACCAAACCCAAAAATGTAAGTATACCCCTACTACGTCAGACCCATAACAGCAATAAACTAAAAAAAAAGTGAGCCGAACAAATAACAATAGGAATGGGATATCTAGTATTTCATTTTATCCCACATTTTTGTGCTGCATTTTCTGCTCGGCTTAGATACCATAGACAGAATCAAAGTACATGAAAAAGGCATAGTAGGATATAGCACATACATCAATACAAAACAGTCCAAAATGTCCTAGAGCACAAAATGGCAATGCATAACATAATCAAGAATAAAGTGTCATAGTGCAAACAAAACCACTTCAAACACTGTTAAAGTGTAAAATATATATACATAGTGCAATGTTGCACGATATTACTTTCTTCACAACACACCTAAAACAGTTTGAGTTAGTACCTTTGGCCCAGACAGTAATGCCATCAAAAAACGTATATTGAAGAATTGGCATATAATCAAACTGAATGGACCAGAGCTATTGTCCCAACTGTTTACCTTTAAAATAGGGAAACACCTAAAACAGCACCTAGTCAGAGTGGATAGGTTAAGCAGAAAACCGGGGCAGAGGGGTGAACAAATAAAATACTAGATATCACATTGATATTGTTATTCCATTGCACCCCCGCTCACATTTTTATGTTAACATACAGAGATTCTTAAATTGAAGAGTAGTAAATAAACATGATTTGCTTTGGAAGGTAATCTGTTATATTGGAATAACAATTCAAATTTTATTTTCAAAAGAAATGGATACACTATGGGTAATACAATTGCCATGCCTATGATTAAATATTTACTTTCTAATCTTAATTTATTTCTATAAATGTAATTATGTAGTATAATTAATTGATTTTTTTGTATATTAACCAAACTTGCAATGATTAGATTCTATATAATTACAATACACAAAGGCACACACTTTATATTGTATGTGATATATATTTTTTTAAATGTGCCATTTAAAAAATAATCTGTTAATTTTATTACAGTTATACTTATAAATGTAGATGTGTATATTTGCTATTTTCATAGTACGTACTATTAAACATGTTTCTACTTCTATATATTCTTATTTTTTTAATTACTACATATACTTTTATATTATATTTGATATACCTGAAATAGATGTACCTGAAGCAGGTACTTTCCCTGCAATTAAGTATTGTAATTGCTTACTAATACATGAAATTCAAACTGTTTGTAAAACGTTATGGATTTTTGTTTTACATTTTACAAGTTGATTAATAATATAAATGAATGTTCAACACATAATCATATGATACTTCTAAGTCAGTGTGTGTCTTTCCATGTTATGATGTTATTACTGTGAAGTGTAATCAAATAAAATATGCATACATATTTCTATTCTAAGTTATATGTCATAAATGCTATAATGATTGATCTCATCAGTGATGTCTTCTATGATGTCATTTGTAATACCATCCATGATGTCATCAGTGATGTCATGTGTGATGTAATTAGGTAATTAGTGATGTTGCTAGTGATGCCATCATTGTGGGGATATGCTGAGTGGGTATACGCTGCACAACAGGGGACGCATAGTTAAAGTGCAACTACATGAAATGCGAGTACTGAATTTCATGGGTTTTGTTGCATTAAATCTGATCACCTTAACTCTCTCATAACTAATGTGTTTTCACTAAATTTCAAATGTGTTGTTACACTATGGTTTCCTCAGGACCCACTAGCCATGGCCTTTGGCTCTGACCACTGTACATGTTATGCCAATAGTTTTCTTTTGGGTCCACTAGCCATGACCTTCCATGGCCAGTGGCCACTGCTGAACACTTTGTATAGTTTCTTGATGTCTCACTAGCTATGGCCTTCAGACATAGCCTCTGTATGTGATGCACCAATAGCGTTCTTTTGGGGACCCTAGCCATGGCCGCTGGCCATGTCAATCCATTCATTGTTACCAAGCACCCATTGTCCCCTGCCAAGTCGTTGTAGGCACCACAGATGTTAAACCTTTTTCTTTTTTTACTAACTCCTTATTCCTGCGATAATTTCACTGTTAATGTCTAATAACTGAAATTCCTGTGGTAGCGTGGGGGTTCACCAATTCCCGAGATAATGGGAAAAATGGCTCAGAATTCAAAAGCCTCCAATGTCCTTACAGGCAGTCAACATGTGTCTCACTTCTTTTTTCCAGATTCCCTCTCTCCACTCAATTGCTTTTTCCCTCCCTAATCCTCTCCCATTGCCCCATATTACTCAATGCTTCATGTGACGCACAATCTGTCTGAGGACGTCTTGTGATATTGCTGAGGTAATCTCATGAGATTCCTACAGGCGTCCCCAGATAAATCAAACATTTTCTATCCGTAACTAGCTCCACATACCACACCCAAATCCTGAAATTCACACAGTGTATTCTATGACATTCCCGACCTCTAGCTGATGTGATAGCCATTACTATTGGTATTGGTATTTATATAGTGCCTACAGCCAGGCCATCTAAGCTCTGTCATTCAAAACAATCAGTGTTCCCATAGGAATGACTACATGAACAGAAGAGTTTTGAGTCTCTTTATAAAATCAAGAATGTTAATAGACTCTGTAAAGTCGAGGTGGAGTTAATTCCAAAGTTTTATGGCATCCTTTTTCCTCCTACAAATTGCATTTTCATTTCTTTCATTTGCGCTTCTCCAGGTAATATTGCGATAATCACTCACTTCGAGCACAAAATAAGTAGCTTTTCATTTTTTAAAGGTTCTCAGCCTCTCAGCCGACATATATAAAGGTTTTGAGGAACAGTGGTCACCCTCTTCTCTGTCTAATATTTGAAAATCTACTGGATTGACCTACCCCAAGGCAGTTAAGAATATGAAGTAAACAATTTGTGAAAAGTTGTTTCTTATTTGGTCCAAATCTGTCCAGCCAATTTCACTCTATGACTATTAAAAAATGTTACTTTTTCTCTATAGGAAAATGAATGGGATGAACACTGTGGTGTTTTGTTTTCTTAATACATTTTTCATTTTATATCGTCCTGTTCCAGAAATGTGCAGTTAAAAGGGGGTGCTTGAGAAGCATTTGATTTAGGAAATGTTATCTAAATCCATCTAGCAAGTATTAGCAATTGAAATTTGGGAAATAAATAGCTCCTTTTGCATTCCTGAAAAGCCTCTCTGCTGCAATGCAGCATGGGAGAAATAGCTATTTATTTAGACCAGGGGGCACCTCCCGCCCGTCGAATATGTTTAAAACACCTGCATGTCTCTCACTTCCAAAAGTGGCTTCAACTGGGCTGAGAGCCACACATAGCTCATCCCAACAGCACAAGAGGCATTCATTCCATATGCCTGAGGTAGCTAGCTGCAGAGGCAGCCTGGCTCCCCCAATGGCTCCTGATGCTAATCTGACCATGGAATCCTCCATCCAGGCACTCTCCTGAACCAAGGGAAGACACCAGGGATAGGACTCCATCTCCCGGCCTGGTCTGCTTTTTAGTCTCAGGCTGGTGGTGCGTTTAATTTCTTTGGATAGCTCAAGGAGAGTTAAGATCAATTTGTCCTGCAATCCAGGCCCATCTTTCCGAGTCTGTTCCTCACTTGGTGGTAGATTGATTTCTGTGGGGAGCTTCGATTCTTTCTCAAGCTCCTGTCCAATATACCCCACACAACCAGTCTCTATAAGGTTTTGGGAACCTGTCCGATGGCTGGCTGATAACACCTGTTGACCACTGGTCCGGTCCTGTGCAGGAGGAACTACAACCTGCTGGGCTTCCAAGGTACATGCCACCACTTGGCCCATGCCGCGTGCCTTTTTAATTTGTATAGTTGGGAAAAAATTGTGAAGTTGGGCTTGTGTCTTTTCCACGTTCTTTACCAACGCCTTCAATGAAGAATGTGAGTCTCAGGCTGGTGGTGCCACCTCCCTTTCCCGATATTAGATGCTACTCACCACTTTCAGTACTTGACTACTTGCCTTGGGTCGACTCAGCCCTAGGTGACCCAGCAAAGGGCACACAGGTAAGGGCCAACCTCCAGCCTTTCCGCTAGCCTCTTTATCTTTTTGCCTTTGAGCTATTGGTTTTCTGTGTCATGCTACTTGCTTGCTAGTACAAATTATGTGTTTGTTCAGCCCGCCCTCACCATACACTGCTCTTACTATCTCTTCCTTTCTCTTCTACTTCTTTCTTCATGCTCCTCTGTGCAATACCATTTCAACCCTCTTCCTATCCCTTTCATCTCTTGTCCTCGATAAACCCCTTTTCTCACTCACCTACACAAGAAACTTCAACCCAAACTTTCATCATGCTCCCTCTTCTCACATTTACCCAGAGCACCTCTCTACTTCACAGACTCAACACAGTATGCTTCCAGATCTCACTCACTTATTACTGCTCTTTGGAATGCACAATGTGTCTGTAACAAGACTTAATTTACCTCTGAATTCCTTCTTTCCGATTCTCTCTCTCTTGACCTTCTTACTCTTGCAGAAATCTGGATTTCTTCCTTAGAGTCTGCAACCTTTGCTACCCTTCATGACCCTACATACACCTTCACCCACTCTCACCACCCAACTGGTAGGGGTGTTGGTGTAGGATTATTTTCATCTTCCAAACTTTCTATCTTTCCTCCTCCCCTACGCCCCACAATTTCTCCCTGTTTCAAATAGACTAACTACCACAATCTCTGCTGTCTATGGCATTCATGTTATATCTCTCCATCAGCCTCCTGGTCGCACTGATAACTTTATTGACCACCTCTACCAATTGATTGACTCCCTTCATCCCCAACATCAGCTCATTGCTACTGGTGACTTTAACCTCCCCTCCCTCTTCACTCTTCTATTCACAGACTTTAGTTCTCTTCTATTTAACCACTCTGTGTCTTGTGTCCATGCTCTGCCCACCCATTCAAAGTGTTACTCCCTTGACCTTATTCTCATCTCTGGTCAACTCTCCACCTATAGTATCTGTACTGCTCCTTTTCCCCCTGATCATTCCATCATATTTGCCTCAATCTCCACTCCTACTTCCACCCCTCTTTCTCCATCTACCACTTCCATTACCAAGCGCAGGTTCCCCTCCTCCAAATTCCCTATCTACCGCTCTGACCTACACCACTTTTTCTATTCCAATGAAAAAGTTTCAGTTCCATCCACTGATAAAGCATTGACTAACTTTAACACTGCTCTTAATGCTCCCTCTCCTGTCTCTTCACTCTTTTTACATCCACTCCTAAACCCTTTCCTCCACAGCCTTGGATTACACCTACCATTTCACCCTGAAAAAAAAATGAGGACAAACCTTTGCACTTAGAAAACATCTAGCCACTTCTCAGATCGACAGCTCTACCTCATTGCTCTTCATATCAACTCCTCTGCTCTCATTTCTGTCAAATATGACATATATCTTTCTCATTTTGTCACAATCCACTCAACGTATGTGCCTCCAAAAATCTTTCAACTTGCATCTCTCAGCTCAATTCTCTCACCTATCTCCTCTACTCTTTCTGCTAACAATCTAGCTCTCTACTTTGATATGTAACATTCAAAATACCTTTTCAAAGTACTTTCAATTTCCCCCACCTGCTGAATTTTCTCCACCACCTCTACCCTTCACTGCGGCAACAATGTCTTCCTTTGCCCCAATAATCCTAATGAGATCCCTGACATACTCCTCTGAACTAACACTTCATGTGGCCCCATCAACCCTCTATCCCCACACACAGTGACACTCATAGCACCCAGTGTTGCTCCATATCTTACTTCCCTTTTCCACTCCTCTCGTGACAATGCCACTTTTCCATCATGCTACAATTCAGCTACTGTCATCCTTATCCTTAAGAAGCCTGGCCTATATCCTACTGCCCTGCCACCTTCCGTACTTTCTCTCTTCTACATCACTATTCCAAAACTCTAGATTATGTATTTTTCAACCAACTCATTGAGTTCCTTGACACAAACAACCTCCAGGACTATCTTCAATCTGGAACTCTGCTGGTTCATCTCTCCTCAATGTCAGCAACTACATCTCTTCTGCTCATCATGCTAACCATTCATCTATTCTTATTTTTCTCAACCTCTCTGCTTCCTTTCGATACTGTCAACCATTCTGACCTCTCAAAACTATCTAGACTAGGCATCAAGGATAAGACCCTCACTTGGTTTGCTTTATTCTCATCCCAAGACCAGTGGTCGAAGTGTACAAAAAGAAGTAGTGGAACTATGTTCCCTAATGGCCTGCACCGCTCCCCACAAACCCCATCACCACGCACCCTCCCACACACAATATAAACCCCAAAAAACATGCTTCTGCTGTTTAAGGGAACGCTCAGTGCAGTGGACTGAAAGTGAAAGTTTCAACTTCTTCCTACACTTTTATTTTAAAACGAAACCGTTCCGGAATGGTTCCTTTTTAAAATAAAAGTATAGGAATAGTAAAAATTAATTAAAAGAAGTAGAGGAGCCTCGCTCCTGACCGCTCCCACCCACTTCGACCACTGCCCAAGACACTTCCAGGTGTCCTGGAATGGCCTTACCTCCCCACCCACACCCCTTACTGTTCGTGTTCCTCAAGGGTCAGTCCTGGGTCCACTTCTCTTCACTCTCTATATCTCTGCTCTTGGCTTCTTGATTTCCTCCTATGGCTTCTCCTATCAGCTCTTTGCTCATGACACTCAGATCTTTTTCTCCTTTCTCTCCTTATCTGATGAGCTACAGTCAAAAATGTGTAACTATCTCTCTGACATCAAATACTTGATGCATCTCACTCACTCATGCTCACATTCACTGAGACTGAAGTTCGCTATTTCCCATTCAAGCAGTCTATTTCTTCCTCTAGCCATTGTATTTTCTTCTCTGCAGACTACCTACCCTATTCTGCTTCTGCTTGGAACCTTGGTGTCGTCTTCGATTAATCACACAGCTTCTTGCACTTCATCTTCAATTCTGCCACTACGGCCAGACTTAATTTCCTCAAAATCAGAAAACTAAGACATCTTCTTACCTTCAACACTGCTAAGCACCTAATCTCCACTTTAGTACTCTATTGGTCTGACTACTGTGCCAGTCTACTCTACGGCCTTCCCAACTATACTGTTTCATCTCTCGATAAAGTCTTCAAACCTTTCTGTTCATACACTCTTCAACCTTCTCTGCTCAACCTCCACCTCTGCAGCCCACCATCAATTGTGCTGGTTATCTATCAGTTGGAGGACAAAGTATAAACTAATTCTCATCATCTTCAAAACTATACACAGAATTTCCCCAGGTGACTTCTTGACCCATCTCACTCCCCACTATCCCCATCAATCCCTACAATCCTCCTTGGCTCACCTCCTTGCCATCTCCCATGCCCCTTGTGCTCCCTCTCATTTTCTGCTCTCTTCCTCTCCTCACTCCCTTACACTGAAATGCTCTTCTTCTCTCTCTCCACACTACTCCCACACTATCTCTATTTAATTTCAACCTCCTGCCTCTCCTCCTTTCTGAAGAAACACACACATAGCATTCTACACCACCAAAAGTCCCTGGTCTCCTCTCCCCCTACCTCTCCATGACAACCCCAGAGCAGTTATCCCTCACACCGTCATCCTAAAACTTAACACTTCCTCCACTATCCCATTCCTATATTATGCTCTACAGTCATTCACCCTGGTTCATGTTTCTACCTGACTTCCATCATTTGGTTTTATAGCCAAATCCTCTCATTCATTGTTAAGGATACTGGTCATCCTGTAAATCAACATTAACAGGTTTTATAAGCAATAATGAATTGTTTTATCGGTAATTTACATTAAATAAATAAATACACAAATAAAACAAGCAGCAGAGGTAATGATGAATTGGTGCTTTAAGAAGTCAAAGAGGACCAAATGGTTGCAAGCCTTGGATGAGGTGGCAAGAAGGTAAGGCTGGATGGAGATAACGGGTGGGTAGAGATGCTAATGGAAGATGGGAGAAAGATGGCTTATTTTTTAATAGGTCACCATGAAGCAGCAGAGACCCATCCAGTGATGAATTGCACAGTTGGTAATCCATTCTGAGAATGCTGGAAAGAAGGAGGGAAAGGAGAACAAGGTTTCAGAGTCATCAGCAAAGATGTTTCAGTGAAAGCCATAGGCCAAGATGCCTTCATAGTGCAGAGGAATACAGGGTGACTAGCTGAAGTACAAGACTGACCCTTGGGGGATGGTTACAGGTAGAGGGGAGGGGGCATAGGTTTGACTGTTTGAGGAAATGTAAACGATAGACCTTCCAGCTGGGAAGGATCCAGGGGAGACGAGTTTTCAAATCCCAAGGTCCTGGAGATTGAGGAGGAGAGCGGTCTGGTGGTTGATAGTGCTGGAAGTGCCAGAGATGTCTATAATGATGAGTATACAGAGAGTTCGGACTAGTGAGCTTCAGAGAAAAGGTCAGAGACATGCACAAGAACAGTCTTTGTGAAATGTTTAATATGCATGTATATTTGGGTAGCTAATGGGAGAATTGGAGAACAAGATTGGAAGATGGTTGGGCGCTGTGAAGGATGAATGCTAATTTGATTGGATAAGTAGGGGAGAAGTAGTTGAGATCAGAGGATGTAGGGGGAGATGTGGTGGACAGACAGATTATGGATGGAGATTCAGGAGCCCTGTGAGAGTGTCATGAATGTAAAGAATTTAGAGTAAAAGAAGTGAGCCAAGCTGTTATCAGAAATAGGGAAGATAATAGATAATGGCTTGAGTGGTGTGAACAAAGCTTAGAGGATAGATGAAAGAAAGATTCTGGGGGTCAGTCAAAGCAAAGAGAGGATACTAGGATTATGAAGTAAGAAGATTTGTACTGTCCAATGCAGAGGTGAGGGTAGCAAGGGAATTTTCGTAAGTGACAATGAGGGTCGAGCCTGTGATTAGTGCCACTGACATAGGTCATAGTGCATTTTTGTTTTGAGAGTCTGAATCTCAGTGGTGATCCAGGGACAATGACGGGTATGGGAAGGTGTGAATGTTCGAGCTGAATAGTGTGGGTAAAAGGGAGTCAGAAGTGCATAGTCAATTTAAGAAAAATACTGTCAATAGTAAATGTATAAATACAGGAGAGACACAGGAGAGACACAACCACATTGTCAAGATGAGGGGCAAGAGATTCCTTCCTGTATTTCCTCTCAGTCATTGAAAAGGGTGGGGGTACAAGTTTTAAAAATGAACAATAGAGTTAACAGAGAGAAAGTGGTCTATGGAGAGCTCAGAGGAAGATGGTGAGTTAGAGAGAAAGACAAGGTCAGGCGTTCCAATGAGAGTGGGTAGGCTCTTTATGGAGGGAGTAGAGGAAGTGTTCATATTGGAGGGAGTTAAGTTCAAGGTGGGTGGCTGCAGAGGGTTTGGGAAGGTTAAGGACCCCCAGCATGACAATGGGAATGACAGCAGGAAGTGATTTAAGGAGAAGATGCAGATCAGTGAAGAAGGAGTTGATATACTGGTGGTCGATAGAGATCCTAAACAGTTTGGCAGAAGTCAAATAGTAGCATATTGTCATGCATGCTGGACGCTACGCTCGTAGGACAGCTAGACCGTTCTACTCCAAATGGAGGCTATTCGATACGTTACCGGGAAAACGACGTTTGCACTTCTCACGTCGCTAACTTCACGTGACTTATGCTTCGTCACGTGAACTACGGTATTACGTATTTAAGCAGCGTAGTAACTTCACTCGCTGCTTCTGATCGTCTCTATTGGCGTTGTGTAGCTGGACCTCTGATCTACATCCTGGCTGAATCCTACAGCTACTTTTGGGCCTTCGATAGCGTGTGTTCCGCCACACGCTGATTCCTGGAGCTATCCCTTCGCGTGATAATTCACACGCGTTCTCTGTCTCCAAGCGCGGCTGGCCAAGGCTGCGTGAATCCTGCCCGCGTGTAAAATCCACACGCGCTCTTCGTCTACACACGCGGCTGGCCAAGGCTGCGTGAATCCTGCCCGCGTGTAAAATCCACACGCGCTCTTCGTCTACACACGCGGCTGGCCAAGGCTGCGTGAATCCTGCCCGCGTGTAAAATCCACACGCGCTCTTCGTCTACACACGCGGCTGGCCAAGGCTGCGTAAAACCTGCACGCGTGTAAATCCACACGCGCTCTTTGTCTTCACACGCGGCTGGCCAAGGCTGCGCGAATCCTGCCCGTGTGTAAAATCCACACGCGCTCTTCGTCTACACACGCGGCTGGCCAAGGCTGCGTGATTCCTGCCCGCGTGTAAAATCCACACGCGCTCTTCGTCTACACACGCGGCTGGCCAAGGCTGCGTGAATCCTGCCCGCGTGTAAAATCCACACGCGCTCTTTGTCTTCACACGCGGCTGGCCAAGGCTGCGTGAATCCTGCCCGCGTGTAAATCCACACGCGCTCTTTGTCTTCACACGCGGCTGGCCAAGGCTGCGCGAATCCTGCCCGTGTGTAAATCCACACGCGCACGTTGTCTTCAAACGCTATTTTCTTCTAACTCCTGCATCTGTGGAATTAACAGAAGGATTGATCCCTAAAGTGGGAAGGAAGCCTTTCAAGGATTATTGGAAGTGACTTTGAACTGAACTTTGGACGCTATCCTGTGGTGAACTCAACCCGTATCTAGCGTGAGCCTCGTTCCGTTCGGGATAAGTCTCCCTTACTAATTTTCCCTTCCCTGTCGTTTGTTCTTCATTTCGAATCCATCAAGAGACTTCTGGATTATTCTACCCAGAGATACAGGTCAGTGTGATCATTCCTGTCATTGTCTAATTCATCATACTCAGGTTGGAACAGTTACTCATGATACTTTAATTGGTCCTAGGCTGGGTTTCTATACCTTACCCACGCCCTTTCCAGTGATCCATCGCTCTGCCTGTTTTATCAGCCAGAGGGTTGTATCATTTGGAAGGTCTTTGTTGACTTCACGACTATCAAATCGGGTGAACAGGGATCCGGAAGACCCTACCTCCTGTATCCTTTTGAGTATTGTATCCTTTTCAGTTGATACTTTGGTACATTCTGACACATATTGATATGATATGATATGATATGGCATTTATAACGGGCCTATACACAAGTGTTTCAAGGTGCGATGAAGCGGGGGGGGCAAGGGGAGACAGACAATGATCCTACCAGGCGTGGTGTCATTCAGATCGCGCAAGTGCAAGGGTAGAGGGGAGGGGAAAAGTGCAAGGGGGAAAAGGAGAGGGGAAGTGCAGTATATGGTTAGTAGAATAGCAAAAAATAAATGATAAGGGCCAGCTGGTGGCAAGTGCAAGGTAAGTGCAGACAAGTGCTGGGAAGGGGGGCTGTAGGGATACAGAAACAGTCCCACAGTGCAGGGGTTGCCAGGGAGGCAGTGCGGGGGAGAGTGGTTGGGCCAAGGACCGAGTTCGGTGGGTGGCCCAGTAGCAGATTCAGTGCAGTTTCAGTAAATTTAGCGGGGTAGAGGGGGAGAGAAAGCGAAAAATTGTGATTTCTGGTGAGGTTGTCAGTGGTGAGGGCCTTATCTGAGGACTTTGATCGATGTTAGAGTACTGAAGCTTTAATGGTCAGTAGTATTGCTTTTTTGTTTTCCTCTCAGTACCTGTGTACCTCATCCTCCCATTTGCATACTTCATCCTAAATTATGCATAACAAGAAGAACCGGGAACAGACATGGAGCTTTAGCTAATTTTCACCCGTGGGACTGGTATGACCACAGTTCTTTCACACCTCAGTTTCAAAGTAGTTATCACTGTCGATGAAGCACAATTTAATCCTGGTGGGAATCTGTTTCAACACATTCATCTATTTTCCATATTCCAGGTCCCTATGCACAATTTGCTAAGTGATTTTGCTTTTTTATTGATGGAATAATACTGGTAAGGCTTCCCTCACCCTTTTCATGGATTGTTACAACCCAATCATTAGAGAGAAAAGAGAAGTTCTGAAATACTTACAAATTGGTCTATGCTGCATAACCCTACAGGACAGACTAAAGTAGACTCCATGAATCTGTCCCCTGTGTATCAGGTAAACAAGAACATTTAAGTTCCACTAAAATATCTTGTGGAGACATGAACCTGCCTCTTGGATTTATCATAGTCCTTGGTTAAGGATTTCCAAACCTTAGATACGTCTCTTCACAGAAGGACAATTGTACTGACCTATTGACTTACATGGAAATGTCACCAAATTCATCCAGCCTTTAAAAATAAAGACATTTATAAATGACAAAGGAAGACCTTACCTAGCCTGTCAGAATCCTGGGTAGTTGAACTCGTAGAGTAGCCGAAGAGTTCTTCCTACCAATGTATCCCTCGGAATGGGTTATACATGCAGAGGGATCAATTAATTGGAAGATGGGACACAGCACGAAACACAGACAAACTGTAGGGAAACAAGAACATTGTCAGTGGAGTATACTTTCAACTCGGCAGGGTGGATCAGAAATGACACACGTTCTGCTAACCTGTTTTGAGTTGGTTTTCTGTCTTATAGTGGAAAGTAACTCCTTCTGCTAACCTCCTCAAATGTAGAACAGCTACAAGACAGGGTATGATGTTATTATACATGCTATATGAACTAGAACCAGAATCAGTCACTGTGCAATGGAGCTTACCGTGCGTTTATACAAGAGAGGTAGTCCAGATGCTGTTCAGAGTCCTCCTCCGGCGTACATCAAGTGAGAGACCATCCAAGGCAAGACTAACACAACGGCACGCGGACACCTAATACGGATAGTAGCAATAGTCTCTTGTTCCAGGTAGCCACCTGCCCCAATGAAACGAGAACGCCTAACGGCAATGCGCACTACGTATGGCAGTCTCTAGTCCGTGTGCAGTTGCCGAGCGGGAAACAAGAAACAAAATCAGTAGGCAAGTAGATGTCCTTAGGCAGAGCCATGAAACGTTACAGTGGGTTATAAGTTCCAAAACAGAGGAGGTGATGAGGGCAGGTCGGATATAACAGGTGAAGGTCTGGCAAAAAAGTAGTACGTAGTCTAAATAGCAAGAAACAAGGAAGCCGTGATTTTCAAAATCAGAAGCACTGCAGTGCGGCAGCCAAAAGACTAAATACCTTTACTCAGGTGACTTTCTCTTGCTCCGCCTCCCGAATGGAAAGCATAGTACCGAGCGTGCAGAAGACACCATTGTTTCCATGGCAACCTCCAACTGCATCGCCCACGGACACCAATGTGTCTCCGAAAATGGGACTTGGGAAATCGGGGAACGGAGTGTAGACAAGAACCACGGTGAGTATGCGTATCAGGATGGTGGATATTAGCATGGCCTGCAGAAACAGCAATAGAACGTGCATGGTGCCGTTTCTGGCAAGAGATGCATGTGTCCTGACTCCTAAGGCTGACATAGCCCCAAAATCCCGATAAGTGACAGCCTCTGTCTTCCTCTGGATGCCATCTCAGGGATTGGCTTCAATATCTGATCAGATTTCACAGCTTGGCACAACAAGATCGAAGCTGGAGTGTTGTTAACCCACAAGAACACCCTTTGAATTTGCCTGACACCTTGGCCACTCAAATGCACTTACTGAGAAGCTCCTTCCACCTTTCTAGGGCGAGAGGGGCAATTTGGTTCCTGTAATTACACAGGGATAGCCCCCGTTTAAGTCATGGCATGCAAGATATCCCCCAGCTTTGCTCTTCTTTGGTACTCAGCACTGTCTACATACATGAAATTGCCCCCAGGCACAGAACACTGAGCGGTTTCTATACCACCACATAGATCCACAGGTGATGGGAGAAAAGAGCCAGGGAGGGAGATGTGTACCTCAGCAGAAATAACTCTACTCTACTCTCTGCCTGTTTCCACCAGTTATTACCTCTATTAGGGGGACAGTTCTGCAGGATGTCTACTCACTCCAAAATGCGCCTCATGAACTGATCAAGACTTCCATCCATAAGCTCACTGACAGACCATGTTGCTAGTATGCTTTTAATATAGTGCGTTTTCTTCTTTTCCGAAATGAGCGTTATGCATTTAATATGTGTGAAACACCCATTATGGAAATAAGAAAGTTTATGCAGGTTCAACGGGAGCGGTAAGTGGGGAGAAGGGAGGGGTGGGTACCTCGATGTTGTCAAATGGCTTTTCTTATGCAGGGGGGAGCTGTGGGATGGACAGTAGTGGAGCATCAGAGGTCAGGGGAGGTTGGACAGGGCTGAGCTAGAGAGGGAGAGAGTGTGGGGTAGGAAGGGGAGGTTGGACAGGGCTGAGCGGAGAGAGAGAGAGAGAGAGAGAGAGAGAGAGAGAGAGAGAGAGAGAGAGAGAGAGAGAGAGAGAGAAAATAAATAAATAAATAAATAAAATCCATTTCTGGACTGCCATTCTAGAAAGAATAGAATTCAATGGGAATCCCAACATGCTCAATTCCTAAAAGAAAACATTCAGGGAAGGATTTGCAGACCGCTTTCCTATGGGATTGTGTTATTATAAAACACGAATCAGGCCCTCAATCTCTACAGCAGATGAGGGAAGAATCATACTGTGTGGTGCAGGAGGATTCAGGATCGTAATACCCCACTTGTCAGAAACAGAGTCACCTAGCGTTCCATGAGTACAATGCATTTGCCTCATTATGCTCGAATGATCCAGTCCAATCGTTACAGGATTGACGCAAGGTGTAATTAATAAAAAATTTAAAATAATAGGGTTTCATTGATATGATTGGGTACACATTTTGACTTCCACAGGGTTCTATGATCAGAAGGCTACTAACCAAAGTGAAATATCTCACGCCAGAAGGCCCAGAAGAAAGAAGCTCAAAACGTTTATGAAAGTGGATTTAGTAGCTGCACCTATTACCAAGACATTGTTGTCATTTGGAGATGACGTCGCAATTGTTGAAGTCAATACATATATAAGGTAAAAGATCGTGTTTGCCTATCTGATCTAATCTATGGACACGTTTGTTATAAGTTACAATAACAGTGCATATAAGAAGCATTGCGATTAAAGGATTTGACTAAACAGCATTTTAGTGTATTTGCTCTCTCAAACACATATTTCACCTGTCTCAAGTTTAAGTGCAGAAATAACACAAGAGTCTAAATATAAGCCCAGATTGGCAAGAGAGCATTTGGGCATGCATTACTGATCTCTATGGGGACTGCAGGTTGATCGATTTTTCAAACAGGAACATGTTATTGTCACACCTCGAGCAGATTCTCTCACATTCCAGGGAATATTGCAGAGCAGGCGCACAATTTCCTTTTGGCACATTCCGTTCAATGGACCAGCAGTAGTTACTGGCATGCAATATAAATGTTCTTCAAGGTCGAGCAGAAGCAGAAAGGCTAGCCAAAAGGAACAATGTGAAGGCTCTGTTGAGTTTTGGAAAAAAAAGGAAGCATTTCAACAGTTTTGTTTCAGATATAAAAGCGAGATCTAAGGTGCTGAAGCTTGCAAAATCATAGGTGTGCTCTTTGTTTTTTGTTTTTTTTAAATAAAGAAATTACAATATTTGTGAAAAGATTATTTGGCAGTAAGATGATCAGTAACAATGAAACAGAACCAAATAGTTTACTTGAGCACAGTAGTTATCATGGGTGTAATTTTAGAGGGGGACAAGTGTGCTTGGACCCCCAACTTTTGTGGCACACCATTTTGTTACACTCCTTTGGCAGGGGGCCCTTTCATTTAGATGTCATGCGCCCCCCCCCAACATTGTCAGCACAGTTACTGCAGTGGTGGAGATATCTACTTCAGGTATAGCAACTGTGGCTGTTTTTTTGTAACCATTAAAACACGGCCTATATACTGCACGTGACTTGTGTAAACTCTCTTTTGCGTAGTGAGATTTCAGACATCGATCATTAAACCTAAGCATCACCCTAACTTGCCCACCCACACAACAAGGGCCACCCGGTCGAGGACCACCTCCACAATTTATTATAACACCAGCTGTGCATCCATTCAGCAGCTGCCCCGCACAACAGGCCCTCACCCAACTGCCACAAGTAACCCGGATGAGTAACCAGAAACACACTAGGTACAACAAACCCTCTGCCACCAAACCTCTAGAAGAAGTCAGACTCCTGGCTTGGAGAGGAGGCGAGATTTTCAGTTGGACCACAACCAAGAACGTGGGAAGATACGGTTAAATGTGATTATAACAAATTGAGAAATAACGAATGCAACTTTACCACCAAGAAAATACCATATTTTTTGTTTTTTTACATTGGGGGTCACGCCCTTTTTAAATTTTGTGGTCCCGCCAAACCTCCTGTTTACCCATGCTTCTAACCCTAACACAAACCACTCCCACACCTTTTAACCCCTTAACCACACCCCTATATATTTAGCATTCAGTATTTTTCTCAGTAAATTTGCATTTGTTATTTACTATTCGATATGAGCACTGAATACCAGAAAATACCATTGAGCGGCAACCAAAGACTCACTCCAGAGGCATCGCAAACTGACTGACTTACTAACCCACCTCCCTCCCCATTTCTGTTTGTCCAACATAACCAACACCACTATACATGACTAGAGGCTAGCTACACTATGCATAAACACACTGAGAACTAATCTAATGTTCGCAGCCTACCAATTCTCTCAGACTTTGCAAATAACACTAGAGGGAGCATCCATACTCATAGTCCATAAATCCATCAACACTAAACAAATGCACGCCAACACAATACATTCATACACCGTACAGCCATCTGCGACTCTGGATACCTTATGGGTAAAACCAACCAGTGCGCATGACCACAAACCACACCCTAACATTGCACGACACACACACACAAAACACTAGCACACATCCAAGGCACTGAGTCCTACCGATACAGTTACAACACACAGAACCTCTCGAACCAACTCCCACAAGGAAGACAATGGTCACAGATACCAGTTACTCCTGGTTCTGAACCTATCCTATCATCATCCTATTCCCGCTAACACACCCAGCTCCTTTATTTTGCAGAGCCACATGAGCGCCTGGAGACTGCACTGGGGTGGTAGCGGTGTGCAGCGGTATAAATCAACATAACATAACATCACCTCTATAGCTCAGGCTGAAATTGATACACAATCTTGTGCAAAAATTCCAATATTTATAAATGTTTGTCAGGCCAGAGCCAAACTAAGCACAACATAAGGTCTTCAGAGAAGTTGTGCCAAGGGCGTTTCATCCAACGGTCGGAGGCCATACCTTCTCAATTGCTGTTCCAGAGGTCTGGAATGTCCGCACCTGCTATAAAAAAAAAAATAAACAACATTGACACATTCTCCTGACAAAAATATGGTTTTGCTCGGAGGTGCCTAGCGTTTGGGCGCTCCGGTGGCACATGTGGGGCTTTCCAAACCCTTACAGCGCTTGAAATTAAAATATATGTTTTACAATTTTAGGGCATATATTGATTCATATTTAGGTTTAATATCGACTTATATTTTTGTTTTATAGTGTCTTACGAGTGGACTGACTGAGGTTGTTTTGGCACTTTAAATGGATCTTTGTGATAACTGCGCATTTTTTATGGCACATCCCCAAATTGCTGATGTTTTGTTTGTTTTAACCTATTTCACTGCATACCCCTTGCAGCCCGCCATACCCCCACATGTATTATTAGCTAAACCCACCCCCCACTTTTTGGGATGCACAGTAATGGGATGTGCAGTGATGGGGGAATACCCTTTAAATGATACTTAGTGGTGTGCCCCTTGAGGCTGCAGAGGAGATGCATAGATGCCTCTGTCTGATTACGTGTGATGTCCACTTTCTCACTGCTTGGTGAGCATTAAGTGAACATGTGGGGAATGGACACATTTTAAATTGTTTTTATTTATTTTCAAAGTAGTAGCATAGAAATTAAATCCTAAATATGACAGGAAAGGAATTCACTATCTTTAATGAAGCAGGCATAGTCCTGTAAATAAAGGCAATCTTAGTTTTCTGAGCTCCACACGCTGTCTGGTGAAATTAAGGGCCTGATTTGCAAAACCGTGTTACAATGGCACAATCCCATTGAAAAACGCGCTGCAAATCAGGCCCTAAAAGTACATCCTTCAGTTCAGCATAATATTATGTATTACTTACAGTTCCGTCCCATTGTTACTCCCTTCCATGTCTCACTGTGTGTAAGACTGATATTTCTCTAGTAGTACCCTGGGCACAGTGGGCAGGGGTGCTTTGCAATATCATTGGCTGGAACGCGGGTTGGCTGGATTAGCCAGTGTAAGCCTACCTAACTCCATGGGCTGCAGACGCCTCTTCACTGTTTGCCATTTTCTCTCTCGTGCCTTCTCCTTCCTCCCCACTACATGGTCCCCTTTACCCAGGTGGTGTTGCTGCAGCCCTTCTTTCTCCCTCTCCTCCTCTCTCCCGACTTACCCAGATGCTACTCCAATCCATCCCTGCCCACTCTATCCTAACCATATGCCATCAGAAAACCTAGAAAAGGGCCTGTGGGGGAATATAAATTTGTTTATGATATGATATTTATATAGCGCCTATACACAATGTGTTTCAAAGTGCTTCAAGGCAAGGGAGGGAACCAGGGAAAATACAAAGACATTCTTACAGGCCATGAACAGTAAGGATGTGAAATTAACTATCGTACTCGGCCTGACGACATTTCAGATAGTGCAAGAGCTAAGACAAAGATAAGGAAGGGAGGGGTAGAGTGGGAAGGAAATGGAAACAGACAGGCGACTACCGTACTAGGCCTGACGACATTTTTGGTAGAGCTGGAGAAAACAGAGATGAGGGAAAGGGGTGCAGAAAGGGAGGGGAGGAACAAAAAAAGCAACTATCGTACTGGGTCTGATGACATTTCAGATAGTGCTGGACGAGGCGGGGGGGCAAAAGGGGAAGGGGAGAAGACAGACAAGGTTGCTATCATACTAGATCCAGGGATAATTCTGATAGAGTAAGTGCACAGAAGAAAACAAGGGGAAGAGATAGGAAAAGGGAGAGGTTGAGAGAACAGAGAGTAAGCAGTCAAAAAGAGTGGAGAAGCAAGAGGGGAGAGCGAATACAATTGTGAATCCTTTGCCATCCCAGTCAAAAGCAGGCACCTGGCACCCTTACAATCCCCAATGTGGCATGGGTAAAGCTTGAGACTATGTTGGGCCAAAGTGGAAGCCATGGGCCTAAACATGGCATGAACCCCCCTAGGTGAGAATCCTTTGCCGTCCCAGTCAAAAGCAGGAACCCAGCACCCTCACAATCAACACATTTCCATGCTGACTTGTTAGGTATGAATTGGTTTAGTCCCACTGTAAATGGATCCCTATGTAAATGGATTTCTGATTTGATTTTAGTGTATTTTTGTTTCTCTATGATTAATAGTTTCTCTTTCTAGAGAACTTGTTTCAACTGTATCTTAAATGTAACTCTTCACTCTTGTTAATGCTAGATCTATATGCATGTTGTGTTTTTCAGCCATGTACGAACAGAGACAAAAATATTCTAGTTTACTGTTTTCCATGTAAGCACGTGGTATAAACCATTGTATACCAGAATGTTCAAAGTTGGCAATGCAAAGTTATACAAGGAGGTGCTATGAAAGGCAGGGTTTTTAAACTCCTGTTGGTATGAGATTTCAGAAGCAATCTTCATATGGTTAGTTTGATGGTCGTCTGCATCAACGAGAGATTACTGGATTAGTGGATTAAGGTTTCAGTCGACTCAAAGGGATGGATGTCAAGCCCTTACCAACTACACAGGCATAATACATTCAGCTCCAGAAGGTACTCGTTAGTGTTGTGGGGCATGAGCCGGCCCCATCAGTTCTGGGGGGCCAGCATATTTCCTGGTTGCCGGGATCAACCAGACTTATGATGTTGCAAGGATGGCCCTGCAATGCCATGCGGGTATGGGCTGGGGTGCCCGGGGGCTCCATGGGTGCTGGTAGCCTCCGGACTGTAGAGTGGCCTGGGCGGACCCAGGCCAACATGCTGGCCTGAAGGTCCCAGGTCAGTAGGACCATGATCACACATTGTGGGCCTGCAGGCCATGGCCGCGGGACCGTGGTTACACGGTGAGGCCTGCAGGCCCAAGAATGAGAGACAGACACAGGAGTTCCATTGTTCAAGTCTGCAGCTGTTCTAAGAAAGATGCGTGCAGGAGTCCTTTTTATTAGCATGTTGTCATGACATAGTCATGATACCTCTTAAAAGGGCAATACACTTAGGAGGGCCACACCACAGTTATGTGTCAGGTTGGTCACTCGACTGCACCCTATGAAGGTGGATGTCTAAAGGGATGGCCAGATTGTTGTGGTTGTTCTGGTATGCTGAAGGTGTGTTGTATGGTATTTGCCTTGCAAGACCAATAAAGCTGTCTTTGTTCCTGGTACTACTCAAAACTGAAATGTGAGCCTCGTTTCTCTGACAAAACATATGCCCTTTTCTATGTTACGAGGTGGCCATCTTGGTTTATAGCTTGTATTTAAGGCAATCAAACTAGCACTGCACTACCACACTGCCCTGACAACAGCAGAAGGTGATTTATGTTTTGTTTACATTTCAAACGAATGTAGGGACACTCTTTAAGGTGTGTACTGGGTGAGGCTCACATCAGAGAATTCAGGGTAAAGACTCATGCTTGAGGAGCTCACACCTGACATAGATGGAATCACAACAGCATTAGATGACCCGACTTGCCGAGCAGAGCACACTCCAACAAGGCTACGCAAGCATGCGCTCACACTAGCACCTAGTCACTAGATCAAGTTGAACAAAGTATTTCACTGCTGAACAGTGGTATGGCAGAGATGGATATAGTGGTCAGAAAACTTGAAAAGGAAGTGTGCCAAGCCCATGCATAAAGCTATGCCACTGAGAGGTATTCACAATGCATTAACATTTCCCTTCTTGGAATGGAAAGTCCAAAGATATTCGGAACATGCCTCTTATTTATAGAACAACTTCATAAATAATTGTTGGGTAGTAGTTCAATCCCACCTCATTTTAAAACAGACTTTTCACTCACAATACTTCCTTCAAAGCCTGGGGCAGGTGAGACGGCCAGCCCACTTAAAGAAGGAGTATTAACATATTGTCCCAGAGGCACAATACTGAAGTAAGCGGCCAAGAAAAGCAAACTACTTTATCAAAATACTAGGGCAATTGCTTTCCATAATTTTACTTCAGTTTTGCAGGCCACACATGTATCCTTCATGGAATTTAAAAATGCATGTTTGATGGGAAATACCATGAACTATGAAATGATTCTTCCTGGAAAGTTGTCTAGCCAATGGGAAGGGAACAGCAACGTCTTCATTGCAACTGAGGCATCAGGGGAATTCCCCCAAAGACATGGAAAGCTCAAGCATAGTTACCACTACACTAGGAGGATCAAAACAACAGGCGTAGCCAGGATTGTGTAGCAAATGGGGCCTGAAGCTAATGTAGTTGGGCCCACTGCACTGACAAAAATATCTGTAAATGCCCACACAGAGCTGCTGAGTGGGCATTTACAGATTCTGGGTGGGCCTTGCCCCTCAGTCCCTACCCTTCCTACGTCTCTGCTGAAAGGGGGACGGGGTTCAAATATCTCCCTGGATATATGTGGATTCAAATATGGGTGAAGCATAGCAGCTGGACATTCAGGGGTAGACTGTGGAACAAAAGTGGCCCTGGAAGTGGTTATCAAAGTGGCACCATGTGAAAGAAGCAAGCAAGCCCAAAACCTAAAATTGGGTTTGGGTGGGTTCTTTGCCAGGAGCATTTTGAAAAATGGGTAAACATTGTGAATGTTAAAGCACATTTGAAAATGATATAAACGATTTTGCTAAGAGTGAAGAAAAACATACTGGATGTTGTCTAACGAATTTTTTTCTTCAAAGGCACGGCATAGGAGAAATGGAAGGTAGGCGGTCTGGTGACTGAGAGAGGGTAAACATAGCAGAAAGCAGTGGCTCTCGAAGAAGAGTCTCATGGTGTGGAGGCCCACAGGGAAATGTCCAGAGTTACCTATAGGCGAGACCTTTTAGTGAATTCAATGTGAAATACAGATTCTACACTGCAGGTGCATCAACTCGAAAGTAAACATTAGAATTAGTAGAGTTTTTCACAGAAGTAGGTTTATATATGCGATTGAAAGTAGTAGTAACATTGGTGCTCAGCTATAGGTGCATGACAATCGCAGGGATAGTTTTAATTCATACCTAGGGAAAGTACAAGCAGCAGTTACAGGAATCAAGAAAATGTGTCCAGGTGAAAGATAAACAACCAATCATGTCTTTAGAGGGCTTTTATTGTTCTGAATGAAACATGGCGAGGAAAGGTTTCCAGGAGTGAAGGTCGGAAGGAATACATTGCTGCTAACTGAGATTCTGGAAGAAAGAACGGCACAGGGTTTGTGAGAAATGGTACATTATCGGAAAATAATGTGTGGATGGGGGCAGGTGATGTATGCACGTGAAGCAGAAGAGGTTAGGCCCATGCTATAGAAAATGTACAAGTCAGAGTTCTTCGTTTGTTTTGGATTGTGCCTTCGCATTCACGCTGGGAAGGGAGTTATTTCTTTTGTGAATGAGGCTGGTGAGCTTATATTGAGGCTAAATGCCCTGAGGTGCGGGCCGACCTTGTTGGTAACGTCCCCGCCGCCCAAGTTATGGGCCAGAGCAAAACGAGGGTCTCTTAACAAGGTTGGCAGTGCCATTACAGCAGGGTCGGCACACCACTGAAGTTCATTATACTGCTGCTAATGGTGCCTTCTCAATGAGAAAAAAGTACCTTATCTGAGCGGCCCTGTTCGCGTCCATGGTTCACAGTACATTTTCAGTGTTGATGATTGTGATGTCATCAACATTGATACCAGACTCTGGGAACCACAAGCCATGCAGAAAAGGTAAGTTTCTTTTTTCTTCCCACTCATGTAGGTGTTTGCACGGGTGCTACGAGGTGAACTGGAGGCTAGGGAAAGGAAAGAGGAGCAGGGAAGTGAAGCGGGTGCGGGTCAGCAACACCCTGGCAGTTTGGAACGCTGGCTTGTTCTGTCCAATGCAGGCTGCATTTCGGGCATCCTGATTGGCCATCACCCGCTCACAGGGTGTTAACGAAAAGAGGACTGAGGCCTGCTCTACTATGAGATGGTTTGTCAGTCCCCCATGGGCTTGTGAGGTTTTTGAGCATTTGAATCTGATGCTGGGAGCAGGGAAAACATCTGTGGCATCGCCTGGACCGTGGATTTGTGGGTGTGCCATTACGAGAAGCACAGAAAGACTGAAGGCACCCTGGGTCACGATGGCGACAGAGGAGGAGGTTAAAAGCACCCAGCCCCGTTGCAAAAGTAGAATTAACTGTGCACATTACTGATTAGCTAAAAATATCGTTTTGACATAAGAAGCCCTTTCATTGGCTTTCTCGCACAAGTAGTTCTTGAGTCTGCTGCCTTAAATCTAACTGCAATAGGATTTCCTTTTAAGAAAAGGCAAGCAAAATGTGCCGCACCATTCTTAATGGAAATTTTTATTCGAAACAAGACTGTCTTATTTCTTACACTGTGGCTAAGTCATGATGTGCGGTTATAAATGAAATACGTGTACAGCCTCCTCACCATGTTGGCAACAATGCTTCATATCATTGTCTAATGAAAAATAAACATTGTTGGTTTCCTCTAACATGGCATGCATGTGAAATGATAGGTAACTCACCATCCTTTGCAATGTTTTTAAATGAGGGTACCAGGAGGCCGGTGGTATCACCGGCGGACTACCGGCAACCTTGCCTAACTGATTCCAACGGCTGGCATCCTGGTGCTACCGGGATATCACAGGCGGTGGAGAAACGATAAGTTCCCATGCCCGTGGAGTCCCATTGGACTCCAGTGGAATGGGAACCCTGAAGCACTGGCACCGTTAGCAACGGTGCCCGGGCTTCAGTGACAAACCTGCCAGTAGGGGCCTGGGCCTGAACTACCGACAGATTAGGCCTTCTGGTAGTTCACAACCCCTACAGGCAGAGTCGAAGTGATCCGGTCCGGAAAGGGTGCCGGTAACATTGTGACGGGCACCTTTCTTTCCGGACATGCTCATTTGTAAGGAGGCCCATTCATCATTTGCTGTGTATTAATGTATTATCACAGATATTTGGTTAACGCTGGTAACCTCAAATCAGATTGTATGATGGCAGATCATACATAGCCGAGCTCCTCAAATGATGAGTTAAAACAACGGGAAAAGCAAATACTCCTACAGTCCATCACTGTGGTCAGCTTCCTAGTGACTTTCAGACACGTCATTGGTGGAGTTTTTCCAATCGGGAAGGGATGGATTCGCTAAAACTTTTGGCCTGTCACTTTGAAGTTGGAAAAACAGGTCAGTATTACTGTATGGGGGTTTAAACATTCTGCGTGCTGTCTGACTATAAATGCCATGACAATGGAGGGGAGTGTTAGAGAAGGACAAACATGATGTTTACGTCCTCAGACAAAGAAAGAGAGTGAGAAGAAACCTGCTCGTGTGGAATATGAGAGATTTATACAAGAATAAGGATATTTAGGCCAAAAAAGAACTTATATAACTTGAAAGGTAGATATAATTCTAGCAATGATCAGATAAGTAGATCTCTTCAAAGGTAGTACAGAGGTATTTGATTACTTCACACAATGCACGGATTGGTAACAATTGTCCCCATCTATTCCTCGAGCTCAGGTTGCTCAGAATTCCACAAAGTGTTTTGGCAGTGTCCTAGATATATGGGATCTAATGCGGTTCCTACTGATGATTTTAAAAATGCAATATTTTTTAAAGCGGCTCGTAAAATTGAGCAACGGGATTGGTATAAAAACTATGTACACCTAGCAACTCTAACCGGCTATCGTACCATTATGGAACAACTGGTCCACAATTATAAAGCACTGCAAGGATATTTGTTATTGTGTTCTTCTCCTGAGTTGCACAGATTCTTGCTCCTTCTGAGAATCAGCAAATTGCTTGTGCTGTCGGTTCTCGGCCCAGAGCAGGAAATTCCAAATGAGGCAAGGTACTGCCGCTCCTGTGAGCTTGGGAACCATTTGGAGCCGGCCCAGCATGTTTTAATGGTGTGTAAGGAACATGGCCCACTATATGTTAATAGGCTGGGGGTCTATGACTCCGACCCCAACCCCATTAAGATATAGTAATTCTTGGGCTATTACCTGAACTCAGGCCATAAATGAATGGACATTGCACTTTTCAATGTTTGGAAGGAACTGCCAAAATATGCAAACGTAGGGACATATGTCAAAAATGACAAAAAGGCTTGAAATGTGCATAATTTACTGTCAAATTGTGATAGAACCACGAATCATGAACCACAAACTGTCAGGTGGTGATGCCGAGAGGGAACTTTTGCCACTTATCATTTGTATTTTATATAGTTAATATCTCTATGGTATTTTATGTGTCTTGTGGAATTAGCATGACATTTTATGAAATATAAAGACTGTGTAAACACAAATGATTACTGCATATGTTTGATGATTGTGTAATATTAAATGTTTTATTAATTTAAATATAAATGCATTATGATAAAGCTCTTTGAGCTATAATTATACTTAATAATAAATAAATAATAAATAAATGCAAATGCACTACATCTGGACCCAATTCACCTTGGCATATCCCAGCGTAGCATGTGCTCACTCTCCAAGTCTGCTCAAGAGATGCAACAGTTAATAAAGTCACATGTTTTGCCCGTTGATTGGAGGAAGTTGAATTAGTGAGAAAGGGAATACACATTATGTTTCTCTGAACATGATGCTTTTTCTTGCATTGATATGGGGTTTTTATTGAAATTACTTGCACAATGGGTGCCAGAAGTTGTTATACTGCCCTGTAAGCTATCTGATCACTTTCTTCAAAATGGTCTACGTAGGCCACTCTTTGAAATACAGTCATGCTCAGCATGACAGGGTGGGACCTATGGACAGATGGATAGACAAGGGTTCAAATCTCTCTATATGTTTTTTGCATTGGAGTTTATATATCGTTTCATGTCGTCACCTAAGTTAAGGGAATTTATGTATTTATGTTTCCCTTCTCTTTCTTTTTCCCTCCTTCCCCATTGTTAGAATGTAAACTTTTTACTCCGGATGAAGACGTCACTACAATAAAGTACATACGTCGAAACCGGTTGAGTGTGGATTGGGATGAGGTCGTGGTCGGAGACTTCTGGGACCCATCTCAATTGCCTAGGCCACTGAAACTATCTATTGTGGCAGGACAGATTGATTGAACATTCTTTCTATAAATCTTTCTGATAAATTATATGTCATGAATTTTCTTATAGATTTTATATTGTACACCCATTGGTGCCTAGTATGAGTGGATTACTGGATGGATGCATGTGGATGAATGCTTGGACGATTGAATAGGATAAATTTTACTATTTAGATGTGTTCTTTTTAAACAAAAGTTGTTTCCTGCTATGTAAATTGTTTTTACAAGTGCAGATTAAATCATGATTTGTTTCATACATTAAATTTGTATCAGGTTCAATAAAAATCCTTGATACCGAACCCTTGAATTGTACCCTTTGGATGCCTTTCTGTGTTCCAATTTCATATTAATACTCCTATCCAGAGTGTGGGGTCCCCTGTGTCTTTCAGAGAACACAGCCCTAGAAGAACTGGCGGACACGTATCAGCCTCAAATCAATGGTGACACGCTGATGCGATGACGTAGGGAGGCCGCCACATCTAGAGGAGTGCCACAGACCCAGTTGCAGGCGGACTGTGACTCTTGCAGGCTCATCCTGAGGGGGACTCCACGTGTCCTATGCCTCTCTCACATCACTGGTGCAGATTCCATGGGAAAGAAGCAGTTGTACTGTGGAATGTTTTTACCCATACATCCGAGCCCTACCTCAAAAACTGTGCAGTACTGACATGGAAAACATCATGATGGCCAGAGATTCCCAGAAAATACCCAGGGAAATGCATGAAGAATAGGCTGCCACCCATTTTTGCCGATGTTATGGGCACAGAAGGGCACTGCCTAAAACCACCATTGGACTACCCACACAGTAGCCTGAAACCATTGGGAATGGCAATGCTGATTGCCAAAAGCAACCTAGAATTGTGGGGAATTCATTTTCTTAAATCCCAAAAATGGGTGCATTACCAGTACTCACCACTATCAGAAAGCCGGCAGTTTAAAACAACACCACACATTTTTTTTTTTGTGTAAAACTGAATAAATGAACCCAAAGCAGGCCAAAGAAAGACTTACTGAGAGGTGGATACAATGTAAAGTTATATTCTGAAGTGACTTGAAGGTTTATAACAAGACTGGCTGAGCTGTGGATTTCAGCAGTTTAAGTAAATTTGGACTGAAAGACACTAAAAACCTAAATGTTTAAAAGAAATGAGTGACCTACTTTTGAGTGTCACATAGGTTGCAATTGTTTAAATGTCATAGTTTTAAACTTAGAATCAGAATTCTAGCTGCATATGTAAAAATGGTTAGTTTTATTTGAATGCAGAAAACTGGGTAACTAAAAGTGACATTAGCTGGGGCCTGGCTTAAGGAACTGAATTCTGCCCACCAGCTACCCCCGACAGGAGTTGAGACTTGCACAACTGCTGTGTTCCCAGGCCTAGCTGCCTTTTTGCTGTTCCCACCAAAAGGGATATGACACTTCTCTGATTGGCTTATCAAGGGACTGCTAGAGACTAAACATAGGACCCAGGCAGAGGGTTTATTGAAGTGGCCATAAATGGCTTCCTCTTGAACAATGGGCCTTCCAGGGCCCAGGCAAATGTTTTATTGGTGGGAGTCGTAAATGTGGCTTCCTCCTGGAAGGAAAGGGGAGGAGCACTGCATGTGAGAGCAAGCTGGCTTGGCAGAAACTGGGAGGGGGAGAAACTGGAGACAGAGGCTGAGCTTAAAGAAAGTGGAAAAACTGGTTTCTGTACCATGTGACCTGAAACCACAACCCTCTGTAGCCAGAATATGGTTTTAGAAAAAGATGAATAACTCATAGTATGGACTTGTCATGATTATTTAAATGATACCATAATTCTTGTGATTTTTCTGCCCACATTTTAAGAGGTTTTTAGAACCAGTGGCATGATCTGGGGGCAAGCTAGCAGTTAAGAGGGTATTACTTAAAATGTATGCATGTTAAAAGTCTGATACTTCATCAATTAATGCCTGCATGCCTTGCACACATTTGGGTAAATTTGAGTAAGAATCTGATATTGGTAACCTGACCAAAAAGTGAAATATGTTGCCATTTCTCAATGCAAGCTCCCAGGAAGAGCAGATTTGGACAGGGTATACCTCCTGTGATATGTGATGGGTGCATGTAATTTTAAACAAATGTGTACCTGTGCAAATATGTCTTTTGGGTCAAAATATAGATTGTGTGTAATTTGACAGGGGTGGGTTCTCTGTATCATAAACAGACCTCATCATGATGACACTTCATTTCATTCCCCCAATCAAGGGGAAGAGGAGGAAGTGGCCTAGGAAGCTAGCCTTTCCACCCATTTTCAAAACACATAAAAGCAGACAGTCAGGACAGATAGGGACATTCAATTCCATTTGCTGCGGAGCATGCTGCCGGACCATACAACATCCAGAGATCCAGACTTCAAATCCATCAATCTCCAGAATCCAGAGAGGCTAGACCAGCAGAGCAGAGCTGACCCAGACCGCTGTTAGCAGAACCAGAGAGCTGACCCAGATCACTGTGAAGAGGCCGAGACCAGACCAGAGTCCATTCTAAAACCTGACCAGATCCGTGGCGAGGCCCATTCTAATTCAAAAATATATTGTGAGTACCTAGCAGAACTGTGCAGAACCAATCTCTTAGTTAAAATAATATAATTCAATCTATTTTAATCTAAGTAGAACTGCCTAAAAGCTGTCACCTGTCATTTTCTAGCTGCTAGCTGTCACTTGTCACTTTGAACTTTTAAAATTTCAAATCTGAAAACGACCTTTACCATATCGCTCATATCTCCGTGACCGTTTGTCTTAGAGACTTGCAGTAACTTTCCTCTGAAAGCTGGGAATCTTGGCTTTTCAACGAACCTAGAACCGCATTCCTATTCCATACAAGTTTGCCGCAATCGCGAAAAACGCACTCGCGAATTTGCCGCGATTTGCAAATTTCTCCACGTGTGAAAACAACAGTTTCCTTGCTTTCCTTGCTAAAAATTTGTTTGCCTCTTAAGAACCATCCCTGAATCATTGCTAGAGTGAGCCTGGACTAATATTAACTAGATACCACTCACCCTGAACCTCTAGAGGGAATTAAAAGCATTTTAGCATATTTTTCACTTCATTGCCAGCACATATAAAAGCATTTTGGGCCTGTGTTTCAAACTTCTGTAGTCTAAGCTTGCTGGGGTGAACTGAATTACATTTGATTGCATTTCTGAGAACTGTGTGCTTTCCTTCCATTTCCTTGCATTGCATAAAGGGGGGAGGGGATTGCCAGAGAAAAGTGATTACATTGTTTTGTTGAAATCATATTGAGTATTTTCTGTATTGCATTTTCATTCAACATTACATCCATCTGAACTTATATAAAGCATTCTCTACCACCTTATTCTTCTGTTCCTATTCACAAGTGTGCTAGTGCCAGACTATCCATTATTGATTACTGCTCAGATTCAGTGTGATATTCAATTATTAATTTATTATAAAGCGTGATATATAGATATATTGTTTAAATTATCAAATAAACCTTTAAACTTGCAAAACAGAACTACTTCTTGGCTCAGTGGGGTCAGGGGGATTCCAAGAGAGGGGTGTTATATAGGGTTAGTCATCCAGAACGCATGAACTGGACATAAAGATATATTAATAAGGGTTTCCATTCAGTATCCCATACTAGGCATTGACTTAGCTGTAGTGTTGAATTGAATCCTCTTACAAATTGGGGGCTCGGGCCGGACGTTTGGGTTAGATCTATCACTTGTGCAGATTAATACAGTGTGCCAGCTGACCAGATACACATATCCGGTCGGATCACCACGCTGTGTTACGCTGTAAAGCACTCCTCAAAGGAACGCTCTAAGAAAAAGGTCTGTTTTGCAAAAATAAAATACTAATTTCTGTAAGTCAGGACAGAGACCAATCTCTAGAATGACGACCTTAGTAGACATGAAAATAGCCAGAGAGCACTTCTTACATAAGTTATTTGTGAGAGGTGAGTGGACTCACCAGGACCGCATGGTCTGGTTGCAGGCCATCACGCAACAGGTCACTGAAACAGGGTCAGATATATGGGGAGATCAGGGTCCCCTACATGTGGCCCTGAGTGAACTATACATGGCTCCTAAAGCTAAGGATGAACAAGACAAGATGGTTAGGATAGCGGCATACCTGTACCTATATATGGGAGACATGCAGGATAAATGTACGGAAAGCCAAGATCTGGCGAACAAGCGACAGATGGCATTAGAGAAGGTCCAATCTGACCTGCTCTCTTCTGAGCAGAGGCTGCAGGGGAGCCAGGAGTCAGAAAATGAGAGTAGGCAGTATATCATTAAAATAAAAGAGGACATGGATATACTGCAACAGGAAAAGACAGACCAGGATACCAGAATTCTGGCTTTGCAGAAGGAACGCCAAGACAGTTTGGACTCCCTACTGCAGAGCCAGAAAAAGCTGGAGCAACAGATCAATTTCAACAGGGCATGCACAGAGCAGGTAGCCACCCTGCAAATCCAACTAGACAGAGAGAAAGAGGAGAGCAATAAACTGATCCTGAAAGACCTGGATACCCAGGCAGAGTTTGATCAGGAGCGCCAGAAAGCTGGTGCCTTCCAGAGTCAAAGGGACGACCTGGCATCACAAATTCAAGCTCTTGGTCAGGAAAGGGACACCTTAGGCCAGGAAGTCTGCCACTTAAGGAGAAAAATGGAAGAAAATCACCTGGCCCACCAGGGACTGGGTGACCTCCAAAAAGAACACCAGGACTTGCTAGAGCACACCAGGAGGGTGGAGGAGGCTCTGGCAAGACAGGAGCAGGCCAATAGGGACACAGCTCAGGAGGTAACCCTCCTGCAGCAAAGACTGGCCCAGTGCTCCAGGACCAATCAGGAGGCACAGAGAGAGAATGAGGCTCTCTGCCAGCACAATGATAGACTCCAACAACAGGTAGCGATGCAGGAGAGACTGATAGAGTCTAGTAAGGCCTTAACTGAGGAACTGAAGGCGCAGGCTCTTGCATTGCAACAGGGAGCAGGGGCGGATAGAGATGAGGTTTGCTGGGAAAGAGAAACTCCTGAGCATAACCCCAGGAGCCCTAGTACCAGAGGCCTTTATTTCTCTCAGTCCCTGGACTCTGCCACTCCCATGTCCCCTGGCGCACATGAGCACAGGGCCACAGGGATGGCATATTACTATCCAGCCAGAAGCATGGGGCTCATAAGCCAGTACCACCCAGGAATGGAGGGGCGGGCATCCGGGTATGGGCACCCAAGCACAGTGCAATTTGATGGGGAACCCCAGGTGAGTAGGCCCATTAAGGGCATCCTGAAAACCTCTGCCCAGTTAGGTCAGTGGGGGGGGGGTACCCATCAAATCCTGGTAGCAAGGAGGGATCTGAAGACTCCTCTGAGCGGTACAGGACACAGGAGACCAGGTCCCCACATTCTGCCAGCCATTCCCAGGCTCGCAGAATCCGGGAAAACCTGGAAGAACAGACGGGAACCTCTGGGAGCAGTGCCTCTGAGTCAGAAGATGAATGGACCAGGGTTACCCGGACCAAAAGGGCCAATAAGACAAAAAGGGCCTTGCTTAAGGACCCCTTAAAGCAGATTAAGGCAATCAGGAGCGTCATCACGCCTTATCATAAGAACGCCAAGTATTCTGTTTGGGAGCACTTAGAGTTGTTTGAGCAAATGATGGAGACTTTTCATTTGAAGGACAGCCGAAGCTGTATCCAATATGTAAAGTGGACATTCTCCCCAGAGTACTCCAGTTTCTTTGCAGGGCTGGAGGACCAAAATCATTCCAGGTGGTCCACCTATAGGGCGGCCATATTAAAACATTTTTCTGTTCACAGAAATCCCCAAGAGGCTCGCAAGGCAGCCTACAATTTACAATGTGGGGAGGATCAGGCCCCACAAGAATTTGTGCAGGAGTTAAAGCGTGCTTTTGCACAGACCACAAGAAGGGTGCGCACAGATAGCAGAGAATTTATTAATACGTTTTTCCATGCCTTGCCCAAATACATAATGACCCAGCTCGTGAGGGATTTTCACGAGAAAAGATCTTTAGACTGGGTCATTGAACAGGCGACCCGGATCTATGAGGTGCAGAAGCCAATAGAAAATAAAAATAATGCGCCCAAAAACCCCAAAGCCAACAACACCCCTGCTGCTGCCAAGGTGGCAGAGGTAAAGATCACCCCCGTTTTAGATTTGGAGATGGGGGGGCCTAAAAACCTACCTGCACCTAATAATGCTAGGCCCAGAAGGTCCTCGGGCCAGGCACAGACAGGGAGCCAGGGAGGCAGCCCCACAAATGCGGTCCCTCGCTCTCCTGATTATGTAAGTCCCCGTTACAAGGGAAGTCGACCCATCCTGGGTTATGTGTGGACTCCTCCAGCCCAAGGGGGGGGATCCAGCCAAGCACCTAACCCAGGGAACTTCCCTCCTAACTTCCCACCGGAGGGCAGAAATTCTCCAAATCCTGGGCAGAACTTTTTCCCCAGGTATCCACCCAACTTCCAGCCCCAAAATCATCCATCCTTCTTTCCCCAATTCCCTGAGCTCAGACAACCGAATCCGGGAGAGGGGAGGCCAAGGGTGGAGGGGTATCCAAATCTTCCCAACCAGGGGTACTACCAGAGAAGGGATAGCTACCCTTCCCGGGATCAGCCCAGGGGAGAAAATAGAGCCCCGTATCAGCCTGAGCAGGTTTCCCAGTTAGAGCGCCAGGTCCAAAATATGGCACGGGATCTGGGTCAAATACTGAGGGCACAGCAGAACCCTCAGATGGGCATGCCGGCACAGAATGCCCCAAACTCTGGACCTGGTACTCCAGAGCAATGACGGGGGCAGCACCCCGATAACTCACCGGTTCCCAGGGAGGAGGCACAAAGGGAAGGGGGGTGTAAAGCCTTGGAGGAAGCTTCCTTCCTCACTTGTAAACAGCCCCTGGAAACCCAGGAACCGGAAACAAAATCTCTTGCCCCTGAAAGTCTGCCTCCTAAGGAGCAGAGGGGGGTAGGAGAAACAAAAGACCCAAACAGACACAGTTTGAGGAGGAGGTACAGATCTTCCAATTTGAGGGAGAGGGATCCTCAGAGGATCCTGGGAAAAGGATCTTCTCCTTCAGAGAGGGGGGAACTCCTCCCAAAGAAAAATGGGTCCCTAGGGATGCAAATCCAGACTGGGGAGATGTGGAGACTGAGCTACCGCCGCCCACCATCTCATCCCAGAACCAACAGCAAGAAAATCCCCTGGTTCAAACCCATCCTGATGACTGCCTCCAAAAAGGGGGGGGGGCGGCCCGGAACCGGAGCCAGGGGAACCCACAATGGCTCTGATCTCCAGTTGCCAATTTTTTCTTTCAGATTCCCAAGGCTCTCCACAGAATTCTGCCCAAATCTCTTCGCTAGCAATGTCCAAAACCAGAAAGTTAGCCCACCAGTTGTCCAAAAATGTGCATTATCTGTGCCCCCTTGAGGAGAAGGAGGGAAGATATTATGCCCCGGTACAAGTACAGGGGCAGGGTACAATGTTAGCGCTGGTGGACACGGGATCTCAAGCTACCCTTCTGTCCAGAAGGGCCTTTGATGAACTGAATGCAGGAAGGGGAGGGAATTACCAAATTCCTCTCACCTCTCTTCCTGGACAACTGCAGAACTTTGACGGGAAGGAAATTCCCGTTGAGGGGACTGCAGACTTGGACATTAAGATCGGGTGACACAAGGTGAAACACCCGGTCATAGTAGTGACTCCAGAGGGCACCCCTTGTTTACTGGGGAATGACCTCCTGAGGAGGTTGTCACCCTTAATAGATTGCGTAAACAAGGTCCTCTGGACCCAGACTAGCCGACCAATAAAATTAAAACAGAGTGTCAACCATGTTAGTTTAAACGGCACCTGCCACATGGTTGAACAAAAATCTGACCAAGTAGAATTTCACTTCCAGAATAGCCAAATTCCAGACGTGACAGTAATAGCAGTAGGACAACAGACTGGTGATGGAGGGTCCTCTCTATTTCTGAAAATCAACCTTCCTTCCAGTCTAAAGTGGTACTCCACGCTGGAAGGAAACACTCTGAGATTCTATACTAATCCACAATCAGAAACTCCCACTCCTATAGTCAAGAAAGATGTGAAATCAGCTCAGAGCCTGGCTGATATTCAGCAAATTGGAGAGCAGTTGTTCATCCCTGTCCAGTTAAATGATGGGAAGGACTCTGTTCTCGCTCGAGTGTGTGTGAACAACGGTAAGAGCTTCATCAGCGAAGCCATGTTCCGCCAACTCCCAAAAGATCCAGCCATTCCCACATTCAAACTGATAGACAAATGGGAAATGGACCTGGAAGCACCTAATTCCAAACATCTCCTGCCAAGCAGGTGTATGCTCAAAATCTCCATTGGCAACAAGAGCATAGTCCATAATTGTTGGGTCGTGCGAGACGTCCCTGCCGCCTTTTACTTAGGCAGTGACATTCTCAATCGCTTTGCCATTAGTTTGGACCTAATAAACTTCAAAGCTTGGTCCCGATTAGCGGATAATCCCATGGGCTTTGATGATCCAGAAAAAGCATTTAGGTCAGCTCAATTGCTACCTTATGCAGTTGAAATTCAGATCAAAGAGGAAGTCACCATCCCAGAAAGGACCCGACAATTCTCCCTGGAAGTGAAAGTTAAAAGAGGACAATATTTGCAAAACCCTGATGCTTACATACATCTAAACGCTTCTCCCCAACAGCAAGGGTTGGGGGTAAACCCAACACCATTAGTCAACATAGAACATGACACCATTCTAATAGAGGTGGATAACAGCGACTTAAAGAGTATTACTCTAGCCGCAGGCACCATTATTGGAATGGCGGTTGATGACCGACATTTTTCCATAGATTTAGGTAATGAACTGTTAGGGCCAATCCCCAAGGACTGTTTTGACAGTGACAGTGAGGACAATACAACACCAGACAGGATTTTTACCCGGCATGGGGGAAACTTCCTGGTGTACACTTCTTGCCCTTATGGTAAGGAAGATGTGACTTGTGACTTCAGGAGGGATGAGGTGATTTTCCAGGTCCATGAGGGCTGCCTTTCCCACCTGAAGCCTCCAGTCCAAATCAGCACTCTGACCAGGGACTTCTCCACCCAGCTGGAGGAGGCCGCGGAGATAGCCAAACCAGAAGTCTTTCCAGGCTTCAGGCAGATGGTGGAAGAGAGAGTCAACCTAGCTGATGCCTGTGTGACTCTGGAACAAAAGCAAAAGTTGAAACAAGTTTTCTTGGATTTCCAAGACTCATATGACTGTGGTCGCACTGACATCCACACAACAACAATCCCCACAGACCCTGGCATGACTCCAGTGTTTGTGAAGCAATATCGTTTGCCTCTCGCATCCATGGAGTCCCTTACTGAAATAATTAAGAACCTTGAGTCCCGGGGAATAATCCGTCCAGTCCACAGCACCTTCAATAATCCGGTGCTGGGAATATTGAAGCCAAACGGCCAGTGGAGACTCTGCGCCGACCTCAGGGAGCTCAACAAACGGGTCCATACTTCCCGATGGCCTCTGCCCTACATTGACCAAGGGCTGGCCCAGATCCAGGGGTCACAGGTATTCACTGCAATAGACCTGACCAATGGGTACTGGACTGTGCCTGTCAGTAGGGAGGACCAATACAAGCTGGCTTTTACCTTTGGGGGCCAGCAGTACACATGGACCCGGACTCCCTTCGGATACCTTAACTCCGGTAATGAGTTCAATATTTTCCTACATAAGGCCATGCCCGACCTGGGTGCGAGGGGTAACCTGGCTTATGTAGATGATGTCCTCATCAAAAGTTCATCTGTGGAGGAACACATAGCGGAGATCCGTTATGTTCTGACCCAGTTGAGGGCCGCCGGAGCAAAACTTTCCTTTCAGAAAGCACAGTGGTGTAGAACCCGTGTTAATTTCTTGGGGCATGAGATTACTCCTCAGGGTCTCTGTCCCCAGGAAAAGAAAGTGGAAGCACTTCAGAAACTGAAAGACCCCACAACTCTGCGGGAACTAAGGAGCCTCCTTGGACTGACTAATTACAGCAGAAAGTTCATTGAGGGCTACGCAGAGATCACCAGACCCCTGATTCATCTCCTGAAGGGGGGGTCAAGTGGGAATGGGGTCCAGAACAAGCCGAGGCAGTAAAACAACTCAAGAGAAGCCTCTCACAAGCGCCTTGCCTAGCTTACCCTGTCAGAAGCAAGGAGTTCTTCCTGGAGACGGGGTTCTCTAATACGTGCTTGACGGCAGTATTATACCAAAAGCATGACAAGGTCAATAAAGTAATCTCCTATGCGAGCAAAACTTTATCCTCTGTGGAGGAAAAATTCAACGATTGTGAGAAGGCACTCCTGGCAACGGTGTGGGCATTGAAGAATTACCGCCCGTTTATCCAGGGGGAACACATCATAGTGGAGACTCCACACCAGCCTCTGCAATATCTCCAAAGTGACAGAATCCGGGCCGGAAATGTGAGTAATTCCTGAATTACTTCCTGGATTCTGTCAATGCAAGGCATTCCTGTGGAGGTCCGATATGGCCAAAACAAGAAGAGTCCCCTCGCGCAAGGTCTGGCTGACTTGCATGATTGTGCCAGAGAAAACTGTCTCGAGGACGAAAGTCTAAAAATAAAGGACAACATGGAGGCATACCTTAATTCTCCCCACAAAGTCTTTGAAAAGGACAAGTGTGAGGGAATGACCACTGTCTATGTGAATGGATGCTCTTACCATGTTGACAACAACGGGGAGAAAGAACTGGTGGCCGGCGTAGGGAATGCATGGGTGAATGAGTCCCCAGAACCCTCCGCTGGATACAAAATTGGTCCCCGAAGTAGTCAGGTGGCAGAATTGATGGCTGTGCATCAGGCCATCCTCACTGCTGTCCAGCATCAACTCCACGAACTGGTCATAATCACAGATTCGGATTATGTACGGAACAGGTTCGTGGAGCACCTGGTTAATTGGAAAACCAGAGGCATGTTATGTGCTAATAACAAACCCTTGAAACATGGGAAGTTGATCCAAAACATTGATGATCTGGTCACCTCGAATGAGATGACCATCCATTGGAAAAAGATCAAGGGTAATTCCAAAGTAGAGGGACCAGACAAAACTGGAAATGACTTAGCTGATCAGCTGGCCAAAACCGGGGCCATCAAAGGGGATCCAATTGAGATTGAGTCCCTGTTGCGGGAAATCCAGGTCACTGCTATCACTAGGTCCCAGACAAATGCTCACAACGACCTTTCAATTGCACAATGGAGTAAAGAGACCCCTGATGCTGATTTGATTACCGCTCAGAAGGGGGATCCAATTATTGGTAAGTTTTACCAACACCTTGAGGACCCTGAGAACTTTCCCCTGACGGATACCGATTACACTGGGAAAGAGGACCTAAGAGTGTTGATGAAATGTCCAAAAATGTTCCGAATCCAAGACGGTTTGCTGGTAAGGAAATCCAAAGCTGGCCACGATCAGTGGGTGGTTCCTACCTCATTCCGAAGCCTGATGTTAAGTCACGCCCATGATGCGGCCACCGCCGGTCATAGGGGGTTTCACACAACATTGGAAATCTTAAGAGAGGTTGCATACTGGCCACACATGGGGCAGGACCTCGACCAATACTTGAAGGGGTGTCTTGTGTGTGCACAATTTCAGCCATCATCCCTCACGCACCGTGCGCCTCTCCAAAAGAGGGGAATGACACTGCCATGGTCAGATTTACAAATCGACTTTGTAGGCCCCGTGATTCGCTCTGCTAGGGGGAATAAGTACATGTTGACTGTGACATGCTTGTTTACCAAGTGGGTGGAATGTCTCCCAGCCCCAAACTGCAAGGCAGAAACGGCAGCTGCCTTGATGATTAACCACATCTTTTCCCGTTTCGGTCTACCTCAAAGGATTGAGTCAGACAGGGGTAGCCACTTCACCAGTGAAGTAATGACAAAGATGTGGGAGATACTGGGGGTCAAAAGGAAGTTGCATATTGCTTACCGGCCAGCTTCTTCTGGGGCAGTAGAGAGATATAACCGAACCATTGTGAGCATATTAAAGAAGTTTGTGGCAGATTCTGGGCCAAGTTGGGATATCCGATTACCTCTGGTCCTAATGGCCATCAGATCTACCCCTTCATCTGCAACCAAAATGTCACCATTTGAGTTGATGACTGGGCGCAAGATGGTGCTTCCTCAGCATTTGCTCTACAGGACCCAAGAGCAGACACTGATAAATGCCTCCACAACTCATGAGTATGTGGAGAATTTAAGGAAAAACCTTCAACATGCTTTTGCTTATGCTCAGCGGAATCTAGAAAGATCAGCTGATAGCATGAAGACCCACTATGACCTGAAGACTTCCAGGAAGGAATATCAGGTGGGGGACCGGGTCTATCTATACAATTTCCAAAGGAACCAGGCCAAACAGCGAAAATTTTTGCCTACATGGAAGGGACCCTTTGAGATTATAGACAAAATCTCCCCTGTGGCCTACAAGATCCGCATCCCCAAAGGCGGTTTGGCAGAGGGGGAAGACAAGTGGGTCCACATTAACCAGTTGAAGTGTTGCCATCCCAGGCACACTCTGCAACAACTGGAGGAATCCTCTGGAATCCTAGAGGGTACTGTCTCAGATTAATTCAGTTCTAACTTAAAATATCCTACATATCGCCTATCAAATTCTGAGTTTCTCAATGTGGGTGTTTTTTTTTTTGAATGCAAAAAGAAATGTGCATGTTCATATGTTTTGACTATAAATTTATATGCCACCCCACTATATCAATGGTGGGGGAGAAATGTCCATGAATAGGTATTGCCGCTCTTCCTTTGTCGTCCTAGGAGAAAGAAAACCTGGAGACGGGCCAAGGAGGACGATCCGGAGACCGGGAGCAGAGACGCAAGGGGCCCAGTGTACCGCCCAATACTCCCATCAGGACCGGCGAGGAGAACCGATCGATCCGACCGGATGGAGGAAAAGATGCTGAACTGTGCCATCTATTGGAAGAAGATGAGGAAACATCCCAGGTCTTGCGAGTCCCATCAGTGAAACAGAATGGCCATCGCAAGAGGGGGGCTTGTGGGATGTTTTTACCCATACATCCGAGCCCTACCTCAAAAACTGTGCAGTACTGACATGGAAAACATCATGATGGCCAGAGATTCCCAGAAAATGCCCAGGGAAATGCATGAAGAATAGGCTGCCACCCATTTTTGCCGATGTTATGGGCACAGAAGGGCACTGCCTAAAACCACCATTGGACTACCCACACAGTAGCCTGAAACCATTGGGAATGGCAATGCTGATTGCCAAAAGCAACCTAGAATTGTGGGGAATTCATTTTCTTAAATCCCAAAAATGGGTGCATTACCAGTACTCACCACTATCAGAAAGCCGGCGGTTTAAAACAACACCAGACATTTTTTTTTTTGTGTAAAACTGAATAAATGAACCCAAAGCAGGCCAAAGAAAGACTTACTGAGAGGTGGATACAATGTAAAGTTATATTCTGAAGTTACTTGAAGGTTTATAACAAGACTGGCTGAGCTGTGGATTTCAGCAGTTTAAGTAAATTTAGACTGAAAGACACTAAAAACCTAAATGTTTAAAAGAAATGAGTGACCTACTTTTGAGTGTCACATAGGTTGCAATTGTTTAAATGTCATAGTTTTAAACTTAGAATCAGAATTCTAGCTGCATATGTAAAAATGGTCAGTTTTATTTGAATGGAGAAAACTGGGTAACTAAAAGTGACATTAGCTGGGGCCTGGCTTAAGGAACTGAATTCTGCCCACCAGCTACCCCCGACAGGAGATGAGACTTGCACAACTGCTGTGTTCCCAGGCCTAGCTGCCTTTTTGCTGTTCCCACCAAAAGGGATATGACACTTCTCTGATTGGATTATCAAGGGACTGCTAGAGACTAAACATAGGACCCAGGCAGAGGGTTTATTGAAGTGGCCATAAATGGCTTCCTCTTGAACAATGGGCCTTCCAGGGCCCAGGCAAATGTTTTATTGGTGGGAGTCGTAAATGTGGCTTCCTCCTGGAAGGAAAGGGGAGGAGCACTGCATGTGAGAGCAAGCTGGCTTGGCAGAAACTGGGAGGGGGAGAAACTGGAGACAGAGGCTGAGCTTGAAGAAAGTGGAAAAACTGGTTTCTGTACCATGTGACCTGAAACCACACCCCTCTGTAGCCAGAATATGGTTTTAGAAAAAGATGAATAACTCATAGTACGGACTTGTCATGATTATTTAAATGATACCATAATTCTTGTGATTTTTCTGCCCACATTTTAAGAGGTTTTTAGAACCAGTGGCATGATCTGGGGGCAAGCTAGCAGTTAAGAGGGTATTACTTAAAATGTATGCATGTTAAAAGTCTGATACTTCATCAATAATGCCTGCATGCCTTGCACACATTTGGGTAAATTTGAGTAAGAATCTGATATTGGTAACCTGACCAAAAAGTGAAATATGTTGCCATTTCTCAATGCAAGCTCCCAGGAAGAGCAGATTTGGACAGGGTGTACCTCCTGTGATATGTGATGGGTGCATGTAATTTTAAACAAATGTGTACCTGTGCAAATATGTCTTTTGGGTCAAAATATAGATTGTGTGTAATTTGACAGGGGTGGGTTCTCTGTATCGTAAACAGACCTCATCATGATGACACTTCATTTCATTCCCCCAATCAAGGGGAAGAGGAGGAAGTGGCCAATGACAAGTGGAGAGGGGTAGGGCCTAGGAAGCTAGCCTTTCCACCCATTTTCAAAACACATAAAAGCAGACAGTCAGGACAGATAGGGACATTCAATTCCATTTGCTGCGGAGCATGCTGCCGGACCATACAACATCCAGAGATCCAGACTTCAAATCCATCAATCTCCAGAATCCAGAGAGGCTAGACCAGCAGAGCAGAGCTGACCCAGACCGCTGTTAGCAGAACCAGAGAGCTGACCCAGATCACTGTGAAGAGGCCGAGACCAGACCAGAGTCCAGTCTAAAACCTGACCAGATCCGTGGCGAGGCCCATTCTAATTCAAAAATATATTGTGAGTACCTAGCAGAACTGTGCAGGACCAATCTCTTAGTTAAAATAATATAATTCAATCTATTTTAATCTAAGTAGAACTGCCTAAAAGCTGTCACCTGTCATTTTCTAGCTGCTAGCTGTCACTTGTCACTTTGAACTTTTAAAATTTCAAATCTGAAAAACGACCTTTACCATATCGCTCATATCTCCGTGACCGTTTGTCTTAGAGACTTGCAGTAACTTTCCTCTGAAAGCTGGGAATCTTGGCTTTTCAACGAACCTAGAACCGCATTCCTATTCCATAAACCTTTGCCGCAATCGCGAAAAACGCACTCGCGAATTTGCCGCGATTTGCAAATTTCTCCACGTGTGAAAACAACAGTTTCCTTTCTTTCCTTGCTAAAAATTCGTTTGCCTCTTAAGAACCATCCCTGAATCATTGCTAGAGTGAGCCTGGACTAATATTAACTAGATACCACTCACCTTGAACCTCTAGAGGGAATTAAAAGCATTTTAGCATATTTTTCACTTGATTGCCAGCACATATAAAAGCATTTTGGGCCTGTGTTTCAAACTTCTGTAGTCTAAGCTTGCTGGGGTGAACTGAATTACATTTGATTGCATTTCTGAGAACTGTGTGCTTTCCTTCCATTTCCTTGCATTGCATAAAGGGGGGAGGGGATTGCCAGAGAAAAGTGATTACATTGTTTTGTTGAAATCATATTGAGTATTTTCTGTATTGCATTTTCATTCAACATTACATCCATCTGAACTTATATAAAGCATTCTCTACCACCTTATTCTTCTGTTCCTATTCACAAGTGTGCTAGTGCCAGACTATCCATTATTGATTACTGCTCAGATTCAGTGTGATATTCAATTATTAATTTATTATAAAGCGTGATATATATATATATATTGTTAAATTATCAAATAAACCTTTAAACTTGCAAAACAGAACTACTTCTTGGCTCAGTGGGGTCAGGGGGATTCCAAGAGAGGGGTGTTATATAGGGGTAGTCATCCAGAACGCATGAACTGGACATAAAGATATATTAATAAGGGTTTCCATTCAGTATCCCAGACTAGGCATTGACTTAGCTGTAGTGTTGAATTGAATCCTCTTACAGTACAGATACAGACGTGAGAGACTACAGACGGCAAGCACAGAGCTTAGCTAAAATGCAGCCATCTTGCTGGCTGCATAACAGCACCCCTACGGGCATTCATCCTCCTTTTGTGTGCTTTTTCAGAAACTGCTTATGCATTCATCCTCCCACTCTGAGCTCTTAATAACCCTTAGTGGATTTTGGGATGGATACAGCAATCATGGGCTGGCAGAGGACTGCTTGTTACCATAGGGAGACACAGTAAACACAAACAGCTATGCATCTCCACTCCAGATCCACATGGACCAGATCCTCAGCATGTAACAAACCATGTAACTTTGACATAGTAGACTGACCTGGTCTGAAGGAGTTGTGTGAGATTTCTGCAGAATGATGATGACAGACAAAGCCTTGCCTTCCCAAAGATAAATCGGAAAGGGTAGTAATCACCAGGCCAAGTCCAGAAAGTAGGGGAAAACCACTGCGGCCAACAAAAACTCACTCTGGTAGCAGTCTGGATGATATAATGTCTTGAAGTCCAGTTGAAATGTAGAGTATTTGTAATGTAACAAAGGAGCAATGGGGAAGTCCAAAAGGAATATTAAGATTAAAAGTAACAAGGAGAGAGAGTAGGTGAAAGAAGCAAAGCTAATCCCAAGTGAAACCAGAGCGAACGCCAAAGAAGGATCAGAGAACCCATGAATTAGAATGGGAAACCAAGAACAAGCACAGGAAAGAAGAGTGTCCACAGTGGGAGAACAAAGAACAAGGAGAATGGCAGAAAGAAGGGAGGAGCGATTCCGAAAAAGGGGGGAAAGGCAAGAGCTGAGTGCCGAAGGAGCCGGACTCAAAGAAGCTTACGACTGCGAGAAGGGAGAAGCCCGACCCAGCGAAGCAGTAGCAACAGGAGAAAGGAGAGAGTACTGAGGGAGCCGGGACCCAAGGCGGCGGTAACAATGAACAGGGGGCCTGGCACCGAGGCCAAGTGCCCATGAATCCAGGAGGTGACGAAGGAGCCGTCACACAAGAAAGAAGCTCAATCGAAACAACTTTGAGTGGAGCAAGGGCCAAGAAGGGCAAAGCAACGCAGCGGGCTAAGTTCCCGGTCTGCAGCGTCCATTGTAGAAAAAGGCTAGAAAGCTGCTTGGAGTGCAGAATGTCTCATTAAGGAAATGCCATCTTGAGGGGGTGAAGACGCCATTAGCATGTCGGTGCCTCCAACGCTGCCACAAGGACCAGGAATTGGTGAGAGTCCTAACCGTTTGCACCCTCTGGGGCGGGCATGGTCCCGGTTTCCAAGGATGAAGTCTTTGATAATGTTGAATAAGGGTGGGGGCATGAATGGCAGGAACTGGTTCCCAGGTGCGGTCTGAAGGTCTGTAACCCTTCCAGTCCAAGAGGTACTGCTACTGAGCCCTGCAATGATGTGAATCACAGACTGCTTGTACTTCCAACTCAGGTCCAGTATGGGTGTCCAAGGGAGGTGGTTTCAGTTGAGTCATCCTTTTGAATGGATCGTCAATGCAGGGTTTCAACTCTGATGAATGAAAAACGGGATGAATTCTGGACCAGGAGGCTAGGAGTTTAAGTTTCAAAGCTATAGCTCCGATTATTCATAGGATTTTGAAATGCCCAAAATAACAGGGAGATAGTTCAGAGGGAACCAGATGTTTGGGTAAATATTTAGCAGACAGCCATACCAGAGTTCCTTTTTGGAGATTGGGTAAAGGAAGTCTCTTAGAATCGGCTCTCCTTTTGCATGCCATCCTAGTTTCAGTTAGTACTTGTAAGGCATCTGTGTGACCTTTTTGTACTTTGAATACCAATTCATCCACAGACGGCAACTTATCTGACGATCTAATAGCTGCAGGGAAACTGCTTGGGTGAAAACCGTAAGAACAGAAGAAAGGACTAACTCCAATAGATGTATGCAATGAGTTGCCCTACGCAAATTCCACGTATGGCAGTGAAAAGTGAAAAGTGAAAAGTGGAAGCAAAACATCTCAAGTATTGCTTTAGGGACTGATTTAAGTGTTCAGCCTGCCCATTTGATTGAGGGTGATATCCAGAGGTAAAAGCCTGTTGTATGCCCAACATTTTACAGAGATGCTTCCAATACTTAGAAGTATATTAAGGGCTTTGGTCAGAAAGAATGGTTGAAGGTAGGTCATGAAGTCGAAATATGGTTTGGAGGAATACTTTGGCCATGACCTGAGCTTTTGGAACCTTGTGTAATGCTATAAAGTGTGCCATCTTAGTTATGGAGTCCACTGTTACCATTATAGTGGTTTGATCTTGCAAAAGGGTGAGATCCACTATAAAATCTGTGCTGATGTGTTCCCAAGGTGGAGCAGGTAAGGCTGGCTGTGTCAATTTACCCAAGGGTAGTCTTCATGGAGTCGTACTATGTTGACAAATAGTGCATGCTGCAACATACCTTTCTACATCAGCTAATACCTTGGGCCACCACAAATATAATGTAAGATTTTCCTGGTTGACTGTGACTCTTCGATGACCAGCTGATTAGATATCATGAGACATCTGAAGGACTTATAACTGAAGAGTGGAGGAAGGTACAAAGAGAGCCTGATTGTGATACAACAGTCCATCTTCTTCTCGAAGATTATGTTGGCGCACAATCCCTTGTATAAGTTGGTCTTTCAGGAGAGTAGTTTGTTTAACTCATCGAAGAAAAGTGGTGATCTCAAAGACAAAGGAAAACTTAGGCAACAGGAGCTCCTTGGATGTTGGAGTGTTCTCATCTGAGTAAATTCTGGACAGAGCATCTGCCATATGGTTATCTGATCTAGGTAAGAAGGTGAATACCAATCAGGCTTGTCTCCTGTTCTGACACTCATGTTGCTGTAGGACTTTCAAGTTATGGTGATCAGTACATATGGTAACAGGATGTCTGGAACCAAGTAAGAGGTGACACCATTCGAGACAGGCTTTCTCTATCGCCAAATGTTCCTTCTCCAAGACCTTATAGTACTGTTTAGATGGACTCAAAGTTTTCGACAAAAAGGCAATGGGATGCTCGAGCTGATTTTCACATCTTTGTTTTAGTACAGCGCCAATTGTGGCATTTGAGGCATCAGTCTCTAAGTAGAAAGGCTGGGGTTGATCATGTAGTTGAAGAACAGGTGCTTGAGTAAAGTGTTAATTTAACTCCTTAAAGGCAGTTTGAGCAGTTTCATTCCAGTGAAAACAAACCCCCTTTTTTAGGAGAGCAGTTAAGGGGAGGATTTTTCTGGAAAAGTTGGATATGAATTTACAATATAAATTTGCAAAACCCAAAATTCTTTGGATATCCTTAACAGATCTTGGCTCCTTCCAATGAGTAATGGCCTGTAACTTTTTTGGATCCATGGACGCCGCTGTAGCAGACAATACAAAGCCAAGATAACTCACCAAAGTTTGGTGAAAATGACACTTCTCAGGTTTGGCATATAGATGATTTTCTTGGAGACGGGACAATACTGCAGAGACTTGTTTACGGTGTTCAGAAAGGGATCTAGAAAATACCAATATGTCATTCAAATAAAGCACAACTGAGATTAGCATTAGATAAGCAAAGAGATGGTCCATGAATCTTTGGAACACTGACGGAGCATTGCCCATACTGAAAAGCATGACACAGTATTCGTAGTGGCCAAAGAGTGTGCAGGACACGGTCTTCCACTCATCGCCACTACGAATCCGAAGCAGATGATAAGCTCCTCTTAGGTCTAATTTTGTGAATATCGTGGCCCCTCGTACTGCCTACAGAATGTCCGGTATAAGTGGGAGTGCAAATTTGTCCTTGACAGTGACTTGATTTAATCCTCGGTAATCAATACAAGGCCGTAATTCAGCAGTATCTTTTTTAAGAATTAAGAATAATGAAGCCCCAGCAGGTGATTTGGACTCGATTATGCCATTCTTTAGATTGGTTTGTAGATAGGTCTTCAAGGCATCCTTTTCAGGTTACGATAAGGTATATGTTCTACCGAAAGGCACCTGGACATCGGGTAATAGATATATTAAACAATCCTCTGCCCCATGTGTAGGAAGTTCTTTATATTCTTCCTCTGAGAATATCTGCTGATAGAGTTGGTATTCCTTGGATAAAGTATTAATCAAAGACACAGTTTTTGTTTCTGTGTAACCCGCATTACAATGGAAACCAAAAGCACCTTGACCCAGGCAGTGAGCTAACCAATGTTCGGAACCCAAAAAAAAGGTGACTGCCGTCCAATTGATGTATGGATTGTGCTGATGAAGCCAGGGTAAGCCCAAAATAAGAGGATAATGAGCCACCTTTATAAGTTTGAATTGGATGGATTCAGAATAGGAGGCAAGGGTCATGATGAGTACAGAAGTGTGTTACTAATAGGTCCAGAGCTCAAAGGAGTACCATACCCTCCTTTCACAGGAATCAATACGGGCATGGGTTGCCTCTTCAAATGATGTTGAGAGGCCCAGCGATCATCCTTGAAATTCCCTGCAGCTCCACAGTCAATGAGAGCAGGTATGTTAAGAATGGTTTTATCATGAAGCTATAGGTCTACCTTCAAGACCACCATGCAGGTTTAATGATGATGAAGTGCTTGGGAACTCAAAACCTCTCCCCGTGCCGTAGTTCCCTTTAAGGTCGAGGTTTGGCATTTCCCACCGATCTTGGAGGGACCACTGAGTAGTCTCGAAGCAGATGTTTGTTTGACCCACAATACATACACAAGCCTAGTGTTCTTCGACAAATCCATTCTTCTGTGGATAAGGGTCCTCTGGCGCTGCCTATTTGCATAGGTTTCGGTTTGTAATGTATCAGACGAGGCTTGGCTGGATCATTTATCATCCTTATATAGTCTATGCCGTGAGGAAGTGTGTTGTGGTCCTGCTCTCATGGGTAGTACAGGGAATTTGGGGGAAGGGGGCGACGATGCAAGGATTGCATTCACAGTGGAGGTAATTCTGAAAACTATTGCCTGTCAGCATTGTAATCAGATAATGTCCCTGCTGATTTGTTTGTCATGTCTCGAATATTTGGGCCCCTGTACTGACTCAGAGTGTTATCTGTGAGGGGGACACGGTACCCCCACCCTGGTCACGAGCCATTATCCAGCTGATATATAAAAAGGGGCCACAGGAATCTCTTGCCTCATATAAGCATTTATGGTTACTGGATTTCCTTTTTAAAGATTTGGGCCATGCTATTCTTGCTAGGTTAGAGGAGTGTTTTAGGGGCTTAAGTGTTCTTTCATTGGTACAGTTGGGATTCCGGCTGGGTTTGGTTAAGGCCGAGCAGTTCCATAACCTTTATCTGGTAATCACACATTCCATCTATATAAAGGAGGAACTCATTTATTTGGCATTCACGGATCAGAGCACGGCTTTTGACAAGGTTAATCGTGCCAGGTTGCGGGTCGTGCTCGGATCCATGAATTGCCCCCCGTCTTTGGTGAGTCTCCTGGCCAGATTGCAAGACTCCACACAAGTGAATGTCACAAGTGGTGCCAATGGGCGATGCACAGGCTTCTTTGCAGTGAAGTTAGGTGTGTGCATGGCTGTGTCCTGGCACCCATGTTCTTCTGTTTGTATATCAATGGCTTATATGAACATTTACTGAGATCCTCGCCTAAAGTATCAAGAATGGGTGGCCGGCCTCTGCCATTCTTGGTGTGTGCGATAATAGCGTTTTGATGGCCGTACCCCGAGAGCTTTGCAGAGGCTTATTTCTGATTATGTTTGCTTCATGGATGCTATGGAACTAGTGGCAAATGCTAAGTCGGCAGTGATGGCCTGTTTTAGGGGGAGGGGCTTGGTGAAATTTAGTGCCATGCATTGTAAGAGTCCTGTGATTCCAAAGTTGATCAGTTCGACTATTTGGGTATCAGGTTCTCTTCTAATCAAGGACCAACCCCTCATCTGAGCAAAGAGGCTGTCAGGTTTAAGCAGGCAATGGGAGGGGTAATTAGGTCTATTTTCATATTTAGAATCAGACAGATTGATTTGCAGATCAAGTTGCACAATGGGAAAATGGCCTCGTTGCTAGATTTGGAATGGAGTTGTGGGTTTATACCAATGTCACCTCTATTTAAACAGTGTAGAACCACTTTTTAAGAAACTTTTGGGCCTGCCGTCCTCATCTCCGAATTTTGAAGTACATCTTGAACTCGGTTGCAGGATGATTGGGGATGTGGTTTCTCTACAGCCCATTCTTCATTGGCTCAGGCTATGGGGTAACAAGAGAGCAACCCTTACCCATGAGCTGATTAACTTTATGATTGCTAAAGATACCTTTGGTAAGGTCAAGTGACTGTGCCAAATTAAGAAACAAATGATAGAACTTAACCTCACACATTTGTTTCCGCCTCCATTTCCATGAGCATTTTGGACCAAATAGAGAACGTATGGAAATGTTGAAAGCCAAGAACAGGGGGCTAATGCTCATTATGCCCCAGGTTATACAGAAGTAATTATTGTGGGCAGAATTCCCAACAAACCGTGTCTTCATAACAAGGGCACGGTTTGGCTGTGTTCTTTTACGGGCAGAGGTGGCAGCTTAGTCTGGGTGGGTGACAATCAGTCTTTCCTTCTGTGTGATGCTCCATACCAAGGCCTTGCCCATTTGATATTTTTTTGTCCTGCATATGTAAGTGTGAGAAGCTCTGTGTTAAGACCTTTGCTTTGTGAATTGGGTTTTGTGCAATATCGGTCTGCCTTGATCTAGTTACTTTGTGCTGAATCTCCACAGGTGGGTTGGTCTCCCTTAACCTATTTGAAATCAGCACTTTATATCAGAAAGCATTTGCTTAGGAGATATGAGGATTTATATGGTTGCCTAGTATGTTATCAGATGATAATTTGTATCGTTTTTTAAATATGTTATTCTTGTTATTTGCACGGATATGTATTTTATCTTTTGCATTGTCCTTATGGAATGTTTTGTACATTTCCAAAATAAACATGAATGCTTGATACTTGACTTGTATTCTTTCTTTTGGCTGGAGAGATGAATGAACTCAGACTCAATTGCTAATGGCAGAATACTTTAAATACACCATGGGTCATGGATTTACTAATATTTTAAAAGCTTAATTAAAACCTATGGACAGGAATCAGCCTCTGGGATAAATGTCACAGGACCCATTGCGTTTGGTGCTGTCCGCTTTATACAAAGGCCATAGCCTTCCTGGTGCTCTGGTACTGCTGAGCCCTATAGGGCCAGGTAACAAGGCGGCCCCGGCTGTGGTCCATTTCTGGCTCAATTTGGAAAATCATCCAGAGCTCAATAGCTTAGCTCTTCTGGACATTAGTCTATATTTCCTCAGCCAAACTGCAAGCGTTGGCAGGTAGCAAACAAATATTACAAGCTTCCCTTCTCCCATAGAGTCATGATCTTTATACTCAGCTGATCACCATATAACACTCAAATTTTGATGAGACGGGATCTGTGATTGGTTTATTTCTTTAAGGTTACACTAGCCCATTGAAATTGCTATGTCATCAGAGGGAGTTCCTAATACAACCTGGCATCTACCTATGGGATCAAACAGTTCACATAGGTTTAAGTATGCTATAATATGTATGTTTATTTATTTATTTTTTGGACATTTGTATGGTGCCTATACACAAGTGACCAATTCAGAAAACTCACCTTGAGAAAATATAAAAGCAAGCAAAATAAAATAAAAAATGTGAGAGAATATTATGAATCCAATGGTGTAGCTTTCATTTCTGTCCGTTATAGCATGGTGGTGTTATCATGATGTGCAAATTGTGTCAAAAGTACATATTCCTGAATAACATGTTTTCTAAAGTTTAGATAAGCTGCTTGAGCCTGTTTGAGAACCGCATTCAATATCTCTGAGATCTAAATGACTAAAGGGTTCAAGAGGAATATGTGAATTCAAAGGTAATTATTGTGTAATATTTTAATATTAGTCTTGAATGTGCTTGAACTATGGAAACCACGTTCCCATATATGAAAAATAATTACTGATCGTTTCGAGCCATCTGCTTAACGGCTTCATTTAACTTGACAGGTGGCTGATACACTGTCTTTCTATGTATCTATATGTTTACACTAGAGGCACACATATATTATTTGACCTTAATGGTTAGAGTATTGAAGGCTAGATCTCTAACCCAACTGCTCCTGAAACCCCACGTGGAATCAGCATCTGTGAACGTAATGGTGTTCTGAAAACAAGCAGTTTAAATAGGAGACCTGTATTTGATTTATTTTCAAGGTGAATAGTTTAGTGCTTGATTCATGGAAGTGTTTCATAATGGCGCAATCCCATAGGAAAACATTCTGTGAATCAGGCCCATAGATCCATGCATTTGTTGGGTTTTGGAAAACAGGCACAGCCAAATAGCAAACACAGCTGCTTATTTTATCTCCCATGCATCATAACAAAATAAATATTTTCCCTAGCATTCTTTCTACAATATTATCACAATGCAATTATTTATTTTTAATGGGACGTAGAGATTCTGCCACCTTTTCAAAGCTCAGCCGTTTGCATGTGTTCACACACTAGATACATGCATACTGAGAGTCTACAGTAAATGTAAAAAACACACGTTGAAGAGGGTATCTTACATCAGTGCACGTTTGCAGTAAATTGAAAGGCAAGATCATTGTCTGGGGGTGGAGAAGAAATCTGTAAGGAAGTCTTTCTTCTGTTGTTGGTGGAAGAGTCATGTAAATTCAAAGACTGTGAAAACAGTGAAATGTGGTGCAAGTCGGGAAAGTAGCACTCCATTTTACTATAGCCTCATTTCCTCTATAAATACTTTGTAAAGGAAGGGCTGAGAAGGGCTGGCAGGATCCCAAATCTCTCACAGTATTCTATAGCAGTACCCTGGGTACCTTGTCAAAAGCCGTTTTAAAATCAACAATTCTGACAGATAATCACATTTTTCTTAGAGTTCCCTATTTTATATATATTTTTCAGTGTTTCTTTGGACCATATGTATGCTATAATTTCTTTGGGCTAATATACAGCCCTCTCTCCCTCCTAAAATATGCCTGGCTATTCTGTCTATGCTACCAATTGTTTTCAGATGATACAGCCTTATACTATGGGTAGAGTTTTTGTGCTGCCTCAGATATGGCTTTATGTTCCCTTGGTTGCAAAACTGTCCTAAAAGCTTTAGCAGCTGGAGAAACGGAATTTCAAAATCTCACCCAGCATATCCCACGGTTGTCTTTTATATCACTTCTACGGCTTGAGACTTCTCCTGCTAGCAGCAAATGCAAAGCACAGAAATATATAGCCAGTAAGCATGTAAATTAATGTTGTGTGGTTTCCACTGAAATGCATGTTTTTGATTTTTGTGGTGTTTTACCAGTTTTTTTTTTTAACACAAACTTAATTTGGAAAGACTTCTTATGATCTTATGATTACAATTTGAATCTATTAGACATCACTTTGCAACAATATCTTCTACTTCATGAACGGGGACAAAACCAAGATCATACTCCTGGATCCCAAAGAAATCCTACCCAAACTCAACAAAAAATATGACAACTTCACTATCGACAACAGCATCATCCCTGTTTCCACCTCCGTAAAAACCCTTGGAGTCCACCTAGTCTCGACCCTCTCCATGATACGACGGTCAGCGCCATTGCTTCAGCCTCAGCCCACACCACCAAATTAATCAATGCCATCAAACCTTTCCTCTCCCCCCAAAACTGCCTCTCCATCGCCCTGTGCTAAGTTGGACTACTGCAATGCCATCCTTGCAGGCACCTTGCAGGCACCTCAACCAAAAATCTCAACAGGCTCCAAATAGTGCAGAAAATTGCGCTGCGTGCAGCCCTCAACATTCCCAAAAGAGTGCACATCACTCATGCCAGGCGAGCTGCTCACTGGCTACCCGTTAAATAACGGGTCAAATTCAAAATCCTAAACCTAATCCACAAATGCATGAGTCGCTCTGTACCAACCTATCTATCAAACTGATACTATCAACAGAGCTAGCTCTACCCGTCCCAAAAGAAGTCAACATGCAAACCAACTTCAAGTCCCACTCATCAAAAGAGCTAACATCTGAGGTCTAGGCTTCCCCCACATAGCTCCCAAACTATGGAATGCTCTCCCTAGCGAGCTTAGAGCAGAACCATCCCTGCTCATCTTTCGCAAAACACTGAAAGCTACTCTGTTCAACTAACCCTGCTTCGCACTCCTTGCTAAACCTAAAACTATCCCCCTCTGCTGCCCCATTAACCACTAAGCCATGCATGATTTCAACATCTACTGCTTCCAATGTTAGCTTAACATGTAACTAATATATTCTGTGACCATTGTAACCACTGTGTATACTAAGCCCTGTAACCACAAGCAAAGCTACCCTGTAACCGCTAAGCTAAACTGCGGCATGTAACCACTATGCTCTCCACCTTCTTTGTAACCAGCAAGTCTCTACTTTGTAACAGCGCCACAATGCCTAAGGGCTGCTGTACGCTCTATAAATGCTAATAAATAAATGAAAAGTTGCTAGACACAAGAATGGTAATGTGTTCATTTTAATGTGGGAATTATTGTCTGCATAGATTATGGGCAATGAGCATTCTAGAGCACATCGTTTTATGCATGATGTAGGAATGCAATTAATAGGTGCATTGCATACATGGGAGGGCAGATGAATGGATATGTAAATACCTAATGGTGTACATTCCTATTGGGTTGGAGGATTAAACATGTGGCTACTTTTTTCATTGCAATGTAGAACATCAACATCAATATTAATGTTCCCTGATAGCTGGTGGATTGTCCCGCCCAAAGCCCTGTGTCATCATTACATTGTGACTCACAGTCGCACTGCTAAAAGCATGCATTCCATGCTACTCGGTGGTGTGGGTCAATTCCATAGGTAAGCTGGCCTTGCATCACATGCACACTCCTGCATGTCTAGCAATCGTTCCGACACCGGGACTTTAAGGGTTATGTACACCTGTCATTACAGCGTGTGAAAGCTAGAGAACTCTTGCATAAAGCACTAAATGAGGACACATTATTCAGACTGACATGCTCTGATTGGCAGCATCGCAACATATCATATGCTGACGTACATGAATGCCATTGCTCTTGATAAGAACAAGAAAAACTTCTATCGGTGGTGTGGCCTCCTCTATGCTACTCCCAGTTAATTGCATATTTGGCAGGAGACATTGACATTGGTCTGCAGTACATGTTGCTAAGGATGGACTACATAGCATGTTTTGTTTGCCCTTTGTTGTGCTCTCAACTGTGATTGAACAAATGGTGTGCTGTGCCCTGATGAATGGAAGTTTGCTCCAAAGATCTCCCATGGGTAATTGCAGCTAACCACCCACTTGCTAAAAGGTCTTCACAAGGATGTGCTGGTGGAGGCAAGCACACAATCATGAACCATTTCAAGGATGGCTTCCCAAATCGCTTTGTGCTGGCAGCCCACATGTTTCTGGTGAAAATTACCTATGAGCAGTCTGCATCCTTCATGTGAACCTCATCGAGGACTTTGAGCTCATCCTCTTTGAACAGTGGGCACTGAAAATGCACCATGGTCCTGCTGGGTGACTGCTATTGTCAGTTAAGAAGGAGGCAAGATTGGCCCGGTCTAGAGTGGGGCACAGGCTGTGGTTGGAAAATAGAGTATACGCTTTTGTACTCGGTCGGCCGATTGAGTTTGTTTAGGAGCCAACTCAGGAACAAGCCTGGGAGGTTGGAAGCAGCAGGGGCAGGATGGTGGTGCGTGGAGCAGAGAGTCTTACAGAGGGGAAGAGGGTGCAGATGCAGTAAAAGGAGGTGGTCACGGGGGCCAAGTGGGGACAAACATAATCAGCAGGGGATATGAGACAGAGGCTTTAGAGACTGCCAAACGTGGGTCATGGGGGATAAGAGGGCAGAGTGCGGCATTAAGAAATGCAAATTTCAACCATGCAAGAATTTTAGTGGCACCTGATACTCCTATAGAAAGTCTATACCAGTATACACATAATGATAGTGTGTAGCTTAAATGTAATTTAGTGCTTATGTGAGACACTGATGAGAACAATACAAACCGAAGAAAGAAGTTTGGATTTGGCATAGCATAGCATTACACTGCGGTGTGCTGCAGGGACTAACAATTTTACTAACACAGCCTAACATATTTACCTCACTAACCTAAACAAAACTAATGTTACAGAATTGTATTAATAAGAATGGGTTTGACTAGATCATAACCCCGCTGTTGATTTAGGGAAATACGAGCAAATTAGAAGCTTTTTGCTGTGTGTTGGACTTGAGGTTTACAGCAAGGAGGCAGAAAAATGCAGTGGCAAGAACAGCCTGTTGTTTGTACAGGAAACTGCAGAGGAAGCTGCGGGATGAACATGTTGCATGTTCATCCGGGCCTGGAGAATCAACGCTGGACATAGGTGATTGTCAAGAAGCTAAAAGGCTTCTGGAAACTTACTGAAGGGCTGACCATACTAGGGGAGGTGTTTGATTGATTGGTGACCTCACAGCAAGGGGTGTTGAAATCATATACTTTTTTATATGAAGGCATAAGCAAAGTGGGATAAAAGAAAAAAGGCAATAAAAGTAAGAGAAGGAGTAAATAAAAAAGAAGCTGCCAGGAGAAAGAGTGGGAGGAAGAAAGAAGAGGCGAGAAGGAGAAAATTGAAAGGGTTCGGAAATCTGGCTGCCTGGGTGCCGATATGAGCTGCTGAGAGACTGAGCACAAGAAGGAGTGTGTCGGGTGGCCTTCACTGAACTGCAGTAGCTGATGGTTGCAGACAGCCTGTGTGCTTGGTGGAAGGGATCTTGCTGTCAGAAATGCAGTTCTCCTAAGCTCTTGGTAAGCATAAGGGAAAAAATGGAAGAATACCTAAGTAGAGGTGATATTTTAATTAGTGAATTGTCATATTAGAAGCAAGGAAAAAATGAAAGACCTCATGCACTTTTCATGAAATAAGATATAGAAGTGTGTTCTCTGTGCGTGGTTAGTCACTTGCAGGCTTGAAAAACTATCCAAAACATTTAAAAGTTGCACAGGTAACTTCACTTTACCTGCCAAGTTTCCCTTGTGGGAGGTTTGGTGTTAACACATGAAGAGGGGCATCAAAGGGTGTACACTTCGAAGAGCTTATTGTGTATATATTTCTCATTTTATCATTTGTTCAGGAACGGTAAATAGCAAATCAGGCTGAATATTCTGTAAAATAGAGAATGTTTTCTCTCTACTGTAAAATGTGAAATTGCATGTATTTACCTTCTTATTTCTTTCCTAAGATTACAAATGTCAGTGGTATGTCGGTGTATTGTCTTGCATGGAGACGTCTTATGCTGTACTAAGACTCCCCGACTGCATTTTGATAAGCCCCATTTGGACTCGGTACTATTTTTAACAAATTCAGATACAAGTCAAAGTGAGCTATTGTAAAAGAAATGTGTGTATAGCCTGTCACTGTGTGCTCTGTTTATGTTTGTAATGCCTGGATTGTGAAGCCTGGTGCATCTGATAACGTCAGTGGCAAACATTTGGGTGCCTAGCGCCGGGCTAGGTCTGGTAATTGTAGCCAAGATGGCCCAAATAAAAGGGCATAACAGCAAGCTGATTCCCCATGTCTTAGATGCATGCTTTTGGAAGCAGTGGAAGTGACCTAGCGATATAAAAAAAACCTACAAGAGACAGTCAAAGTATGGATTATAGGACCCAGGGAGATGAAGACTAAGTGGGCTTTGGGGGCTATGAGGGGCAGGCTCAGGTAAAGTAGGTTACACGGGACATGGAGGGCAGATTCAGTCTACGGGGATTTACGAGTGCCAAGGAGTGGGGCAGACACAGTCAAATGGGTAATATAGGGAAAGAAGGGGCAAATATAGTCAAAGTGGTGATAAAGGGCACAAGGGGATGTTAAAGAGTCCAAAGGAGGGTGGACACAGTCAAGGGATGGATTACAGGGGCAAGGAGGGGAAGATGCAGTCATTCGGGGTTTACAGTGGATAAGCAGAGTGTTAGAGTGGTCAAACACAGTAAAAGTGGTTACAGGAGGAAAGAGGGTGAAGATACAATCAAAGAGTTACTGGGACCAAATGGGGGCAAACACATTTGGGGATGCTTAAATGGGACAAGGGAACTCAGACACAATCAAAGAGTGCTACAGAGGGCATAGGTGGGCAGGCACTGTCAAGGGGATCAGAGGGGGTCAGTTGGGCATATGCAGTCAAAATTGAGTTACAGTGCTAAGAGGGGGGTTAACAGTGAAGGGAGGTTACATTGAGAGATGGGAGGCACATTATGTAAAGGGCTACAGGGCAGAGGGGAAGCAAGTAGTGTGTAGGATGGTTATAGGAGACAAAGGGAGTAGAATCAGTGGTAATGTGGGGGGTAGGTTTCTTTTCAGTGTGGGGCAATTGATGCCTCACTGGAAGGTGGGGTCCTGGGTTGGAGCATCTGTAGACGTGGGTGTGTGTGTCATTCATAAGTAATTTAAATTGGGGTGGTTTGTGCAGCTTATTTTCCCTCAAAGCTCATCTTTGCATTGAAGCTTGGCCAGAATCAGAAACAATGCTAAACTAAAGTTTCAATTCATGGCACATACAAGCGAGACAGTTTGGCATTGTGAGACTGGGTGAGCGAGGGCTCTTCAACCTGTGGATCTCAAGAAGTTTTGGACTAATAGTATCATGATCCCTCACCAATGACTATGCTGGCTGGGTAGATGGGAGTCGGCGTCCTTATCCAAAACATTGGGAGAGACAAAGAGTAAAGACTGTCGGTGTAAGAAATAAAATGACAAAATGAAGGTGTTAGCACGGTGTACTGCAAGCATCATTAATGCAGGCTTCTTACAGAGCATGGTTAATTCCCACTGTAAAATGGTGTCTCTGTATTACTGAACCAGTAGCAGGGTACCAACTGCTTGGGCTCACATACCCATCTATTCTTCGGGACGTTTAATACTACCAGCTCACAAGACTTTACTTTGATGGAATATCTCCCTAGTAGAAGTGACTAGATCCCAGTTTTGTATTCTACAAGCCATAAAAGGGAGAAACACATGCTTTGTGTTGTTGTACAGCTGTGATAGTGACTGAGGTACCTCTGTGTTCTGGGTCCCAACTCTACTCCCGCTTTCTATCTACTGAAAATAGAGATCCTGGTAGTGTTGTTTTTGTTCTACTTAGTTGTATTGTATAAAATATATATATATATATATATATATATTTAGAAAAGTACAATTATTTAAACTGGTTTTGGGTTTGTGGAGAGCTCTAGGATTAGGTGACATCTTCGATCTGCACCATGTAGCAACCCCATATCTGCCAGTTCTAATGCCATTAGTGCATGAGTCAGTCTTTTACTGTGAAATGCAATGAATATCAATCTAGTATCTTATATGGCACAATTTCTGCCATTTTGGCTGCCTCTTGGGTCACGGTTCCGGAACTGGATGTTGGGAGTTATTAGGAGAGAAAACAGTTTGTGAAAAACCTGAGTTATAAACAGAAGCAGACTTGGAAAACAAAGCTTGGGCTGGCAGGCCGTTTAACCCATTGTCCGCCACCCAGCCGCGGCGTGAAAGTTATATTACTCTTAGTTCCAGATCAAACTTTAATGCTAGCAAATGCATATTCTGAACTTCCATCTCAATGTACTACCCTGTACTATGCGTCTCCGGCATGGATATATACTAACATAGCTTCTGCACATGCAGACAGGATACAGTTATAGATACCCAATACATAGAGTAATCTGATTGCAATCCACACCTACTGCCTAGATACTCACAGTATTGCCTCATTTGATCTTAGCCTCCTTTGTATGCATGCTGATTAGAGAGCTGCAGATGCATTGTAAATGTACCCTCTCGCCTACATAGTATCACTACATGTCTTGCCTTAAGGTAGCTATACGTTGCATTTCAGTTACTGTTGGATGGTCGCATCTAGGTGCTCCTTATGCTATGTATTTTAGTCACTGTTTAGTTGCCACATTTAGGTGCCTTTATCCTTTGCATTTCAGTCACTGTTGGATGGTCGCATCTAGGTGCCCCTTATGCTATGTATTTTAGTCACTGTTTAGTTGCCACATTTAGGTGCCTTTATCCGGTATCAGGTAATAATATCCCCATATATATGGTCGCCGTAAATAATATCGCCGGGAAAATGTCGTGGCGATATTATTTGGGTGACCATATATATGGGGACAGGGGCAAAACAAAAAATGTAAAAAAAAAGAAAAAAGAAAAAAAAAGTTTGGGGGTTGCGGGGGTCCCCCCCCCATGTTCCATGCAATAATATCGCCACATGGAACTCTTTATCCTTTGCATTTCAGTCACTGTTGGATGGTCACATCTAGGTGCCCCTTATGCTATGTATTTTAGTCACTGTTCAGTTGCCACATTTAGGTGCCTTTATCCTTTGCATTTCAGTCACTGTTGGATTGTCGCTTCTAGGTATTATCTGTTAACTTCACCGACTACCCACACAGCCTAACTCACCAGCTAGGTCACTTTACATTACCACAGGAAGCATCTACCCTGCATGACTACTACCCACCCAACTAAGTGATAGCTTTGCATAATGTCAAGCCTACTCAGTATCTACTGTATCATGGCCACTGCTACACTCCTTGTCACCAGTAATCAGGTCGGCCACACAGGGGTTCCCCCATATGGACCTGTACCCCTCTCACTCATATCAACAGACATAGTTACTAACACTCATGTCTACTCTGATTTAAAACACCAAGCTCTGCTAGGACCATTAGCCTACGCCTCCCAGCCTAGCTCCACTCACGATAGAAACAACAAACTACGTGCTAGACTCAACAAACTTCACAAGATACATAGACGACTCCTCCCTCTTACAAAACGTGAGACGAAACGCCTAAATGATAAGGAATGCAATGCTTCCAATATCACCCTATCCTCAAAGAATCCACAAACATCCGAATTTAAGACATAATCTAGTGCTAAAAGTACTGCAAATCTTACACAACCTAAAGAGGAAACCAAGGATCACTCCTACAAAGGAGCGCTTCTCAATGCTAGGTCATTAGGTGCCCATGCCCTTTATATGCTGATTTAATCACTGAGGCGAATTTGGACTTTATTGCAATAACCGAGACCTGGCTACACAAGGCAGCAGGCCCTTCACTTATGTTAGCCATCCCTGATGGCTACACTATATGTAGGCAAGACCGAGAGGGCACCCGTGGAGGTGGAATTGCCATCATTTCCAAATCGAATCTAACACTAAGGTTAGCCCCCGCCCAAACCTTACAATCTTGTGAAGCCCTCACTGCCAAACTCCTTATAAACAACACTCAATCCTTAACCATTCACCTAATTTATAGACCTCCAGGCCCGCTTGGGACTTTTGAAGGGGATCTGCACAAGCTACTAACCAACAACCACTTCACAACTGCTGGTACTAGGGCATTTTAACCTAGGATTTAATGACCAAGCGGACGCGCACGCCTTGACCATTGCCAACGTTATTAACTCCCTAGGATTCTCCCAAAAAGTTAACAATCCCACCCATACGAAAGGCAGAATATTAGACTGACTCAAACTGCACAGCAGCTATCTCGTCTATCTCGCCATTACCATGGACTGACCACTCACTAGTGTTATGTTATGTTATGTTATTTTGCATTTATATAGCGCCTTATATACCATTGGTATGGTCTGAAGGTGCTGGTAGGTTGAACGCCCTTGGGAGCCGAAGTTCATATCAGTAGAGGGAGTAGAGAGGGTCAAAAGGTGCGTGTGAGCACCGGGTATGTGTGCAGCTCGTGCGGTATCCGTGTAATAGCTGCTTTCTAGCGGTAGGTGTGATGGTTGAGAGGTCAGGAGTATGTGTTCGTTCTGGCAGGATTTATCCAGATCGGATGTGGCTGCGTTAGGCCTGAGGAGAACACCTGGCTGGGGGTGTGTGTAACCAGCAGTGTTTACTTAGAATGATGTGGAGTGAGCGGCGGATGTTGATATGAGAACAGTTATACCGAATGGTGTCATAGTATCCCTGTGTTCTAGTTGAGTGGTGATGTAAAGGAGAGAGTAAGCATGATGGTGTGATATGATGGGTTATATGCTCTTTCAAACGTTATCTGCATTTCAGACCATAGTATACACATCACGCAATTCTATGCGCTCCTGTCCGTTCCATGCACTCCTATTTACTCCATGCACCCCAGTTTGCTCTATACATTCCGGTCCGCTCCATGCACTCATGCATTCCGGCCCGCCCTGCGCGCTCGGGTCCGCCCTGCATACTCTAGTCTGCCCCAACATTCACAATTCTGTCTAAGTGTGGACATCCTAATATTCATGTCCTTCAACCTCCTAACCTCCTGACCATCCTCTACAGTTGTTCCCACGGCACCATCATGCCCGACGAGAAACAAGAAGAATATGACAATAGATAATGTCATACCTGCCATCCTTCCTACATTAAATGCACTGCCTAACAACTTAGACCCTAGTATATTAGTTCATGAGTATAATAAAATCATGACTGATACCATGGACTAAATTGTGTCACAACCCAGAGGTTGTTTTCTGGTTGTATGCAGTATTTCCTTTTGCTCAAGTAATCCTGGGCTTTTATGGAGATGCGCCCAAGACTTCCCTCCCAAGAGCTCAGCCTTCAGGGATAAATACACCTGACAGGTTGGGGGCTTGAGCGAAAAGGCCGGAGCAGAATCGTCAGAGCTAGAGGGACAAAGAACAAAACAAAGAAAACAGTTGTTCAGAAAAATGCAGCCAAGTAGTGTTGGATCACAAACAGCCAACACCACCCCCAATCCCCACTCTTACCTGCACCGTAGAAATAATATACCAGTAACCTACTAGTATCAAATTGTAGGGAGGGAGGAGTGGAAGTTTGCCAGTATCTTAGGATCACCAGGGCGAAGACCGCAGAGCGTCCCAAGTAGGTTCAAGGCAATCCAAGGTATAAACAGCAGAGCGTCCCAAATAAAGGTTCAAAGCAATCCAAAAGGTAAACAGCAAAGCGTCCCAAATAAAGGTTCAAAGCAATCCAAAAGGTAAACAGCAAAGCGTCCCAAATAAAGGTTCAAAGCAATCCAAAAGGTAAACAGCAAAGCGTCCCAAAATATAGTTCGAAGCAACAGAAGTAAAAGGAAAATTGAAATGGGAAGTGAGCGTTCACTTCACGCTAATTTCCTTACGGAAATGTTCGAGGTATCGAGTCACCAAAGTTTAAGGATTTAGAATTTGGAGGTCGAGAATGAATGAGCCGGGTTCAGAATATCCAAGGGGAACAATCGAGGGAGGCTGGCGTCGGGAAGCAGGTACGGACAAGGCGAAGGCAATAAGTTAATTCAGGCGCTGGTTAGTCAAGGATTCGAGAAACGGGTCCGGGAGCTCGCAACTAACAACAGTTTAGGAGCACTCGATCTCCGGATAGATAGGAGTTATATATCGTTCCCAACAAATGAAATCATCGCAACGTCACGCGTACTTCACGCGGCTATGATAGCAGGCGTTGTGGGAGTTGTAGTCTCAGGGACTTTTACTTGCCGAATAGCGCTCGGATAATCGCCAAGGCAATTTCCAACCTGGCCGGGTCGTGACAAATTGCCCCACTTAAAATGCGTACAAGTAAACCTAAAGCCCATTTAAATAAATGGTTTACACCTGAACTTAAGTCCCTATGCCTCACTAAGAGAAAATGTGAATCTAATTGGAAACTATGCCCAACGGCTGATAATAAGGCTAACCTAACATCTATCTCCCGCCACTACAAAAATGGAAGTTCGCGAAGGCAAAGAGGAATTCATACAATGATCGTATAGCCAACTCTAATTCAAGCATGAAGGAACTCTTCCTCATACTGAAGGAACTTGAATCACCCATTGCCACACCAGACACCTGGACTAAGGACCAGACCTGGTGCACAGATATCCAACACGCTCTAACTAATAAAATAAACACCCTCCAAAACAAAATTCAACTGAAAAAAGACTTGCCCAGTCTAGCAAATTCTCCTTCACCAAAACCACCACACTAGAGGTAGAGAAAATCATGCTCACCCTCAAACCATCTAATTGCAAAGGTGACATCTGCCCAGCACAGTTAATAAAAGACGCTGCCATTTGGACTCTGCCACTCACTTTGCCACCCAAGCCATCAGATGGATAGAATCCTTTCTGAGTGAGAGAACTATGAGATTTTTTTCCCCATCGGCAGAAGCAGACCCTATACCCATCACATGTGGAGTCCCTCAGGGATCCTGTCTCTCCCCTACTCTATACAATATTTTCTCCAAACCTCTGTTCGATGATCTGGATAATCTAGGTATCACCTACACTAACTATGCAGATGATACACAGATTATCCTTCCGCTTTCTGGGGCTCATAGCAGGGACAGAGAGTTGGTGAACAGAGTGTATCTTATCATTCAGGCATGGATGGCTACTCATGGTCTCTGCCTGAATGATGATAAGAAAGAGTAGATTATTCTGGGCACACAAGCCAACATCAACAAATTGGGGCCGGACTACTCAGCTTTCAGCATAGATGGAAATGTTATCAAAGTCTTGAGGGAAGTAAAAACACTTGGTTTTTTCCTTGATTCTACCATGTCTTTCACCAAACAGGTCAACTCCTCAGCTTCCACCACTGCCTACACCTGTAAATTGATAAGAGCAGGCAAGCCCTTCCTATCCAATACTAGTTGGCTGATCCTGGCGAGAGCCTTAATACTTTCCCGACTTGACTATTGTAATGCCCTCTGTAGTGGTGCCAACAAAGCCACTACCCAAAGACTCCAAACTTTACAAAACAATGCTCTCAGAGCTGCACTTGACATAAAGAAGAGGGAGCACATCTCCTCTATTAGGCGGCAACACAAATGGATCTCTACTGAAAACAAAATCCATCTAAAAATGATCTCCTTGCCCCATAAGGCTTTTAATAATGCTGCTCCTAGTTACCTGACGGATAAAATAAAAAGAAAAACATCTAATAGACCTTTGAGACTTGCCAACTCTAACTGCCTGGTAGTACCCAGATTTAGACTTGCCAAAATCGGTGACACTAGCTTCCCTGTGAGAGCTGCTAACTTGTGGAACGCTCCGCCACCCAACCTAAGAGTAAACCAACCTTTCTCACACTTCAGAAGGAACTTCATTAAACACATTAATGCTAACAATGCCTAGACATCTGTAAATGACTCCTCCGCACGCTTAGCCCCATTCAATGTACATAGTTGTTATTAGCTACCCCCATTATGTTTATAACTGCAAATATTGTATGTATACTCCTGTGCATTATATAGTTTCTCCTGGTAATCTCTCTAAATAGATTGTAAGTATGCAATTGTACACTTATTTAATATTGTAATATTGTAAATTTATTCATGTAACATTGTAAGTCTCGCAATATTTTCTGCTGCGCCCAGTAACCTTTGGGTCTGGAGCACATTATAAATAAATAACCAAACAAACAAACACTGCCATACTTCTAGGCCATAATACACTTTCATACTTCTAGGTGCTGATTTTTCTTTTGTGCTGCTGTGAATGAACTTGTAAATCCATGGTAGGGATACTTGCAGAGACATGTTAAATGTAACTATAGTTTGTGCGCATCCTGATCTCCTTCTGTCTCTACCATTGAGCCACAATTATGAACTAGAATCTTAAGTTAGCCATACCTGCTGTCAGATATCATACTTTGTCATCAAGTTGGTACTGCCTTTTTGCCCTGTAGTTTGCCTGCAAACCAACAACGCAGGCCACCACAAAAGTACCTCTTCTTGAATGCAAAGGATGCAATTTTAGTAGTTTTCTAAAGAGGGAGCAGTATTATCTTCTTCCTAGAGTGGGTCAACTATGTGCACGAACACCACCCCCCGCGTCCAATGGCCTGTTCTTGGAAACCTTCTCAGACTCATTTGGTGAGACATATCCTTATTGTTTTTAGGTTGTGGCTCACTGGTGTCACCTTAGTGAAACCTACTGAACATAATGATATTGGTGTGGATAGCAGTTGAGTGCAGATGTATGTGAATGTACATTTGCCTTAGCGATGCATCATGTCTCTCTTCTTTTTAATGGTTCTAGCTTTGTGATTTGTTGAAAGGTTTAACATTCTGTTTTTACCTCAGAGGGAATAAGTTGCCTCGACTTGTAGACTAATGAAAGGTGTCCCAGATTTCACAGGATTGAGAGATCGCTTCTTTGACTCTAGTTTTTTTCTTTGAAATGTTTCCTGTTTTATCTCAGGTCATTTAGAACGTGTTTAGAATCATTTACAATCATTTGTAAATGTGTGATGTTTATTGCTTCCATTTTGACTGGCCCAAAGGGCAATAGGGCATTGCCCGAACCAAAAACTCAAAATTATTGTGTGAGCCCGTTTTTTGGGTGAAAGTGGGCTCCTTTTTTGGCCCATGTAGGCCAGTTTGATAAATTACTTCACCATGCCAGTAGTAGTTTTGACCTGTGTTACTGAATACATATTCTTTAAAATGCACAATTTGCATCACATTTGATCAAAAAACTTCCCCTTGATTTGCCTTTCACAAAGAGAATGCATGGCGATTTGCAACTGTGGGCTACTTTTCCATTGTGTCCGAGACAACGTTATGCCCCAGTCCGACCATGTGCTTGTTTTTTTGTTTTTTTACTTAACATTATTTGAGAGTGCCTTCCAGATGCCGCACTGAAAGATAAGTGGTTCAGGTGGCAAAACGTTATGCTTGTGCTTGGAGGTTTTTATTTTGAAGGCTTTTATTAGTGAGCAGAAAGCAGTCCATCAATCAAGACATCTTCATGATAATGAACAGCCTACATATGGTACCTATACCACGATTGGGATGCCATCGATGGAGTATTTCAGGCTGCATTTGTCATATGATGGCAGCATCTCTGTGGCTATATCTTACATATTGTTATTTATCAGGAATATGATGGTATTATTGGGTCACGTGAGACCACACTTAGCATGTGTTGGCAGCAGTGGCACATGCATGGCTCAGGGGTCGAACTTGCAATGGATGGGACAGAAACTAGCAGTTGCTCCTGGGTGTCAGGGTGTCCATTTGACCAGCAGTTACTCATCATGACCCATGAGCTATTAAAGCCAACTCTAATGAATGAAGCACCTGAACGATGGTGGAATGTGTTTTTTCTGCCAAACTGTGGCATGCATGTTCATTGAGCCCATCTTTCTATTGCTGTGTTGCTATTTCTGGTACTGTATTGCTGTATGTGTTTGTTGTATACTCTGTCTCTTGCCATGTTCCTTAACATGGCGTCACTTTCTGTTCTCTTTCAATTGCTTTCCCTTTTATTTCTCTTCTGTCAGTTCTACCTTCTCGCTGCTACCTCTCATTTACTCTTCACCTATGTGTGCTGCCATAACATAACTGTGAGGCATGTGTTACTGCGTTCATCTCAGTTCCTGCCGCAGCATTTTTATCTCTGGAGTCCCTGCTTTTTCTATGACGCAACCTTACTCACTCTTTCTCTCTGCTTCTCCTGCAGAATGATGTGCTGATATGTATTATATAATACATCTAACTTCCAAATGAGATGCAACTATAACTGTGTCCAATGCATATGCTTTACGTCTCTTATAGAGGCTTAAAATCGCACTTTTTATGCAAATTCCTATACATAATAATGTCAGGTATTTTTGGATTGCACCAGTTGGCAAGGGGAGCCAAATATAGCTCCTGGTGTATGATGAGTGCACTGATCACACTGTGGCATTATTGGGGCATCTGAAGTTGCAGTTGTCATAGGATTGCCAAGACCTAACGACATCGCCATGACACTAAAGAAAAACAGTGTTTGGCAACAAAAGTGTGGATGTTTCAATGTGTTCTTGGGAAACACGATGACGGCGTTTGTTTTGCAACGGGAAGTAATAGCAGGCTAGTTTGCCAGCCGGTGGGAAGACGGGAGTTTATGGAGGCCGCTGTACACATCGACAGATGGCCCGCATAGAAGACATGTAGATGACGGTTTCATCTTCCCTTGGCTGCCACCCGTAGTCACAAACATATTGTGCTGTCAAATGTGAGCAATGTGATAGCCAAGAACAGATTCTCTGCCAGGAGAACAAGTTGTAAACGAGTTGATCATTTTACAATGCATTCCAAGGGGTTTGTGGCATCTTTGTAAAAAATGAAATGCAGATGGGGTAGCAGATGAGGATGGGTGAACTGGGTGCTGAGTTAATCAGCTGTAAATCCTCCTTCCACACAGGCCAAAGAGACATCGCCAGATGGGGGATTTGCAATTCCATAACTGTTTCCAGGCGGATTTTGGGCAGCATTTAATATTCTCAAGTTCCATCTCTTGAGGGTCAGGGAATCTATTGTTAAGGGCTGTACAGAGACGGACGACTCCTCTGTGAGTTTCGTAACTGTGATGAAGGTTGATCTTCTCTTCCTGATTGTTTATGCCTTAACACATGAAACAGCTGGAGGAAAATCTCAGTTAACCATGCCTGAAAAACAAGGAACAGGAACCCTTATACGTTTTGACCATGAAATAATATGGATGGATTGTTTTTTTTTTTCTTAAACATGCTTGAGGTGATGAAATGTGTCAAAACACAACACACGCATGGGAAGTTACAGTATCAAAGGAAAAGTAGAAAAAGTGAGCACTGTGCATTGCAAAGTAAGAATCAAACCACCAAGCGGGGCAGCGTTTTGGCGGTTCTTATTTTTTCATATTGTGTCCCCCATGGTATGTTGTTTTCAAATATAGCACGATTTATATTATTCATTATATTAGCACACAGGGGTAGCATTTCGTGTGTATGTTTGTGTGTGTGACTGTATGATGGTAGAGTTTTGTTTTATATCTGTGCTGTATTATCTTCTCTATTCACTTCCCTGCTTTGACATACAATCGTTCTTAGGGTTTGCCAATTTCTATCAGCGTTTCATTAGTAATTTCTCGAAAATAGTCACTACGATTACTCAACTACTTAAAAAGGCAATACCATTTACTTGGATTCCAGAAGCGGAAAAGGCTTTTCAGGAATTGAAGGTAACATTCACTACAGCACTTGTGTTGAAACATCCAGACACGGGTCAAGTATTCCAGGTGGAGACTGATGCCAGCAATGTGGCGATAGGTGCTATTTTGTCACAGAAGGATGAGGAGGGAGTAAGGCATCTAGTAGCGTTTTACTCTAGGAAGTTATTAGGGTGTGAACAGAATTACTCTATCACTGACAAGGAGTTGTTGGCTATTCGATCAACTTTTCTAGAGTGGAGGCATTACCTATTGGGGCCAAGTAACAGGTGGTGGTGGTAACTGATCACAAGAATCTGCAATACTTCAAGACTGCTCAAAAACTTAGTCCCGACAACTTCGCTGGTCACAATATTTCGATGAATTTGATTTTGTGGTAAAATTCAGGCCTGAGAAGAACAATGGGAAAGCAGATGCATTGTCTAGGCAGCAAAATTTGGATAAGGTGGTGGGCGAAGTGAGAGCAATCATTCCCCCGGAAAAGGTAATTGGGGCTATTACTAAAAAAATAATTGATGAGGTAAAGAGAGCCCTACCACCCATGCAACTCCAGAAGTGGCGGGACAGTCATCCTGCAAGAATGGTTCAGGAGGGGTTACCGTATCATTACAATCAATTGTTTTTGCCTACCAAGGAATTACAGGACAAGGCTTTATACTGGTGTCATAATTCTCCTTTAGCCGGCCACTCAGGCCAAAGAAAAATGCAAACCATGTTGGAAAAATATTTTTGGTGGCCTAATTTGAGGCAGGATGGGGGAGTATATTTATTACAATGTGAGAATTGCATGCGTAACAAGGCAGATCATGTTAAAAAGAGAGGGTTGTTACAACCATTACCAACTCCTGAGAAATCATGGACTCACATATCGATGGATTTCATCATGGATCTTCCACCTGTTAAGCAGTTTGACACCATTTGGGTAGCGGTAGATTTTTTGTTGAAACAATCCCATTTTATTCCTTGTGAAGGAATACCTGGAGCAGGCAAGTTAGCGGAGTTGTTTCTCCAACATGTGGTTAGATTGCATGGTCTGCCACAGAGTATTATATCAGATTGAGGCCCACAGTTTACTTCAAAGTTTTGGCGCGCTTTCTGTCGCATGTTGGGAATCAACTGTGCTCTATCTACCAGTTATCACCTCAAACTGATGGTCCGACGGAACGGGTGAATCAAACACTTGAGCAATATTTGAGAGGCTATTTGGGTGATGGCCGAGACTCCTGGGTGCAGGCACTATGGTTGGCTGAATTTACGTATAACAACACCTTACACACTTTGTTGGGTATGGCCCCAAATGAATGCTTATATGGGCATGAACAAAACATGATGCCAGAAGATTTACCTGAAATGGAACATATGCCAGTGTTACAGGACCGAAAACAGTTGCTTCTTAAGATTAGACAGAGAGCGCACACAAATTTGGAGCAGGCCAAAGAAGCATATAAAAGACAAGCTGACAAACACAGGCAGGAGAGTCCTCGATATAAGATAGGAGACAGGGTTTTGGTTGTCTACTAGAAATCTATCTTTAGTGGGGTTTCATAAATGTATGCCTAGATTCATTGGACCATATGAAATAATCACATGTGTGTCTTCTACAGCAATGAATCTGCTTTTTTCTAAAACTTCAGCTATACACCCAGTATTTCATGTGTCTTTGCTTAAACCCGCAGCTCCAGGGATGACTACTAAAAGATCTCCAGCGATGGTGAAGGAAGGGCAAACGGAATATAAAGTAAAATGAATTTTGGATGACAAAAGAAGATATCAACAATTATGGTATTCGATTCAATGAGAAGTTTATGGGCCTGAGGATTGTTCTTGGGAACCAGCAAAAGAGGTACATGCTCCCAGGTTAGTTAAACAATTTCACTTGCGACACCCGGGTAAACCGGGTCCTGGGAAGAGCCCTGGGAGAGGAGGCAAATGTCAGGAATATGGGCTGGAACAGACTTGGAGTGCTAAAATCGTATTACTGATGTCAGGGAGTGCTGGGAGGACCTGAAACTACATTCCCCAGCATCCTCAGTGCACCTGGTAGTTCTGGGCACGCGCACTTTGCCAGCTGTCTTTGATTATGAACAGCTTATTAGCAGGCAACGGCGTGCGGCAGGTGTGGCTTATTTTGTTCCACGGAGCGGTTGGCGTCGGACGGACAGAGGAGGTTTCTGTTGTTCACAGCTCAGTAATTTCAAGACATTATCAAGTATTTTGCAGAACAGAGGACTATGATATTGGCGGACTGAATTATTGCACAATGCTTTTCGTCTGGGAAGTCCCAACAGGCTCCCAGACTTAAGATAAGTACCGGGGGAATTCTGATGAATTCATGTGGCCTGCGATGCTGGCGGGTTAATTTACTGCAGTGTGCTCTTTGTCTGGGAAGTCCCGAGGGGTTCCCAGACTTCAGTTAAGTACTTGAGAATGACTTTATGTGAAGTGCATGGGGTATTTAAGTTACATGCTGGAATGTGTTTGTAACGCTCCCCAGTATGAACTCTAGAAGGCAGAAGCATGCCACTTTGTGCGGGGAGAATCAAGTCTACCGCAATGTCCAGTAATCTATTCCTGCACCTGGGTATGAAATTAATCTCAACTAGTGCTGCAAACTAGTGGATGCACAGTTTAGGTTTCTTGTATGTTGCTTACGCCAGCCCAAGGGGCCATGTGTAATTGTCTTATTATGTTGGGAACACTCCCACTTGTTTGTTTCCATTATGTTGCTGGTTACATGTTTTCCTTATGTGTAACAATGATTTAGCGCACGAATTAAGGTGTGCTTCTCAGGTGTAGGGCAGAGAACAGGAGGATATGGTGTACTGTTGAATCTACTTTGCATGCATTGCCATTACTGGTACCTTTACAAAAGGGAATTCTTGTGTGTTATATGTTTAGACAGGTTAGGGTTTTTCCCTGTGCTCCCCCTTTCCCATCCATCATAGGAGTTCCTTAACCTCTTCCCGGTGTTCCTATATCCCCACCCTACCCACAACCTCTTCCTAACGCCTCTTGGCTGCCACGTGGGGACCTGTTCTTTATATCAGGTGCCTGTGCCAACCATGATGGGAGGGTCGACTTCATTTGGCTTCCGTGGTTCGGGAGAGAGTGTCAATCTCTACTGCTGCTCCATTAAGTTGTGTTTGTGACAATTATATCTAGAGGTGGTTTTTCTGAAAGGCGTACAGAAGAAATTGCGGTGGTGGTGACATCAGAAGGATGTGAATAGGAACTCAGGGACATAGGAACATCAGGCGTATGGGGGAAGAAACGCGAGGAGGAGGTAACAGGAGGAGGGGCAAAGGTTTAATTTATTTATTTTTTCTTTAATATGATATAGTTTAAGATACTCAAACTTTACACATATCATACAAACAAATATATATAAAAAAAGAAAATACAATAATATAATATACATAAAACCATAACCATTGTTTCATATAAAATTACAACAAAAGGAATATAGCAAAATGAGCCTAAAGAATACAATAATACCTTCTCAAGACCTCTGACCTCTTTGTCTCTTGATGTGAGGATCATTAATATCATGATGTACTTCATACACTATGTTTGTTTTTAACCTTTCCTCCCAAGATTCATAAAATAAATACAGGTTTAGGCTATGATAATTGTTTCCCCCAAAACAAGATCTCATCAGCTTAGCTTGGCAGCTTTCATATTTCTCATATCAGAGGGCCCAACCTGGATTCGATTTTTAACCATATATTATAAAGAGCAATAAACAAACGCATATTCCAGGTATTCGTACAATATAGCCAGAAGGACAATTCTCTGATGGTTTCTAAATTGTGTACATATTTACCAACATAAAACTGGATTGTACTAGTTTGGCATTCAGTTAATAGATGTTTGGCTGTCTCCAGTGTTTCAGTCAAATTGCAAAGGCGACAGACTCGTTCTTTACTGGGAATGTTTTCTCTACTCCCCAAAATCATCCTAGTTGGTAATTGTTCCATCCTGAGTAGGATGATAAAGCGCCTGAGCCTTTTAGCTGGGCAAAGATCCAAATATGCCTGTGGCTTCATAAAGGTGTATTGTCTATATTTGACAAACTGGTAGGTCTTTAACGTACTCAAATGAGCAAAGTTCACTAACCAGTCCCGTTTTGAACTTCCTTCGAATAGCTTCCTCCTCTATGAGTCCAACCTATATCTGCTAGGTATTTTGTCATCGACTCATATAGTGGACAAGTGGTATGTTTTTTGACCAATTCCTGGTGGACCACCATCAGTAGCGGATTAGTACTTCCGCCAATAATCCTCAGAAAGAACCCAGCCCTCTTTTTTAGTGCTATCGCTTTCAGAGATGGAAGTCCTAATTCTAGCCTTATTAAGGCCATCGGGACCCCCGGGATCCGGCGCCAGAATTTGCCTTCTATCACCTGAAGCCAATCTAGGTCAAAAGAAAAAAGGGCCTCAAGGCCATATGTAATCATTGGGATAAACACTTGGATTTAAAGGTGCCGTGTCCCCCAAAGTGTAAAGCCACCTTGCTTACTCGTAAAACTGGAAATCAAAGCAGTGACTTGCGCTGCTCTAATTATACGTGTTTGTCTGCATGCGCAATAGTCTCCATTGGGCTCAATCTCAACTCCCAGATTAACGATAAGAAGGCGCATATGGTATGTTTATTTTACCCACCATGAGAGTAACATGGGAAACTCTTTTACCAGTAAATCTCAGCACTTTGGTCTTATTTAAATTAATGGTCAAGCCATTTGTGCCAGCATAATCCCATAAGACAGTCGCTGAGCCCACTTATAGTGTTATCCAATATTACCAGATCGTCAGCGTATGCTAGTACAGCGCAGGGTGCCTTGCCGATTTTAGGTGGACAGTTGTGACCTTCTGCTACACATACAAGTTATAAATAAGTGGTACCGTGACACACCCCTGCTTTACCCCCCTATTTTGTGACACCATTTCAGTCATGTTGCCTTCCTGATCTAATTTAAGTCTGACCATAGTGTTCTGGTGTAAAAGTTTGAGGTAATACAGGAGTCCCCCCGGACAACCCATGGCTTCTAGTTTTGACCATAGTCGATCTCTAGGAATGGAATCAAATGCAGTCTTAAAATCGATGTAAAGAGCGGGGGCTGCCCTTTACTAATCGATCTAGTGTGCAGGATGTCCATCACCATGATATTTTGAGTGGTAGAGTAGTCCCGCCGAAACCCACTCTGGAATTTACATAGAATGTTAGCTTCGTCAAACCATTTCTGTATTTCACTTAGTTATAGTGAGGCAAACAGCTTTCCTGTTGTGTCTAACGTAGACAGTGGTTTCCCTTTTTAAAAATTGGGATAAGGATTGCTGTCTGCCAAGAATTGGGTATCCTGCCCTGAGTCAAAATCTTCTCAAACTGTACGGTCAGTAATCTGGCCCAAAATTCTGGGTAGTTCTTAATTACAACATTAGCCAGCCATTTGGTCCCGGGGCTCTTGAGGACTTAGTTCTTTTATTTTATTCAAGATTGCCCCATAAGAAACATCAAAGGGAGGACGTGTCAGAGCTTTTCTCAATGACATGCTCTCAGCTACATCGTCCCACAAATTACATCCTTCAAGAAATTTCACCCAATCCGCACCACCAATTGGGTTAACTAGTTGATCTTTTACATCACCCCTTGCCTCACTCAGGAGTGACCAAATACTGCGCAAGTTTTTAGAGCAGATAGTCTGAACTACCCTTTGGTATGCGCGATTTCTTTCAGCCTTTTTTTATTTTCTTTGTGGTAGCTCTGTATCTATTTTTAATTTTCCGCGCCATATCATAGTACTGTAAGACTATCAAATTCTTGACCTTGATTCTGTGGAGTTCAGTTCTAAAACCCCTCTTGGCATCTCTTATCTCTTTGTTGAAGGGCAGCATTTTTCCTTCTGTTCTTACCATAAAACCCATTTTAACAAAAGACTGTGCCAAGGAACTTGGCCCGATCCTCGGAGCATTCATCAACGCCTCCTTCAAGTCTGGCATTGTCCCGAACAGCCTCAAAGAAGCATGGGTGCGCCCTCTTCTAAAAAAAGTCTCTAGACCCTTCTCAGCCAAACACTATAGACCTATAACTACTGTGCCTTTGTTTCTTAAACTTCTGGACAAAGCAGCCCACATGCAAATCAAACACTACCTTGAGACGAACGCAGTCCTCAGAAAAAGTCTGGTTTTCGCAAATGGCATGGTACAGAAACTGCATTACTGGACCTAAAAAATCAAATCACCCAAATCATAGATAAAGGTAAACCAGTCCTCCTTCTCCTATTAGACCTATCAGCCGCTTTCGACCTCGTCGACCACAACATTCTCACCACTCACCTTAGCCAAACAGCCCAATTTTCCAAACAAGCAACATCCTGGATTACATCCTTCGTTGAAGGAAGAGTGATGAAAGTGTTCTCGAACATAGCTAATGCAGCACCCACCAGAATTCATTGTGGAGTCCCACAGGGTTCGTGTACAGCACCCACTCTCTATAATCTTTTTACAAAACCTCTCTTTGACAAACTAGATGCACTTGGGATCGCATATACCAACTATGCGGACAATACCCGAGTACTTCTACCGCTATCGGGCTCGTATGACACTGATGCCTCGGCTCTGAACCTTATCTACAGCACAATCCAGGCCTTGATGTCCGAAAATGGTCTATGCCTCAATGGAGATAAGACCGAGATTCTCATTTTAGGCCAAAAAACAACACTGACAAACTTAAAGGACAACTACTCCAGCTTCAACATAGACAATACCGTAATCCCCGTCCTAAAGTCTGTCAAGACTCTCAGTGTCCACCTCGATGCCACGCTTTCTATGAATAAGCAAGTCAACTCCATAGCCTCAGCCTCCGCCTTAAGCATCAAACTCTTAAATGCCATCAAACCCTTCCTAACCAAGCCAAACTGTCTATCGATCGCCAGAGCCACTATAGGCGCGAAGCTAGACTATTGCAACTCACTCCTTGCAGGCACGTCTGGAAATAACTTGAACAAGTTACAGAGCACACAAAACAATGCAGTCAGGGCAGCCCTAGGAATCCCAAGAAGAGACCACATCACCCAAGCAAGACAAGCAGCACACTGGCTCCCAGTCAAGGACCACATTCCATTTAAAATTCTCACCACAGCCCACAAATGCATACGACCTATCTCGCTGAAACTCTCATGAAAGCCACATCAGGTAGACCCATCAGATCCCTCTATTCTAACCAACTCACCATCCCACGCATCAACAAAGAGAAGGCTGGAGAGATAGGCTTCCCCTATTTAGCCCCCAAGCTATGGAACGCCCTCCCCACTTCCCTTCGAGCGGAAACCTCCCTACTCACCTTTCGAAAGAATCTGAAAACCTCTCTATTCAACTAACTCACCACCTTCCACTGTAACTAGCACCACTGTAACAAGCGCTAAACCTGAACATGGACATGTAACTTAGCAACAGCTCATGTAACAAATTGCTAAATGGTCGCCATGTTATGTAACTAAGCTAATTCTGCATGTAACAAGCGCCACGTTGCTTACGGGCTGCTGTGCGCTCTACAAATGTGAATAAATAAATAAATTAATAAACAACTGCATGTTTTCTGGAAAATGTCCAAATCCACTCTTCGATTGCATTAATGGTCATGGTGTTGAAATCAGGGGAACTAGAATTTCCCTTAGTATCTATGGCTTCAGTCGCCAACCTTATATTCTTATCCGACCAGCTAATTCTAGTCCCTGCATTATTAACATTAATGCTACCAATATTTGTTTATGCAGGGACTCCCCTAAGGATGTTAAGGGAACACCAGAGTATTGCATGGTCGCTCCAATTATTAATAATCACTTCCATATCCATGACTTGAAGCAGCATTATGGAACACATAAATATATAATCTAAGGTACTAGAAACTACCCCATTGGTCCATGTATGCTTCCCAGGACAGTCACTAAGGGTACAGCCATTAATCAATTCTAGTTCCGAGGAATCAAACAATTTGACCCATCCAAGGCCCTCCACCTCCCTTTTCCCATGGGTCATTACACATTTCTCATTTAGCTAAGGGTTCTGTGAAGTAACTCCCTCACCTGTCATATGGCAATTGAAGGCCCCCATTACAACTACCGCAGAGTTGCCTGATTTTATCATCCAAGATGTCAGTAAGTCATGGAGCCCATCTTGTATTTGTTCCCTTAATATTGCTCCAGGAGGATTATAGAGATTTACAAGGAGGAATCTTTGAGAACTATATTCCTCCCCACACTCCACCTCCACTGCAATAAGATTGTCCTCTTGATTACAGTTTAACCTTCCGGAGACCAATGTGTTTACCACCCCCATAAGTAATCCCCCGAAAGGACAACCTCTTTCACCCCTTTTTGCATATGATTGGTACACCACAAAACCATCTAGTATCAAAGAGTCCATTGCCCAAGTCTCTTGTAAACAGATACAGCTGTGTTTTGCTAAGAAATCAACAGAGCCCTCTGTTCTCAACAAATGGGCAAAGCCTCTGCAATTCCATGTAAGAAATGTAAGAGCTCAATGGTTAGCTAAAACGCCCGAAAGAGATTCCATCAACCATTTTAGCACTTGTTGTACTTCAGTAAGTTCTAGATTCTTTCCATCGATCGGTTTGGGGCATACTGATTCCGAGATCGGAGTTGTCATATCCTCTTGTGTAGCGCTAGGATCAATCTCGTTTAAGTCCACATCAATGTCAACGTCTACTGCCCTCAATACATCTTTATACTTTCTAATCATCCGCGCTGTGGATAAAAAAGTACAATGTAGAGCAGAGACATTGGGATTGGGGCCTTTCAGCGGCTCAACAAATAAGAAGTCATCAGATTTCAAGACTCAAAGTTGTGGTACACAGTTGAGTCTGATTAGTAGTTCAGATCGCGCTAGCCAGCTGTTTTTGCCACTCTGATATAAGTTCTTGATCAGGCAAATACGATTATCAGAAGGATCCTTACAAACTTTTCCCAAGTTAGGAGATATGGGCATCGAGTTATCTCCTTCTCCCATAGATCTTACTGATTTATCTGGGGTCAATGTTGACCTTACATCTTCCCCCTGGTCCTCTATCTCCAACAATTCCACATCTTCCACCAGATCTTTCATCTTCTCTTGCTCCGGTAGTAGCCAGCTAGTTAGGCGGCCCTTAGCTGTAGCGGCCTTTTCCTTCGCTCTAGCTGGCATTTCTTTGCTTTTTTGGAGCATGTATCGGAAGTCATCAAGGCTCCCACTGGGCAGGGCAGAGCGCTTAGTTTTTTACTCTTTAATGCCTTCCTCGCAAATCTACGCTGCTTCCATGAGAAGAATAATTGAGGACTTTGTTCTAGGTCTAGGTTAATCTCGTTGCCTTGTTGATCATCGCTTTCTTCCACAATATGGATAGCTTCGGAGTAGTTAACTTCGGCCTCCTCAATGCCTTGCTGATCTTTGCTTCCTTCCACAATGTGAATAGCTTCGGAGAGATTAACTTCCACCTCCTCTCGTTCGGAGTCCTTCTGTTCCTGTGCCCTGGTAAGAGTATTAGTGTTTGCCAAGATATGTCTAGACATTTGCAATAAGATCTTAAGTGAAAATTGTAGTGAAGCAACAGAGGACTGCAGCTTGGCAATCTCATTTGCCCCAGGGTACAGACAATCTGGCTCTTCTGTCTCTTTATCAGGTACATCCTCCATGAAAGTCATTACTTGGTTGGGTGAGGCTGACAATTGTCCATAGCTCCCATTCGGGTTAAGCAGACCAGGCGGGACACTTGTGTTGCTCTCATTGTGCGGCAAGATGCCGCTTCCCACCGTCAGCAGTATTTGTGATGACATCCCTCTTTGTATCTTTAAACACAGCTCCAATAGGGAGTTATTGTCAATATCATCGAAATCATCCTTCTTAGTTTAAGGATGTGTTGAAATCAGAGTATGCAGAATTGGAGTAGGTGATCATACTAAAAGGATTTGACAATGTCGGGTGGAAGTGACAGGGGTAGTACCCGTAAAAGTAGGGAGGGAACAGCTGAAGCAGGTGAAGAGGAAGGGAGTAGGAGCAGGAAGTTTCCTGTGAGCCAGGCCAACTAGAGACAGGACCAGACCATTGGTGGAGGAAAAAGGCCTGAACATGGAGGTTAATATCTGCACAAAAGTGGAGTATGAAAAATCCCCGGGATACAACACATCAGTTGAAGAAGGGGTCATTGGGCTGTAGGGTGGTAATTGGAACGCTGGCTCCAATGCCAGCTTGAGCTATAACATCAGCTACTGGAGGAGATGCAACAGAAAATCAGGAAAGAGAGCAAGCAGCAGAAGCGAATTGGAACCAGAGAAGGAGAGTTGGTGTGAGATAGAAATTGGTACAGAACATGGGAAAGCCTACACCTTCTTAGCCTACAGATTGTAAGCACTACAAATCAATGGAGAGACTTGGCATTCACAACAGTGAACAAAACCTTTCTGTTTGTTAATTTAATTTATATTTGTGTTAAAGCCTTTTGCCCAGTTAAACAGATTGTTAATTCAGCCTGTCAAGTTCCTTCCTTTGTCCATCTATCAAGGCCTTCTGTGATAGGTACACAAAACAAGATATGTCAATGCGTTTGATTCGACTACTCTTGCACTCAAAAACTCAGTTATCAATGTGTGCAGCACTCTAACAAACACCTGTCAATGTATCTCATGTGTTTTCTCAGCTCTTATACCCAAAACAATCATCGATCAATTTGGGTGATTTCTCTTAATCCACAATGAAAAAGATCACCTTGTTATTTGATTTCTCTTTATAGGGCCCACAAAAATCACCAGTGACTGTATTTGATTTCTTCTCCCCAGAGAAAAAAATTCATCAATGTGTGTGATTGTGTTTCTCCTCTAATGCAACCAACACAATCATTGGCCAATGTGTGTGATTGTTTTTCTCCCTTGTGCAAAACATTTCTTGCATCAATATTTGTGATTTTAATTCGTCTCTCCTAAGCCTACACACGTTTTAAAGTGTGTGATTTCATTTTTCCAATTATGGGCACACAATAATCACTGGTCAATGTATTTAATTTCACCTCCACAAAAAAGATGTGTAAATGTGGGGGTTTTGTTTTCTCCTCTATTGTACCCAAAACAATCATGTGCCAATATGTATAACTTCTCTCCTGTGCACAAAGCCGTGTGCATTCATGTATAATTTGGTTCCACTTTTCTGCACCCAAAACTATAATGGGCCAATGGGTGTGATTTTTCTCCTCTTGCACCAATGCAATCAAAGATTTAGATTATCCTCTCCTGTACTCAAACAAACCATTGCACAATGTGCATTTTATTCGTCTTATGTTACCAATACTATCAAAGACCTATATGTGTGATTCTTCATCTCTTGCATTTAATACAAATCCTGTATTAATACGTGTGATTTTATTTCTCCTTTCCCTTACCTAAAAAACTGTAATTGCATGTGATTTGATTTCTCCTTCACTGAAACCAAGAAAATCATGTGTTCATGGGTATGATTTGAGTTCTCCTTTCCTGTACACAGAGCAATCATGAAGCAAAATGCAGTCTGATTTGTACTATAATGTGTCCCAAGAAAACATAGGTTAATGTGTGTATTGTCTACCCTCCTCAACACAATACAATCCTGTAATATTCCTCTCATGCACCAAATTAAACCGTATCGATGTGTGCAATTTCATTTCTCCTCTTTTGCAACAAAAAGTCAGTGTGCATGATTTGATTTATGTTTCTTTAAAATGTATGTGTGATTTCTCACCTCCTGCACTGTAGAAAAATCACAATGGGGGTCAGTACAGATGTGGCGGTCTGGAACTAAAATGCTGGTAATTTCGATTACTTAAACTCTTTCCGGACTGCACTACTTCGAGAGAGAATGCCGGTAACAATGGCACCGGTAACAGCGTCCACTGTGCTACCGTTGTCTGTTGCACAGCGAACTGAAACAACAGGTCCCTCCGGAAGCCCCCCTCTCAAACCCCTGGAAACACCAGCCCCTCAGTAACAAGGCACCATCACCACAGCGGTTTTCCCAGAAACACCAGCTCAAACATGCTGGTGCAACTGAGAAAACTGTGCCGGTAACACTGGCACAGCGGAGCAGGCAGTAACCAGGCCATGGTATTAAGGAATAGCCACAGGTGCACCCAATACACCCAGATGCACACAATGAGCACTAGGACTGCTAAAAAGGACCACATGCACACCACACACACTGGCCAACAGAACCATGCTGCAACTCATAGCTGCAGCTATGTACCCGGAGGTGCTTCATGCAGGAGTGCAGCTTTATGAGCAGTAGCTGCATCAGTTGCAACAGGATGACAGACAGAGAAGGAGGGGGAGGAAGAGGAGAATGCAGATGAACAATGCCATGCAAGTGGCAACCAGGAGGCGTGCACCAACACCCCACACAAGGGCCACACCCTGGGCCCTGACTGACAGGCAGATCCATACCCTGTACCGTCTGAACACGGAGACCATCCTGGAACTTGTGGAGCTCATCCAGGACGACGTCCAGAGCATCATAGGCATCCAGACTGCCATACCACACCTGCTGAAGGCTGTGTCAATGCAGCATGTTCTTGCCACGAGCACATTCCAGCACTCAGTCAGCGAGCTGCATGGCATCTATGCTGATGCAGGTCCTTGATGCCCTCCTGCTCAATGTGTCCCAGCACATCACCCTACCAACTACACAGGCACAGGTCAACGCCACCAAGGAACACTTCCATGCACTTGCAGGCATGTCTAATGTATTGAGTGCAGTGGACTGCAAACATATTGTGGTTGTGGCTGCCAACATCACAGAGGAGGTGTATTGAAACCGTAAGCAGGTTGTCTGTAATGCAGACCCATGGTCCTGCGCAAACGCACCCTACCTGCGTACATGGCGAGTTATGAGGGACAGCAGACCTGGCTATTGGGTGAGGGAAAACATCAACAGACACACCTAGTCGAATGGGAACCACGGCCTGGGGGTCAGTTGTCTGGCACCAGTGCAGATCCCACAGCCATCATGCCAATGCAGGAAATAGCCTTCAATCGCGCTCACATTTTTATGCCTTCACCTTTTAGTGTGGCAATAATGTACTGGCCAGTGAAGGTGGGGAAGACAGTCCTGTGCAATTTTGCACAATATGCGCATCAGGATGAACATCCACGACCCCCGGATATGCACATGCCTCCATCGGACGCTGATGGTTATGGTGACAGGGATCCAGCTGTAGACATGCAACAACACCAACACAGGGCTGTCAAGGATTTAATTGAGATTTCTTTAGAACACCCATCCACTGCACAGAACCCATGGCACACACTGCATGTGATGCAGCGCAACAATAAAGCAGACCACTTCACAAAATGAATGTCCAGACATAAATGCATTTGCACAACTATATTTATTAGGAAGGAAACAATCATGTCAAAACGTGTGACCAACTTTCCCACTCCCCAACTAACGCTCCCTATCACACCATCCGCAACACACACTCCCCACCTCCCCCTCCCTAACACCCCCTCCCGTCAACCCCTCCCCAATACATACCCTATGATGCAGTTGTGTCACATGAACGGTTGCTCAGGTTCACTTCTGTGGCCTCTTGTCACCAGACTCGCCCTTTCTTGGTGACCCTGACAGGTGCAGGGAGTGGGATCATGGGCTGCTCTGTTGGGAGCTGGCAGGCACAGTGATGGTAAAGGGTGGTCATATCCCTGTGCTCTAGGTATGTATGCAGGGAAAGGGTGAGGGGCTCTGCTAGTGCAGAGAGTGTCGCATTCCCCCAGACCCTCTGTGCCAGAAGGACCATTGTGCAGGTAGAGTAACCCAGGGCAAGGGCATAGCACCGGCCGATGGCTTGTACACTTTCAAGCATCATGCATGTCTCCTCAAGCTGCTGCCTAATGAGTCCAGCCATCTCCTCGTGCCTTAGTTCAAACCTCCAGATGCGTGCATCCATTTCCTGAATACTGGGGAAAGCTGGTGGAGGTGGTCTCTGCAGTTCCGATGGGCAGAAGCAGGATGATGGAAGGGGGTGTGATCCGGTGACCCCACATTATTAATATCTGTGGATGTTTCCACGTATCTGGGAGGCTGGTGGGGGGAGCAGTGGCCATCTTGGTGGGCCAGACAGAAAGATGTGTGACTGTGGCAGCTGGCTGTGCCTCTGTGGGTACTGGCAGGGCCATAGGGGCAGCTGACTTTGCCTCTGTGCGTTCTGGCAGAGCTGCAGGGGGAGCTGGCTGTGCCTCTGTGGGTGCTGGCAGGGCTGCAGGTCACAGAGACCAAAGGTTGTGTTTGTGGGGGTGGTGTGGACTTGGCAGTGGTGGAGTGGGGTGTGGACCTTCTCCTCTGTGTTGGTGGCTGTGATGTGGTTGGTCCACCATGTTTGCTGTAAGAAGAGATGCCTGTGTGGGTGAGATGTGCTTGCCGTTAATCACCTTTGTGACATCCTATGGCCTTTCAATATGCAGTTTCATCATTGTGTGACAGTAAGGCTGTGCATGGAGTCCTGACATCACGATGCTTTGATGTGTGCATGAATGCGTGCAGTTTATGAGGCACATTGCTCATAGTACATGGATGCCAACCTTGGTCAGGTCTGTGCCTCCTGCATATGTTGCTTCTCATGTTGTCGCTTTGTGCACATGACCAGTACTCATTTGGCGATATGGGTGTTTGTATGACTTGAGTGACAATGCTTGTGTACCCCTCTGCAACGGCCATGGTATTTTGGCTATTCCATGGGTTGGATGTGGTTTGATGGAATGCAATTGGGCATGACTCCATGCGGCACATTGTACTCCCTGCTCTCTGCATCTGTCCCTGTTCTGGCCTCTGCCGCTCCCACTCCCTTGATTCCTTCAAGGTGCAGCACACTGCTGGATTTCTCCTCCCAGACCATCACCTTGATTGGGGAGGATGTCCCACCTCCAGTGGTCATGCATACACTCCTGTGGGCCAAGAGCAGGTTGAGGACTCTCAGGCGGAGGTCGTCCAACTGCTTGTGGCAATCTTTATGGGTGCGAGGAACGGGGCCCACAGCTGACACCTTCTGCACCACCTCCTCCCATATGGCAATTTTGAAGATTTGGCTACTGCACTGTGTTCGGTAGCGAACAGTTCCCCTGCTTTGTCCCCAATTGTCTCTGTCAGTACTGTCAGTTCCTGCTCCGTGAAACATTGCTTCCGCTGTCGCACATCGGGTACTCTGGACTTCATAGCTGCAGTCAGGATGCCAGTATCAACGATACCCGATGGCAACAGGAAGTTGGCGATTTTATGTGGATTGGGTTTTTCAAAATTGCTGCTGACGAGCTTCCAGTTCCGTTATACGAACAAGAAACTGACCTCATCCCGACAAAAATATATTTATACACACACTATTACTTCCCGTGTGGTACTATATGAACAAAAGGCTTAAGGCTAATTCGCCTATATAACAATGAATGTTGAACCCAAGTACTCTGGATATCTGATTAGTTTGATATCTCAGGCTACCCCGAAGCATCCAGTGTTGCTGCCTTGGAGCAAAAAACAATACATAAAGAAAACTATTCTGATAGCTTGGTGGCTATTTATTAATTTTGCAGTTATTATCTAACAAGAAAACATGATCTCCCAAAGGAGTATTTAGAGAAATGACACTTTCAAAAAGAATCAGTGACCATTAGTGTGCATAATGAATTGCATCAGATAATATAAAACATACACTCTGGTGTTGGCAAGAAATAAACATTTTCAAACAAAAGCCATCCACAAGATATATAGCTGAATAAACAGTCTATCCAATAAAAAGTAAAACAAAGCAAGAGAAAGGAGAAAACAAAACCCCAACACGTCCTGATTGTGTGTGATAGGGCAAAGCAACCAAATGCGTCCCCCACCAGAGTCTGGTGTATTTGTGGCCACGGCTAATGAACCGAATGTCAAGTCCTATGGTTTAGGGACCAGGGTATTCGTGGTTCCAAACCAGTGCCAAAGGTCAGGTCCTCCTGATAGCTTGGAGGATAAACTGGTGGGAGTTATATAGAGATGAATCCTAGGTCAACGTCGGTGGTTGTATTCCTGCTGATTTAGAAAAATGGGCCGTATAACAATTATGTGTCCAATGAGACGTTTCGGCGGACAGTAAATGCTACCTTCATCTGGACCTGCGGATGTCGCTCTGGAAAGAGAAGAGGGGGGGTGATTTGGAAAGGATGCTCCAATGATCAATGTGACCAAGGAGAGAGAACGTGCAAGATGTGCACGGGTACTGTGTGGAACTGTGGTAGCGTGATACAAGTTCCTCCCGAGACCAGTAGAGCGGGGGTGTGAATTGGAACCCGATGTGTCAAAACTGGAAGGCTTCGGATAAGCTGTAAGTCATGTCAGAAGCTGGCATGCACGTCAATCAGTCAAACCCAGGAGCGGGTATGGAAGCAATGTTGAACCTGTCATCAATGACATTTGTGATGTCATCTTTGATGTCCTGGGTGTTAGTCTTAGCCGTGCACGGTGGTGGCGCGAGTTATGGTTGCTTAGCTTACCATAACTGGCGAATTTCAAGGGTTTTTCGGTTTTACTAGGAACCATAACGTCCCTTTGACAAAGATTTTTCACTGAATTTCATAGGTTTTTAGTAGCGCAACTTAACCATAACGTCCCTTTAACAAAGTTTTTTCATTGAATTTCGTAGGTTTTTAGTAGTGCAACTTAACAATAATGACTTTCACTTTATATACATATCATATGGAACTGACTGAATCTCTTCGACTGTACTTGATGTCCGCGAACTCATTTAATGTTCACGGACATGTTCGAAGAACAGTACCACTACCTAAAAACTCAGGGGGGGTATGTTTGATTGTTATATCATAACATAGGAACATTTAACAAATTCAAAAAAAGCACACAAACACATTATATGTACTAATACATAAGAAATGTAACCCATATATACAACACACTAACCATTCATTTAAATGCACTATGTTCTAAAATGGAATATACCACAAGAAAATAAATTGGCTTCCAACATAATTACCTCACAAACACGACAGAACTGAGAACAAGAGCAGACCCACTGAGTATATAGGACACATCTTACCTGAAATAGTAAGTGTACTTAATTTTATTTATATATTTATAAACTTTCTGTATTAGATAAAAAAAAAATATTATCTTTTTTTTTTTTCTCTAACAGAAATGTCTAGTACTCTGGAATGGCTAGAGGAACATTTACCACATGAAGAAATGTCACAAGATAGTGAAACTAATGGTAAACACTTTATAATATAAACCATTTAAATATTATTATTTTGTATACATTTAACATATATATATTTTTTTTTGTACAGAGCATACCAAAATAGAAAATACTTCAGAAAAACCTGTTATGGATAACACTTTTCACAGTATAGAAGAAAAAATGGATTTATTGTTGACTAATTTTAATAATTTGAAAACTTTTGTGGAAGATCATTTTAAACCAAAAACCTCGTACCATTGCCCCACATGTGCTTGTCCCTCCTCACCATATCCCAGTCAATTATCCCCAAACCCTCTCCCTAACCCAAAACGTTTTGATGAGACTTCCATCCCTTCTTCACCTAATAACAATCATGATGAAACCCCTAATTCTCATGTTTTTGTTTCTGTTTCTGCCTCACCTTCTCTGTCATAAATTATTAATATATGTTAAATAAAGTTTAATTTTTATATTGTGTTGTAAATAGTTTCTTTTTTTTAAAAAACACAATGTAGGTGTCCGCGGACAGTGCAGGTGTTCTGAAATGTTCGTAAATAAACGAAAATGGAGGTGCCCTGAAGAACACTATACCTGTTTGCACTGTTCGCTAGCAAGATGAAACTATTCTAAGAACACACGCGTTGTCCTGAAATGTTCGTAAAAAAAAAAAATTAAAGTGTCCTAAAGAACACTATATCTGTCTGTAGTGTTCGCTAGCAAGTTCAAACTGTTCTAAGAACACACGCGGTGTCCTGAATTGTTCGTACTTAAACGAAAATGGAGGTGTCTTAAAGAACACTATACCTGTCTGTACTGTTCGCTAGCAAGTTGGAAATGTTCTAAGAACACAATTGGTGTCCTGAAATGTTCGTATATAAACAAAATTGAACGTGTCCTAAAGAACACTATATCTGTCTGTAGTGTTCGCTAGCAAGTTCAAACTGATCTAAGAACACACGCGGTGTCCTGAATTGTTCGTAAGTAAACGAAAATGGAGGTGTCTTAAAGAACACTATATCTGTCCTTACTGTTCGCTAGCAAATTTAAACTGTTCTAAGAACACACGCTGTGTCCTGAAATGTTCGTTTCACGTGCGACGCAATTTTAATTAGTTCAGGACCCGAACAGTGTCCATAGAACATCAACGCGCATGCGCTAGCCAATCTCCGTGCATTTGGTGTCCTGCGGACATGCGCTTCCTTCGCGGACTTGTTCGCGAACGGATCATATGACCGCGCCCACGCTGATCGCGTGTTCTGAATGCAGACACTGTTCGGATCCCCGAACAAATTAAAAGTACATTTTCAATTAATCCATAATATTTATCAATAAAATCTCACCCTGGCACAAGTCCCACATAGTAATCCTGAGTTTCTACATACCTTTTGAAACTTTTCAAACTTTTTTTTGTGTTCGTTCTGTCCGCGGACAGTGCGCATGTCTGCGAACCGCGCACAAGCACCCCTATAAAAGACCATGCCCTAGAGCTTATTCTCATTGTGTTTCTGGCTATTCTTCAGAGCACAGCTATTTCTCCACCAACTTGCTGATTACACAATCGAGATGGCATCCCTGGCTGCTGAACTGCCACCTGGTGCTGCACCTTCTTCAGCACCACCCCCTCCCCCTCCACCACCACCACCACCTCCCCAAGGGCCTGAAGAGGGGAACAGGAGTGAGGATGCGGAGGAGGAAGAAGAGGATGATGAGAATGAGGTAGAGGAAAACCCTACTACCCGCACTAGGCATGAGTCTTGGGTGTGGCGGTTATTTACCATTCATGGGAATGTTCCTAAGGCTCGTGTGAACCGTGTTACCTGCAATGAGTGCAAAATGATACTCAGTTGCGGGAAGCACGGTAAGTACAGCTTTGGGACCACTACTATGAAGCGACACCTGAGGTCATTTCACTCTGGGGCTATTCGCAGGGTTGTACCTTGCGAAGAACGTAGCAGGTTGATTTCCTATACTTCATCCTCTGTTTCTGATCCTGTCACCACAAGGACCACCTCTGTGGGACAGCGTCTTCCTCAAGCTGCCTCACAGGCCATACAGAATGCTGATGACCCTTACCTTTCGAGGGTCACAGTTGTATGTATGTACTGTGACACAGTACTCTGCAGGGGGGAGCGACTTCATAGTGCTTTTGAGACTATCGTCTCAGAGCACGAGAAGATCTGCTCACTACCCAAATAAAACCCACTCTACATCTTCCTCTCTCAGCTCGCCCTTTCTTACCCCTGTGGTTGGTGTCCCCCCCCTTTACCTTCCTTTCCCCTCCTCTTCTAGTGTGTCATGTATAGAAAAACAAAAAAAAATACAAAATATCAAAAATCAAAAAAAAAATAAGGCTCTTTTCAGAGCCGCCTTTCACAGTTAAAAAATAGAAGTGAAAATAAATGAAGCAGGGTCCTTTGTATTTTTTAGAAGTCTGCGGACAGTTCGTGAACATTTAAAAAATTGGGTTGCTACCCCATCACAAACATTGCAATTTTCTCTGGGAAGAAGTGGTGGCTCTGAAAAGAGCCTTTGGGAGGTGTTTGTAAGTCAAAAATTATAAATGGTTAACACCTACTTCAAAATGTTTGTTGTAATTCCAAAAAAGGTCGCAATGCATTTTGTACATTTCTCAGAAAAATCTGATTGCCAGCATAAGTAAGATGGACTCCATCTCTGCGAAAAATGTATGTACTACGAAACATAATATTTTCATTGTGAAAAGAGGACATGCCAAAATCTCTTAGAAAGGCACAAACAGCCTTATTAACATTGTGCCTTGCTTTTTCCATTTGTGGACCAAATGAAGAAGAACGAAGCCACATTTGTCTCTGCGCAATCCGTGAAAATATCACTTGAGAATTAGGAAACATGTCCATAACCTTCCCAAGTCCTTCTTTCATAGCAAATTGCAAAAAGATTCCAGTCACATGTCCTAAACTGCTCCCTCCACAATGAATTACAATTATGTCTGGATGTTCCTCTGTCTCCAAAGTAGCACAGAGAGGTAACAAGTCCAACCACTTCATTCCACATACTCCATGCCAGTGTACTTCCACATGTGGGAATCCAAGATCTACAGCTACTCCACAGCTTTCTGCATGCACCTTCAACCAATGTATCCACGAATCTCCCAAAATCCAAACAATCTGTTTTCTGAAACACACAGCCATAGCTATCTTTTGTTCTCTCAGCAAACAGAGTATCTGAGAAACTCTCTCCTGGCACAACACACCCACTAAACTTTCCTGACCAATCCCTTTCAGTGCTTATTCTCATTTGCATGACTTCTGAACCCAAAAATCCCCAGATGTAACTCCCGATGTCCGCGAACTACCACCATGCCCGCGGACATATCGTAACATGAACAGCCCTTCTACCATTTCCACTTCACTCTCTCTGCCATTCCCTCATTGGATGTAGCTAAGAAATCACATGATCATTCACCAATCACATTCAAGACCTCTACATCTAACTGCATCATCATAGATCAGCACTGCCAATGTACTGTGAATCTATCTGAGTACAAGTGTCATATCATTGGCAAGCACCATCTACCAGAAATACTGTACAAGTCTCCAGGATTTCTACTTGCAGCTCCATGCATATCCATATGCATGAACACAAACTTCAGGTATGCATATTTTCTGACCAGTAGATGAACACATTTTCAAACAGACTTTTAGCTTGTGTAATCTGTAAAATGAATTTACTGTATTTTTTTTCAATTTCCTAAAATCAACTATCACTTATAAACCTTTATACTATTTACTTTCTTTATACACACAAACTCAAATCATAAATTCAACAGCTAGATTCCTTCCCTTCAAAGATATGTATGTACGCAGAGAACAATTTTCGCTAACTCTTGCATTCGCAGTCACGATTCATAAATCACAAGGTCTTACCCTAGACAAAGCAATGATAGATATTGGAAACACAGTCTTTAAAGAAGGCATGAGCTATGTAGCACTATCACGCTTACGTACACTTGACGGTCTATTTCTAATCAACTTTGATGCAAGTAAAATAAACGCTGATATTCCTTGCATTTTAGAATACAATAGACTTCGCTCACTATACACCCCCCACCTAAACACATATTCTGTTCCACAAAAAGTAAAACGTTATAAAAGAAAAATAAATCAAACAGAAATGCAACAGGATGTCACTGCAAATACTCCAAAGAGAGTAAAAGAAACTAATACTTCATCAAATACCACAAGCAAAAAAGAATCAATTAGGGAAAGTAAACCAGGTACTTCTTTAAAGAAGGAAGACAAACTCCAAAAAAAGCAGTTAGATACAGAACTACCTGGACCATTTAAATTCTCAAATATAGTTGGTGTAAATTGCTACGCAAATGTAGCAATGAATATTCTATTTCAATTACCATCAATTGTTGACAACATTTACTTACACAGTACATACCCATTGTGTTTGCAAATGTAAGTACTTCACAGAAATGCAGCAAACAATCCTGACAACACGTATAGTGTTTATGGAATAAGACAACAATTGGACTACTGTGCTGGAATGGTGAAATTCACTATAAATTCACAGGAAGATCCACAAGAATTTCTAATGTACTTACTACAAGTACTGGAAAACAAAAACATACCTATAAATTAAATCTTTCAGATTTCATACATGTGGAAACATACATGCACTCTCTGCAACAATGTGACACACGAAGAAATCCCCAATGAACGCTTCATACATATATCAATACCAAATTGTGAATCGATTCCATTTCAGCGACTTGTACAAATTGCAAACCATGGTAGATTATGCTCTACCTGCAATTCAGATAATCGCTCCATGTTAGTAATACAAACACATAGTAAATACATAATACTAATGCTTCTACATTACAATGCAGATGGTACCAAAAACAACTGCAAGCTGACTGGATTCACACATGGTCAAATATCACTTGGTAAGAAAACCTTCATAAAAATACGTATAATCTACCACGCAGGAGCCACAACCAATTCAGGGCACTACACTGCATATATAAAAAAGAAATGTGGATGGTTTGAATGTAATGATAGTACCATTACTCTAAAGCAGAGATTACCAGGAAATCTTACAATCGCTTTTTTGATGTTCTTAAAACCAAAATTTGATAACTAAACTGTATTTAAACCCTAAGCAAACTTGTGTTAAAAAAATATAAACTATTAGAATACTCCAAAAGCTATCTAACTGCTCAAAGATTCTACAACTACTAATCAGATAAATGAATACCACTAAATTAGACCAAAAAATACACAGTTAGAATACGCCAATTGGTATCTAACTGTCCCAAAATTTAACAATATCCAAATAGATAAATCAATACCACTAAAATATATCAAAAAAATAGACCGTTAGAATACGCCAATTGGTATCCAACTGCTCCAAAATTTTATAATATCAAAACAAATAAATAATATGTTACTGCTCCAAAAAAATACAACAAGCCAAAGTATAAAGCATTAGCCAGAAACAACAAGTGAACACTGAAAACAAACAAACAAATAAACTGTAGCATAACAGAAAAAGGGTTTTTTTAATCCAGCATGGATTTTTTTTCTCCCACAGACCCAATGATTTTAGCAAAAAATACAGAAACTGAGCAAATTGCACAGTACTCTGATTTGTAATCTACTAAATATGAGGGTCCAAAAAAAAAAGTATATTGATTATACAATGTAATAAGACATTACAAAATAAAATACTAATACTAACATGCTATTTTCTTTTATCACAGAAATTAACAAGAAATACATGTACTGCGGTTACTAGACCAAACAGTAAGTATACAATAATAAGGAGAACCATAGCAGCATATCACATCCATAGTATCTAATACCTTTGTTCCTTATACATTTATTTTTCACCCAAAGTTATAAGCAAATATGAATGTGATATGCTGTGGTGGTTGTTGCCAGGGCATAGAGTCTTGGGTGCATGGCCAAATGGCCATGCACCCAAGACTCTATGCCCTGGCAACAACCACCACAGCATATCACATCCATTGAGTCAAACATTTCAACTATGGTCTATGGAAACTTTTAATGTCCGCGGACATTATGAGTGTTCTTAGAACACTTTCAACTTGCCAGCGAACAATACAGACAGCATTTTCAGGACACCCCCTATGAACATTTCAGAACAACGCGATAGTTCTTAGAACACTTTCAACTTGACAACGAACAATACGGACAGTGTCCTCAGGACACCCCCATTTTGTTTATTTGCGAATATTTCAGGACACTGCGAGTGTTCTTAGAACACATTCAACTTGCCAGCGAACAATACGGACTACGCCTTCAAGACACCCCCTATGAACATTCCAGGACACCGCGAGTGTTCTTAGAAACGTCTTCAGAACACCCCCATTTTGTTTATTTGCGAACATTTCCGGACACCGCAAGTGTTCTTAGAACACATTCAACTTGATAGAGAACAATACGGACAGGGTCCTCAGGACACCCCCTACGAACATTCCCTGGACACCGCAAGTGTTCTTAGAAGCGTCTTCAGAACACCACCAACTTGTTTATTTGCGAACATTTCAGGACACCGCAAGTGTTCTTAGAACACATTCAACTTGACAACGAACAATACGGACAGTGTCCTCAGAACACCCCCATTTCGTTTATTTGCGAACATTTCAGGACACTGCGAAGGTTCTTAGAACACATTCAACTTGCCAGCGAACAATACGGACTATGCCTTCAGGACTCCCCCTACGAACATTCCAGGACACCGGGAGTGTTCTTAGAAACGTCTTCAGAACACCCCCATTTTGTTTATTTGCGAACATTTCAGGACACCGCGAGTGTTCTTAGAACACATTCAACTTGACAGAGAACAATACAAACAGCATCTTCAGGACACACCCTACGAACATTTCAGAACAATGTGAGAGTTCTTAGAACACATTCAACTTGACAGAGAACAATACAGACAGCGTCCTCAGGACACCCCCATTTTGTTTATTTGCAAACATTTCAGGACACCGCAAGTGTTCTTAGAACACATTCAACTTGACAGAGAACAATACGGACAGCGTCCTCAGGACACCCCCATTTTGTTTATTTGCAAACATTTCAGGACACCGCGAGTGTTCTTAGAACACATTCAACTTGTCAGCCACAACCCCCATTCATATATTCATATTTGAGAACATTTCAGGACACAGCGAGTGTTCGACAACTTCTTCAGAACACCCCCATTTTGTGTATTTGCGAACATTTCAGGACACTGCGAGTGTTCTTAGAACATATTCAACTTGACAACGAACAATACGGACAGCGTCCTCAGGACACCCCCATTTTGTTTATTTGCCAACATTTCAGGACACTGCGAGTGTTCTTAGAACAGTTTCAGTTTGCTTGCGAACAAAACGGACACATATTGAGTCCTCAGAACACCCCCCATTCAGTTTATTTAGAACATTTCAGAACACCCGTGATGTCCGCAGACAAATCGAACACAAAAAGAACGTCTAACACATAAAAAACACAACTTTCATCCTATCTCATACACTCCCACCCTCCCCAAACACTCCTACACACCAACACACTCTACTAAATACAAATTTTGAACAAAGTTTCACCGCGCTGTCTGCGGACGACCGCGAATCCAAGATGGCGGGCGCTACCGAAAATCTGACACGCTTCACGCTCCACGCCGTCCAATCAGCAAACACGTTGCATGTCCGTGAACATCACGCAAGCCGATTGGCCAATCAGGACACTGTCCGCGGAGCGAACAGGGAAGTGTGTCCGCAGACCGAACACAGATATCACACATTTTTTTTACCTACTTTTTGGTCATTTTTTAAAAAACTACTGGACGGATTTTCACCAAATTTGCAAAAGCACCCTTTCGGGACCAAGCCGCTGCTCCTGGTCCACATTTGGTGAAAATCCGTCCAGCGGTTTGGGCTGTAGACGCGAGCAAAAAAAATGTCCCATTCAGTCTATGGGAAAAAAAAAAGTTTTGGGACCCCCCCTATAACTTTGCCCCCCCTGGACGAATCCTCACCAAACTTTGCAAAATTCAGAGTGACCCAAATACTTTTTTTCCAAAGTTTGGTGAGGATCCGTCCAGGGGAGCGAAGTTATAAGCCGCCCAAAAAGTGCTCTTCCTATGGAAACAGCAACTTAACCATAACTACATGGCCACTACCGTGGCCATGTAATATATATATATATATATATATATATATATATATATGTTAAACACAAAGGAGACTGAAGTTCAGTCTGGGGCGCAGCGGCACTCCGGCATTATTTGTGTTGAAGAACTTCATTGTTGCTCACAAATCCACACGCAGACCGTGTTTACTGTGCAGCCAGAAAGTCCTTTATTTGTAAAAGGTATTTGGACAAGAAAGGCAGCAGCAGTATTGCAAAAAGAAAGAATGATGCGTTTCACCCTACACAGGCTTTGTCTGGTATGAGAAATGGAGAGAGGACTGCATTATTATAGACAAATTGTTTTGTTGTGTTAGTCCATCTTCACTGTTTAGCACTCATGTATGTTGTTGTGGTGTCTAACTATTCCCGCAGAAAACAGGCAGCTATTTTGTAATGTCTTTAACAGTGCTTTTGTTCTATTTAAATGCCTGTCAGTGGACAATGCAGGTGAAAAATAACTAAAATGAATATTATACATATGCCATAGTATTCACAACATTTCTTTATCCCTAGTAGATTTATAATAAAGAGCTAGGTGCTTATAATGACAACATTGTATGACGTCTTTGTCAGTGCATTTGTTCTATTCAAATGCCTGTCTATGGACAATGCATTTGTAAAAAGTAGTTATTTTACATATGCCATCATTTTCACAAAGCTTCATTAACCCAAGTGGGTCTTTATTAAAATGCTTAGTGCTTCTGATGACAACATTTAAAATGGCTGAACAGACACAAAGTTCATATCAAGAATTAGGTGTGACCCTTCAGAGGCGGTTTCATGAATTGGTTATTCTATACCAAATGCATATATAACTGTTGCAAAGTGCACAGTGTCTTGTTATTACAGTTGAACTGCTAAATAATAAAGTGCTATGCGCTATCAATAGGAACACAGTTGGACTACTGAGTAATAAGGTGCTATGTGCTTTCTAATGTGAATATTACAGATCAGTGAATAGATGACTTGTTGGAGTGAGAGACTGTGTGTTACCTTTGCGGGCGCCTCTATAATACTGATTGACCAACTTAGTTCAAGCATATTAGAAGATCATTAAATTAATGATTTGTTCAAATTGGAGACTGTATTTTAAAAATGTTTAGATATATAGCAAATCATAATTGGGGACTGTGTATTGCCCTTACATGTGGCTCTTATAATTCGTTATACTTGCAATATCCCTAATGGGTTACTTTATAGTAAAAAGCTTAAAGTGCATAGTGCTTTGTAACCGGGTCACGTGTTAAAACCAGAAGGTTGAACATCGAATTTCGTTTAACTCACAGTGTCCCAACTGGGTCACTTTATGGTAAAAAGGCTTAAAGTGCATAGTGCTTTGTAAACAGATCACATGTTAAAACCAAGGAGTTAAACATATTAACGAAATTGTCTCCAAAAATTGAGTTACCACTTATATAAAATGCGAAAATGCATGATAAGGTTGGTCTTAGTTTTAACAATCACATCAAATCTACTCACATTGCTAGACATCTTTGCGAAATTCACTGGTGTTAGATGGTGGCACGTTTAAACCTACAAATACAACACACTTTGTCTATAAATGCACATAGTTCTCTCATATTTACAAGTATTAATACAACAATGTGAAAAAACCTTTTAGAAAAGCTAGTAAGAAAAAAAGGGGAGCAAATACTGCAACCAGATACATTGACGTCTAATTTGTACTTAATGTACTAGAAACCTTAATTTTTGGCACAAAGAGTACAGAAATATGAATGTCTAAGAGACTTACTGTCAAAACCAAGGATAAACAAAGTGTATGGTTGATAAAAACTTGAACAGTGAGGAATAAATAAGAGAAGTTAAAAATACACCATATTTTCATATTTGCCAACTTATTCAAAATGTGTTTCTTTCATCTTTTGTGTGTCTGTTGTGGGACTACAGTCAGATTGATAGGGTCATGAATTCAGGATCCCAAAAATACATATAACTCTTTATCACGATTGTGACCTCCCAGGAACTTGGTATTGAAGTCCATTATGTATCTTGATTCCATTTGTCTCAATTTTCATAATCTGTCCCCACCTCTTGGGTGTACTCCCACTGAGTCAATGATGAAATATTTGAATGATCCAATATCACTCTGATGAATGTCCTCAAAATGTTTGGCGAGTGGATAGGACATGTCACTATTCTTGATTGCACGAAAATGCTGTAATATTCGTAACTTGGCTTCCAGTTTTGTGCTACCAATGTACCACAAATCACATACGCATGTAATCACACAGATTGTTTGATCTTAATTTCCTTTTTAGTCCGCAGATGTAAGAAAGTTTTGGTGTTCATTCCATAGCGACACGTTTTACATTTGGCACATGTATAGAATCCTGGTGATCTTTGTGTTAACCAGGTACTTGTACTCTGTTTTTTAGGTGACTGAAACATACTGGATGACAGTTTTGTTTGTATTGATGATGGCTTCCTGTAAGTTATTGTGGCATGTGAGGGCAAATGTGGACTAATGTCATGATCTCGCTTCAACAGATACCAATGCTTGTTCAAAATCTGTTTCGTTTCCTTAGCTCCAGAAGTGTCAGTGGTGATGAATCTAACAAGAGTCCTCATTCTGTTGTTCTTTTGTTTGTTCTCTATGCGAGCTCTATTTAGCTAGAATCATCTCCCGACTTTTATTTAAGCTACGGTCATAGGCTTTACTTATGATTCCTTTCTTGTATCCTCGCATTAGGAATCTTGCTGCAGTCGTTTTCGCATTGGTCTCCCACAATTCATTCTCACTGCAATTCCTTTTAATCCGTAAGAACTCACCATACGGGATGCTATTTTTAAGGCATTGTGGGTGAGCACTCGTTGCATGTAAAAGTGTATTGGTGCTTGTTTCTTTTCTATGTAACTCTGTGGTTATACTATTTCCAATAACTTTCCGTTTAATGTCTAAATAGACGATTTCCGACTTGTTGTGCTGTTCTGTGAATTTCATATTCTGATGATTTGATTCAAACTGTGAAAGAAACGTGTCCATTCATTTGCCGTTACATTCCAAATGATGAATAAATCATCAATGTATCTTTGCCATATAATTATTTTGTCTGTATGTTTCTTCTGGTTATCACTGGAAAAGAGTTCTTCCTCCCAAGCACCCATAAATAGATTTGCAAAGTTTGGGGCTACTGCTGTGCCCATTGCTGTTCCACAGATTTGATTGTAATATGTGGAATTAAACATAAAAGATTTGTGGGTGAAAATGAAGGACAGCATGTCCAAAAGCGTATGTGAGTGTTCTCAGTAACTTAGCGATCTGGTGGACAAAATTATTTTAACCACATCTATGCCTTTGGAATGTGAAATACAGGTGCATAGGGAGACTACATCCAATGTAACTAGAAGGAAGTCCGGTTGCCAAGGAATGTGTGCAATTTGGTTCAGAAATGCTGTTGTGTCCTTGGTGTATGAGGGTAAAGTTTCCACAAAAGGGAACAGATAATTATCTACGTATTTCAAGGAATTTTCTAGTAAGGAATCTATTGATGCTACAATGGGTATTGTTAGGAAAGATTTCGTAATTGTAGGGAATTTTCCTTCCATGTGGCAACCCCTAAACTTTTTGCTATTGTTTTTAACCTTGTTGTTGACTTTGCCAGAGAAGTACAGCCTTCTGCCGCACTTCTCTGGGCTTTCGCTCCTTTCTTACGGGGAAACTGACATGCCCTTAAGACAGTCAGTACCGGGGAACGTGGTTTCCCGTAGTTTCTTCTATCGTGTCGCAGCTTTAGTGCAACACGACACAAGAGGGCACTGTAAGCTAAGTTACAGCTCTCTTGGGTCTCTAGCCTTCTACAGGCCCTAGATACTCTTTTAGGATGGTATTTGATCGGTGCAAGTCATTCAGGGACTGGGCTGGTGGCAGCGATCGTTTTGTTTATTTTGAGCTCCTTTTGGCGTTCTGAGCACGTTTTTGCACTGAACCCAAAATGGTGGCCTGGCTCCCAAAATGGCCAGGCCGCGAGGCTCCTTTGTCCTGTCCACTGTCCGTCTTGCTCCCTTCACCTTCCCCAGGTCCGGCGACCCGGGGCCTTCCTTATTTGGGCATGTACTTTCCCGCGAAACGTGGTTGCTTTCGCGGGCTTCTACATGTCGTTTGTGTGCCTCCAGGGTGTGGGCTGGGATGTCTGGTCCCAATACACATCCTGGGTGCCAGAGAGTCTAGGGTGGTGTGAATGCCTGGGACCACCGTGGTCCGTGATTGGTCCACGTATGGTATGTGTTTTGATGAGCGGATCTCCCATTGGCTCCCCTCCGTTTTGGCGCGAAGGGAACCGTGGATAAGAGGGGGCTGGAAACACCACTACCATGTCGATCTCCTGAGTTCTCACGAACGAAGGAATACAGGAGCCAAGTATCCTGCAACTACGAGGCTGGACCGAGGAATCGCTGGTGACCCGCTGAAAGAATCCTCCTTTGCACTGCTGTCGTCCGGAGAGCCCCTGTCCTCCTTTGATCGAACCAGAAGGCCTGTACTGGTGCTTCGACCTTTGGAATAGCAGGAACAGCTATTCCCGGCATCTTCAACCATCTCCTGCCAAGTAAGCCTTCGGAAGCGTCTCTGGGCCATCCAGTTGACTGACCAGCTTACAAAGGAGTTTGGCTCTGCAACCGCCGCCAGGTTGTGTTGTATTGCGAGTCCTTGTCCCTCTCCCACGCTTCGTACGCTTGGCGTCCCCAGGTCTGAAGGGAGGAGGGTTCATTTGGCTCGAATACACACGGCCGCTCCGTTGTCCTGTGCGGCAACAAAACTGTGCCGGTTTCGTCGATTGGGACGTCTTTTTGCTCTACACGACTACAAAGCGTTCCCTGCTCTTCTGAACCTGCCAGCTGCTGAAACTATCGTGGAGAAGCCTGGGTCTGCTTGCTTCGGGGACCGGTGAGTAGTATATCTAGGATCTGGTCGCCCTCCTGCAGTATCCCATTGCTTTTCCCTGCTGTGTAAAAACAGCACCCTTTTGCCGCGCTCGCGCTCTGCTTCTGCCCGCTGTGGAGGCTGCGCTTGAGCTGCGGAACCTGTTCTTCTTCTGCTGTGCACTAACGTGAACCGCCTGACTTCCTCCGAAGAGCTTCCCCTTGTGCCCGTCGGCACCGGCGTGGCAGGTACTTTGAGCACAAGGCTCCACTCTTCGTAGGGCTCGGACTTCCATCTAGTTAGGTGCCTATGAAGGTGAACTGAGTCGAAAGCATTATCGCACTGCCTGTTTTCCTTCCCTGGCAGGTGGACTACATATTTCGTGCTTTAAACGCTTGCGACTGTGTATTTGTATATATATTGTGTTGATATGGTATGTGTTGGTTTAATATTGTGATATTGTGATTTTCTCGCTACGGTCATTATTTTAAAGGCCTTAAAATAAATGTGTATCTATTTTTGATATAACAACTGTTTGGAGTAGTTTGTCAGCGCTCTTGCTTTGTGTGCTCACTGCGGGCTTTCAGTCACCCTCACCCCTCTTGAGACCTAGTCTTGACCGCCGCGATCGCTACCTTGATTGGTCTGGCTTGTCCAGAGGTTACCCTGTTCCAAGTAATTAGGTTGGCCTTCTGAACTTCTGCGCCACCAGGACAGAGTTCAGAAATCCGTCTTAACAAATTGGTGTACAGCGGTGGGATACGACTGAAGGTATCCAGTGTTGCGCTCGAACTAAGGCATTTCAGGTTATTCCAAACAGTACACGTAGTGAATTGTTATAGTATAACTTTAAAAAGGCCATAGTCCTATCAAACAGTATGGAAACAAGTACGTTGTTAACTTTAAATGCTTCCAAATCAGAAACGCTGAAAAAGATGTGTGCGGAGAGAGGTGTTTCCTCTCAAGGCACGAAATTGGAAATGATCCAGAGAATCGTGGCGTGGCAGGAAGCGCAGCTTGACGCTATAACTTCCGAGGACAGTGCAGAAGGTGGTGGGGCTGCTCTCACTGGCAGAACCGACGGTTCTGCCGCTGCACTGATCCATCGCGACCACGAGGACAGGGAGGATGTAATGTCTAATGTTTCCTCTGCCAGTGCTGATGGGGAGGCTATGCTTGAATTCAAGAAGCAAGAGCTGCGGGTTAGGCAGCAGGAGCTTGAATTCAGCATAGCCAAACTAAAAATCGAACAGGCAGAAAAACAAAAAGACAGGGATCACCAGTTGGAACTGGCCAAGCTTCAGGTTGCAAATGGATCCAAGGGTCCTGGACATGGGTCTGGGGCCTCCTCTCATCCACGGTTTCCAAAAGATCTGCTCAGTGTGTATGAAGAGAGGAATGACATTATGGACTGGCTGAATGCGTTTGAGTATGCATGCGAGGTCCAGGAAGTTGACAATGCTGATAAGATTGCGTGGTTGCTCAGTAGACTGCCCCATTCTGGCTGTAGTGCCATTATGGAAATGTCGAAGGCTGAGCGGGCTGATTTCGCAATGTTAAAGCAGACTCTCATTTTAAAGTTTGGGAAGACTCCGGCCCAATATTTAAAGCGTTTTCGAGAGTATAAGAAAAAGGAAGGTGGTACTTGGGTATCTTATGTCGCTGAATCTTTGAAAAACTTAACTGGCTGGGTCGAAGGCTATAAGGTTTCTACCTTCGACGGCATGATAAATCTTGTCATGCTGGAACACATTTTTGCTTCTTCTTCCCCGGAGCTTAAGCAGCATTTGGCCGATTCGAAGGAGATAGATCCTAAGAAGCTGGCCATTGCAGCAGACTTATGGGTGTCACATCGAGTGTCCCATAAGGACAAAACTCATCCTGGTAAGCAGGAGGAGGGGAAAAAGTCCAAAGATATGGAGGGTGGGGAATCTGCTAAATCTTCTTCCCAAAAGGGCCACAAAAAGAAAAACAAGGGTAAGACACAAGAGAACTCACAGGGTAGTGGAGGTGCGCCTCCGAAACAGAACTCTGGTTACAATAAGCCTCCCTACGTAAACAGACCCACTGGGGCTTGTTTTTCTTGTGGAGCAACTGACCATGTGAAGGGGGATCCCCGTTGTAAGGTTAGACCTTTGGGGGTCCACTCCGCTAATCTGGCCTTCTCCTCCTACGAGGAAGAAGAGATTACAGGAGCATCCTTCTCCTCGGACTCATTTCCCAGCGGAATAGAGGCCGAGGTAGTTTTAGTGTCCCTGGGTTCCTGGGAGCCTAAAGTCGCAGAGGCGTATGCTAGGATTCCGGATAATACCAAGCACTACTTTAAAGACAGTGTGCTGATCAATGGAGTGGATACTCCAGCTCTTAGGGATAGTGGGTGCAGTCGAACTGTAGTGGATTCTACCTTGGTAGACTCAGAGGAAGTTGCCAGAGCTACTCTGATGCCCACTAAGTTGGCTGACGGCCCCCTCCGTATGTTTCCCGTGATCCCTGTTAATCTAACTTTAACTGGTACAGCTGTCAGGATTCCAGTGAGCATTCAGAGAAACGTCCCGGGAAAGGTCTTATTAGGTAATGATCTCAGAGCTTTAGGGCTCGTAGGAGACACTGCCGAACGACCCTACACACGGTCTCAAGCACGGGCGGCATTGGCCAAGTCCAATACGCCGCCCCAGCCGAAGGGGCAACCCAAGGCGAAAGGAGTCTACAAGTCAAGACGGGGGAAAGAGAATATTCCCCCGAGCTCGCCTACCACTGCGGTGGAGGAAGTTGGTCAATCGCCCGAGCCTGACGAGGAGGTGGCGATGCCTGAAGTATTCGACCCCAACGATCATCCTGAACTAAAAGACTTGTTAGTTGAAGGAGGTCCTGATAGGGACGAATTCAGTAAAGGCCAACGTGAGTGCCCATCTCTGGAAGGCCTAAGGAGACAGGCCTGCTCCCAGCTTGAGGGTGAACCTCCTGGGAAGCATAGGATGTATTGGGAAGGTGGACTCCTGTATAGTGAGCCCACAGAGTCTACAGAAGGAGACCATAGGAGGTTGGTGGTTCCCCTTGCTGTTAGACCCTTCCTCCTGCAGTTGGCGCATGAAGTTCCCCTTGCTGGTCACCTTGGTATGAAGAGGACCAAGCAAAGGTTATCCATGCACTTCTACTGGCCCAAGATGGGGGTGCAAGTAGAAAGTCACTGCAGGAGTTGCGCCTCCTGCCAGTTGTCTGGTAAGGTTGGCGCGACAATCCAAGCTCCGTTGGTACCGCTCCCAGTTGTGGGGGTACCATTTGAAAGGGTAGGGATCGACATCGTCGGTCCCCTTGACCCGCAAACATCCTCGGGCAATAGGTTTATCCTGGTGCTGGTCGACCATGCAACCAGGTATCCTGAGGCCATCCCATTAAAAACTGTAACTGCCAAGTCAGTTGCAAAAGCTTTACTCGGCATATTTACTAGGGTTGGCTTCCCTAAAGAAGTTGTGTCAGATCGTGGCAGCAACTTTATGTCGAAGTATATGCAGGCTATGTGGAAAGAATGTGGGGTCACCTACAAGTTCTCTTCTGCATACCACCCCCAGACCAATGGTCTGGTGGAACGTTTCAACAGAACGTTAAAGAGCATGATTGGGGCTCTGGAGGAGCCCCAGAGAAGAAAATGGGATCTTCTTTTACCATGCTTACTGTTTGCCTACCGAGAGGTACCACAGGAGGGTGTTGGCTTCAGCCCCTTCGAACTTCTGTTCGGTCATCCCGTACGGGGACCCTTAGCCATTGTCAAGGAGGGATGGGAGATGCCCACTCCCCCTGTTACTACCAATGTAGTTGACTATGTGCTAGGGCTCAGAAAACGGATGGTACTTCTGATGGGCTTGGCTAGTGATAAGTTGAAGGCAGGGCAAGCGCTGGTGAAACATTGGTACGACCAGAAAGCTTCCCTCATCAACTTTACACCTGGTCAGCAAGTCCTGATCATGAATCCAATAAGGCCTCGCGCTTTACAGGACAAATGGTCAGGCCCTTACACAGTGGTGGAGCCCCTGGGTGAGGTAAACTATTTAGTGGACCTTGGAAGGCCTGGACAGGCTCCAAAAGTGTTCCACGTAAATAGGCTGAAGGCTTTCGTCCCAAGAGTCGAAATCGCAGCACTGCTACTGGCGTCAGACGTTGAGGAAGAGGAGTCAGAACCTCTCCCCGACCTGTTCCAGGGCGGTCCTTCAGATAGCTCCGTTGAGGGTGTCCGAGTGGCCCCTCACCTGACTTCTGATCAGCAGGCTGAGGTGAAAAGTTTGCTTAGGCAGTTTTCCCCCCTGTTTTCACAGTCCCCTGGTTTGACACCTTGGTGCAAACATAACATTGACACAGGAGACAGTGTACCTACCAAAAGTAGGGGATACAGGATGTCAGATAAAGTACGGTCTTATATTAAGACCGAGGTCAACAAGATGTTAGACCTTGGGGTGATTGAACCCTCTAGTAGTCCTTGGTCCAGTCCTGTGGTTCTGGTTCCAAAGGCAGGCACTTCTGAATTGAGGTTCTGCGTGGATTACAGGGCTCTGAATGCTGTCACCAAGACAGATGCCCACCCCTTGCCTCGAACAGATGAGCTGGTGGATACTTTGGGTGCCTCCAAGTACCTCAGCACGTTTGACCTTACTGCTGGCTATTGGCAAATAGCTTTAGCAGAACATGCCAGGGAGAAGACAGCATTTTCGACGCCAGACGGCCTTTACCAATTCCGGGTAATGCCGTTCGGGTTGAAGAATGCACCTGCCACTTTCCAGAGGCTTGTGAATCATGTGTTGAATGGGTTGGACGAATTCTGCCTTCCATATCTGGACGATATAGCAGTTTTCAGTGCCTCCTGGGAAGACCATGTGAAACACCTCAGGATTGTGCTCCAGGCTCTTCAGAAAGCCCACTTGACCATAAAGGCGAGTAAATGCCAGATTGGACAAGGCTCAGTGGTTTACCTTGGACATGAAGTAGGTGGAGGGAGGATACAGCCTCTACCCAGTAAAGTACAAGCAGTACAAGACTGGCCTACCCCCACTACGCAAACCCAAGTGAGAGCCTTTTTAGGACTCACGGGGTATTATCGCAATTTTGTGGCAGACTATGGCACCATAGCTGCTCCTCTGACTGCCCTCACAACTCCGAAGAAACCCAAGAAGGTAACTTGGACCGACGAGTGTGAGAAGGCCTTCAATGGCTTAAAAGACTCCTTGTGCCAGGCCCCTGTCCTAAGGGCCCCTGATTATCAAAGACCTTTTATCGTGCAGACGGATGCCTCTGACACTGGGATAGGAGCTGTACTATCACAAGTAGATGAGAAGGGTAAGGAACACCCTATCGGTTTTATTAGTCGCCAGCTTAAGGACAGAGAGCTCAGGTGGTCCACGGTAGAGAAAGAATGTTTCTCTGTTGTGTGGGCCCTAAGGAAGCTGAGGCCCTACCTCTATGGGACCCACTTCACTGTGCAGACTGACCATAAGCCGTTAAAGTGGCTAATGAACATGAAGGGGGAGAATCCAAAGTTGCTTAGGTGGTCCATAAGTCTTCAAGGCTTCGACTTCACTATTGAGCATAGACCAGGTGTCCAACATAGCAATGCTGATGGGTTGTCCAGAATGTTTAACCGACCTGAACAAGAGACTCATCCAGGGGTGGATTAGTTCCCCCTGTCCATAGTCTGGGAGGGGCGAGTGTTAGGAAAGATTTCGTAATTGTAGGGAATTTTCCTTCCATGTGGCAACCCCTAAACTTTTTGCTATTGTTTTTAACCTTGTTGTTGACTTTGCCAGAGAAGTACAGCCTTCTGCCGCACTTCTCTGGGCTTTCGCTCCTTTCTTACGGGGAAACTGACATGCCCTTAAGACAGTCAGTACCGGGGAACGTGGTTTCCCGTAGTTTCTTCTATCGTGTCGCAGCTTTAGTGCAACACGACACAAGAGGGCACTGTAAGCTAAGTTACAGCTCTCTTGGGTCTCTAGCCTTCTACAGGCCCTAGATACTCTTTTAGGATGGTATTTGATCGGTGCAAGTCATTCAGGGACTGGGCTGGTGGCAGCGATCGTTTTGTTTATTTTGAGCTCCTTTTGGCGTTCTGAGCACGTTTTTGCACTGAACCCAAAATGGTGGCCTGGCTCCCAAAATGGCCAGGCCGCGAGGCTCCTTTGTCCTGTCCACTGTCCGTCTTGCTCCCTTCACCTTCCCCAGGTCCGGCGACCCGGGGCCTTCCTTATTTGGGCATGTACTTTCCCGCGAAACGTGGTTGCTTTCGCGGGCTTCTACATGTCGTTTGTGTGCCTCCAGGGTGTGGGCTGGGATGTCTGGTCCCAATACACATCCTGGGTGCCAGAGAGTCTAGGGTGGTGTGAATGCCTGGGACCACCGTGGTCCGTGATTGGTCCACGTATGGTATGTGTTTTGATGAGCGGATCTCCCATTGGCTCCCCTCCATTTTGGCGCGAAGGGAACCGTGGATAAGAGGGGGCTGGAAACACCACTACCATGTCGATCTCCTGAGTTCTCACGAACGAAGGAATACAGGAGCCAAGTATCCTGCAACTACGAGGCTGGACCGAGGAATCGCTGGTGACCCGCTGAAGGAATCCTCCTTTGCACTGCTGTCGTCCGGAGAGCCCCTGTCCTCCTTTGATCGAACCAGAAGGCCTGTACTGGTGCTTCGACCTTTGGAATAGCAGGAACAGCTATTCCCGGCATCTTCAACCATCTCCTGCCAAGTAAGCCTTCGGAAGCGTCTCTGGGCCATCCAGTTGACTGACCAGCTTACAAAGGAGTTTGGCTCTGCAACCGCCGCCAGGTTGTGTTGTATTGCGAGTCCTTGTCCCTCTCCCACGCTTCGTACGCTTGGCGTCCCCAGGTCTGAAGGGAGGAGGGTTCATTTGGCTCGAATACACACGGCCGCTCCGTTGTCCTGTGCGGCAACAAAACTGTGCCGGTTTCGTCGATTGGGACGTCTTTTTGCTCTACACGACTACAAAGCGTTCCCTGCTCTTCTGAACCTGCCAGCTGCTGAAACTATCGTGGAGAAGCCTGGGTCTGCTTGCTTCGGGGACCGGTGAGTAGTATATCTAGGATCTGGTCGCCCTCCTGCAGTATCCCATTGCTTTTCCCTGCTGTGTAAAAACAGCACCCTTTTGCCGCGCTCGCGCTCTGCTTCTGCCCGCTGTGGAGGCTGCGCTTGAGCTGCGGAACCTGTTCTTCTTCTGCTGTGCACTAACGTGAACCGCCTGACTTCCTCCGAAGAGCTTCCCCTTGTGCCCGTCGGCACCGGCGTGGCAGGTACTTTGAGCACAAGGCTCCACTCTTCGTAGGGCTCGGACTTCCATCTAGTTAGGTGCCTATGAAGGTGAACTGAGTCGAAAGCATTATCGCACTGCCTGTTTTCCTTCCCTGGCAGGTGGACTACATATTTCGTGCTTTAAACGCTTGCGACTGTGTATTTGTATATATATTGTGTTGATATGGTATGTGTTGGTTTAATATTGTGATATTGTGATTTTCTCGCTACGGTCATTATTTTAAAGGCCTTAAAATAAATGTGTATCTATTTTTGATATAACAACTGTTTGGAGTAGTTTGTCAGCGCTCTTGCTTTGTGTGCTCACTGCGGGCTTTCAGTCACCCTCACCCCTCTTGAGACCTAGTCTTGACCGCCGCGATCGCTACCTTGATTGGTCTGGCTTGTCCAGAGGTTACCCTGTTCCAAGTAATTAGGTTGGCCTTCTGAACTTCTGCGCCACCAGGACAGAGTTCAGAAATCCGTCTTAACAGGTATTCCTGTAGGTTGGGAAATTGATTTATGAATTTTAGGAATGAAACCTATGATAGGAGTCTTCGGGTCGTTTTTGGTTAGAAATTGTTTCTCTTTGATTGTACCATTTGTCCAACATAGTATCATACTGCACTTTGTATTCAGGATACGGATCACTAGGTAATCTGGCATAGCTACTGGTGTCTTTCAGTTGTCTTTATGCCTCCCTCTGATAATCCTTGGTGTTAAGGACTACAACATTGCCACCTTTATTCGAGGATCTTATTCTAATAGAGTTGTCTGCTTGTTAATTTTCCATGGCTTTGTGTTGTAGTTTGGTTAGATGATATTTTAATTTGACAGTTCCAGGCCCAACCACCCATTTCTTGAGGTCATCCTCATATAGGGCCTTAAATGTGCCTGTGTTACACTCACACAACCTGCTTGCTTACCATCCTCCTGGAACAGATCTGCACTCCATGGTATCTGTCTCTATATAGATTCATGGTCGAACTTACTCCATCCCTTTTTCCCAATTCTCGAAATAAAATGAAAAGTTTGACACTGTAAATTTGAGTTTTCCTCAAATTGGTTCGCCGTGCTTAGGTAAGCAAGCCGCTATTATTATTTGTCTATGATTTGATGATTTGATGATTTCAAGTTCGGATCCTTGCACTAATAACCCAGACTTTAATAGCGGTTAATGAGATGAGTCACATTGACTTGGTGAATGCCACATTTGCAATTAATTTGGGTGAATAACATGGGGTTTCAGCGCCTTACAAAACACTAATTATTTTCAATTCGCCTTAAAAAGAATCCATTACACGTCAAATATTTACAAAAACACACAGTACCCACATATGTTGGAGCCTGGCAGACTCTTAGATGCTTTGTTTTTATAATACAAGGACGAACAACATCAGAAATAAAAAAATAAAAAAACTTTAACAATCAGAGAGGTTGAAAAAAATGTTGGTTTAACTTAACTCAATGCTGAGGAGAAAAATGTTTTTTGTTTGTTTTTAAATTGCTTTTATATGAAGATAAATAGCTTGGCCTTGGGAAAAGTAATCAGAAATAGGGCACAGATTGTGCGTTCCAAATCAGCTCCCCAATGCAAATCAAACGCCACTCTTCATTTAAAAGCAATATGTCGCGTGCTTGCTCAAATTACATTGCATTTCAAATGCTCTTTTCTTTTTACCCGAAGTACAAACAGGGTCTTTATACAGCATGCCACTTTTGAATTGTCCATGATTACCAACAAACTATATTTCTCTCGCCCGGCCTTTATAGAAAAATGCCACCAATACATAAAGTCGAATCTAGGCGTATGTAGATTTTCTGTGATAATCCTCGCAATGTTTTTTTAATAATTACATGCAACAGTTTAGAGTGATATCATGCTTTGTTAGCTAATGTTATGCTTTGCTAAAATATATAATGTTTGTTGTTTTTTATGTTATTTTGTCTTCTATAGCTCAGCTTCTGACTTTTTTGTGGTCGCTTGGCACTTGCGGCCCTGCAAGAGAGTAGGTTTTGTTGAACTAGTCAATTGAGAGAGGATAGGGAAAGTTTGATTTGCTCTTGTTTTTGACAAATACATATTCAGAAAGAACCTGGCCACATGGTAAGCGCTTCTAAGGGCCTAATTCACAGAAATGTTGGAGCGGGGCAACGGCACTTTGAGCAAAAAAGTGCACTTTGTGTCACACAAAATTCAATTAGCTGAACCATAGATTGAACTTTGCACAGGGTTTTTCCCTACTTAGCGCTGTGCTGAGCGCTTTGCCTAGGCCCAGCACAAAGAAAGAAACAGTGGGTGGAACATGCATATTCCCCATTTTTTGCGCAAAATTGGGACTAACGAGGTATAACATGGGTGTGTTGAGGGACCTGCTGCTCAAACAACACGCCCAATTAAGCACAAACATAACCCAATTCATGGATTCCAAAGGCAAACGCAATCCTCGCGATCTTACTTACAAATGATACATGACACAACATACAAAGCACAAACAAATGTACCTATAAAAGCGTGCAATACTCACCATTACAAACTAGGACTTCCACGATGAACCCTGCTTTAGTGGCAGTGATTATTCAAGGAAGAAGGAAGAGGATGAGGAGGAGGATGGTGAGGCCCAGGATTTTCCATCCACACTCAAGCTATTTGGGATGCCGGATGAGGAGGTTTATGCAAGGTACAGATTCCCTACCCATGTCATCCTGGACCTGGTCAGGGAGTGGGAGAATGAACTTGCATCACCCACCATCTGCTTCCATGCACTCACACCCCTGGAGAAGGTGCTGACAGCCCTACATTTTTTGCTACAGGCTTATTCCAGCACACCTCTGCCATTGCTGCGTGCATATCGCAGCCCACTTAATCCTAGTGCTTACCCCAGGTATTGCGCTGCAAAAAATCACGTGTGTATAGGCACATATACATGTCACACACACAGCGGGCAAGGCAGAGAGTACACCAGGAGTTTTATGCATTGCTCACTTCCCACGGGTAAGGTTAGTCATTGACTGTACACATTTTGCGCTACAGCCCCCCTGCCCCGATAGAGCAAGCGCATGTTCAGAGGCGGTCGCAGGCCCCGCAGGGGGAGCTCGAGGGATGTCCCACATAGCGGGATGCCCCTCTGGCTGCCCCCCTTCTCTCCACTGCACTTCCCCACAACCCATCGAGGAGGCAGGGTTTGGCCGTCTCCGGGGCGGGCACTTCCGGCCCACCCTGGGGACCGCATATAAGGTGGAGGGGGACTGGAACAAAGTCTCTTTCCAGTCCCCCAGCCGGATTTCATTGTTTGTTGGTTCATCAAGAAGTTTGCTGGACTTGCAGTATTTAGGTATAATTTGGAAATGCCCCCAAGGCGGTGCACAGACAGAGGTCGGGCGGACATTATTCTCCAGTTCTGGTGTCTGTCGCCAGCGGTTGGGGGCCCGGTGGTTGCCTCGTGGTTTCCCATTCAGGCAGGGGGATGGAGAGAGGGGCTGCGTCTGCGTATCGCATTTAGGGGGATTATGTAACAGAGGGCTATCAGTGTTCCTTGAGGTGCTTCATCGTCCCCAGTACAGAATGGGCAGGTTCATTGTTTTAACTGTAATAACTTTGCAGCATGTGCACGGTTGTATGCTCAAAAGGGAAATGTTTTTACCATTTCTTTTTCCACGGTTGGCCGCCACGCCATGCAGTAAGTTATTGTTTGCTAGATTCTAAAGTTAAAATGGCTTGGCTCTATTTATCGCTTTATGCTGCGGCAGGCGGCCTCCTTACCATGTTTATTACGGTAATTTATGGATGGCTCAGGGTTGTCTGACGGCTGTTGTAGTGTTTAAACATCGATGGTTTTCTATTTTATGTACAATGTTTAAATAAGATGGCTTGATTTAATTTGTTTGCACTGCATGTGGGTTTGGATGCCCACATGACAACGCTTTTCCATTCAGGGTCGGCCACGGTACAGCATGGCCGCATACCACATGGCCGGGCCCTTTTTGAATCGGTTTCAACATAAGCTCGGTTGTAGGCCCACATGAGAATGTTTGTCCATTATGCTTTCCACCATCGGCTGCCACACCACGTGGGGACTGACTATTACGATATTCTTTGTTTAATTGGATGCTAAAGTTTCAATGCTAAGATCGGTTGCCGTAACAGGTGCAATACTGCATTGTGTGGAGTAGGGGCTACTGTACAGAAGCTATGTGTAGGCGCAACGTTTTTCATTGTTCTGGACATAAACAGGCCGATTCATGGAATCAACGTGTGCCGAAAAAACGGCGCACGCGTGCAAAAACATGCGATTCGCCGTGAAATAGCGAAAATCGCAGTGCAAGTGCGATTATCGCAGTGCAAGTGCGATTATCGTACAGAAAACATTGCACATCAATTCATGGAAGTCCGTGCACGCGCAAAATGTGGGATGTGCGCTGAAAAAGTGCGCGGCGCACGCTGGCGCACGCTGGCGCACAGGTCATTGAACGCCGTGCGATAAGGCCACAGCGAATTCGCACATAGCGCGGCGCACATAACAAAAGTAGGCGTAACACGGGGCGTCACACGCAGAATGGGGAACAACTCGTGAAAATGTGGGCGTCACGGGGGAAGTACAGGAGGCAAGTGCGCAGAACGCCCACACGCTCGCCTACAACACGTATTCATGGAATCGAATAGGGAAAAACAGCGCACGGCCAAAGACGCGCACAGGCCCATACATGTCCGCCACACGAAAGCAGACGGTAGCGTCCCTGCGCAGGAAAAAAATGTGTGCCAAAGTCCTACACACGCGAGAAGGCCCACACGCGATCGGGCCTGGGGGAGCGTGTGCGTGTATTACAGAGGTGCGCGAGAAGTTTCACACGCGATCGGGCCTGGGGGAGCGTGTGCGTGTATTCCAAAGGTGCGTGAGAAGTTCCACACGCGATTGGCCTGGGCGCGTGTATTCCAGAGGTGCGCGAGAAGTTTCACATGCGATTGGGCTGCGTGCGGGTATTCCAGGGGTGCGCGCAAAGTTTTACACGCGATCTGGCCTGGGGGAGCGTGTGCGTATATTTCAGGGGCTCGCGGGTGGTTTTACACGCGATCGGGCCTGGGGGAGCAGGGTACCACTCACCGTCTGCCTTGCGTGTAGAAGAACGCGTAGCCAACACCCACCTGCTCTGAAGTAATAGTGTGTGAACCCCAACGCCTGCAAGACACATGCACCGCACCCCACGAAAAGCAACGCCCGTGCGCGATACGTCACAGACACGCATACGCGCTAAGGGCCTTTGGTCCAATGGAATCGCGTATGCGTGCTGACGCGCTTACGCGCTAAGGGCCTTTCCTCGATTCACACGCTGACGTGCAGAATTTTCACATGCCAAATCACTCCGTATCAAGCTGGCCACGCGTAAGCACACGGAAGACCACGCTCCTGCCCAAAAGGCTGAATTACTGCCCCCCAGAGCCCCGAGCAGCCTCCCACGAGCCATCTGCTGCTGCCTGCCTGCTGCCACCGTGCCCTGCCATTTGGTGCCTGCACATCAGCCATCTGCAGGGGTCCAGTTGCTGTGTCCACCCCTGCTGGAACAGAACACTCCCGAGTGGGATACCATCACTCCACAGCCCAGCCCCATGACCCAGTTGCCCACCCACGCCTGCCTCGGGGGTCGCCATGTCGGGGCAAACACCATCCGAGACCACTGGCGACCCTCAGCCAGAGGGGCAGAGGGCCACCAGCTTCAGTCAGAAGGAAGTTGGTGTCCTGGTGGAGCTTGTCCTGGGGCATTATGATGCCCTCTTCGGATCACCACGCGCCGACAAGGAAGGACGGGACAGGATCTGGGACGACTTTGTGGTTGCCATCAACGCGGAGAGGGCGGCAACCCGCAACATCAAGCAAGTCAAGAAGCGCTGGGAGGACTTCAGGTCCAGGACCCTCATAAAGGCCCGCCGCCTCGTGGAGGGGGGCCGGGGCAGCATGAGTACCATCCAGCTGAGGGTCCTAGAACGCGTACGCCCAGCGCTCCATGCCCAGATCCTTGAGAGGCAGACCCGTCTGGAGTCGGGCGATAAGTGGCCAAGCATTGCTGTGTGAGACAGGGCATGTTGCAGCGTGCTGGTTGTCTGATACTTGCCTGTATGTGTGACATAGGCCATGTACGCATGTGTGTGTGCAGGGACATCATGGTCATGCATGTGAGACCAGTAATGTGTGAAGCACACGGTTGGTGTATGTGTTGAAATGTAACATGGGGAGCCCTATGCGGAATGGACACATGAGAGCATGCCAGTCTCTGTTCCTGGACATGGGTGTGGGTGAGGGATGGGTGCTGATGCCATGTACATGTATGGTGTCCATGTCTGTGTTTCTGACCTGCGTGTCTGTGACTTGTGCATGCCATGGATGCATGACACATGTCTGTGACAATGTTCAGATTCACTGATGCAGCCTAGTTATCCTTGCATCCACTGTGTCTGGGGTGTACGAATCCAGATGGATAAAAGTACGTTGAAGTGTGTGCATGTGATAGGCATGACCCATGATGCATGTGAGTCCAAAAACAACATTGTATGCTTCAAGAGTCCCTTGGACATGTTTGCTTATGTCCATAGCATGCGCCATGCCTGTTACTGCATGTGTTTTGCCTGCACTGACCCATGTGTTGTGGAGGGACATGATGGAAGTGATCTTTGACAGTGCCACTCATCTGCTATTGCTTCCTGTCTAGGGGACCATTGTACAGTACCCTGATGCTTGTGTTCTATGTCTCCCTCTACACAGCGCACAGTGAAGAAGAGGGCGGAGACGGCGCTGTGGAGCTAAGCGGCGGGGATGCCCCCACGGCTGCAGCGGAAGGGGTGGGTGAGCCCCCACAGGGGCTTGCAATGGCGGAAGACGGTGTGGAGCCATCCAGGTTGGTGGTTTCCACAGAGGAGGAGGAGGCCGCTACTGAGCCGCACATGGAGCCTGGTGGGGACATCCCTGCTGGTGCAAGTGGTGCAGTCCAGGGGCAGGGGCAGGAGGCAGCACAGGTCGCCGTGGAGGTGCCTGTGCATGTCACTGTCCCTGACACTGTGACTGCACCACCATGCACCAGCAGGGATGCCCCATCCCAGGCCCATCCGCAGGTAGGGGGGATGTCCATGTCATCTGACTCCCCTCCACCTGCAGACGAGGGGACCCCTGGCCGTATGGAGAAGGTCCTGATTGGTGTCGCGTTGCGCATGGCTGTCATTCATGATGAGGTGCATGCTTCCCGGGGGGAGCACGCACGTCATCACGAAGAGCACCGTGCCAACGTGGCCCAGTTGGGAGCGGTCATGGTCGGGGGTCTCGTACATGTGTCGGGCACTCTGGCGACCATCTCCTCCTCTGTGGAGGCTATGCGCCAGTCGTAATCCATGCCGTCTTCCGGCCCAGATGCCACCAGGGCCCCCTGTGGACCTGCCCCGACCAATGCAGCCACCTCGGGGGGGATCCCATCCCTGCCACAGTCGGGAGTCGGAGGTCCAGCAGGGGTGGACACACCATCAACTGGACCCCAGCAGATGGAGGATGTGACGGCATCATCGGGCAGGGCACGTGCACGACGGCGTAAGTGGTTTCCATCAGCCTGGATGCCATCGTGCTGGCACAGGCAGTTGCGTCGGAGGCAGCAGCAGGCTCACCGTGGGAGGCATCATGGCTCGGGGCCATCAACATCAGGGGTGCAGGCATCGGCCGGAGGGCAGGAGAACCCTGGAATGGGAGTGGCTCCGTGTGGGAGCGGTTGTGCCAGCAGATAGGTGCGGAGCGGCAGCGGGCAGAGGAGGAACGGCTCACAATGGTCAGGGCGGAGGACTCCATGCAGAGGGCGCTGAGGCGGGCTGAGTGCCTCGAGGGTCTTCGCAGGGAGTTGGAGCTAGACACTGCATTATCCCTGCGGGACCTCGGGGCCAGGGAACATGCCGGCCTCCAAGCCATTGAACAGGAGTTCGATGATGCCCTGGCCCATGACAACAACCAGTGAGCCGTCGGACTAGCCCGCTGCCCTTGTAAATAGTTATGTAGTTAGTGTTAGGTTTCCTTTGCTTTTTTATTTATTTTGGACCTTTTGGACAATGGGCCACATTTTTGTATATAGTTTTATTTTATTAAGTAGTATTTTTATGTAGGTTTCATTTCTTCAGTTGGGATCATGGACCCTGGTTTGTTTATCTGTATATAGTTGACTGTTGGATTTTTTTTTTTTTTGATTTACCCATGGAGCAATGGTTTTCGGTTTTGTTTTTACCTTGGATTTACTTTCTTGAACTGTGACTTTGGACACCTTTCCTTTGGATTATGATTTGTCGTTTTTCATTATTTTACGGACCTGCTGCTTTTGGTTTTTGATTCCCATTGTCATTTGTTTATTTTTTATTCCATTTATGCTGTTTTTAATACATTTTTTTCATCAAACTTCAATGTGTAGTATCATCTCATTGGTATCATGCATATCCTGATATGGGTTTTGAGATTCACTGACACCCATTGGGTGTATGTGAGGGCCATGTGTTCATTTCCAAACTTGCTATTGGGGTTCTATCATGTCATTGCCATTTCTAAGTGGGTGGATGCAGTACTCGAGGTGGTGTTTTGCATTTGGAGGCTGACCATAAGGGCCAGGGACATGTTGGCTGGGGGACATGTGTGGGGGCCTGCTGGCAGGTGCCCCGCAATGCTGGGGGGTGGGGGTGCAGGGGGACATGAGTGGGACATGAGTGGGGGCCTGCTGGCAGGTGCCCCGCAATGCTGGGGGGTGGGGGTGCAGGGGGACATGAGTGGGACATGAGTGGGGGCCTGCTGGCAGGTGCCCCGCAATGCTGGGGGGTGGGGGTGCAGGGGGGCATGAGTGGGGGCCCTAATGGCAGGTGCCCCGCAATGCTGGGGGTGGGGGTGCAAGGGGACATGAGTTGGTGATCAGTAGTGCAAGGAGACATGTGCCTTTGCTGGGGGGCATGCCCATGTTGGGTGGGCTGCCTGCGGGACATGACCAGGGATGCAGGGTAGTCCCCTGTGGTGTGGGCTGCCTGCAGGGGCCGTGGAGGGTGTACAGGGGACACCTGGGAGGACCCACACTGCCAAATCACACGTAGGACTCCCCGGCACCCCTGAAATACACCTACCCTGCTGAAATCGTGTGTGAAAATTCTTGCGCACCCCTGAAATACATGTACCCTTCTGAAATCGCGTGTGAAAATTCTCGCGCACCTCTGAAATACATGCACACGCTCCCCCAGGCCCGATCGCGTGTGAAACCACCCGCGAGCCCCTGAAATACACGCGCCCAGGCCAATCGCGTGTGGAACTTCTCGCGCACCTCTGAAATACACGCGCCCAGGCCAATCGCGTGTGGAACTTCTCCCACTCCTCTGAAATACATGCACACGCTCCCCCAGGCCAGATCGCGTGTGAAACCACCCGCGAGCCCCTGAAATACACGCGCCCAGGCCAATCGCGTGTGGAACTTCTCGCGCACCTCTGAAATACACGCGCCCAGGCCAATCGCGTGTGGAACTTCTCGCGCACCTCTGAAATACACGCGCCCAGGCCAATCGCGTGTGGAACTTCTCACGCACCTCTGAAATACACGCACACGCTCCCTCAGGCCCGATTGCGTGTGAAACCACCCGCGAGCCCCTGAAATACACACGCCCAGGCCAATCGCGTGTGGAACTTCTTGCGCACCCCTGAAATACACGCACACGCTCCACCAGGCCCGATCGCGTGTGGAACTTCTCGCGCACCTCTGAAATACACGCACACGCTCCCCCAGGCCCGATCGCGTGTGAAACCACCCACGAGCCCGTGAAATACACGCGCCCAGGCCAATCGCGTGTGGAACTTCTTGCGCACCTCTGAAATACACGCGCCCAGGCCAATCGCGTGTGGAACTTCTCGCGCACCCCTGAAATACACGCACACGCTCCCCCAGGCCCGATCGCGTGTGGAACTTCTCGCGCACCTCTGAAATACACGCGCCCAGGCCAATCGCGTGTGGAACTTCTCGCGCACCCCTGAAATACACGCACACGCTCCCCCAGGCCCGATCGCGTGTGGAACTTCTCGCGCACCTCTGAAATACACGCGCCTAGGCCAATCGCGTGTGGAACTTCTCGCGCACCCCTGAAATACACGCACACGCTCCCCCAGGCCCGATCGCGTGTGGAACTTCTCGCGCACCTCTGAAATACACGCGCCCAGGCCAATCGCGTGTGGAACTTCTCACGCACCCCTGAAATACACGCACCCAGGCCAATCGCGTGTGGAACTTCTCGCGCACCCCTGAAATACACGCGCCCAGGCCATTCGCGTGTGGAACTTCTCACGCACCCCTGAAATACACACGCCCAGGCCATTCGCGTGTGGAACTTCTCGCGCACCCCTGAAATACACGCACCCAGGCCATTCGTGTGTAATACTTCTCGCGCACCCCTGAAGTACACGCACCCAGGACATTCGCGTGTAATACTTCTCGCGCACCCCTGAAATACACGCACACGCTCCCCCAGGCCAGATCGCGTGTGAAACTTCTCGCGCACGCGTTTTCCCGACACCCGTAATACGCGTTCCCCGCTTTGCGTTTGCTGTTTGCCAGTCCAGTAAACTGGTACAGGGTTGGCGCAGCCCTTTGCGGTGGTTTTGCGATATTGATGGCTTTTCCTTGCGCGAGGGCGTTCTTGGGGGCGTAACTGGCGCTGCTGCAGGGTCGCTGCGCCACGTCTGCTTTTGGAGGTGAGAATCCATGAATACGCTGTGCGCGGAAATTGATTTTATCGCACGCGGCTGGCGCAGACATTCGCACGGGCACGCTGTGCGCCAGCCGCGTGAGACACTTTTGAGAGGAATTACATAAATCGGCATGAAAATGTGCCCAGGGTTGGCCGCTGTGTCTCGGGGGGCGGTGTTGAGGTTCGCAAAGTCATTTGCCCGTTATATATTTCGCCATGGGTTGTGGTACTCTCCTCTTGCGGACGCAGTTAATTTGCTCCGAAACATGATTGATGTCCAGGAAAACAGGTGCATTGGTCACTATGTGGCGCACCTATAATTAGAGTTGGATTGAATAAGATTAAGCCTATATGGAAATCAGGCACATTTTTAGCATGGCGGGTCTATCCGTAGCATGACATGCCGCAGTTTTGTGTTATTGTACAGTTTGGAAGTAAAGCGCCGCAGGGTTTCTTGTTGGAATGTTTGAAGCAAGTTCAGAACATGTGTGCATGCTAAGGTTGAGCAGGCTTACACATAGGGTCGGTGCCTCTTTCCCTTGCAGGTCCACTTGTTTTGAGTTCCACTCTTGGCCCCTTGCCGGGCAAGATATTACGGTTACTGTGTAAGGCGCTGTAATTTAGTAACTGGCTTTATCCATATTGTTTGCATGGTTGGCTGCCTCACCACGTGGGGATCGACTGCTTTGCATGTATTCTTCGTTTGCACCCATGGATGGACATTGGGTGACTTGGGGGCATTGTGTACTATTTTTGGGTTGGGGATTTACTGTTTTTAAGTCATTTTTTGTTGCTTTCAATGTTAACACCGGACAAGTACCGCATGGTAATGTTGATTTGTTGACTAAGATTGTTAACCAAGACTGCTGTGTAGGAATGCTCGTTTTGCTTGGGATAAACTTAAGGAAGGGAAAGTGTGGGGAATGGCCACTGTACCACGTGCGGCAAAAATCCCAATTACTTATTTAAAACAGCATAATTCGGGGGGTGTCCTGCGTTTCACCAAGGCCTTAACGCCACCAATAGGCCATAGGGGGTTCAAAGTGGCACTACTTGCACGATGTTGCGATGGAAATTCAGTGCAGCACCGGCACTTTAGATATATTTCCTAGATTGACATGCAATACAAACGGGCATAGGCTTTCAGCATGTGGTTTATTTTTGCGCCTTATGATATGATATGCATTTATAACGCGGCTATCCACAAGTGTTTCGAGGCGCACTTTAAAATTGAAGGATTGGCCTCGCTTTCCTTTTCAGCAGCCCCGTGGATGACCACGCGTATTTCAATTAAGATGTAACTTGTTTTATTGCTGTGCCTCCATTATGCATCTTTTGGTTTGTCATGTTTACGAGGTAGGATCAGCCGCATTTCTATTTCCAGGCCGTGTTTCAGTTCAGAGTTGGGCCTTTTCGGGTTTCTTTCAGCCTCTGTCTTGGATTGTTTTACACATTATGCCTGCAAGGCTACAAGTCCCAGAATGCAGTTTAGTCATTTGCCACGGCATTTCTATATAATGCCGCTTTCATGTATTTGCTACGCATTGGTTAATGTGCTCCCTATTGGAAAGTGTTGTAATTTCGAAATGCTAGAAATGGCCGCTGTACTGCACCTTACAATTAAAATGTTCTTTTCATCCCACCCACAAGGGATCTATTTTCCAAAACGAAAGTAATCAGAGTTGGTCTCTGGTAGGGCCCGCCCACATAATAGGGTATACTTTCTATGAATCTGTCTTCAAAAAGGGAAAGGTTTGTTTGCACACCAAGCACTGCGTGTAGTATTACGCTCGAATTGCAAGTGGCGCACAGAAGGGAATGGTCTCAGATGGCATTTAAACGGTCAAGCTGTGGCGCTACTCTATGGACAGCACTTTTATTTACAAACTTAGACAGATGTAAGGTTGAGCAGGTCCTAAAACACGTGACCATCAAGTAGCCAGCTTTGGCAATACCAATAGCTTGGGCTTTTGTGTAAACATGGGAAAGGCATTTGCCAGTCAGTGTTTCTTGGGGCATTTAATGACCATTGATGGTAGCAGGTGATAAAAATGGTGCAAGTGAAAGGTCATGGAATAGTGCCTGATGGATCCCCTTAGGTTTATACACAGCCCAAAACTGCATTAGACAAGCTTGGCAAGGTACAGGTAATGAGCTCAAATGAGGGTGAGGTGTGCGGCGTATAAAACAGGTAAAAGAGGCATTGCTGGACAATCAAGATGTGTGGCCTCCCGCAATGTGCATGCACATGGTAAACGTTGACAGTGGCAAAAGGTACTTTAGTTACATAAATTGTACATAATTTGGAATTATGTTTTGGGTACAAGTTAATGGTCTTGCTTGGAACGCACCTGACGACCCACAAGACAATTGGGAAATGGTAAGATGTCTGACACACACGGTACAGGCTTGTGGTAAGACTGGGCGATGGTGTAAAGGCACTGTAAGTTGCAATGGGGGTTACATACAACTGAAAGGTCTGTCCAGTAACATGGCACAGTGACCCTGGGAGGTTGGGTAAGCTGTGGGACACTGCCTTAGGTTAAGTGACACAGCAAATGCCAGAGGTTGGCACAAGCAAATTTAGGATTGATATAGTTGGTGTACAATCGGAGGGCATCCACCAACAGGCTGTATATGGGTCAATGGCAGGTTTTTAGGGCACTTAAAATGCCAGTACTTATTTACAAAGGAAACTGGGTGAAAGCAAGACCCGCTGGAAGGCTGGGTGCAGCTCGAACAAGGGTAAGCAGTGGGTCTTTACACAATGTGGATTTACAAGGCAAAACTGGATGTTGAATACACTCTGTGACATGTTGAAATTATGGCTTGGGTGAAGGTCGGTTGCTGCTAGAACAAGGATAACTTTTATTGAAGCACGGGGGATTGGGGGTAGCGCGAGGGCCACCCCCAAAGTGTGGTAGAGTTCGAGGCAGTCCTAGCCGGGGAGGAGTAGTCCGGAGCTTGAACCGTGGGCAGGTTTCTGAATGGCCACACTAGAGCCAAACTCAAACGACAGGCATTGAATCCCTTATGGACACTGGAGACTCCTCACCTTCATGTGCAGTGGCCGAGGTGGAAGTACTGTGTGTAGCAATCTGGAGCGTATGTCTGGTGCCTTGCGACAGGCATGGAGGCGGCAAGAGGACACCGAGAACATTCAGGACTGTGCAGTCAAAATCTGGAGCGTATGGCTGGTGCCTTGCAACAGCATTGGGTGGCAAGGGGACACCGAGAACATTCAGATGTTTTGCCCCACTTTTTTGGGGCTAGATTTTTTGGTATAGATGGTGTGAACCATGATGCTTTGGGGCTGGGACTGCCCCCTGTGTTGTTATGCTCCAATACATTCTGACCTGTTGTTTCCAAAAATGTAAACTAGTGTCTGGCTATTATTTATTAGCAGCTCAGCTGTAGGTTCTCAGGTTATGTCTTCCTCTCACGACACAAGGAGTAGAGGAGCGCCAATGGGAGTTGACACCGCTATGCAACCAGAAACATAATAATTCTATCAATGCAGAGGTAATCTGCGATGCAAAGGGAGTCATCATGCATGTGAATGCCAAGTTCCCCGGACGTACACAGGAAAGCTTAATTTACCGGTGTCCCCCACTACACACAAGGCCCTGGCATCAAGGACCTTTAGGAACAACCGGCTCATAGGTCAGTATCACCTATCGCCCACATGCAAGCAGTCACATGACACACAGAATAGCAGGCCATAACAATCAATGCTAACAACAACCATTTCCACCTTTGCAGTGCCTACCTGCTCTCACCATTCCTGCTCACACCATTCTGGAAGCCTCCCACCGTAGGTCAAGTAAGATATAACGCAGCACAAATAGCAACTATGGTAATAGTGGAGTGCACATTTAGGGAGCTTAAATCACACTTTTGCTATATGCCCTGCCAGTAGCATGCCAGAACGTTATGGCCAGTTGTGTCCTGCACAATGTTGCCACACAGTGTGACATACCAGTAGAGCGGCAGGAGGGACATCACCCTCAGCCACAGGCACCACCCATCCCATTGACAGGCCAAAGGGCACAGGGACAGGAGGCACACAATCAGGTCATGCAAACATACTTCACCTGCATAGCAGTCTCGGTGGAGCACACACATCAAAGCCACATCCCTAAGAGAAAAGTGCAAGTTGTTTTCAAGAAAAATGTCCCTGTCACATGGCAGCATTTTCACTTAGGACCCTGGCCCAGCTGCCCCCAGTCATGTAGCAATGTACTTCCCTGGAGGTGTCGGAACCAGCTTAGAATTCCTGAGGTGTTGAGTGCAGGCATTCCACATCCCTGTGTCCTTGCATAGCAGCAACCATCTCCCCTTGAAGAATGCCTCAGAAGAAATTAAAACACAAGATCAGAGTATGTAACACTTCCCTGCACCCAATGATAGAGTCCCCTGTGCTCCCCTGAGTTCCATGCAACAAGTGCTACTAATGACCCACCTGCTTCCCATCTCCACAATGCCTCCATCTGCACCCATGGAGCTGTCCCTTCTTACCCCCACCCTTGGACACCTGCCTCACACATGGGTCCACTGCCCCCCCGACCAACGGGCCTGCTGACCATTTGCCTGGGAGCCCAAGGGCCTTCCTGCACAGGCCATTGGAATGCATTGCTCTATCAGATAGCTGGCCTCCTCTGGAAGTCTGGATGGGCATCAATTTGAAGAATAATGTCCAGTTTGGTCTATAAGGAGTCTGGGTGTTTTTGTCCAGAACTCCCCCTCTGTCACCCAGGGTACACAGAATGCAAGAAAGCTGAGTTGCCTTCCTCTGGATTACTGTAGACAATGTGTATTGGTCCTGTCTGTGTTCTGCCTGGTTCTTTCTGCCCCACCTTGGCTCTGTGGTGAACCCACTGCACCCCATAAACAATGTCCCATCAGAGCATGGACTGCTGGGTCCTGCTGGCCAACGTGGGGTGGTGGGGGCTTTGGCGCTTTTCCAAGAGGGCAACATTTTTATGGCCATCAGAGTGCCTGGCTGACAAAAGAACCTCAGCTGACCTACATGTGGTTATCAGAATGGCCTATGCATTGGACACCCTGCACTCCACAGGAATTATTTTGCGCACTTTGTTCGTCTAGGTTTGGACGGCTTGGCTGACCTCGCTGTTGTTTTAAGCAATGACCTTCCACCTGCCTTGGTACTGTGTTAACAGTATGCCCCATTGGGGAGGGCCCTCTCATGTGGGATGCTTTCCCCTCCAAGCACAATGACTGACCGAGTAGCCTCCCAGAAACCGAAGACGTTGGGTCCGAGGGGTTTATGGTTGCAAAGCATAAACCAAAAGGAATTGGCAGAAAGGCACCACCAGGAATGGAGTCTACAGCTCACTTTGACTCTACATGGGAAAACTCACCCGGCCCATACACTGAAAGGATTGACAGATTGATAGCTCTTTCTGTGGGTGGTGGTGGATGGGTGTTCTTAGTTGGTGGAGCAATTAATCTGTGTAATTTCGATAATGAAAGCGACTCCTCCATGCTTACTACTTACATGACTCCCAATGGTTGGCGTTCAACTTCTTAGAGATATGTGGCATTCACTCACACGAGCTAGAGCAAGAACAGTTCTATGATGCCGCCAGATGTCCAGGGCTGCACATGCTCTGCACTGAATGCACCAGCATGTAGCTACCCTTCGGCGACATGTGCAGATAACCCACTGATCTCCGTCCATGAAATGGATTGGGGATTTCAATTATTTCACATTAACGAGGAATTTGCAATAGGTGTGGGCCATAAGTTTATGTTGATTAAGTCCCTACCCTTTGCACATACAACTCATCACTACTATCGATGGCATGTTTGAGTGAGGTCACCGGATTGGTCCCACCAGGGTCAGCGACAGCCCTGGCAGAGTGCTGAGAAAGGGATCAAACTTAATAATCTAGAGGAAGTAAAAGTCGTAACAAGTTTTCTGTATGTGACCCTGGGGAAGGATTATTTCTGGTGGAGCAGCTGTTGTGTCCCAAACATGCACACCCACAGGCCGAGAGTCAGGCCCACTGGGAATCTAGCACAAGTTCATCCTGAACACGGAAGCGGAATGGAAGTCGACCCTCCCACCTTGGTTGTCATAGATTCCTGCTTGCGAATAACAGGTCAGTGGGAAAGAGGGTTAGGGAGAAGTTGTGGGCAGGGAGGGGGAGTTAGGAAAAGCCGAAAGAGGGTTAGGAAGCTTGAATGGATAGGGAAAGGGAGTTTAGGGAAAGTACATAGTACAACATACCAACTTGAATATATAAACATACATAATAGACCCAAGCCTTGTTCTTCAAGTAGACTCTTGGATCTTCTGCACACCCATGAGTGCCAGAATGCCCTTCCTTAATCAAGGGCACCTGAATCCCAAGCCAGAAGGTCTCCACCTCCTGCCCAGCTTTCTCTACCACCCTCCTCCCTTCTCAGCGGGAGTGCATGGATATAGGCTCATGGCCAAATAAGCAAGCACAGTTAAGCAAGCACATTTAGACACATACAATAGTCCCTTAGGACTCAGAAGCCAGCAGCATTTTAGAAACGTACAAAGGTCCCTTAGGACTCAGAAGACAGCAGTACGAGGAACATGTAGCAACAGACAACATATAAGCAGCAGCCATGTTCTATGCCTCAAATAGCTCATAACCATGAATCTCAGTCCAGTCCTTCCTACTAACACGTCCAACGCCTGTTAGGGAAAATGTCTTTTGTTAGCCAGCCCATCGACCATGTTCTCCTGTTCATGGAACTGCCACTTTTATGTTCCACTGTTAGAGATTCACTTGTTTGCAATATTGCTTATCTCAAGCCTGAGGAGCCGACCCAAGTCTCCTCAAGCGCTGTAGTATGGGCAGGACATTGGCAAATGCCAACTCAAGTGAGGTCCGTGCACTTGTCAAGTTTATTTATTTATTTTATTTATTTCTATAGCGCTGGAACGTGGCCCATAGGCATAGAATCGCTGGGACTGACTAACTTGCAAAAAATATAAACAGAGAGGAGATGCTGGGATCAACAGTGGGAAAGGAGGTCATTCAAAAAGAATAGTTTTCAGTTTATGCTTGAAGGTTGTCAAGGAGGGGAAGGACCTCAGATCATGGGGAAGTGTATTCCAAAGGTGTGGGGCTGCTGCAGGGAAGCACCCTTCTTCTACCAAAGATCATTTGTTTTTTGGTGTTTGCAATAGGCCTCAGAGTACACCTATCTGGAAGCCAGGAAAACTGATTAGAGAGGTTAGTAGGGCTTTTTCCATAAAGGGAAGCATGGGAAATGCACAGTGTTCAGAACATGATCCTTTTCCGAGTAGGATGCCAGTGTAAAGATCTCCTTGCCACTGACACATGATGGGTCCTTTGCAGGCACAGGATTACTCAAACCGTGTTGCTTTGGACAACTTGCAAGCGGTTGACTTCACCTTTTCCCACGCCTTGCAAAAGACGAGCACAATAATCAAGGCGGGTACCGATAATGGCCCTGGCCAGCATGGCGCAACTGGATGGGTCGAGGAAATTTGAGCCAAGAGCTTTATATAATAAGAACTTGAGACTAGCCCACTGATATGGGCCAATAGGGTGAGCTCTTGGTTGATGACTACACCAAGAGTAGCAATCAGCAATTTGGAAGGAGAGAGAAGCCTGATCTAGTCTATGCAACTTGGGTACGGCACAAACAATCATAATCTCATTTTTGGCATTATTCAATGGCAAGCCATTGTACAATATCCAGGAATTAATGTGATTGTAGACAATGTTAATTGTCTCCGTATCTAAGGAGTAATTACCAGTGAGAGTGATGAGACTGTGTGTTATCCGCGTAGTTTGCATACAGAATCCAATAGCTCAAACAAAAGGAGAGTAAAGATATTAAATAGAGTCGGGGACACACATGATCCCTGTGGCACGCCACATGGTAACACATGCCCCTCCGACATGGCATCTTCATAAAAGACTTTGGCTGTTAGCTTCGATAGAAAGGACAGCACCCAGCTAGAAGCCTCTTTCGAAAACAAACCATAATCTCGTAATCTGCCATCTAAAATGGAGTGATGCACAAGATTGAATGCTGCAGTAAGGTCTAAAAGCACCAATAGAGCAGTTTTACCTTAATTCAAGTACTGCAGGATGTTTGTTTTAAAATCAAGGAGCGTGGACTACAACCCGATTGCTTGGGCCCCAGGATGTTATGCAGACTTAAAAAGTCTAGAATTTGGCAGTGATCAATCTCATCCAGGATCCTTAGAAGGAAAGGAGAGTTTGTAATAGGACGATAGTTGCATTTCAGACTAGGATCCAAAGATAGCTTCTCAGAAGGGAAGAGATCCAAGCATGTTTAATAAATGCTGTAACCGAGCTCTCTCTGAATGAGAAGTTAACAAACTTGGTGATAAGAGGGTTAAGTAGAGTAGCACATGATTTGACAACAGAAGCCAAACAGATTTTACCTCTACAATTAGTCAGCTTGATCCCAACTAGAATGTCGAAGGCATTGGCTTCAGCCACATCAACAAATTCAAAAAGGGGCAGCAAAGCAGGCCATCCTCTAGAAGAACAGTGAGAGGGGGGACCTTTTAGCATGCCCAGATTGTTAACAATGTCGCCCTTCATCTTCTTGATCTCATGCAACATAGCATTCTGAATTTTAGTATAACAGTTGTAGTCCTTTGAGAATGTGGTGACACGTGGACACGGATCTTCCAACTCTTTTAAGATTTTAAAAAGCTCCTCAGTGTCAGAGGAGGCTCCCTAAGTTCTCTTATCATAAGAGAGCTTCTTGGCCGAGCAAACTGCATTTTTGTGTTCCTTCACAGCAGAGGCACACCTTGTCTTATATTCTGTCGAAAGTGGCTTCCTCCATCTCCAGAAATCTTTATTTTTCTGACGTTTCAGATTTTGAATTTCGTTGGAGTACCATGTGTTAAGATGGATTTATAAACTCTGAGCTGGTGGGCAGATGTTCAGAAGGCCAGTCTAGATTGTTAGAACAGGGTAACTTTCTGTGCAAGCCAGACCAATCAAGGTAGCATTGGCGGCGGTCAAGACTAGGTTTTAGGAGGGGTGAGGGTGATCGAGAGTCCAGAATGACCACAAACAGTAAACAAAACCACAAATTACTCTCACTCGGGTGTATATATCAAAAATATATATACATGCATTAAAGGCCTTTTAAATCAAACACAAGATGAAACCATATCATTATTAACAATACTAACACAACACTATACTAGGAAACATATCTACAGTAACTATTAGTCTAAAGTAATATTCAACAAGTAGAGATCCAAAACCTGAAACAGAAAGGGGTCATACAGTGTTAATATACTTTAGGCAGTCCTTCAACAACTCAAACCCTAATTAATTGGCAGTCCAATCCCAACGAAGTGTGGAGCCTTGTGCTCAAAAGTACATTCAGCACAGGAGCACTCAATGGTTCGGATAGTACTGTATTAGTCTCTTCAAGGTGCTGTAGTGGCTCAGGAAGGTGGGTGACGTGATGAAGAATAAAGTTCCACTATTCAAGGAGAGTCTCCACTAGAGGGCAGAAAGATTTCTAGGAATTGGGAATAGGATGTTAGCAAAGGCTGCCCTAACAAAGGAGAGTGGCCCTTGGGGGACACTCATGCGTAAAAGTTTATGGATGCACCAGGTGCCACCGGTATGTGTTGCAAGTACTCACCAACCCTCAATGCACTCGGGACCGAACTTCGCCAGTCAAGTTCGCTTGCAGGTTCAAATCCGGCAGTTGCACGTATCTTTGGCTTTCAGGGGCTGTGTTCCAAGACCTCAGTCTGTGGTGGGACAATGGCCTTTTCTCCGCTACTGGGGAAGGGATCGGCCAGTTCCATTGCAGCTTGTCTTGGGGCACTGGGGGGTGTAGTGGCAAGACACCCACAAAGCTTGTCACCACAGCGGGATGACATGGGTACCACATAGGCCCGGGTTCAGGCAGACTCTCCTAATTCCAGACCTAGGAATACTAGGTGTACAAAGCTCCGCGGGAGAGTGCCTTCGACCGAGAGCTTGCAGTTTCCAAAGTCTCAGGTCGAAGCTCAAGATGGCAGCAGTTCCAAGGCAAAGGTCCCATACGAGCTGCTCCATTCACTGGGCGTTCCAGAAACATTTCTGAAGAGTCTTGTTTGCAGGTTAAGCAGGAGGTGCCGAGCATAGTTAGTCCCACTACACCAATGTGTCGAAGCACCTTTGCAGGCCTTCTGTGATTGATGAGAAACAGGGGCTCTGATGGGACAACAGCAGGGTCAGGGTGCCAATCCTTCCAGCGGGACACCATCGGTTGCACAGATCTGCCTCTTTAGTTCAGGAATCTTGACCTTACTAAACTAAACCTTTACTAAGTTTGGTGTGAACTCAGAAGATCGACCTGGAATAGGTTTAGAGTGCCTTCTCTTATCCAGAATCTCCTTCGCGCCAAAATGAATGGAAACCAATAGGAGATCTGTTCACATTCAACCATTCCAGACATGGACCAATCATGGACCACAGTGGTCCAAGTCATCCCAGCCCACCAGACATCCTGGCACACAGGATATATATTGGAACAAGACAGCCTTGGCCCACATCATGGGCGCACACACATAAGGCATGCAGAAGCCCGCAAAAGCTTTGGTTTGCGCAGGGGTCTGCATGACCAAATAAGAAATTTTCCGAGCACCAGCCACTGTCCTGGGCCAAACGCAGTAAATGTGGTTTGGAACATTGAAAAGAGTCAAACATGCTTTAAAAGTAACTGCTGCCACCAGATCTGTCCTCAACACACTTGTGTCTAGGGCCTTAAAAATGAAAAAGAAACCCCAGAGCACTGTACTGGAAGGTACATTGTGCACTGATAAAATGTTGCCAAGAAATGGCAACAAAGTGAAAGACTAAGGGAAACAAAGTCTCCCAGTACTGACAGTCTGAAGGACATGTCAGTTTCCCCATTACAAGATGAGCAAAAGCCCAAATCAGCAGAAGGCGGGCTCCACTGGTAAAAGTCAGGCTAGGATGGTCAGACAAAAGCAAAAAGTTGAGTGGGAGGTTCAGAACTAGAGGGAAAATTACCCATAATTGGAAGTCTTTACTAACGCCAGGTTTTAGAAGGAATTATTTTTATCAGTCTTTATTTCAGCGGGGCCCGACGTTCCACAGCCAGAGACATCATCTCATCGTAGGCTGAGGCCAGTTTAGAAACTGAATCATAGATGGAGGGGTTATCCAGTACCGGGGCGAGAAGAGGTGCCAATGCGTATGGAATAAGTCTGCGCAAATTATGTCAAAGCACCTTACCATACAGTAATTTTACTTTCTTAACTGGCAGGGTCCAAAGTATCTTAAAATGTATAAAATAGTGATCTGACCAAGGGCAAGGATTGACTTCAATCTTGTCAAGCAACAATCCTTGTGAAGCGACCCAATCAAGGATCCTGCCTCTGACATGGTTTGGTTATTTGAAGTACTGGGTAAAACTGAGGCCCTCTAAATCTGATTGAACAGCTTTGACAGTCAGACAAGGCGTAGTTAAACCCCAAATTTAGATCACCTATGATATTCATTTTTTATTGATGTTTGAGAGTGGAAGAAATCAAATCACAATAGTTGGATAGAAACTGTGGCATGTTGTTAGACGGGTGGTACAAAACAAACAAGTTAAGCATAGTGTTGTGATAAAGTGCTAATTTAGCTTGGAGAATTTAGCAATCAGGGAAATTAACAAGGTTAACTTAGCAAATAATAATGCTGTTATGAAAAATGAGAGCCACTGCCCCTCCCTTGCCAGAAATGTGGTCTGTTCTTAAGATGATATAGCCCTCAGGCAGGGCTAGTGTCAAAGAGGGACCCGCTGCAGCATGCAGCCAGGATTCAGTAATCGTGAAAATGTCAATAATGTGCTCCATAATCAAATCTGCTACTTGCGTTGAGTCTTTTATCAACGATCTAGTATTGAAGAGAAAACAGCAAACTTATTTTGTGTGATTCAACCCCAAGAAAGTAACCCTCCTACCCATAGAAGATATGACAAGATTTTGTTCTGCACTAATGAGGTCTTTATTGAGATCTGACGGGTGGTGGCCCAAATTGGTGTTGTTGAGAAAATAAATTCAGGACTCAGTCTAATCAGATTTCGGAAGTGTAGTGTTTCCAGCAAGCTCAATGTGAGTTGGTGTAGTATTGCCAACAGTGCTCAAGAGCTCACGGATCGTAGAAGTAGCTGTCTGGTAGTATTATTAGCAAACTCAGTGAGATGCTCTATCATCCTGGTGGTATTAATTGAAGGTGTAAAAGAAACCTCGATAAGTCCCTCTTAGGCGATGCCATTTCGGCCCCCATGCCATGAGATTCATGGATGGTCTTCTGGGTACAATCAAGAGGAAGCAGCTCTGTGAGTGAGGCTATTGTGTAATCAGTATTCATGGCTGGTTTTTAGGTATCAGAGTTTACATGCAGATTGCTCATAGGACAGTGGTCCATGTGCGGTTGAGATGTGGTCAGCCATTTTAATCAGTGTGGGAGTTGTGTCTGAGGTACTATTCTGGTGTAAAGCCAGGTTCATGCATTTTTCAAGGATTAATTTCCTTTCATGAGTATTTATGTAGTCTAGCAACCCTGAAGTCATGAGAGACAATTGATTAGCAATAGACCAAAAAAGAGCTTACCGTGGTATTCAGAGCACAGTAAAATGGGTTCCTGCAAGCCTGGATGAGAACCAGTGAAAACCAGCCTGGCTCATGCACCCTGGCTGATGTACCGCTGGCGTAGAGTAAGGGCTGCAAGAAATCTTGGCAATGTAGTACGGATTAACTACTGATGGCAATTTAGCCGTGTTCAGGCAGCAAAGTATGGAAAAAGTGCTATGGTCCAGCAGTGGAGCGCTCTGTGGCCGGGGTGTACAGAGGACCAGGTGCCAGGGTGCAGGATCTCTTCCAGTGGAGTGGTACGCAACCTAGCAGATGGACGGGATGTCTTGGAGAACCCCAAGCATGCACTGGGGAGTGAGCCCTGAGTTGCCATAATGGCTGGTTGCACTCCTCTCTTTGACCGGCTTGTGGGTGGGGGTTGGTGGGGGCACCACAGTCAGAAGGGAAGTCCCAAGTGGGTGCATCCGGGACCCAAGGTATACCTGGCTGTACTCAAAGGATGCATCCCCAGGTGGACAGGGGCTTGTCATGCCGGCCGAGCTCTGAGCCATGGTGCAGCCACTCCTACTCGATGTGTGGGTGTTGAGGTTCTGGCTGCCCACTGCCATGGGTGAGCGATGGCTATGCTCGCCTGTGCAACCTGGGATATTCCCTCAGTACCTGGAGCTTGGCCCTGTGTGGTGGGCCTGGGGTTTGAAGACCTAGTGGTACCACATGACCCTCAGCCTACCTGCCTCTGACCCTCCTCTGTCATGAACTTCAGAACACACAGCTTTTGGACCTCCTGGTCCTTGTCTCAACGGGGCTTGCATTCTCTAATACTCCCAACATGGTCGCCCAGTGCTAAGTCTCTTTCTCTCTCTCCATGCGCTGGATGTAACGTACTCTATTTATAGACCACGCCTTCTGCGGCTCTGCGCATCTCAATGCTATTGCAAGTAGCCATCAGACGTGTGACCCATAGCTCGCAGTATTCTTTCTCTGTCCTTGTGCACCTACCCGCTCCTTGCCCCTTCCTTTCTTCCTATTTCCTGGACTCGTGTGCTAGTTGCACTCATCCTAGATCCTTGGATTCCTGGATTCCGCGTTCCCGGAACTGAACGCGCCCTGGAGTCGGAAGAGACTCGAGCAGCCTTAGTTAAAACCAGGACCGTCCGTAAGAAGGCAGCGACCAAGGACTCCATCAAATAACGGACCCAGGTGAGAAGGGGGGAACTCCTTGACAGTTTGAGATGCCACCTGACCAAACTTGATAACGGCATGGAGGCCGCCATTCAGGACCTGATGCGAGGCATGCAGGAACTTTCAACCGAGGTTCAAAACCTAAAGGCGGAAAACGCTGCACTCAAACAATTGGTCCTATCCCGGGATACTGCCACTAAAGAAGGGGTCCTGTTGGGCGGCATTGTTGACAAATATGATGGTTCAGCAAAAACCCTTCGTGGATTCCTGGATTCTTGCCTGGTCCACTTTACGTTCAAGCCCTATTACTTTTCGACTCCCAGGGATAAGGTGGGTTTCATTATATCCCACCTTTCCGGCAATGCTTTGACCTGGGCTACACCCCTCGTTAACTCTGGCGATGCCCTCCTGGATGATTATGAAGGGTTCATACAGGCCCTTAAAAACATGTTTGACCATCCTGAGCAGGTCTATAGTGCCCAGGAACGTTTGTTAGACTTTCAACAGGGCTCCCAGGATATGCTCACTTATGTTACCCGATTTAAACAATTGGCCAAGGAAGCCGATTGGTCCTCTGAGGTGAGTTTTACCCTGTTCAGGAGAGGACTGAACAATGAGATAAAGGATGAGCTGGCCAGAGTGGCTCGACCAAACTCATTCCAGGCATTAATGGACCTAGCCATGCAAATAGACTTCCGCATCCAGGAAAGGAAGGCTGAAAAGAAGAAGTCCAGGGGAAATTCATCCAAGATGTCCTGTGAAAGCACAGTCAGAGCGGACACAAACCCAAGCTCCTTCACAGAACCAGAACCCATGCAGATTGGAGCCTTCCGTGGACCCATATCACTGCAAGAAAGGTTGAGAAGGATCCATACGGGCTTGTGTGTGTATTGTGCTTCGGACAAACATTTGGTTAGGGAATGTCCTCTAGCACCTCCTCGGCATTCGGGAAATGCCAGCTCCCGATCCTAGATGGAGCAGAGCTTCGGGGGAGAGAGATGTTTGCTCCACATCAATTCCATCCTTGAACTCTCCTGGACAAAACAAACTGGTAATTTTCCAGGCATTTCTGTCACCCTCCAAGAACAAGACCTATTCTATTTTGGCCCTGGTGGACTGCAGAGCTATGGGGATCTTCATTGATTAAGAGTGGGTTGCCAGTCACCAAATACCTTACAAGGCACAAAGTACCGTGCAGCCGGTGGGGGCCATCGCTGGAAGACCCCTCAGTTCAGGGCCCATAAGCCTGCAGACTAAGGAGATCCGGCTCTCAATAAATCATCATCAAGAGCTGATTAGATTTGATATCATTAAGTCAGCCCACTACCCCATGGTATTGGTTATGCCCTGGTTACAGAAACACAATCCGTATATCAATTGGACAGCAGGATCATTATTCCTAGGCTCAGAGTTTTGTATGACTCACTGTCTATTCCTGGAACCTTCGTCAACACCCCCTAAGGAACCATCTAAAGATAAAAAAACACCACTCATGGTTTCCAATATCATACAAGTCCCTGAGGCCTACCAAGGATACGCCGATGTATTTTCGACTGCCATAGTCCAGGCCTTACCCCCACACAGACCTGAAGACTGCGCAATTGAAACAGATCCCTCAGCAGTGATTCCCTTCGACAGGATGTTTATCCTTTCAGAACCTGAGAAAAAGGCCCTCAAAGAATACCTGGACACAAACCTTGAAAACGGAACCATAAGACCTTCAAAATCTACAGCAAGTGCTTCATTATTCTTTGTCCCCAAGAAGAATACCCAGGAACTCAGACCCTGCCTCGATTATCGCAGCCTAAATCAATGCACCCTCAAAGATCGGTACCCACTACCCTTGATATCGGATATCTTGGAAGCCGTGAGAGGCGCGGTAATATTCACCAAGTTGGATCTCCGGGTGCCTACCATTTGATCCGTATCCGGGAAGGAGACGAGTGGAAAACCGCCTTCAGAACACCCTTTGGCCATTACGAATATCTGGTCATGCCATTTGGACTACCTAATGCCCCGGCAGCTTTCCAACGTTTTATGGATAGGGTGTTCTCTGACATGTTGTTTCTCTTCGTCATTGTTTATCTGGACGACATACTGATATTTTCCAAGGACCCTTTAAAGCATGAAGAACATGTAAAGGCAGCACTACAAAGACTCTGTGATCACCAACTCTTAGCCAAACCTGAAAAATGCTTGTTTCACGTTACTTCTGTTCACTACCTAGGATTCATCCTTAGTCCAGAGGGAATTGGAATGGATCCATCAAAGGTAAAAGCCATTTTGGCGTGGCCAGCTCCCACGTCCGTGAAACAAGTCCAATCCTTCCTAGGACTAGCCAATTTCTATCGGAAATTCATACCCACCTTTTCCGAGATTGTTCAACCGATCGTGGCTCTCTTAAAGAAGGACACCCCTTTTATCTGGTCAACACCGCAAGACGCTGCGTTCCAGCATTTGAAGGCCGAGTTTACACAAGCTCCTATTTTGGCCAAACCCGGCACAAGCCGGCTATTTCTAGTGGAAATGGATGCCTCTAATTACGCCATATGAGCACTATTAAAACAGAAATTAGAGGACAAGCTGGAACACCCCATTGCTTATCTTTCACAAACTCTAACTCCAAGTGAAACACACTATTCCGTCCTGGAAAAAGAACTGTTAGCCATCCACCAAGCATTCACTGAATGGCGACACCTACTCATCGGAGCTAGACATCCTGTCCAAGTCTGTACGGACCATCGGAACCTTCAGATTCTACAGTCATTGGAGTGTAGGAATAGTCGTCAGGAGCGTTGGGCCTACTTTTTTGCCCAGTACCAGTTCCACATCACTCACGTCCCTGGATCACATAACCTGATTGCTGATGCTTTGTCTCGACGTCCTGACTATGTAACCACTGAAGATAAGGCATATCCTAAGATGTTTTCCCCAACGATCTTCGTAGCTCAAGCAGTCAGTCAACCTCCTGGAAGAAATCCGAGCGCAAACCCAATCCTCTGGGTTGTGGAAGGACATCTCAAGGAAAAAGCAGTGGAATTTAAAGGCCAAGCAAGGATATTTATTCAAGGACAATGCACTGCTCATTCCTACACAGAAGTTACAACAGAAAATAATAAACCTCTGTCATGACACACCTCACTCCGGGCATCGTGGCATCACCAATACCCTCCGTCTCATACAGAGACAGTTCTGGTGGCCTAGAATGAAATCTGACGTACCACACTACATCCAAACTTGTGTAGTCTGTGCTCAAAATAAGCATGATAACAAGAAACCGGCGGGTCTTCTTCTGCAGCCTACACTGCCGACTAAGCCATGGGAAATCATCGCCACAGACTTCATAGTAGAATTACCACCGTCCCGAGGATATACTACCATCATGGTCACCATAGATCTGTTCACTCACATGGCTCATTTTACGCCGTTCTGTAAACTACCATCCTCTTCCGAACTAGCTGGCATATTTCTGGAACACATATTCCGCCTGCATGGACTTCCTTCCAAGATCATATCTGATCGAGGACCTCAATACATTTCTCAATTTTGAAAACATCTCTGCCGGATTCTAGGAATTCAATGTGCCTTCTCTTCGGGATATCATCCTCAAACCAACAGAGCCACAGAACGTGTGAATCAGACCCTGGAACAGTATCTTCGATGCTTCGCCACCAAGGTCCAGGATGACTGGTCGCTCCTGATACCCGTTGCAGAATTCGCTTACAACAATTCCCACCATTCAGCACTCTAGACCAGCCCTTTTTATTGTAGTCAAGGGTTCCATCCATCGGTTTTACCCTCTGTCCTTCCTCATCCTACACAAGTACCTACTGTTGACTCCTGGATCGAAACCCTCATCAACATACATCAGGAGGCCAAGAAATACTTAGAAAAGGCCAGATCACAGACCAAGAGATATGTGAATTCCAAAAGAAGACCAGGCCCTTCTTATGCACTCGGTGACCGGGTGTGGTTGTCATCAAAACTACTACCCTGATACCTATGACCAAACAATTTGGCCCCACGGTACTATGGGCCATTTCCCATCAAGGAAATTATTAACCCTGTCTCATACCGGATCCGGCTACCCGACTCCTGGAAAAGAATTCATCCAGTTTTTCATATATCCTTACTGAAACCTTACATTCCATTCTCCCGGAAATCCAGTAGACCTCCTCCTCTGCTGATCGACAATCATCTGGAATATGAGGTGTCCCGAATTTGCGATTCCAGGTATAAACGGGGCCAGCTTCAATACCTGGTCGAATGGAAAAGATACCCTCCTAGTGAAAGAACCTGGGAACCTATCTCTAACATCAAGGCCCCTCGCTTGCTCAGAAGATTTCACCTCATACACCCGGGCAAATCTGGAGGAAAAGGTCTTCGGAGGAGGCATGCTGTCATGAACTTCAGAACACGCCCCTTTTGGACCTCCTGATCCTTGTCTCAACGGGGCTTGCATTCTCTAATACTCCCAACATGGTCGCCCAGTGCTAAGACCCTTTCTCGCTCCATGCGCTGGACGTAACGTACTCTATTTATAGACCACGCCTTCCACGGCTCCGGGTGTCTCAATGCTATTGCAAGTAGCCATCAGACGTGTGATCCGTAGCTCACGGTATTCTTTCTCTGTCCTTGTGCACCTACCCGCTCCTTGCCCCTTCCTTTCTTCCTGTTTCCTGGAATCGTGTGCTAGTTGCACTCATCCTAGATCCTTGGATTCCTGGATTCCGCGTTCCCGGAACTGAACTCGCCCTGGAGTCGGAAGAGACTCGAGCAGCCTTAGTTAAAACCAGGACCGTCCGTAAGAAGGCAGCGACCAAAGACTCCATCAAAGAACGGACCCAGGTGAGAATGGGGGAACTCCTTGATATCCTCTCCTTCTCCCTGAAAGGGAAATAGGAGGACAGGGTCATGGAAGGATTCGTGGGTCAGTCCGGTGGACCGGTGGAAGAACTGCCTGCATCATCACTGTGGAAAACCCCTGTTGCACTGCTGCAGAAAATAGTGGGTGGGCCGGCCGGGCTGAGTGCCTGGAACCTGTTTGTTTGAAAAGCACAATCGTCTTGTCTGACTCCCAAGTGGACAAGCAATATAGGGCGCTGGCCTGTCTCTCTGCGTGAATGGGTGGAACAGGCGGCACTGTCTCCACCCAGCCCTCCTGCACCAGCAAGTTTGTGCTGATGTCTGGAAATGAAACGTGCCTGTGACTCCTGGTGTTGGATCACTCAGATTGTCTGTCGAAGAACGCAGCAGAGAATCAATTTGAATTGCAGGATACACTGATCATCAATACTTTTAACGTACCATGCAGCCCTGGTTTCCTCCTGGTGCTCGACCTGTCCGAGGTTCACTTGAATGTCAATTGCCCTGGGACCCCTCCCGGGTGTGTGGCTGGGGCTTTTGTAGGGACCCCATTCCATGGTCCCCCTAAGGTCAGACCTTGGTCAACACTGTTGCAGGATCCCTGGACCTGGCATGGAGGCTTGTTGCCATAGTGTCCTGACCTCACCGTTTCCCCACCCAAGGGGTTTGGGATGGCCAGGCACCCGGTGTGTCCAGTGGTGGTGGAATCATAAAAACCTGATGGACCTTCCCTTACCATGGGGCAGCTGGCCATGCCACATGTGTCTGTCTTTTGTGTCCCTCGGATGCCTGCTCGGGAAAGCCCAGGAGTACAGTCCTTGCGACTGCATCTGATGGGCAACCCCTCACCTGGCATGCTTTGCCACAGATTGGAACAGAACACACATGGCTATGCCAGAGGCACAGGGCTGGGCCTAACCCTCTTAAACTGCCCCAGCCCTGAGGTCGGCCGCCTGGGCTTCCGCTCCCCGACTATGACCTCAGGTAAATGGGTGTGGTCTGTGCAGTCCACTTGGAGGATTGAACATGGCAGGCAGGTTGGTCAGCCAGAATAGCAGATCCTCTCATGGGACTTCTGCCCTGGCCCACATGGCACACGCAGGGTGCATATCCTCCATGGTGGTGCATTGTGACTGGCTCTGGTTTGGCTGCGTAGGCCCCACCGGACAGGCGGTTCTCTGATCTGGTGGAGTGTGTCATCGACCCCTAGAAGCAGTTTTGCCATGTCCATGGGGATGTGGGAACTTGACCACTGCCACACTCTTCTCCACCAACCATAGCAGCCTCTCTCTGGGGGTCACTGTGTCAGTGATGGGTGACCGTCCTCCTGATCCAAATGCAACTTTTGACTGGGGTGGACTGTCCTCATTGTTTTCCGAACGCATAGCGCTGCCGGGTGGAAAGTCCAATGAAGGGTAGCAGGGGTCTGTGGTGATGTTGGTTACTCACCCGACCTTTCTTCAAACACAGACCAAGGAGTCGAACACATGTGTGAGTCAAAGGCCTGCACCAAACTCTGTGACACAAATGTAGGTGAGGGCTGGCGCACACCGGCTGCAGTTGGATAGTGTTTTGGAATAGTGGCAGGTTCACCACTGGCCGCTCTCCCCCGCTCTGTCAAAGAAATGGAGCATGAACATGTGTGACAGGACCGAAAGAAGGAGAACTATGCCTGGGAAGGGCAAAGCCAGAGGAGATTCTTGTGCAGAGGCACCTGGAGCGTTCCAAGTGCCAAATGGAATTACCACATTAAGTTATCTCAGGCCCAAATAACTGGACAGATTCAAGGAATTTGGCAAAATACTACTTTATTTTCAGGTCAGTAAAGTAGGGAAACCTGGTGAACAGATTGTAGCTCACACACACTCAATACATTTCAGTTACACAAAAGCTTTTATATCTCAACATACATCAGCTATGACATCATCCTACATGACTAACAGTAAAAACCTATTATTTATTTATTTATTTATTTATTTATTTATTTATTCACATTTGTTGAGTGCACAGCAGACTGAAGGAATTGTGGCGCTTGTTACAGTGTTGCTTATACTTAGTTACATACAGTTCATGTCTGTCGGTGTTACATAGGACGATATTCTTATTTAGTTACATACATGCATTGAGCAGTAGGAGAACCAAGTGAAAAATGTTAGTTGAAGAGGGCAGTTTTGAGTTTTTTGCGGAAGGAGGAGAGTGATGTTTCAGCTCTGAGGTCACTGGGTAGGGAGTTCCAAAGCTTCGGTGCGAGGAATGGAAAGCCTATACCTCCTGCTTTAGATCTGTTAATGCATGGTATAGTTAGTTGATTAGTGTATTGTGCTCTGATCGGTCTAGTGGCTTGAGTTCTACATACTGTGTCAAATAGGTAAGAGGGTGCTGCTAGGTTGATTATGCGTGGTAGTGAGAATTTTGAAGGAGATACGGTCCTTGGCTGGGAGCCAGTGAGCTGCCTTCCTGGCTCGTGTCATGTGATCTCTTTTCGGTATGCTGAGGGCTGCTCTAAGAGCATTGTTTTGCGTTTTTTGGAGCTTAGATAGGTTTTTTTTTGGAGGTGCCGGCTAGGAGAGCATTACAGTAATTTAATTTGGCTCCTATGGTTGCTCTGGCGATGGAGAGACAGTTATCCTTAGTTAGGAATGGTTTTATTGCATTGATGAGTTTAGTACTCCGTGCAGAGGCCAAGAATATGGCGCTGACTTGTTTGTCCATGGATAAGGTAGCGTCTATGTGAACCCCCAGCGTTTTTACTGAGGGTAAAACTTGGATGATACAGTTATCTATGTTGATGTTGAGGTACAGCGGGTTGAGGTTGGGGAGTGTGGATTTCTGGCCTAGAATGAGTATTTCGGTCTTGTCCCCATTCAAGCAGAGGCCGTTAGTGGCCATCCATGCTTGCATGGTGGAGTAAATCTGCTGTAAGGTAGTGGTGTCTTGATGATAATTCCCCGTCAACTGTCACCCTACTGGGTGGAGGGTTTGGTTAAGGGAAACATATATACCTATAATTTATTTGAGTGTTAGTATCATCATTGGCTGCCCCTTATCTGGTAAGCACGCCTTGAACTACCTCTAACTACGTAAAATCTCATAACATAACAAAAGCAGCGGATAGGCTTCTGCAACAAAGTATGGACCACCATTGTATAGACCCTCATTATTGGTTGGCACTGTCTTCCAACCTTGGACATTCGGCTTGTTAGCAGCATGTAAAGAAAGAAACCAGGTGCAATAGACCAATTTCAGATAACTGCCTTTCTTAGCTTGTTAGCCTACCATCTCTCATCAGTTAGGCCATAGGGTAAGGTTTCTTCATTATAGTTGACTTTGCTGACTGTTCTCTTCCTCTGAAATTTAAAGGGAGTGAAGATACATTGCTATCTTCGTCTGGAGTTTCATGAATAGGCCTTGTTTTACAGTCCTGCATCACATGTGAGGAGACCATGATTTTGTCCATTCTATCCTTTTATTTAGTGCTATTTGATTCAATTAGATTGGATGATATTGCTCTCCTCAGCCTATGGAGACCTGATTTCCCCGTCCTGCATATGCTTTCTGCATCCTTGATTGTACAATACTTGGCACCCATAATTATTCACTCCTTTACTTAATCTAAGAGAAATATGTCTTGCGCACATGGCTAATCCTCTTTGACCCCTTTCATGCCTTGCTGTGGCATCCTTGATTCTGAGCCAACCAAATATGCGTTGTTATTGCACAAATTCATATTTCAGAAGCTGTCAGCTCTGCAGCGTTAGTTTCCCTTCTCAAGGCTTCTCACTTTCTATTATATGATGATGATGTCCATTTTCTCAATATGGTTGCTTTACTCACGTTCTATTTTCTACTTTAGCAAGCTTCTCCGTTGTCTTATCTACCTTGCATTTCAGCGTGTATAGATCTACTACAACTCTTGCCACTTATCATCTAAGTGTATATGGTTTTCATTATATTCCCATGTTTGTTTTCTTCGTTACTTCAGTCACTTCTTTATCCTTTAGATATCCATACATCGAGTTCATATCTTCTCTTCTTCATGACATCACTTCACATCTGTCAGACTTTACTTATAGTTCTTCTATGTCCAGTGGTGTCTGCAGGCTCATGTCTACCACATCAGTTTGGCGATACATTTGATAGGGTTGTCTGAGTGCATAATGTCTCTCATATCTCTGATCTGGTATTCAGATGATACCAGGTGTCATGCACAGTGCCTTGTTGATGATCTTCCAATATGAAGGAGGTGAGGGGTGGGCTTTATAAATGACGTGTACATCTGCCGCTCTACATTCCCCCATCTGGTAAAGTCCTCGACCACCTCCTCAATTTTCTTCACCTTTTCTTCACACTGTGGTTTCTTCAGAATCCATAACTTTGTAACCTCACTCTGGTCACCTGCATTCTTTAGGAGTTCATCCACTCTCCAAGTCATATGGCAACACTCCCCAGTTGGTGTACAGAACACCCAACTTCCCACATAGTTCTTATGCTCCTTGGGATAATAAAACTTAATTCCAGGGGTGCCATGGTACTTCCTTTCAGGCACTCACGGGTGGGGTTTGAGGCCTGTGTGTGTTCATCATTCACAACATTTACATCAATCTTTATCTTCATTCCAACTGCTTTTTTTGCTGTCTTCTTACATTGTGCTAAGAATATTCTTATAAAACAGAATCCCAGCAACACTAACACTAGTATTGTTCCCACATTTTGAAGGCATTCACCAACCATGTTGGAACCCACAAGAACAGATATGAAAACCAATCATCGTCTTCATTTTTATCTACTTCTTCCATCATTTTCATATGCATGGTTGACAACAGATTTATAGCTTCTGTCAGGGTTCCATTTTCTCCATCATGGGCAGGTATCTATGTACAGCAAGAAGGCCTGGTCTTGGTACACACGCCTCCTTCCATTACTGTTTTGGAGGGTCATGAATCAGATGGCCCTCAATTCTTATTTAATTGCATTAAATTCTTTATTGTTGTGTTAATTTTTTGTAGCAGCTCCCACCTCATGATATGTAACCACTTGGCGTTTGCTGCAGCTTGAATTCCTGACATGAATATGGCTGCAAATATCACTAGTGAACTGTTTATGCTCATCTGGAATGTCATGATACGCTTCTATTGATTTTGCCGAACAGTAGTTCTCTCTCTTCTGCCTGGTGAGGTTGAGAGTCTCTTCTTTCTTTGATGTGCATCCATTTTCAGGAAGTTGCTTATATGGAGATCACTTTGGGGGATCAGCAATGCAGGAACATCTATTACCACCATAGAATATATTAATCCCCAATGTGTATGTAACTTCATATAGGCTTCACAGGCCCAATAGTGGTCCATCAGCACGTCAGTTCCTTCTTTCATTCCTGGCACATCAATTATTTGTTTGCATCCTTTTTATCTCCAACTTTGGTCCGACCACTGTTTCTGAAACAGAGTGTTGCATTTTTCATCGGTAGGATGGATACAGGTCCTGCTTCATCTTCAACCCAGGTTAATAACTTCAAATACATGGCCCACTCCTTAAGGCATCCATCATTCACAACTTGCACTATCTTTACTGGTGCTGCATCAATAAGTGTGCACTGCATCCCAACAAAGCTTCTTCCCATCCTGTACTGGTGGCTTTTTGTGCATATACCAGTAAATGAGGTCTCGCCCAGCATACTGACAATCCTGGTGTTTCCCATGTGTCTGCAGAATCCAATCTCGTTGTTTACCAATCTTCATCTCTCCTCTATTCAGGCCACTCAGTGAGTACAGGATCATGTTGCTCTTCCATCTTGGGTCTTCTATCTTTTATCATCGTCTGTGTTTTTATGTAAGCAGCTTCATATGGGAACACTGTTTTCGACATCCATCGTAGGGTTGTCCACTTCCCTTCAAAGTGTCCTCTTGTTATGCATGCTGAGACACTTTGCATCATGTGTAGGTTTGTCTCTTGCTATAAATGTTCTGGCTGTGCTCATGGCATAAGGGTTGAGAGAACATACATAGCAGCTCTCATCTGACATTCCTATACCCACAATAGTCGTGGGCTGGTACAATAGATTATTTTTTAAAATCGGCTGACATATCAAGATATGCATTTATATCTTGATAATCTTCTCCAGCATCCCTCTTAAGTCATTTAATTAGTTTGGAAATATCAGGAAAAATGTCATTCATGCTTTTGTTATGAATAGAAATAGATGTCTCATTGTTACACCCTCCATCTGTATTGTAAAACATCATTTGTTGGAATGTTATAAGAATAAGAAAATAAAAACTACACATTGTACAAAACATAGCTACAAGAAATATTGCAAAATAATTCATGCCGCATACTGTATTTTGCTTATTAATTGGCTTTCTCGTTAGCAATGGATCTCTCACATACTGGAATATTCCCATTTTTCTTTATCAACGTTAAGTTCTTGTTACTCTTTATAACACCAACACTTTTTATAAAAAGAATTTGAATAGTATTGCAACAATAATTCCGGCAAATAATGGGGGCTATCTTAGGATTTCAAAAAAAGCTGACAATATCAACGTTTCGTCTCACTAGAACTGGATAAGATTGAAGTATATATGTGAAAACAGCATACAAGAATGTGTTCAATGTTATAGGTCACATAAAGTTTTGTGGGCTCTCCTTTTCTACAAAACATTGTCTCTTTTACCAAACAGAAATTGTTCTGTGAACACTGAAAAGTTTGTTAGTTTACCTTTAAACTTGGGAATAATTGAAAGTTTGAATTGTTTTTATTTTGATGACTCCTGTTGGCTCTTGGGGGCCGATCTGGTCTGCATAGGCGGAACTTATTTTCTTGCTTCACTGTCAACAGGGGCAGGAGTGTTAAAGGTCACTCCTTTGTTGAGCTTTACATCATTCAGATGCAGCCAGACTCATATTCATTATATATTTACGGCAGTGTGGGTGACCTCCTTTACTAGGTAAGGTCCTTCAAAATGGGGATTGTTACAAGTGAGAATAACATTTTTAATGAGCACTTGGTCTCCAAGATACAAGTTAAGTGGTTTAAAAGGTTTGATACTATTGATCGTTTGACTGTCTTCCTCAATTTTTTTTTTACCCTTCCCTCTGATGTTTGATCTTTTGGGAAATAAAAGAAACACAAGCAGTCATATTTGTCAAATAATAATACATCTCATCCCCTAATGTTTTTGCTACACTATGGGGATCAGTTTGTATTCGAGTGGGAGGAGCAAGGGGTACTCACATGCAGCGTCCAGTCATAAACTCATGAGGAGTCAGGTGGTGATCCGAGCCAGGCTGGTATCTCAATTTAAATAGGGCAAGGGGTAGGCAATATAGCCACCCATTCTTCAAAGTAATCTTTATCTTTACTGTCCACTCTTTAAGGGGTGTGTTTAAATGCTCACAAATAGCATTCGCTTGTGGGTGACAAGCATATGAAAATGATTGCCTTATGCCCAATAGAAGGCTTATTTGCTCAAACATCTAATTTATAACATGTGGCCCATTATCAAATTTCAGGACTTTGCATACACCTCATATGTGAGACACCTCACATACGAGAAACTTAGCAGCACATGTGGCTTTTAGGTACATGCATGGACCTGCCTCAATCCATTGGGAAAAAAGGACATACTACCACTAGCACATATCTGTTGTTAATTGCATGTTTGCAACATATCCACCTAATCTAAATGTATATGCTGAAGAGCACCATTGAGCTGGGCTATAGCTTCTCTCACTGTTCGCAAGGTATGCCATGCTGTGAATTTCTGACAGACAACACAGTTCACAATACATTGTGCAATATATTCTAACAAATGTTGCAAAAACCTGTTGTCTGTGATGATGGCAGCAAGACTCTCGCTGGTTATATGTGCAGGATAGTGAAGCTGATCCAGAACAAATTTCAATAATGCTAGAGGCATAACGGGCTTTCCAGTACTATCTTGTCTCCATGTAGCCTCTCTGGGGGATTGTTCTGACTTGAGAGTCGTGTAGACCGATGAGACCTCCGTCCCCAAGTGACGCACAGGGGAACTAATAGAAACCCGCTGTGCGACCTTTGAGGCCACAGGTGGGAGATGTCTTCCCAGATCCACGGAACCTCTGGAACACCGATGCTGCTGTCAAAAGGGAACGAGGTTAAGTACCAGGCAATTACAATACAATCAGATAAACAATAGGATCTAAAGAGTCTTACCTATCTGGTGTTGGGGAAACCCAGGTAACCTAGTAGAGAGGTTCGAGACTCAGATGATGCGGCGGTCCCTGGAATAGTAGAACCGCAGGTGAGCGTGGATGTAGGGTCAGCCACCTGTAGGAGAGAGGGCTTGACTTGAATCCCAAGAAGGGAAATGGAGTAGAAGTTCAGCAAGGTATCAAGGGATGATCCAAAGACAAGTCGAGGTGAAGTCCAAAATCCGGCAACAGGTAAACAGTTCCAAGCAAAGGTACAAAGGGATGTCCGAAGGAGTCCGAGGTAGAGTTCCGTGATCAAAGTAACAAGGAGCAATTCGTACCGCCAAACAGGGTCTGAAGACAGCTGAGAAGCAATGAGCATTCTGTCTCTCAGACCTTTATACTGTGTGTCTCTGGGTCATGTGACGTCCACCAAGGTCACGTGAGGAACGCCACACTGGATCACGTGACCGACGTGAAGACGTAACGCCGCCCCTTCTGCTATATGTTTTCCAAGGCAATTGCCAATGCAGAAAGGGTTGCAATCGAGCCCGTACACCAAAGCTGGCACGGTGTTTTCGGTTCTTTGGGTTCACCGAATCACTTGAGCCCCGAACCGTGGGAGGAGATGTTGGGGGAATGTGCGCAGTGTTCTGATGTGGAGTGGACTGGTGTGCAGAGGATCGCCTAACAGGGATAAAGAACACCCTGTCTTTTCCATACATCTTATTCCTACTGTAGAGCTCAAACCTGCAGCTCAATTAACTGCACAATGGATAACATATTAAAGCCTTCTCTCATCATCATGTATCATTCTGACATCTGCTTAACGCTTTCTACTTCAAAATTAGAAATAATGGGAAAATAAGCTGCTGTTTTTGCTTCAATGTCTGCAGTTCTATTACTGTGAGAAATCGTGTCTGCCCTTTTATTATAGGCTGCAAACTTCAGCACACCGATAGCCAATGGGAGCTTAAGTACCTTAATAAGCTTGTCCAATAGCGGCACATGTTGCACTGGTGTGCCGTCTGCATGGAGGAAGACCCTCCTTGTCCAATGTGACAATCCTGCGTGTACGGTTGACGTCACATAAGCAGAGTCAGAGTACACTCTCACCTCCTCATCCTCATATCTCTGGAGTGCGGAGTTAAGCACCACTAACTCTGCAGCCTGTGCTGAGCAATGTGAATGCAGTCTTGCACTTGTCATCACTTCAAATTCACCATTCTGTTTTAACTTCACTACTGCCGATCCGTATGTCTTTCTCCTTTCGTTTGATCAATTTTCTAAGAACCACCAATGAATAGAATTTCCACCCTCTTGGAGCGTTTTCTTTAAAGTGGGTAATATCATCATAAAGCTCAGTATATATTGTGAAAACATGTAAATAATCCTCCTTCTCTCCTGGTTCTGCTATGAATGTCGCTGGATTCACTATTCTACATCTAACGATTTTGATCGCTGTATTTGAAATATTTACTTCATATCCTGATGCTTTTTGTGTACGCAATCTGCTTTTAGGTTTCTCCAAAATGGCTAACAGAGAGTGTTTGATGAATAACATCATTCAGCACCCCATTGTAATACTTTCAGCTTTTTCAATTGTAAAAGTTGCAGCAGGTAATGATTGTTCACAGGGGTAATGCACTCTCATCACTGCGTATAAAATATCATGGTAATAAGATAATGATTTATGGCCATGTCCTAATGTTGTCTTCTGCGCAAGGACTGTTGTCATTACCACTTCATTGAATGCGATAATAAATAAAACTACTCATTATGGTCTAGAATCCCTAACGCAGGGGATGTACACATCCCCCTTTTCAATTCTTCAGATCCTTCCGTCCTCTCGTCTGTCCATATTATCTCACTTTTACTTATTTGTGCTTATTTATGTCCTTTTAAAAATTGGTCTGATTTATGGACGTTAATCAAGAACTAAGGCCCTACAATAATTGCACAGGCTTAAAAACTGCTGCATTTCTCTCACAGTCTTCATGATCACTTCTGCTCTATAAGGTGTCACTTTTCTCCCTTCTTGATGGATTAGCTGTCCTATATAGAGGACCTCCTCCTGGCAATACTGTAGTTTCTCTTTGTCCAGCTTGTATGCTTTTCCTGCCAATACTGTCTTTAACTGGACTGAATCTCCTCTGAATTGCTCTTCTGTCTCACTGCACACTAATGTAGAGGGGCAGGTGACGTCAGCTCTAGTGCCCACCTTCACCTCCGACATATTTGAAGAACGGCAAGAGAGCACTGTGTGTGACATCAGGTATCATCCCAATACAACACAGAAGATATTAAAGGTTGTTATGCACTTAAAAAGCCGTTTCAAATGTACCCCTGTACTGAAGTGGTGGAAGGATGTCGACATACACCATTTGACATAAAAGGCCATAAGTTTAAACTAACACAAGTAAAGTAATGCCATAAAGGGAGCATACAGGGACATACAGAAATTATATGCAGATAGTTAAAGAATGAAGGTGCAATTGAAGTAACAAAGCAATTGAGTGAAGAGAGATGAAGAAATCATCTGTGTTGAAAACATGAGTCAGATGAAGCTCAACTAATGTACATATGCAGAAACGCAAGGTAGGTGAGACATGTATAAACTTGCTACAAAAGAAACTAAAACATAAATAGAGCAGCCATGATGGTAAAATGGACTTCCAATCATGTTGAAACTACCTCAGAGACACACCAAGGCTGCAAGGCTGGGTTGACGCTGCAGAAACAGCTTTGTGCAGATAACAAAAGAATATCTGTTTTACTAAGACCAATGATGACACATCAAGACATAATTGGACAGTAAAGAGGGAGTTAACCAGGATACACCATGTACGTAAGAAATATTTCTCTTAGATTAAGCAGAAGCGAAAACATCTGCAAGTGGCAAGTATTGGAAAATTAAAGATGCAAATAGCATATGTAAGGTGGAACAACCAAGTCCACAGAGGCCAAAAGATGTAATAACACCCAGCACAATTAAATCAAGCAACAGAAAATAAAAGAATGAAATTGACAAATTCATGGTCTACTAACATGTGGTGCAAAAACAGAAGACAAGGTCTATTTATTAGGCCTCAGAGAAAGATAGCTGTGTACCCTCACTCCCTTAAAAGTCCCAGAGAAGAAAACAGTCAGCAAGGTGAACTATAAAGGAGAAGCCTTGGCTTGTGGCCTAACCGATGAGAGATGGTAGGCTGATTGACCAAAGTGGGCAGTGGACTGACATTGTTCTCTGTACCTGGGTTTCGTTTTGTTCGTATGCTGCTAGCGAGCCGAAGGTCCAAGGTTGGGAGGCTATGCCAACCAATCATGAGTGCTTATAGAGCAGCATGCTATACAATGTTGCAAAAGCCAATCTGCTGTTAATATTGTGTTATAATCAGTATTATATCTATTTTAGAAGTTGCTTGAGGCATGTCTATTAGATAAAGGGCAGCCAATGATATTATTAACACTTACACAATCTATAAGTATATATGTGTAGAGAAGGAGCTGAGTGCCCCCACCTCAACCACCTCATCCATATTGCCTATAGGTTGGGTACCAGAGTATGAAACTCGAGCAATACCAGGGGAAGTGCCCATACCCAAGAGAATACTGGAGGCAAGGTTCCTGTTGAGATAACCATGTCTGCATCCAAGACGGTATGATGGCTTTTTGAATGAAAACCCAGAAGGAAAAGGACGAATGCATAAGAGAGCAGATGCAAAGTAACGCAAGCAGACAATGTTTTCATGAGGCTAGCTTTATAGTAAAATAGATTACGGCAAGCGCCAATATATATATATATATATATATGTATAAAGTACGAGTAAGGAATGGAGTATTCCACCATGCGTTATAGCAGAGCCGGACCAAAATAAGGAAAAGCGTTCTTTTCCCAATGTGTCACAGTTAGAAAATGAATGAATTACAGGTGAATTTCAGAAAGGCAAGGTTGAATGAACCAAGAATCCAAGGCCGTTTCAGCTGGAAGAAACAGGAATTAATTGCAATCTGTGAAGGAATTAACCACCTGTTCTGAAGGCATGAATAAGGACAAAGAAGACGTCAGAGGCTCATTGGAAAATAGTCTTTTTAATACCCCTTAGCTCGATTTTGTGGTCTTCAGTCACGTGGAGGGAGGAAGTTGGACGAGCATGGTGGTCACACCTACACATGAGAAATGAGTGTATCTCTGCTCCCCTGTATTCTGCAGGAACAGAGAACATTTTCAAGGAAAAGTTCAAAAGGCCTAATTGACAGTGGACCACTGAGGTGATGATGGATTATGTTCTAATTGGTGAGAAGCTATGGTCATGACCAGCTCGCCAAGCATTTGGCAGTCTGGCCTGAGTGCTGCTAGCATGGGTGGAGGAGGGCTGACGGAGGTTAGAAATCAGCCAATGATAGAGGGCCGCATGATTAAGAGCCATATCGTTAAATTCCTGGCAAACAGAACCTTACGAGTCTTCTCCATCACAGCTGCTGCAGACCCCATCCCCATCACATGCGGGGTCCCACAAGGTTCATGTGTATCCCCCACTCTGTACAACATATTCACAAAGCCTCTATTCGACCAACTGGACCATCTGGGTGTCACCTACACAAACTACGCAGATGACACCCAGATACTCCTCACCATCTCTGGTAATTACCAAGAAGACTCTGCCCGGATCAACAAAATATTCTCCATCATTCAGACATGGATGGCCTCCCACGGTCTCTGCCTGAATGATGAGAAGACAGAGCTCCTAATCGTCGGCTCCCCCAACACTCTAACCAAACTTGACCCTAGCTATAACAACATCACCATCGATGGTCATTCCATTCCCATAGCCAAAAGCGTAAAGACCCTTGGCTTCTATCTAGATGCCAACACTAACCTTAGCAAACATACCAATATGACAGCCTCAGCTGCTGCCTATACCGGCAAGCTCATTAGGGCCAGCAGACCCTTCCTATCACCCAACAGCTGCCTCACCCTTGCCAGGGCCCTAATACAATCCAAACTGGATTACTGCAACAGCCTGTTCCTTGGCGCTAATCAATCCGTACTCAATAAATTGCAGGTAATTCAAAATAACGCCTTGCGCGCAGCCCTCAACATTCCAAGACAAGAGCAGATCTCTGCCACTAGGAAAGCCTGCAAATGGCTCTCCATACGCCAAAAAATTGATCTAAAAATCATCTGCCTCACATACAAAGCCCTCAACCACCTAGCACCACCCTATCTAGCTAATAAACTCACCCTGAAACCTGCCACTAGACTCACCAGATCCTCCAACACTCTTTGTCTACTAGTACCCAGGTTCCACCTAAAAAGAGCTGGAGGGGCAAGCTTTACAGTGCTTGCTCCCCAACTCTGGAACTCCCTACCGCTCAACATCAAAACCCTCGAATCCTTCCAGATCTTTAGGAAGCAGGTCATTAGCTGGCTGCTAAACAAAGAACAACACCGCTAACTCTAGACCTGCGCGACTACCAGCTTAGACACTGTACCTATTCTGAAAATTGTATATTGTACGCACTACACATGTTCTATTTATTGACCCCTGTATATATATGTATATATTATAAACCTGTACGAAGTATGCAACACACAGATACTTCTCAACTTTGTAACCAAATTCTTAAGCGCCCTTCTACCTCCGGGTTTGGAGCGCCATACAAATAAAATAAACAAACAAACAAACAAACAAATAACCAATGGGACGTCATGTACTTAGTGACATTCATAGTGACTTGTTTTGAGGAACAGGCTTAGCTGCCCCACCTGATGTTAAGAAACCTCTTTCATGCCCATTTGACTAGTATTGAACATATACAAAGATATTCCCTTAGACCCAATCACACTTGTTGGTAGGTTTTGTAGGTTGCCACGAAGGATGATGTTAGTAATACGCAGGTTGTACGTCACCTATGATGAGATTTTAGCATAAAAGAGTGCTTTTTTTGAAGTTCGTTGAGATCTTGCTATGATACGTCCAGTGACATTCATTGTACTCCCTATTTTAGAGAATTGAAATTAAAACTGTTACCTTTTTGCCTACTTTCTGAGTTGTTTTGATTATTGATGTTTTAAGTAATCTCTGCATCCACATTCACCTCAGAGTATTACTACCTTTTCTTAAAGGGCTGGAAGTTTTCCAGTTCACTTGGTAGCAGAGAGTGGATAGTTAAACGTCTATAACGATAAGTAAGCTTTGAGGTTCCCAGAATTATCGGACGCCCTCTGCCATTCAAATGAAAGGACTTGAGGCTCCCTAGGGCAAGCTAGGGCAGACGGGTCCCCTGTTTTCAGTCAGAAACCATTCCCGGCATCTATGGGAAGCTGATCGGATGAAAGGTTAAAGAGGTGAATAAAAGAGGCAGATGATCCCAGGGGACGAGAGCTGAAAAATAATAACATAAATGGTGAGTACAAACTGAGTGATTTGGAAAAAAGTGTAAATGGGCTTTAAGGGAAGACAGTAAGGAAAGAGACAAATGAGTAATGGTGGGTTGGAAGGGATGGTCAACTCAAGACGATGAATGTCGAGTTTAATGGGGATAAGTGCCTCGAGATGATAAGAGCGTCGAGTAATTTAAGAAGGTTGACATTAGATGACATGTCAACCCGGCATATGAGTCACCTGCGCAAAGCAGCAACGAGGTCCAGAAGAAAAATACTGAGATTTAATCTCTAAGGTGCCGAAGGACCAGGAGAGACGCGATTAGGAGAAAAGTGATCGACCAAGTACATCCTCAGATATAGGACGAGAGATAAAAAGATGGAAATGGGAAAAGGATAAGGCTGATAAGGTAGCACTTTTAAATAATGAATGGATGGGAGGTTAGATTTTGCTCAAACTCAATGGTGAGAGCATCAATGAAGTAAGGCCAAGAGAAGATTGTGATGAGCAAGATAAAAGAAATAGGGAGAAGAGCAGCTGGTAGAGGAAAGGGTATAAAGAAAGATTGGACAGAGACAGGAACAACTGTACCAACATGAGCAACAACGAACGAAGAACAGAGGAAACATGACAACAGACAGAGGGCGGAACGAGAAAAGATAGAAAGAAAAAGAGAAGTACAAGAGGAACAAAGATTAAGGGAGAAATGGATACAAATGCAAAGAGATGAGGAGATACGAAGGGCAAATGAAAGAACAGAACTGAAAAGTAAAGAGGATGCACAAGCAAGAGAGGAAGCAAGAAAGCGTAGAGAAATTGATGATGATATAGAACGAAAGAGAAGGCAGGGAGCATGCGACATTGATCTCCTAGAAAAGGAAGTAGTGGATCCTGATCCAGTTGTATCATGGGAAGATTTAGAAGAGTTTGTCCCCACACAAGAGCCACTACCAGGTCCGTCCTGAGTAAATCTGGAGGAAGAGTTTGACTCCAGGAGTCTTGGGGATGCAATGGATAAAGTCTGACATGAAATGAGGGTGAAGAAAGATGTATAAGGGAAGGGCAAGAATGACCGACTTGAAGGTACGCAGCTGTACGATAAAGAGGGTAGTTTTGAGCCTAAGGAGCTGTTTTTAGACAGACTGGCTCTGGATAGAGATGAAGAGGAAAAATGTTACACAAGCTGGGGACAGGAGATGTCAGATAAAGATGCGGAAGTCATCACGTGGGAAAGGAAGGTAATGCAGGTAGGTCTGAAGGATGTTTTTCTATGGATAAGGAAGGTAGATGGTCAGATCGAGGCCTTCCTATCTCTTGGGCGTCGAGGTCCTTGATGCAGTTGGGTCGACCTAGAGGGCGTTCCCATGGTGAGAGGGGGGATTTGCCACCATATGTGAGCAGATTATGATTGTTGCCAGGAAGAAGGCAATGCGGAACCACTGTCCCTGGTTTGGAAAGATTAACTGAGGGGGATGAATGCAAGTTTGAGATTTCTCAGTTTCCTTTACTAGAAAAGGGTGGGGCCAGGCCGCAGTATATACCATGGCCACAAATGGACAAGGATAATTTGAGGTGCAAACTGCCGAGTTTAACTTCTGGTGCTGGGAAGTGGACACAAACGTTGGAGAAAATGACTGGAAGAAACACATTAGCTATAGGGGACATCAAGGGCCTTCTGATTGGCATTCTTGGAGAAAGATCTGATGATGTTTGGGTGAGAGCAGGGTATTCTGGTGTTACTACAGTTAACACTGCTCATGATGGAGCACCGTTCAATAACAGTAGGGCGGTAGTCCGGAAAGCGCTTAGAGTATTATATCCAGACACGTCTGCTATGGAAGCTATAATGACATAAAAAGATGCAGGAAAGGGATGACCCTCTTGTTTACATTCAGAATTTCCAAGAGACATGGGCCTTGGAGACACAAGAAGCTTGGGGGAAATCTATCCCTGTGTTTGATCATATATTGTGCCAAAGTTTGCCAGAAGCAGTACAGAAACAGCTCATGAAGCTAGTGGACATGGAGACAAAACCATGGTTGGAAACACAGCTGACCATTTCGCATTATTGTAGGCTTCTGCAAGCGAAAAACCAAAAGGACGAGGCTCTAAAGGGAGAAGAAGCAAAATGAGAGTACAGAAATAGTTATCTAAGAATGCCATTGAAGGGGAAATATTGACTTGTGGGGATGAACAAAGTTAACAACAAGTAGCAAACATGCTGCAAATGAATAATAAAAGGAAGTTCGACCAAGGAAATAATGGATTTATTCCAAGAGGAAGGGGGGATTTCGAGGCAGAGGCTTCCAGAATAATCAAGGTGGGTTTCAAAATGTGCAGAATAATGATCAAAACATGCAGGAGGGACAAGTAAGAAGAACACAAGTAAAAAGGTCAGGAAAAACCAAATGAGAGTCTCCTCCCTTATTTTTCATTCAAAATTAAGCACATTGATGTGTAAAAAATCACACCAAAACTAACAAAAACTTGTTTTTATATACTTTTCGGTATCTACATTCTTTTACAGTTTAAGATATATTTCTGAACATCAATGATTACAACAAAACAAAGCAACCACAGTTTGCACAATCAGAAAACAAGACGAAAGCAAGTTGGTACTCTTGCACATGATTCTATACAGGGAACATAATACAGTTACTACTGTCACTTGTCCAAGGGGGGCGACAGGGGTCAAGATTCAATAGACAGATGAACATCAAGTATATAATACATATCTTGGTAATACAGTAAACATTGGTGACACTGTGTTTGAAGGGAACACAATGAAAGAACATACAAATTGCAACTCAAAGGGAGTGATTTAATGAGTGTCCTTGCGGTCTTTTGTATGTGGGCAAAACTATTGGTCCCATAAAAATGTGCATTTCAGAACATCGTTCCTGTATCAGAAACAAGGTCTTTGATAAGCCCTTAGTGGACCACTTCTGCCTCCTAAAACACACAGATTTGGACCTCAGGTGGTATATTTTCGAAAAATAGCACCAACAGTAAGAGGAGGGGATCTAAATAAAGCATTGACACAGCTAGAACAGAGGTGGGTCCACGGATTAGACACGGATAAAACAGGTCTCAATATATCTGTGGAATTGAATTCCTTTTTATAGATCACTGCACCTGTCCTCACACACATTATGTCTTTACACCATTAAATGAGAGATATGAGATTTGCTGTTTGATAAATTGCTTCTCTTTTAATATGTAAAATGGTTTTTCTGAACCGAAAGTGTAAACAGTAATGTTGACATGGCTATGTACGTTGTACGTTTTTTTCCACCTGTACTCACACGTGTCTAGAACATTTGGTTTTTCTCTTTTGCTTGCACTCTTCCACATGTAGGATGTTTTTATTGGACTCTGCGCTAGGTTAGGTGTACCATCCACACTCCGTGTGCACCCCATTTATTTCCTCTCTCTCTCCCACCAGGGGATGGCTAGCACCATATAGCTGCGAGGACATGGGTTTTTACCAATCCTCCCCTTAAGATCAGTAAGACAGAGTCTTATCTCAATACGTTGGCACCCGCTACTCATGCCATCTTCAATTGTGCTTTAACGCGGTTTCAATCTCCACACCGTGCCTGCTGTACCGGTGGCTCTGTGACATTTTGACTTTGTGCTCTCACAGCCCGTGAGAGCGCACACGTGCCTGGCGCTCCCTGTTGTGTACTGTCTCCTTGGATACGGATACAGACATGGGGTTGGCACCATTTTAGTTTTTACACCACGTGTTTCCTTGAGTCTGATACTTATCCATTTGTTCCCTCAGACTTCTGTTTGAGCACTAATTAGACCGTGTTTTGTGTTCTCCATTCTCATATGTGCATGGTTGCCATGGGAACGGAAACAAACACAGTGCGGTAATTAGACGACAATTATCTAGACCCCATTGCGTCTTATAGTAATTCTTCATCCAGCTCATTCCATGACCATCTACCTGGATATTCATCCTAATATCCAAACACATGCAGATACCATTCCAAAATGGCCACCGCTGTTTGTATCGTTGGCGCCTAGCAACAGCGTCTCCACCGCTGGCCTCTACGTGGAAGCGGTCTCAACAGCAGCGCTTCTACATCCCCGCACTACTGCTATTGCAAGACGCTGCAGCTGCTTCGACTGACCGGAAGATCGAATACTCTGCCCAGCAAAGTATTATCACAATAGTTTTCTATAATATCCCGAGTCGAACGTCTCGGAGACCCGCTGCTAAAACCTTTTCAATCATGTTTTGCAGCACCCAGGGCTTGTGATGACACTGATGCAGACACAACGGTGCCATCAGCTATTCACTTACGACCCGGCTTACTTTATTTAGGTAAGCACATTCACAGTAGGTTTACCACTCCATATACTGCATTTAGAGTTGCTGTATACTTTACTTGATATTATAAGCCCACACCAGCATACTCATTGATGCGGGTGGATGTGTGTTGTTTGTGTCTCTGCAGCTCCGTATTTACAGCACTGCCATGACCAACATGTTGAAGTTTTCGTTTGAATCAATTTCACGGCTGCCTTAATATAGGTAAGACCGTCTCCCTTAGGTTATTAGAGAGCCTCCCATTTGAATCAAATTACACTAATACATTTAGTAACCTTATATTCTCCTCCATTTGCTCAAATTAGGTGTCTACTGTAACCGTCCCCACAGGTAAGCGATGTCTATTTAGCACACGATAGACATCCAGTGATTTATCTCACATGCTCTCCTGCTAATGTGCTTTTAGCCTCCCCTCATTATCTCTCATTCATTTTTACAGCACTTCCTGAACATTCTGACTGCATAGTCCTCCTCTGTCCTGACGAAGGCCCTAGGAAGAAATCGGCTCATTTAGCCCCAGTATAGGGCCGAAACACCGGGTGGAGACAAACATTCCCTTCAAACACAGTGTCACCAATGTTTACTGTATTACCAAGATGTGTATTATATACTTGATGTTCACCTGTCTTTTGAATCTTGACCCCTGTCACCCCCCTTGGACAAGCAACAGTAGTAACTGTATTATGTTCCCTGTATAGAATCATGTGCAAGAGTACCAACTTGCTTTCGTTTTGTTTTCTGATTGTGCAAACTGTGGTTGCTTTGTTTTGTTGTACTCATTGATGTTCAGAAATATATCTTAAACTCTAAAAGAAAGTAGATACCAAAAACTATATAAAAACAAGTTTTTGTTAGTTTTGGTGTGATTTTTTGACACATCAATGTGCTTAATTTTGAATGAAAAATAAGGGAGGAGGCTCTCATTTGGTTTTTCCCAACCTTTTCACTTGTTTCTAGTAATTTAAGCCCTCCTGGGCAGAATAGGGTCGATCCTCCAGGAGCCCATCCTTTATACAGGACAAGTAAGAAGACTTCCTCCTATATGTTGGACGTGTGGTATGTCAGGGCACCTTGCTCACATGTGTAGAGGTCAGGGATATGTGCAAATGGGCAGTTCTCAAGAGGGAGGACTTAAACCTGCCTGCATATTCACAGCAGAATAAAGATGGGTTTGTTCAGGATCAGACAGCAGAGCAACCACAAACGCCGAGAGTGCAACAAGGCTTAGAAACACATCAGACAGCAGTAAATCCACCACAAGGGCAGTCGCAGCAGTCACCCATGCAGATAAAGCAGATCACATATATAGGACAGTTAATGGCTCCTAGGATAGGGGGTGTAACTGTCAATAAAGGGAACCCCTTCACAGGTACAGGGATGAGACTATATCCACAATAGGACAGCTCACTGTGAGACTTGATGTGTTCAGTACTATCTTTGACGCCTAATCCTCAAGAGGAACCCAGGGTTGACGTCCACATAGGGGGCAAATCTTTTTCATTTTTAGTGAATACGGGGCCAACATGCTCGTGTATATGAGAGGAGACATTTTCTATGTCTGGAAATACCATGAATACTCAAGGTTGCACAGGAGCTACAAGTAGAGTTCCGTTTACTGAAAACTTGCCGATCTCTATAGGCGAGTGTGACATGTCTGCACCATTATTATATTCAAGGCAGACACCTGTCAATATTTTAGGTAGAGATGTAATGACTAAATTGTATATGACAATTTCATTGACTGACAAGGGCATAGTGCGTTCGACACCATCAATGCATTATTTAAACGTATGTGAAATTATTAAGGCATTTACAGGACGAATGGCCATGTGAGCCATACCACTAGAAACAGAAGTTTTTCTCTATGGAGTGCGCATTTTGTTAACTTGGTTGTCAGGATTAGTGGGGAAAACTGCAAGGATTCCTGGTGAAATTTTATTCAGGCCAATGATACCTATGGATGAAGAGGAAGGATGAGTCTTTCCTTTAGATATTGACGCGGCTATAGTACAGGGAGAACTATGCTTGATGGAGTTGATTATGATGGGAGACAATGGCACGCAGTAATTGCCGTAGGAGAAGGTTACAGATTAACTGATGAGGCTATGTTGGTGATCACCTGGCCAATGATGAAGTATTTTTGAGCTAGAACTGGATATTACTTACTGGATAAAAGCCACCAGACCAGAGGTCCCTCAGAAAATGATGGTAGTATGGAAATGTTCCGAGTATTTTAATGAAGACAAGGCAAAAATGGCATGTTCATTATGGACCATAGGCTCGTATGACGTGGGCCTATTGAAGGGGGTTGGAGAAGTAAAGATTAAATTGAAACCAGGAGCAATTTTACCTTAAGCACAACAGTATCCTATGTCTCGAGAGGCAGACAAAGGTATTTTTAAGACTATATCTGCCATGATGGAACAAGGTACTTAGTAACATCAGAGTTACTGTGTAACACTGCAGTTTATCCAATTAAGAAATCAAAAGGAGGGTCATGGCGTCTAATTCAAGATTTAAGACTGATTAACCAGATTGTAGAGGCTGAGTTGCCTCTAGCTCCTAATCCTGCCACGACCCTATGTAATTTCCCTGTTGAGGCACAATATTTCACTGTGATTGACTTGAAAAATGAGTTTTTCTAAATCCTACTGCATATAGATTTACAGGATTTAACATAATTTATGTTCAGGCAGACTAAACTGAAAAGTACTCGCTTGCCTTAGAGCCTCCATCGATTTTCAATAGAGTCCTGCAGATGGACTTCAGCAATATAGACTTAGAAAGTGTTGTATTGCAGTACGTAGATGACATATTGGTCTGTAGCCCCACAGAGCAACGGTGTAGACATGATTCAATTGAAATAATGATTATCCTTGCAGAAAAAGGTTATAAAGTAGACAAGGAGAAATGACAGTACTGTCAGGAGGAAGTGCTGTATATAAGGCAGTTAAACTCATATGACGGAAAGAAGATTACTCCAGAAAGGGCTGAGGCTGTTTTGAAAACAGCAAAGCCACATACGATAAAGCACACACAGAAGTTTTTGAGATTGTGTAATTATGTCAGAGCTTGGGTCTTTGATTACAATACATACATAAGGCCCTTGTTGCAAGCTTTAAAGAAAGCACAAGTGAATGGGGATAGAATGATCTGGACTAAAGAAATGGAAAGGTTTGATGGGTTGAAAAAGGTAATCTGCACAGCCCCAGTTTTAGGGATCCCCAACTATGCAGAGGATTTTTTTTTTATTCTCTCATACAAATGGTACAGTAATGACAGCTCTGCTTATACAGAGGACCACGTTGGGGTACAAGCCCCTGGTTTATTACAGTGGAATTTTATATCCAGTAATGAGCGCTCAATTTCCGTGCAAACAATCTTTGGCAGCCTCCGATTTCACCATTGAGAAGGCTTTCAGCATGGTAATGGGATGCTCTATGACATTATCTGTTGAGCATGCATTGTTTCCTATTTTGGAGAAACCTAAAGGTACATTGATGTCTCAAAGGGCTTCGGCATACGAGGTGGTCATATCAAATCCAGCGATTAAAGTATTTAGATGTAAGATTGTGAATCCTGCCATGTTTGTAGCAGAAACACTGGCAGAAGGTGAACAGGCCCATGATTGCTCAAATTATGAAGAATTCTATGATGAGCTTCCGGGTATAAAAGAGAATGCATTGGCTACTGGGGACATTCTCTTTATTAACAGTTCTTCATGAATCGACCAGAATGATGGGCAAAGATATACAGGTGCCTTTGTGGTAAAGCACATGGCCAATGGAGAATTTGAAGTTTTGGTAAGTGTATGACTACCGTCTCACTTTTTGACAGAGGCTGCAGAATTAGTGGTGCTGATTGTTGCGCTTGAAAAAATGCCGACCAAGAAGTAGTGGTGTACTTTGACTCCACCTATCTGACATAGAGAGTGTGCACAGGATTAGCACATTGGAAAAGGAGGGGCTCCTCTAAGCGGACAGCACTCCAGTGCAACACGCAGCTTTATTGGATAGACTCATTAAAGCACTGCAACTCCCAATGGCTATTGCAGTGGTCAAATGTGCTGCTCACACTAAGGGAGCATATTCTATTTCACGTGGAAATCCAGAGGCAGATGAGGAAGCTAAACATATTGCATGCAAAGAAGATGTAATGACTTTTGAAACACCTGATGTGAGTGAAAAAATTGTGGTAATGATGAGTGTGCCTGAGTGTTATATTATTTTGTCTAAAACTCAGCTCATGGAGGGGAAGCGCTTCAGGATGAGAAAGACATGTGGATGTGGAGGGGGTGTTCCTCATTCCCGTCCGAAGCACTATGGTGACAGAACAGCACAGGTAAACTGGTGATGCTGGTAGCCTTACTAAGGGTAACGTTGGAACAGCTGCACTACTCTGCGCACATCACTAAAGAGCCTCGCTGCAACTATTGTGGAGGAATAGTTTGTTCCAAATTTCGTAGAACACCTTGCATTTTCTATAGTAAACTGCATCATATGTAAAAAATGTAGCACTGGGCACACACTGTACACAGATAGAGGAGTTATTCTGAGGACTAATGGCCCTTTTCAGCATTTATATATCAACTTTGTTGACATGCTGCAAGTTTGTAATGGTTACAGATACATGATTGTAGTTGATTTTCCCTTTTCGGGGTAGATCGAAGCTGGAACATGAACTCACCCCCATGCCAGTACGAGAAGTGTTTCCTAGATGGGGAATATGTGAAGTATTAAGATCAGATAATGGCCATCATTTTGTTAATGACGTTTTTGAGCAGATAAGCTTGTTACTTAGAATAAAGTATACATTCTCGTCTGCGTATCACCCGCAAGCAAATGTAAACTGTGAGATACTTAACGGCTTGCTTAAGGAAAGAATAGCCAAATTGAAGCTCACCCTGAAGAATGGATGGTTGCATTGCCTAGCACTGGCATTGTGTGCGTTTAGAAATCAACCAGGGTCAGATCACCATCTTACCCCCCATGAGATAGTGACAGAGAGGTGAATGAGGACACTCCTCACACCTCCATCTGGAACTAGAAGTGATGCCCAGTTAACCGCAGAATTGTTATGAAAGGAGCTACGTGAGTATCTTACATGTATGACTGTAAGTATCTCTGTCATTTCAGATCACTTCAAGCGACAGGTGTGTAGGGCAATTCAGAACACAGAAGAAGATGATCCAATGGCCGGAGTTAAAGGACTGTGTCTTCCAAAACTCTTCGCTGCTGACAAAATTCCAATTCGCATCATTGCGAGGAAGTGACATGAACTGCTCTTCAATGGGTCTTTCATTGTGGAAGACGTCACACCGTCTGCAGTTAAGGTACAAGGCAGATGTGCTTGAATCTTCCTTGGTGACACAAAGGTCTACACTGGTGAACCTCCATCACCCGCACCCCCACCGAAAGTAAACATCAGGGAAGACCGTCAGCACGTGCAAACTAGGTCGATAACGAGGAAGAAGGACACAGAAGCAGCTAAATAAATAAAAGGAATACATTGGACTATGGCTTGTTGCAGAACTCTCTTTTTAGCTACAAAAGAAGAGAGTTAAGGAAGATTATTTGTTCTTGAGCCATAGGAGCTTGCTGATATTGGACTAAGACATGTTTACGTCTTGATCGAGAAGGAGACGTTGCCAAATTTGAAAAACTCCCCTTGTTGGCGACTGGGATAGGGTACAGTACCCTGATTCCTTTCCCATTGAAACTCTCTTTGGAGGTGCTCATGGTGGAACCCAATGACAACACACACCAGATGGTTCTTGCTATATTTGTCTACATTTTGCACTCTTATCCTTCACTCATGGGAAGAACTTTTGACGTAAAATATTTTCTGCAAGATTCGAAAAATGGCCCAATTGTGAGGAGACTGCTTGCGGCTATTACAGAGCAAGTGCTCAAGCTTTGGGCGTATCGTTAAAAAGAAAAACAGTACATATGCCACTATCTGAAGGCAATGCACAGAGACTGGTTGGTATGGTCTTCTATTATCTTATAGAGGAATGCCCACATCTCGTTGGACTATCGACTGGTGTCCAGACCGTTCTGAGAGGCCCAAAAAATAATGCATCGCTGAATCAATTGCAAAGAGACATTGTTGTACAGGTGAATTGTTATTCTGAGAGGACACCAAGGCCTGCATGAAGCTTCTGTGTGTGGACACAGAGAACATACTTTCTTTTGTCTTCTACTACCTGCTGGAGAAATATCCACATTACATATGGAGAAAAGATGATGCTTTTGTGTATATCAGAAATCCAGTGAATCTTCCAGTAATTAGCCAGCTGATCGAGGAGCTTGTAGAAAAGATTGAAGAGCTTCCTGAGTACTTAATGATGTTACCCTATAAAATGTCATTGTTTCCTCCCATGAAAAGAGTAAGAATGGGCGGCAGCAGTAGTACCATTGTAGTGACTGATATTGCAGATGACCACAATGGATAAGAGGCAATTGCCGCAAGAAGTGGACCTACTTGTATTTGATTTATTCATGCATTTTGTTTGAAGTGGTGCTTCTTTCAATTACAGTATGCACTGCATATTATTTTGATCTCAATAAAGCAAAAGGTTCTGTTCATCTTGTGCCGAATGAAAGTAAAAGTGTGGCAACTACTAGACAACCGAGATCTTATGTGATTATCCCTATTGTAAAGACACATGTGCAGGTTGTTAAGCTTGAGATTAGAATGCCAGGGTTTCCTTTTGAGGAAAGGTTGTGTAGTAGAATCTCTATGGCCATCATTTGCTGCTGCCAGGAAATGGCATCAAAGTAGACAAAGGCATCTAGCACTCTCTCTTACACAGATAGCACCTAGCTTATTTATTTATTATTAAATTTGTATTGCGCACCTAACCCTCAGGCATCTCGGCGCATAATTTACGAATATGGTTACAGGTTACAGGAAACTTAAGAAGATGTTTGCAAGTTGGTCTGGCCTACGAAGTTGGTTACAGGTAGGTAAGCAGAACACATGTTAGTGCATACTTACAGCAAAAATTTGCATTATGCCGGCTTAAGAATATGGTTACAGGTTATGCAGGTCACAAAGTAATGCATACTTAAACACTTGATTACAGGTTATGCAGGTTATGTAGGTCACAGGTAGTGTATACTTACAAGGTTAGTTACACGTTATGCAGTAGGTTAGGTTGCTTACATGTGAGGGACGGTCAACTTAGTGTCTTGTGTGAAGAGCCATTTTTTAATTTTTTGCGGAATGAGAGTAAAGCAGGGCCCATCCTTATGGTCAGCAGTAGGGCGTTCCAATAGTTAGCTGTCATAACAGGGAAGCTAGAGCCACCTGCTCTTTGTCTTTTTTTATCTAAGCTTGGTCAGATGCCCGAGATAAGTAGAACGGGTGGGTCTAGCTGACTGTTTTGTTGTTGTTAGGCTGGATAGATAGCGAGGAGCAGTGTTGGATAGCCATTTGTGCGTAAGCGTGAGGACTTTGAGTCCCTCACTGGTAACCAGTGCAAATCTCTTCTTGAGTTGGAGATATGATCTGATTTAGGTAAATTCAATGCAGCTCTGATGGCATTATTCTGCACAGTTTGGAGTTTCTTGATGTTTTTGGCTGAAGAGCCTGCAAAGATGGCATTGCAATAATCAATCCTGGAGAGGATTAAAGCTCTTGCTAGGGTAATATGGTTCTCCTCTGTGAGGTAAGGTCTGCAAGCATGATAAGTTTGGCTGTGTAAGCGGATGCCAATGTGATAGCATTGACTTGTTGTGAGAGGGTGAGTGAAGAGTCCAGATAGACTCCTAAGGGCTTGACTTCTTTAGAGGTTTTGATAGAATTTCCATCTATATTGAAGGATTGATCTAGCAGTGAGAGATGTTTGAGTTTGGCTTGGCTTCCCATGATCAAGATCTCGGTCTTGTCATCATTGAGGCAAAACTCGTTCTGAGCCATTCAAGCTTGGATTGTGGGGGGTGCGGCCAGCTTGCTAACGATGAAGACGTGAGCTCCGTGAGCTCCTGCAAGCGCTGACTACATCCTATTATATTATCCTTTCTTTTGTGATAAAATATTGAGGGAAGTCACGAGCCGACTCTGTAAAATCTTGGGCTTGAATGGGCCAAGTCTCAGGCATCTGCTTATCCAACTGACCGGGTAAAAGAGTGGGTAGCTGAGCTTGGGGGGTCTGCCTGTGTGTGCTTTAAAATGGCTGACCACTGAGGTGAGGAGTGACCAAGCAGCCATCCATAGTGCCCTCGCCAGCCCCATACCACAGAACCAGGCTGCAGCAGTCGAGGCGGAGACAGAGTAGCTGAACGCTAATGCGCCTCAGGGTGCTCTAAATTCCTTGATTGCACCGGCAGGCTCCAGAGGCAGGGTAATCGCTGGAAGACCATGTCAGAACCAAGGGAGGGCAGAGCATGGGTGACGCCCCGGCACGCAAGTGCCCTCAGATGACGGGAGGCATGTGGCAATCCTGCGGTGCTGACCAGGGGGACACAGACACCATCAAGCTCCCCCCTCCCCCTGTGAGAGGTGGACGTGCTGGGCAACGCCTGGAGGAGATCGCTCCTTTTGGGCTGCTGCACGACACATTCATCGAGCGAGCCTGGGGCTGACTGGAAAGAACACTGCGCTGCCCGGGGAGCTTGAGAGGTGGACACCAAATAAGTGGCAAGTGAATCTGCCCAAGGGCTACACTGCTGAAATGGGACAAGTTATGGGCATTTGAAAGCCCCCTGACACCAACAGGCTCCAGCTGCGCCACGAGGACCAGACAAGCGGTCAGACGTGATCTGCCAGCACACCTACCAGGCACTTGAACGCTGCCCTGAGGCAAGTTGCCCGCACCAGAGGCCAACCTCAGGGATGGTGTAGGCACAGACAAGTCAAGGCACACCACAAGTAAGTGCCCCCATATCCAGGACTCTCCCCACAATTGTCTGCCCACAGCTAGTCCAACCACAGCACTGTACCACCCAAGGAGGTGATACCGGCTCCTGGGGCCCTGGGGACATGCAACCATACGCCATAGAGGTGGTGGGGGTGTGGTGAGGTTGCCTTTCCTACTGTACATACAGGGCTGCTGGCCACTGGAGTGGAAGGGTACTGAGTGAGAGACACACCACAACAACATCAGAATTGGGCCTTACGCACTCCACCTGTGACTCACACTGAACCCTAGCCTTTCCTTCCAAGGGCCCATTGAAGGTACACATCCTGAAGACACTCTGATAGAGCTGCTTGCGGGGGGCAGTGTTTCAAAACCTGCCACCTCCAGCTCGCGACACCTGATACTGAAGGAGGGTCTGCTTTGGCCTACCAACAGCGCTGCGCTGACTCCAACTATGGAGCACAAGATCCACATAAGCCACAAAATGGGCAAAGATAAACAAAAGAAAACGGCCACGCAGAGCAGCATAGATCAATATGCAGTTGCCTCCACTCTGGCACAGACGAGCCAAGCGACGTGACCGGCATCCCCCACTGGCGAGGATACTCTCTCATTGCGGGATGTGATGGCCGCCTTTGCCAGCTCTCGCTCCTCTATGGAGATCAAAATGGACAGCATTGCGGCAGATGTCTCCTTTTTACGCCATGATCTTCAAAAGCTTACCTCCCAAACAGGTGAGGCGGAACAACGCATCTCCGAAGTGGAAGATAACATCAGAGGCGTCAGCCAGCAGCTATCACAAGCCTTGAACTGCCTGAAAACCCTAGAACCCAGAGTAGATGAAGGAGAGGGAAGATCTCGCCGCAACAACGTGCACATCCTCAGACTTCCAGAGGGAGAGGAAGGGCACAGCACAGAGCTATTTCTAGAACAATGGCTCATGGACATTTTCGTGTCTCATTCCTTCTCTAAATTCCTTTCAGTGGAAAGAGCCCACAGAATGCCCTCAGGCAGACCGATCCCAGGTGTGTCGCCTTGAACGGTAATCACTAAACTGCTCAATTACCGGGACAGGGACGCCCTCCTCCAGATGTCACGCTCAACAGTGGTAATCACTCACAATGGATCTCGGATTGCATTTTTCCCTGACTACACTTGGGAGGTGCAACGTGCACAGCAATCATTCGAACCACTCAAAAGACAGCTGGCACTCATGAACATAAAATATGGACTGCTCTTTCCAGCACAGCTCAAAATTTACCATACAGGAACTACGATACATTTCACCGACCCGCAAGAGGACTGGAAATGGGCAGAAGCTCACATTGAAGGCGACTGGGCTGTGAGACCGACAAGACAGAGAGGAGGACCCCAGCCGAGACCAGGTCGTGCCTCCCCGTTAGAAATCCAGAAGTGCTGCGACCAGATGAACCGGAACTAGCAGCAGACCGGAATGAAAGATGAGTAGGCCAAGGTACCGCACTAAAGAAACAGCACAGATCGTAGCAGTACAACGACACGTTATACCACGGATTCTGTTCCCTGCCATACGATTTAATCCAACACGAATGACAAGAACAGACGGCGCAGGAGATGGAGCTCCGGGAAGTGCTCCCCTCTCCTGACAGTGGTTTTTCCTTTCGTTTTGTTAATATTGGAGAGTTAAGCTGATGCCCTAACCTTTTGAGCGTCAGCAATGTTTGGGCGACAGGTACTTCATGTTGGGGTGGAGTATAGGGAGGTAGGAAGGGAGAGTTTGCATGGTTCTTTGCTATTTTGGGGCTTTTACATGTTCACACGACAATCCAATCACAACCCTCTGCATGAGCTATCTCACATTACCTGACACCGGGGCCCCACCCCAGCAGCACACACCAGCGATATTCTGACCCCTTTTCCAAATCATGATATCCTGAAGACCCTCCAATACATACTGTAAATGGTGTCCGCACAATCCCAACCATCATTTGATGACCGTCCCAGATCCCTTAAACTGCTCACATGGAATGTGAACTGAATGGGCTCCGGGATCAAAAGACGCCTGGTCACGCAACTTCTAAAAAGATACTCCCCTGATATAGCTCTAATAACTGAGACACACCTAGCTGGGACAAACTGCACCTTCTTTCGAAGCACTAATTACTGTTCCGCCTTTCACGCGGGATACACAATGGGATCCAGAGGCACTCTTATCCTGATACATAAACGTGTCTCGTTTGTTCCACAGATTGTAGAGCAAGAACCTAGGGTTCGCTATGTGTTAATCTTGGGAACGCTTTGGGGTGAGAAGATGGCCATTGCCTCAGTGTACTCTCCAACAGGACTGGGGCAAGAACTGCTAGACGAGCTGACCACGCTTATGGGAAGACACCAACCCAACATGTGGATTCTGGGGGGGAGACTTCAACAACGTCAGGTGTAATATCATAGACAGCACTCACCTTAGACACTGTAATCCGGAAACACCCATGAAGTTGGCCAACTTTATATCCACCCTAGGCCTCCGTGATGTGTGGAGGGAACTGCACCCGGGCACTAAGGGATACCCATTCAACTCGGGAGCCCCCGGCTCCTTGTCTAGTTTGGACTACCTTTCCCTTCCAAACACCGACCTGCAAAGAGCAATGTCCGCAGAGCTGCTTTCCTGTGGTATCTCAGACAATTCACCACTGACGGTGGAACTGCAAATGCATGGTATAAGCCACCCTAGAATGTGGAGATTGAATAACTACTACCTTGGGTTCCCCGAACTGGTTGACCGCCCCACTGACGCAACCAATGAATACTTTGAGATCAATGAAGCTACAGTGGATAGCCCGGTGACGATATGGGAATCTTATAAAACGGTGCTGAGGGGAGAGATAATCTCCTGGACAGCAAACAAAAGGAAGGAAAGGCTTCAAAAGATAGTGGAAGCGGAAGGGGAGATGAACAATTTAGAAATTAAATACATTCTTGATCCAACCCCATAGATTCATGGGTCCCTCCAGCACGACAAAGAGCGCCTCTGGAATACCATGCTGGACAATGCCAAAAAAGCCCACTAGTACTCCAGAGCGAGGATATACGAATTTTGGAGACACGGGGGGCAAAATTCTAGCCTGGCTTGAAAAAAGGGATGAAGGACAACGCCACGTCAGGGAGATTGTCACTTCACACAATAAAAAGTACCAGACGGACGATGAGGAAGCTTTTGCAGAGTTCTACGCTGACTTATATCGGGCTCCAGCTTCTCCACTGGACCCCTCCCTCTTAGACAATGTTACACTACCATCTCTCTCGATACAACAGAAGGAACAATTAGACTGCAACCTCTCTGAAACAGAAATTGCTGAGGCTATAACACAACTGCAAGCAGGGAAAACACCAGGTCCTAATGGATTTCCGGTCGAAACCTGGCAAAAGCTGGGTGGGGACAAAATGGCGTCCCCCCTCCATAAAAAGTTTCTTTGTGTCTGTGAACAGGGAACCCTTCCACCAGACCTTTGTTAGGCGACCATCGTAGTTATTCCCAAATCGGACAAACCCCCTGAAAGATGCGCTTCCTATAGGCCCATATCGCTAATTAATAGTGAAGCCAAGGTTCTCGCCAAACTCCTAGCTAACCGATTACAATCGACCACTTCCACCCTGGTCCAACTGGACCAATGTGGCTTTATGCCACATAAGTCAACCCGAATGAATCTGCGACACCTTCATCTAGCACTAGAACACCCTCCCATTATAGATACACCACTTGTCTTATTAGCAATTGATTTCGAAAAGGCGTTCGATTCAATCCGATGGGACAGCCTTTGGGAAATTATGCAGCGCATGGGGTTTGGAGATACCTTTTTGAGATGGGTACAACTAGTCTATACAAATACCCAGGCAGAGGTCAGGGTGAATGGATGGCCCTCTGAACCCTTTTCTCTCGGCAGGGGTACGCATTAGGGATGCCCCCTCTCTCCCCTCCTTTTTGCCCTCGCGATTGAACCACTTGCTTTGTGGCTTCGCCAGAGCACAGCTTGGACGGGATTTAGATGGTCAGAGGGGCATGAGGACCGGATGTCCCTATATCCAGATGATCTTTTGATATATCTGGGGGACCCAGTCTAGTCTTGCCCCGAAGTGACGGGATGCTCATCCACTTTGGCGAACTCAGCGGACTGAGAATTAATTTGAGGAAATCCGTTCTCTATCCGTTAAAGGGTGGAGCGCAGGCCATCCCCCAGGACTGTACGTATCGAGTGGAGAGGCACGGCTTTCGATATCTGGGAATTCGGATATCCGAGGACCTGGCTACTTATGCAAGACACAATTTCCAGCCAATCGTTGACCGGTTTGTCAGCGATGTTCACCACTGGAAACTCCTCCCCCTGACACTTATGGGTAGAGCCGCACTCTTTAAAATGATGACCCTGCCAACATTAATATACGTCCTGCAGAACACTCCGCTCAAGATCGCAGACTCTGAATTTGACCAGGTAGAGACCCTTCTCAGGGAACTCATATGGGATGGAGGTCAACCCTGCATCGCATTAACTACGCTTCAGAGATCGATTTGGGAGCACGGGATAGGTGTGCCTAGACTCCGAACCTATTACTGGGCTTCGCAACTTGCAGTGGTCAATTACCTGCTTCATGGTGACCAGGAATTACCCCACATAAAGGCCGAAGTGGCGGCTATTCATGACACAGACCCACTACGCCTGATATACCAACCTCCTCCGAGACCCCTCCCACCCACAACCACAGCACACATCAATATAAGAAAACTGTCTAGAATATTAAAAAATACAATAGATTCAACAACGGATATTTTATTGAATATGACGTTAGAAGAAAAAGGAATAAGACTAATGGCACTCCAAAACAGGATGGCTCTCGATATAATATTAGTTGATCGTGGGGGAGTTTGCAAACTCGTAAAAACTGCATGCTGTGTGTATATAGATGATTACTCCCCTACGATATTTAAAGCAATCCGGAAATTACATGTCCTAAGTTCCACACTCTCTACTGAAGAAGGGGGTTGGGGGATAGGATCCTGGTTTTGGGGATTATAGCGGTCTTGGGGGTGGAAGTTAATTTTGATACTAATGATGGTACTTGGTATATTCATAACATGTTGCTGTTGCATACAATGCTTACCAATAGTTTGCACTAAAATAACTGATGGATGTACTAAGGGATGTATGCACATGGTGTCGAGAGGAAAACAAACGCATGGCCAAAATAACAGAGACACTGATGAAACAAAAACAGTAAAACAATTCATGGCTATAGACATTAATGATGAAGATGATGCCGATAATAGCATGAAAGGTTCATACATAGATACCCCAGACTTATCCTCATCGGAGGAGGATACAATGAATGAATAAGACGTTTGGCATACGGCCAAAAGGAGGGTTTGTCAATCTGGAAAAGTGAATACCCTTCATTTGAATGACAGATGTAACTTGATGGCCGTAGACCAACCGTTTTATGCACCGAATTATAGAAATATAGACTGTTATGCTTGACCAACAAGCGGCCATTTTAAACGTAGCAAGAATTGCCATTTTGCTTGTTAACCATTGCTCATTGCTTTCTGTCTAAAACTGCTTTGCAGCTTGCAATTCTTGCGGATTCTGCTTACTCTGCTCAACTGTTAACATTGTTGTCTGAATATGAAAGGGCAAGGTCGCGGGACTGAGGAGTTCGTTGAAAACTCCTCATGATTAGCCCAGAAAGGAATGCCCATGCTCCCTCTCTGTAGCCTTGAGGGAGAGCTGCAGGGCATTTAATCACTTCACAGCTGCCAGCCAGTCTCGTACGATGGTAGAATATGTTAGAATAAAACAGCTAAAGGCTTGAATTATGCTCTTCCTACAGCCCCCCTTTGCAAAACCCTTTAGAGCGTGTCAGCTCCCAGGACACGAATAGTACCTCATAGATAGCAAAGCATGGAATGTGGCTCTTCCCCCGTGTGCAGCTTGCTTCCATGAACAGAACCACCGTGTTCTGTTCAACAACTAAAAGATGCCTCCACACTTTCTAAATTGCACATTGTTACTAGAATAGACATCGAAAGTGTCATAATTGTCATACCCGTCGGAAATGTCCATCGTCATCCCGAGTTCAAAGAAACTTAATAAAGGAGGGTGTTAAACATGACATAGCTGATTTGTATGATATGCATTTTGTATATATGTAACTGATGTACGTAATTCGCTCTCTTGAGTCCCTCGAGGTCTAGGAAACTCACGTCGCGGGGCGTGAGACCAGAATTGGCCAATTGGGACAATTTTTGCTTGCAATAAACCCTAGCATTGGGAATTTGAACCTCGTGTCTGGCGCATCTTTTCGTGTATGGTTATTGCCTTGTTTCCATATCACGAGGGACCTCTAGGGGCCCCTTTCATACCGTTTGTATACAAGCGCACACCTTTGTAGGGTGGAAGAACAAAGTAACAGCTGCACAGCCCCTGTGGCAAAATAGCAATCTGGAAAATTGAGTCATGGCCAAGATGGATAGGGGCTGGGATTCTGAAAGTTGGAGATATCCTGGTAGATGGGAAACTGACATTGTTTGAAGCTTTGCAATTAAAATTCCAAATCCCTAGCACTGAGTGGTACCACTATATACAGTTAGTGCATGCCCTGAAAACCCACATACCAGCAGATACCACTGTACCTGACTACACACCCATAGAACGCAATATGCTGCCGGCGTACATCCCCACCAAATGCACTTCCATATTATACAATGCTATGTCATCCTTTGCCACTCCTGAACTAAATAGCTTAAAAGCTAAATGGGAAATAGATGTAGGAGGGATAGACCCAGAAGACTGGATTCAGGTGCTAATGCATCCCGCAAGGTTGCTATCTCTTCTAGGCTTCGTCTGGTACAGTTAAAAATCTTGCATCGATTGTATTGCCCTAGAACAAGCTTATATGGTTGGAAACGGGCTGTAAACCCGAACTGTCTCTGATGTGGAGAGGAAGAGGGAACATTTAGAAACATCCTGTGGGCATGCCCCCAGATCCAAACCTTTTGGAATGCATGCTGCAATGAACTTGCTAGAATCCTGGATCCCACCATACATTTGGATCCAAGGGTCCTACTCCTAGGCATACTGTATGAGAATGATGTTAATAAGTGGGAAAAGCTGCTTCTTACCACAGCAGCGGGACTGATGAAACGTAACGCAGCACAGAAATGGGGAGCCCCAGAGGCCCCAACGCTGGATCAATGGATAATTGATATGGACACATGCACTACGGTGGAGCATAGGGTCTACAACGCAAGAAGCTGCCCTACCAAAGCTTCCAAAATATGGGGGAGCTGGGAAGGAGGGGTGACATAAGCTCCCCGGCACAGGTTGTGAGACTATGAATAACAAAAGATTGTACTTAGATGAAAAGCCTTGTGATTGGTGCTATATGTAGTATTATCCATTTAGGAATGGACATGTTAGTCCCTATTTTATTTTTGTTCTTGGTTTTTGTGGTTGTTGATTAAAACAATTTAAAAAAAATATGGAAAAAAAAAAAGCTTGGATTGTGTGGTAGATTGCGTTTAGGGCATTCCATTCATGTCTGTGTTATAATCCCCTGTGATATAAATTAGTATTTGGGTGTTGTCAGCATAGTTTGTATATGTGACATCCAAATTATCCAGTTTATCAAAGAGGGGTTTGGTGAAAGCGTTGTAAATGGTAGGAGATACACATGATTCCTGGGGCACTCTGCAGGTGACTGGAGTGGGGCTAGCTGCTGCAGAAGATGAGAAGGCTCGCATCATACGGTTTGACAAGAAGGATTTAATCCATGCTGTGGCATTATTAGAGAAGTGCGCATCACTGGCTAGGTGACGGCATAAGATGTTGTGATTTACAAGATCAAATGCAGCCGAGAGGTCTAATAGGAGGAGGATCGCTAGGTCGCCTCTGTCTCTGTTCAATCCATTTGAGCTTTAAGGTCTACTAAGGCCCTTTCCGTGCCATGGCCTGGGCGGAAGCCTGATTGGCGGAGGCCCAAGAGATGATGTGTTTCTAAATATTTTTGGATTTGGACATAAACTGCCCAATTATTGGTTGGCACATTCGAGTCTAGGGTCGTTTTTCAATAAGGGCAATACCCATACTTCCTTGAGATTATCTGGTACTTTGTTAGAGGCAAATGAGTTGTTTATGAGTGAGGTGATGAAAGGTGCCAGATTGCCTGAGCAATCTTTGATTAAAGTCACAGGGCAGATGTCTCCTTGGCATCATGAGGGTTTGAGGCCTTTTTTGATTTTAGTAGTCTCCTCTACCGTGATTGTGGAGAACTCAAACTTAGGGAATGGTTTGGGAGGATTAGGTTTGTTTGTAAGCAGCTGAGATGTATTGAGTTTCTTCTTTTTATTATTGTTTTTGTTCTGGGGTGTCGTGATTTTATCTGTAAGGGCTTTTTGAATATTTTCACACTGGTCTTGGTCTTTGATGCAGAGGTAGGGCGTCTGAGAGGGGGCACGTAGTTCTTTTAGGACTAAAAAGAGCTCTTTGGAGCTAGAATTTGCATTTTCTATGCGTAGGTTATATGCATTGCTTTTAGCTTGATGGGTGGCTTTTCTGTAATCACCGGCAAGGGTGGTAAATTGTTGTTTGTTGATGATTGATGGATTTTTGATCCAGTTATTTGCTGTGGTTTTTTTTTTTTGCTATGTAATTCTTTGAGATCAGGGGTGAACCATTGGTTGAGATGTCCTTTGGGTTTAGCTTTGCAGTTTCCCATAGGGGCCACCACATTAAGAGCTGATTCCATAGTTAAGTTGTAGGTGGCAACCAGCGTGGCAGGGTCAGATGAATTTTCAACATGTGACGTGAGCTGTGGGATCAAAGAGAGAATATTGTCAGGTGTAATGTTGTGCATGTTCTGCACTTGGGATGCAGGTGCCATTGGCGACTTTGTGCTGGTGGGAATGTTAGTATTGATGGTGAATAGTAAAACGTTGTGGTCTGACCATGGGATAGGGTTTTTGTTGGAAATGTGTGTGGTGCAATTGTAGTCAGCGATCCAGTCGAGCGTGGAATCTTTGGTATGGGTCAGGCCAGCAGATCATAAGTTGAAGTCCAGTGTTTCAATAGAATTGACTAATGTAGAAGCTTGGATGTCCGAGCTGCCATTGTGGCCTAAGTTGAAATGTCCAAGGATGATTATTTTGGAGGAAGGCTTTGTGTCCAAGGTTAGTAGGGTGGCAATGTACTTGTCGAAGGAGGCGATGGGACCTGGTGGTCTATAGATAAGGTACATATTTAGTGAGGCCGTGGCCGAGATCCTGATTTTCGTGGAGAGGAATTCTCCCGATGTTAAAGGGATAGTTTCAATTATCTGATATTAAGGTTGGATTTGAAGATGAAGGCGGTTCCTCCTCCCTTTGTATTGGTTCTGTCCTTTCTAATAACTGCGTAGCTATCCAGCAAGGAAAGGGCTAAGGATAGGCCTGCTGCAGGGTGAAGCCAAGTTTCTGTATGGCAATGAAGTCAAGGTCATTAGAGGTGATAAGGTCAGATTTGTCCAAGGCATGCGCTGGGATGGAACTGGCGTTAATTAAGGCAACTTTAATTAATTTGTGTAGGTATAACACCTTTTCTGTCTTTGGTGAGCTCAACTTTAGCCATGCTTGCTGCACATTTGGGTCTGAGACTAGGCGTATTGTTTCTTTTATTCTGGTTCCTATGGGTGTTTTTAATTACATTTGCTAGGTTAGTGGCAATGATGCTAGTCAGGTTTGAGTTTTCTGCAGTGTTAAGAGCTGGACTATCATTTTGTTGATGTAGGAGATTTTTTGTCCTGTCTCTAAATCTGTCATTTCTCTGGTCAAAGGAGAGAGCCGTCGTTACTGTGCTGTTTTCCGGTGGGTGCTGCTTATACATAGACAGTGGCAATGTTTGTGTAATACGTATAATTGGCTGGGTGGATTTGGATGTGGCAAGGGCTATAACCATGGCTAGATTGGCGCTAAAGAACGCATATATTACTAGTTTTAGGTTGTGCCTTGGCATCTCCCTGCTAAGCCGTTCGCTAGTATAAGTAGATGATGCGATACGTGTGGCCTGGATTGTAAGTAATGCAGTGGTGCAGTAACTAGAGTTAGATGTTTTGTTGGGAGAGTTTGTGTGAGCCTGGCCATCAGTTCCTTAGCAGGGGTATGAGGTCAGCCGTCTGTTTTTTGGTCTCAGTTCAAGTGAGTATGAGACCTTAATGATGTAAGATAGTAAGTGGCTTGAGGTCAATTAGCCGGTAACTGTAGGCTAAAAGGTCAATTTTATATGAAGTGCTATAGACAACATGTGTTCAGTTATATAACATAGGCTGCGTGCAGCGTACAGGTAATTTGGAATGGGACTATGGGATAACTATGACCAACATGTAAGCGGTTAGCGAGGCTAATGAAATGTACCACATATGAACAATTTTCTAAGCCAGATTAAAAACTTCAGGAACACAATGGGGGTGCAAAGCTGAGGTGGTATAGTCGTAGTTAACAAAGGCTACCAGCAAGGCAGCAAAGTGTTGTTTTGGGACTGGTCGGCATGGAAATCATTTGAGGCAGAGCACTCCAATAGAATGATGGTGTAGATTATGATCGTAATTAGTAAGGCATTATAGCTGTTGCATGCAATAAAATGCACGCGAATGAAGCAATCAAGCAATAGTGCTTGTGACGATTTTACGGCAGATTCAACAATATATTAGATGGCCAGGGGGGAGGAGCAGAACAGTTTTCTGCCGTACAGGTTATAATGAAAAAACGCATACACAATAATGTTACTAGGTGAGGATTAAAGTGGAACGAGTAACAACACCAGGAAGAGGAAAAAAATTATGCTTTTCCGATTAGGCGGGTATGAAGTACATGTCATTACAGTTGTAATGAGAGTATCAAGGTGCGTGGAGGGTTAACATCAGGCATGCTGGAATGGGCATGCAAGATTTAACATGCAAGGGCTGCCATGCAAATGTAGGGTACAGACATATGCCTCAAGCAGGTTCAGAATTACAAGTAGCAGAGCAGAGTCTCACCATGCGGGTGCCGGATTGTTCGACATGCAGCAGAGTGTTGTTTGCAGACCTTGTAGCAGACCCTGGAGTGTCTTAAGGCAACAATTAGTATAGCAGGCGTCAATAGTGGGATGAGAAGGGCTGATAAGGTGTAGATGAGCGTATGGCAGAGCTGATTGGGGGTCAGGCGCTCTTAGCTCGGCATGCTCGATCAGCTCAGTCAGCAGCCTTCTTGCGCCTGCCGATGGTGCTTGATTGAGTAAGAGGAATCAGGGAACCAATCTGATTCCAAACGACACTCTCTTGCTGTAGAGGTGCGAATTATATGGCGGCGGCCATCTTCAAACATGCAAGCCTCGTGGTTTGTTGCTGGATTGAGTGAAAAACATCAAAATAATGCGTAAGTGGATATTTAGAGATTCTTTGTGCTGTGGCTCGTGGCTCGTGGATCGAGGATTCGTGGACACAAATATAGCGGTTTAGCATGCAGGCTTACCGCAATATTTGCTGCAGAGTAGAGGGTTCTAGTGGGCTGCTCCAGCAGCTCACGGGCGAAAGGGGAGCTTCTGCTCCTGGGCTGCCAGGTGATGAGTGAAGAAGGCTCAGTCAGCAGCCTTCTTCGAATGCCTTACTCGGAATGCCAGCTTGCGCCTGCCGGTGGTGCTTGATTCGGTATGAGGAATCAGGAAACCAATCTGATTTCAGGGGCACTCTCTTGCTGTAGAGGTTGCAAATTATATGGCGGCGGCCATCTTCAAACATGCAAGCCTCGTGGTTTGTTGAAGGTGGATCGAGTGAAAAGCATCAAAATAGGCAAAGGCGGAATATATTGCCCGTATGGATCGGGCTGAATTATCTTAGATGCATAGGTGGATATTCAGATAATCTTTGTGCTGTGGTTCGTGGATCGTGGATTTGTGTAGAAAATATAGCGGTTCAGCGTGCCTGCTTGCCGCAATAATGCTGCAGAGTAGAGGTTGCTGATGGGCTGCTCGAGCAGCTCTTTGGCAAAAGGGGAGCTCCTGCTCCTGGGCTGCCAGGTGATGAGATTACTTACAAATGATATGAGAATGTGTCCAGTATGAAGAACATACACTGAGATCCTTCATGATTTGATCACTGAGGCTCGCGAGAGAAAAATTAGACCCAAAAGAAGCAATAGGGGTGAAGATCACGACTTAAATGATTACCTAGACAGTACAGCACATATGGGGAATAACATATGGTACCAGCATATGAAAGAAGTGGGAAGGAGTACTCGAAGGAGGAATGCTTTGTATGTGCACTCCTGCATTATAGTATGGGAAAGTCTAAAATCTTTATAGCCCTAGAGGTAGACGTTCCGACTGCACATTGTCTATCACATCTTGCGTTCTGTCATACAAGAGGCCAGTTCATGGGTCGAGATGCCTCAAATGGGCAACTAAAAAGACAGATCCAGATGAAGATGATTATGTCCAGGAAACAAAGACAACAATTGGGCACATACCAAGAATCATGTAATCAGGTATGAAGATCCTGGAGTGAAAGGAGCAGAGATCAGAAGAGAGGTAAACCGAAGACTTGAGAGTCCAGGAAAGACTGTTGAAGACATTCAGATATGGAAAAACAGAGGCAAAATGCAGGTCTGGGGATCAGCGTTATCACCAGATGGATGTGAAGAAGGAGTAGTTATCTGCAGAGCCCGGATGATAACTAATCACCCTGAATCGACTGTGTGGAATGCTCAAGTGGCATGCAAGTCACTGTGGCCGAAACTTGCTAAACTACTGACCTAGGTCGAAGACAGAGGAGGATCTTTGCAGATAGTGCCCTTGAAGAGTGCGAAGCTGTGCTTCAGAAATAATGGCACAAGAAAAATTGTAGAGAATCAGAAATGAGGACAAATCTTTGAAGCAACAGGAATGAACATCGGGACAGCAGCAGTGATCATGGATCACTATTGGGCGTGCAGAGCCAAGGCTTGCATGAAGCTACCCGAAGACTGGGGCGGAGTATGCACCTTGGTGAATGTTCATGTTCCAGCATTAGTGATTCCATAAAGTGATTTGAACATTGACAGTTTTCGTATGAAGAGCGAGAACTGTTTCTCAGCCAAGTCAGTAGAAGCTTTTGACTCTATTCCTTTTGAGCACAGACTGTTCAGCCAGACTTTGTCAATATTTACAATGATCTTTATGCCAAGAATCCAGGTTGGAGCAAATATGAAGTGGCTGCAGATTACCAGATGGGAATTGCTGCAGACGATCAACACGACCATTAAGGGATTCAATGCTATCAAGGAAGAATTGAGAGCTGTAATACTGATGAGTCTTCAGAACAGATACGTCCTGGATATGATACAGGCTATGGGTGGAGGTGTTTGTGCAGAAATTGGAGAATCATGCTGCACATTCATACTTCTCATGATGACGAAAATGGAACCTCTTCAGAGGCCATAGGAATGCTGACAACACTGCACTGCCAGATGATAGAAGAAGTAGAAGACATTGCTGATGACATTTGATTTGGATCATTCTTCTCTTGGATTCCACAATGGATGGCAGATATGTTCAAATTCCTTGGTGCACTGATCTTGTTAGGTTTTTTAGGATTCTCTGTGATCAATATAATAATCTCTCAATGCAGGAAGACAGCAAAGAAAGCCATAGTGATGAAGATCATGATCGATGTTGAATCAGGATGGAACTTCAAAGACTTGACAGATGAAGAAATCAGAGACTTTGTAAAGGCCCGTATCTATGCGCCTGAGGGAACAGAATTCCTGTATCCAAAGGTCCATAGGAAGTATGTGGGAAGATGGATCTACTGTAGTCCAAGTGGACAGTGTATGCATATGACCTGGAATAAGGATGAGCATGTGAAGACAGCTGGATGTCTGAGGGGGGTCATAAAGAAGCATTTCTTCAAACAAGGATGTCTGGATGTAATGGATGAACGAAGAGTGGTTGATGAATTGGCCAGAGGGGGGAGTGTAGAGAAGGAGCTAAGTACCCCAACCTTAACCACATCGTCCATATTATCTATATGTTGGGTACCAGAGTGTGAAACTCGAGCAATACCAGTGGAAGTGCCCATACCCAAGAGAATCCTGGAGGCAAGGTTCCCGTTGAGAAAACCATACCAGCATCCAAGATGGTATGATGGCTATTTGAATAAAAACCCAGAAGGAAAAGGGCGAATGCATAAGAGAGCAGATTGGTGACGTCATGTGAGAGTCGCACTGACGTACATGGGAGAGGTGCAGAGCAAGAGAGTGTGGATATTTTATAAGGCATCAAGGAAGTATCAAAGATAATTGTTTCTTCCCTGCCCATTGATTCTTGTTGTTTTGCTGCTAATCAGCTGCACTGTTTTATTGTGCTCTTTTATCATATTTTATTGCATTTACTTTGTGATTTCAATTGTCGTTCTTATAGTGCTCTTTTAATTATATTTTAGATCTTTCACTTTTTGATCGCACTCGGGCTGGGACGGACCATAAGATTTTGGCAAGTGGGAGCAGCACAACAAAGCCAATTAGAAGCAACAAATTAAGAATTATAAACAGAAGTGTTGTATTTTTCTGCATGCACTCGCGGAAACTACATTTCCCATACCCATTTATAGTTCCCCGCCTTATTTCTTATTAAACTCGGCACGAACGTGCCGGCGCGAAAGCATCAGGGCAGTCTTTGGCAGTCTGTTGTCAGACGTGCTGGGAATGTCTTGTGCTCTTCCTAGTTTGCACTTATGAGTATCCAGGAAGTTTTGGCTGCTATTGCTGTGTCGCGCACCATTTTCACCGACCAGGCCTCTTTATCCGCTGCAAAGACATCAGCTGGCTCCATATTATCTTTGGCATCTCAGACAGGTACATATGTGCCTCATATTATGCCGTTCACCTTATCCGCATGTCACCCACTGTTGTCAGTGATGCATTTTTGTCTGTTGCGTCTAAGCCGACTCCTCCTCAGCCTCCGAAGCCCTGCGACTCGTTGATTGGAAATTTCAGAGAATAAGCTCAGACTACTGATGTGATTTCGTACCCGCTGTACTCTCTGGTTGAGAGAGGCTTTTCTCTGCAGATCTCCTCTTCCAACCAGTTGATCCCAGTGACCAAACTACACTGCATGTTATTGAATCGTTCATTGATCAAGCATGCTCATGAAGTCAATAACTATATTGAACACAATGATTTAGACCTATGTGCCCTTACGGAATCCTGGGCTTCCAGCTCCTCCGGTCCCGCTCTTAATTTAGCAATTCCTGATGGGTAAACCATGTCAAGCTATGACCGATTAGAGGGGAGAGGTGATGGGGTCGCCTTCATTTTTAAAAATATCCTTTCTATCTGGGAAGTACAAGGTCAATATATCGAAAGCCTATCCACATTAACACGCGTTTTATTCTCCTCAGAGATTTTAATTATTGGTTTGGATACATTGAGGGCCCTTTAGCAGGTGAATTAGAACAGGCTCTCTCCGATCTAGTTTTTTCACAAAAAATGTACAGCCTTACCCATTTATTGGACCATACCCTGGATTGAGTGTCTGTGGCCAAAGTTACCTGTCAAGACACCCAAATCAGCCCTTGTCCTTGGTCGGATCATGCCTTTGTGCACTTTACCATCACGGTCACCTTCCCTCTTAAAATCAAAAAGATTAAACACCTTACTCTGGACAAAATGTAACCTCTTTTAGACCAAGCAAGTAACTTTACTGAGTCATGTTCCATTCAAGACATGTACAGAAGCTTAACTGCCAACTTAGATCGGATTTCCTCTTGCCTCGCTCCCCCGAAACTTAAAAAAAACTATGGGGGACAAAAGAAGTAAACCATGGTTCTCAAAGGATTTACAAAAACATAAATCCTCAACCCTGAAGCTGTTCCATTTTTGGAAAGTTAATCCTAGTCCTACTTCACTCGTTGCATATAAATTAGCTGCCAAGTTATATAAAACTGTGATAGCGGAAGCAACAAAAAAAAAATCACCATAACCTTAGAATCCAAAATGCTAAATCAGATACTAAGGAACTTTTCAGGATTCTAAAGGAATCAGAGTCCATTCCTCAGCCGCATTTGCTTACTCCTTTACTTGATTCTAATTGGTGGCAACAACTACAAAATGGAATGTATAACAAACTCCTAGGCATTAGAGATAATAATAGAGATAATAATACGCTTAAAAAAGAGGCTCTTTCATCTATCCCAGTCCTTAGCAACCATAAGCCCTTTGTTAGAAGCCCATCAATTACTCAATTTAATTTCCATCCCATTTCAGAGGCTTATTTGAAGATCGTGGTTGAGCAACCCAAGGCAATTAAATGCAAGGGCAACCCTTGCTCTTCCTTGATTATTAAATCTTGCCCCCAGCACTCTTAAAGACAATCTGCAAGTTTGTGGATGGAACCCTACTCGAGGCATGTATTCCGGAAGATCTTAAACACGCCTGCGTCACCCCTATCTTGAAGAACTGGGGCTGTCAGTAGATAACCCTCTTAATTACAGACCAATAACTAACACCCCTTTCTTGTTAAATATCCTGGATGGAAATTTCCTATATGCAGATCTCTCAGCACCTGAACCAGTTTCCAATCCTTAACGATTATCAGTCAGGCTTCAGGCAGGGCTTCGGCACAGAGACCTCATTACTGGATTTGAAGTCCCGATTCTTAGGACGCATGGACAAGGGGCTATCTTCTCTTCTAGGCAAATTTAACATAAATTAAGATATCATAATTACCTCATTGGCAGCAATTTGGGGGTTAAGAGTTTGAAATATATTTAACATTATTTTTCCCCTCCTCCAAAAAAGTGTGCTCATTTATCAAGTGAGTTACATGACAATAATTAAACCTTTGATGTGCCAAAGTGCCAAATAGCACAGATCTCACACTGGGGGTGTTCAAAACATTTGATAAAGGCCCAGAAAGGCCACTACTTTGTAAGCTACCATAGCATCAGAGATTGTCTCAAGCACTTCATTCAGATTGTTCTATAAAAATGTAGATGCAACCAAAGTGTACACATTTCATGCTGTAAAATGCCTATGGGATGATTAAGGCCTTCACCAGCAAGGATTCTATCATGACCACTGGCTACCCCATACACCTTATGGGAAACCTAACTCATGAAAATCAGTGTATGAAGGGAATAATTGTACAGGTTGAGGGCCTTAGGGTCTGCAGAACACTTTTTGAACTGATGTGGGCCTTCAAAGGATTCTATTCAATTTTCAAACACATTCTGTACCTGTATGGAAAAGATCTGAGAACCTCTCTATCTAGAATGAACACAGCAAAATAACCTTTTCTATGAATAGGGACCGGGGTCTATAACCATGTTTAAACTCACTGTACATTTCACAGAGGAGAAATATTAATTTGCATATCAGTCTTGTCCCACCCGCCTGGGTAGTCCAGCACTGAAATGCTAGGCAATTCTCCTCTGAACAAGAGTAACAACAACCACAACTTAGTTTGGAACCACAATTTCCTAAACATATTTGCTAAACGGTCTGGAAACCTCTCTAAGGAGAATGAACACAGCCAAATTCAGCTCATTCAGGAGGTTCAACAACCGCGTTATAGCTCACTATACCTTTCACAGAGAGAAATAACCATTAGCATATCAGTTTGGCCCCACCCAAGTGGACAGTCGAGCTCTGAAATGCCAGGCAAGCCTCTTATGACCCAGAGTACCAAAGGTAAAACCAGACACATATTTCAGCCTTGTTGGGGCTCATCAGTGAGGTGAAGCTGTGCCTTCCTAAGCACAGTGAGCAAGGGGTCCACATCTGTATTACCCTGGGTAACATAGGTAGAAAGCCTGAATCCCTAAACATATATGCAAAAGGTCTGCAAGCCCCTCTATTGAGAACAAACACCACCAAACAACCTGTTCTATAGGTAGGTTCCAACCCAGGAGGATCTACAACCACGTTTTAAAGCAGTGTACCTTTCACAGATAAGGAATATGCATTTGCATATCAGTCTGGTCCCAGCCACCTGGGCATTCCAGTACAAAATGCTAGGTAAGTCTCCTAAAAACAGCAGTACCAAAAGCAACCACTGACACATGATTCAACCTTGTTTGACCTCATCAGTGAGGTGAGGCTGTGCCTCTTTAATCACAGTGAGCAAGGGTTCCATGTCTGGATTATCATGGGTACCTAAGGGTGAAACACCAACTACCCGGCCTAAGCTTAAGTCCAAAAGATCTGGAAGCCCTGCTACCAAGAACTCACATGGACAAATAACCTGTTTTATATGCATATTTACACTCACCAGGGTCTACCACCATGTTTTAGCTCACTACAGCAACAATTACACGAGGTATGACAGAAATATATGGAATCTGGTTCCTAAAAGATAAGTGGCATTAGTAGAAGACCATCACATGAAAGCCCATGCTCATGGTGAGGATGTTCAGTAGTTCACCAGTTCAAAGATATTGAAAGCGGCTTTGGGGGTTGTGTAAAATGAGTGATCAGGGGTCTCCTTTGTCCAGGATGTGGAGAACATCACTGGTAAAGGTACATGGATTGGATATGAAGTAACAATAAGTGGTAGGTTACTTTGACCTACATATTGGAGAAACATATGCATCATATTTTTCAGCTGGGCTCAGGTCTTCTTTAAGTTTTCATGTTTTAGAAAATAAATATTGATATATAAACCATTTGAGAAAACACTGGTTTGGGCTTGATAAAATGCCCACTTTCTAAACACGTTCTTTTTTCACATATATACTGTAACAAAATGGCGTCTCTTCTGCAGCACTACAGGGATGGGAAGTGGCTAAAGCACCCACTCAACCCACGTACTTCTACAAATCAAAAGTGATCCCAATCATAGATATTAAACAGGCACAGCTAGGAGATGTACCTACTTCACCTTTTATGGTAACATGGGCTAACGGGAGGTTATACTCCAAGAAGGGGTTGTGAATGTGATTCAGTAGCAACACAAACAGCAATAGTACATAATAACAATAAAAGAATGTCTAATCAAGGTTCTATCAAATGTGCAATACTTTACTAAACAAATTAATCATACAAGTAACTATTAAAAACAATATAAAAACACACCTGTAAAGCGGGACAGAGAAATGCATGAAAAGACTGTGGACACACTCTGGATACTTTGTGTAGGGGAGACAAGGCAAGAAATGCAACATTGGATACGTGAATGGATAAGTTCAAAAAGGATAAATTGTTGAGAAAAAAAAGTGCCCCAAAACTGGCTTACTATTCTGTATGGTTCCAAAATGGACTAGGGTGACAGGGCATCATAAACGTACCTCATTCTCTTCATAGGCAGTTTAACTGGGTTCAACTCGGCTTTGGGTTGTACTGAGGTACAGATTGAACCAGATTCTTGTGTGGCAAGTCTTTTTGGTTTGAATTGGGATCTCGGTGTGGTTCAAGGGTGGCGTTAGATCTATCCTACTGAGCTATCTGAGTTGCACGATCCGGATTGTCAAGTTGATTTGATACCTTTGTCACTGCTGGTTCAGATCAGCATGCCATGCGATGCTCCGGCGGATCAAGTTGAGGGCCAGCGGTTCGAAGGGTTAACCTTGAGGATCTGATATACTATTTGAATAGTTCATGTTTGTCTGTAGCAGTGAGCTGGTGGTTCGAGGTGAATAGGTGATGAAGTATCTTTGTACGATATGGTGGTTAGCCAGTTTGATGGATGCAAAACAGAGGTCTTCAAAGTGCTACGCAGTGTCAAAAGCAGCAACACCGGTGTCACTCTGGTTTGAGGGTTGTAAATGCTGTTCATATGTGGTTGGTCTGGTTGAATGTAGCAGAACAGGCATTCAGGCTGTTCTGGACCTCCAGATACTGTGAGACCCATTGCAGGGGCTCTAGGGCAGGTTGCGTCCTTTCAGGTTCTGGTCTCCCAGCTTAGTGAGATTTGGAAGCAGAGCGGCAGGTCCTGTCTTCAGCAATGGTCATGCCAAATGTGCCCTGGGAGTGGGTAGAGAGCAGAGCCTGCTCTGCCTTATGGGCCTCCTTCTTCACCTCAGTGTCTGATGACCCTGGACAGATTAACTCTCCCAGAAGAGAACCAAATTAATTATTCCTTGTGTCCTAGATGATCTGAAACTGAATTAAAGGAGGAGTGATAAAACCCTACATTTATGGGCCAAGGACTACTGGGGACTGGTGGAAAGAAAGCCTGCTTTAAGTAGTTTAATTCCATCCTTGAGGCAAGTGCCCATTTTCTTCTTAGCTCATTCACAGAGTGCCTTGTTTCACAGGAAGAGGAAGGGACAGAAAGGAGAGAAAAGACCACAGAAATGTAAGGTGGAATAACCCTTCTCCCAAATGACTTTATTATTATTATTATTATTATTATTATTATTATTATTATTATTATTATTATTATTGAGTGCAGACCTAGCTTTGAGAAGCAATGGATTGCTTTACAGAGCTATACAACAATACAGATACATAACCGAGTGCTTTACAGAGGTATATAGCATGCATAACAGAGCACTTTTCAGAGGTAACAACAGAATAGATATAAAGCAGTGGGGTGGAATACAGAGGGGCACAGAGGAGCGGTACAGCTGTACCGGGTGGCACGGAGGGGATGGCCGGGAAGCATCTAGCGAGTCAGGTGGTGCAAGAGGTGATGTGATGGCCTAGGTGTTGCGGCAGAGAGATTCCTTCAAGAGGTCATTCTTGAGTTATTTTCTGAATTGTCAGAGCGTGGGGGCAAGTCTGATGGGTAGCGGGTTCCATAGTCTTCGGGCATAGGCAAAGAAGGCTTGTTTTATGGAACTTTCCTTTTTGCACTGGCAGATTTTAAGTCTGCCTGTGTCCTGGCTTCTGGTGTTGCGCTGTCTGCCAGAGATGCTGAGTTTCTCCACAAGATAGCTGGGCAGCGAGGCAACTGTCTAATGGATGATTCAGTAAGACTTGAAGAAGATTTGTGCATGGAGTGGTGGCCATTGAAGGTCGATGAGGGCCAGGGTGATGTGGTTGTATCTGTGTAGACCCTTGATGAGGCATGTGGCCATGTCTAGGATACTTGTCAGGGGCACAAGGGAGGATGACGGGAGGCCTTTGAGGAGTGCATTGCCGCCAACCAGGTGGGATAGGACCAGTGCTTGAATGTTAGATCTAAAGCTGTCCAGAGAGAGGAAGGGCTTGAATTTCTGCTGGAGGGGGGGTCTGATACCAAGCTGTTTGAGTTTTCTTAGCTCTGTGTGTCTTTAAGGAGAGATAGTTGTTGATGTGGAACCAAGGGACTTGGCACAGGAGGTAAGCTCAAGTGTGAGGTCCTCAGAGTTCATGGGTGATACCCTGTTCTGTAATTCTGGGTGTTCAGTGTTGTTGGTGAGGAGCAGGAATTCGGTCGTGGAGGGTTGAGCTTCAAGTATGCATTGGACATTGATTGACTGGATCAGAGAGAGGCAGTATTGTGTCTTTGGTGTATTGGTGGATGTGGATGTTGTGTGTGGCTAGGAGGGCTCCCAGCGACTCCAGGTAAGGATTGACTATCACTGGGGAGAAGATAGGTGACAGATAGCATTGGTGTTCTAGAGGAGTCCATCTGAACAAACTGCTGGTGGTTGACGAGGTAGGACTTGAATCAGCGTAGGACAAGGTTGATGATCCCCATGTGCTGATGTAGGGTGTCCGCAAGAACTTGTTGGTCTACTGTGTCGCAAGCGCTCATGAGATCGAGTAGAATTGGGAGGCAGGAGTGGCTGTCATCAAGGATGTTGAGGGAGTCGTCGACCACCTGTATGATTGGTGTCTCTATGCTGCCTCTGGGTCTGAGCCTGGAATGGTAGGTTTGGAGGAGATTGTTGGTGTTGATGTGTTGCTGCAGTTGTGCCACTACCTCTTTCTCAATGATCTTACCCAGGAAGGGAAGATGGGTGATGAGGTGATAATTACCTAGGTTGTCGGGATCCAGATTGGGTTTCTTTAGTAGAGGGAGGATTTGTCCTGTTTTTCAGGTTGATGGGAAGGTGCCTTGAGTTAGGGAGCTATGGACGCAGTCCTGGAACGCCACCAGGTTTTCTCTTTTTTCCTGATCATTCTTTTGCTGAGGTTGATTCTTGCATGCACCAGGGTGCTGATGGTTTCAGTTTGCAGGTGTGTTGTTTCAGAGGCGCATGTAGGTAGATGGAGGCTGAAATGGTGATGTTGAGTGCTTCCAGTAGAGAGTCACAGTTCAGCTTGTGGTGTTTGTTTCATGTAAGGTGGAGGTTGGTGACGTCGTCCATGAGGGCTTCCACAGGAAGTTATTGAAGGACCTGAAGGTTAGTTTGATGGGTTTCTGCTGGGAGTGCTTGACTGAGGTGGTGTGCAGGATGTTGAAAGGCACAGCTAGTTGGTCAGTCCAGTCAAGTGAGAGAGGAGAGCTGTAGTGGAGGGAAGACAGTGCAGTGATGATTAGGTCAAGGACGTTACATTTCTTGTGTGTTGGGTCTTTCATGTGCAGTGTGAGGCTGAGGGCGTCGAGAATACTGAGGAGAGCTTCATTCATATGTTTGGTGGCCTTGTTGTCTGGGAGGTTGAAGTTGACAAAGAAGATGTTGTTGGTGTGCGTGAGGGACATGGTGGTGACCAGGTTGGTGAAGTCTCAGATGAAGGCGGTGTTGGATTTGGGTGGTCTGTAGATAAGATGGAAGGTGACTGAGCCAATTGGGGAGAGCGGGAAATGGCAGGAGAGGACTTCAAAGGAGCCAATGTTGTCAAGGACAAGCCGGTGCAGGGCCACAAGGTTTGTGGATGACTGAAAGGCCTCTGCTTGTCTTGTTCAGTCAGTGTCTGTGTTGTATGCTGTAGCCGTTGGGGACAAGTACGTCTAGGATGTGGGTGGGGGTGGGTGTCAGCCAGGTCTCTGTAATGAAGATGGTATCAAGGTTGGGTGTGGTGATGAGGTTGCCAATGTCTGTTATATGGGTGATAGCTGTGTGGACGTTGGCAAGCATCACCTTCCATGTTGTGGGTGGTGAGGGGGTGCTGATGGACTTGGGACTGATGCGGGTGAATTTTCTGCATTGCGGAGTCCATGCCTTAGAGGAGGAGCAATGTCGTTGACATCGCCTGATGATGATGGGGATGGCCTGTGGGGACGGATGGAGAAAATAAATGTTGGTGCATGCTTAATTGTTGTCTGACCAGGTGTTCATGCCCTGGGTTCTCCTGGTCTGAACAAGTCCAAACAGGAAGTGCCCTTTTCTGCATCTGCCCTTCACTTCAGATGCCTGGGTGAGAGACACCCTTGATCTAAGAGTTAAGAGCAGAAAGGAAGAGGCAGGGCGGGTGGGGCTTAGGCCAGGCGACCTATACCCACTCGCACCTGCTCACCAACTGCCAGTGTTCCCTGGTTGTCCTAAGTCCACTTACTTCTCAGTCTGCAAGTTCAAAGGCTCTCTGTTGTGCGGCCCCCTAGTGCGGGTAGCCTTTTATCATGTGAATAGCTCTTTGATGCCAGGATATCCTTTGGCTCCCATTTGGGAGATCCCAACCCTGGAAAGAGGGCCTTACCTTCCCTCATAGAGAATCAAGAGAGTCAGGCATCATGTCCCATTGTCTCATTCACTGGACTGCAGACAGCCAGGAGCCTGGAATACACACAACCTCCCATAGCTGTCTGAGCTCACAGGGTGGACATTGGTATGCTATGAATCAGATGTGGCTTTAATAGTTTTGTGAACCTTCAGCCACCATAACCCAACTCAGGTATGGCGTATGTTTATAGGATAACCTGCCACCAGGTTGAGACATCATCATATTTATGACTTTTGGGATCAGAGGTGATCATTTTAAAGGCAACTGTCAGTCTAGGCACCTGTGACCTTGACACGTCTCTGTGTCCTTGGGGAGCAGTTGCTGTAGATCTGGAGACTGTCGAAGCAGGGCACTTGTGTTGCTATGCTTTTTGCATGGAGTTTGGTGAAACGGGAGGGGGGCAGGTTAGCAGACCACCCTCTCTAAAACAGAAGTAACACATACCATTATTATTAATACAAATCAAAAAATATTGTGCTTTTACACCCTTTTTCAGATGGCAATCCTTTACACACAAAGTGTTATTCCAGAGTGGAGTCTGTTTTGAAAGACTGTCAGTTAGGGTTTCTAAATGAGATGCATTGATATGCGCAAGATCAGACAATGCAATTCTGCACAAAAGCCTGGTTTGAAATCCAGGTCTTCTATGTTCACATTTTATAATTTGGCATTTGGCCTACATCTCCTCCCAAAGAAACCACTTCTAGTTGATTTTAGCACACTTTTGTTTATAGGATATTAGTGGCATCCCCTAAGCGCATATTGCTCACGCACAATGTATTCTATTTGGAGTAGGTTTCCCGCTGTTTCTATATTTAGGTGCTAATTGCTGTGAAACTCTTTCATTTAAACAATAAAGTGCTGGATCAAAGAGAAACAATCAAGCCAAATATCATTATAAGATTCAAGACAACTCTGTGGTGAGTTGAAGCTAATCCCCTTTCAAACTATTTCTGACAATGACAGTGGAGAGAGGTTATACACAACCCACAAAGATTTGGACAGAGTTACAGTAGGGCCATAATTAATTGTCTAAATGGATTGCATATGTATCACATTGCTTTGATTTGCTTTGAGAGAAAACAGATTCAGCCTTATTTTCTCTGGGGACATCTCCTGCTCGGAATGAAGATGTTTTACTGTTATTAGTACATATCGCTAGCAGTGCCTCAGCCAAGGCTTGCAGGTCCATGCTTCCTCGGCTGATTGGGTTAGATGTGTGGCATTTTTTCCTATCTCCTTGAGTGTGGAATTGCACAGCAATTGTTGAAATCAACAAATCGGGGAATGGTGGAAAAGAATGGACTTTGGGCCTCATTAAGAGTTTAGTGGTAATTCAGTGGTAAATCTGCCAAATTAAAGCCAAACTTGATTACTGTCTCACAGATTTACTGCAGGATTACAAGTGGTGGTAGGGTGGTGTTAATCCCCTTTTTCAGAGTCCATAAGGGATTTCAGAGGAGTTACAATGAGGTGTAATTCCACCAGAAGTAATTTCGTCAATATTGCTGATTTTCGACATAGCACCCCAAACATGTGCTATGGCAATGTCTTAATGTGGCTGTAATGTTGTGGAAATGAAATTACTGCCAGGTTATCACCATTTTTACCCACACTTCCGCACTTGTAATGTCGATATTGTTCAGTACACCCAAAATATTTCAGCTTGTTTCTTGCTATCCAACAATAAGCCCATGATGGCTTCATGAAAAAGTTTGGTGAAGATCAGTTAAATTATTTTTAGGTTGTTTAGACTACTGTGGAAAAGAGCCATTCTCCACGAAATACTGACAAGGTGATATATTATAATAGATGATAATAATTTGCATTTATATAATAATTCGTAATTAGAACCCTGGCCCGGTGAATACCCCTTTCCTATTGGTCAATTTGCGGGCTATAAGAAACAGTATAGCTTGCAGTTTCATTATAGCCCGAAAATTTAGCCTTTGCTTTTTTGTAGCTTGGAAAGTCGAGCACTAACAGTGCTTCACCCCCCTCTAGTGGCCTTCTTTAAAATAACATTTGTCTACAAATACCATGCTTTTTTTGTTTTTGTTTAAATGCACGACGGTTGGGGGTCGGAGTGAAGTCAGAGAGGGACCCCTTTATTTGTCCCTCACTCCCCCCCAATCAGAGAGCCAGAGAACTCACCTCAAACTGTGCTCCCTCACTTACCTTCCCTGTGTCCCTTCCCTCCTCGCTGTGCACTCACTTACCCCCCTCAACTATCCTTTCTCTGCTATACCTCACTTTTTGTCATGTTGTTTTTCATGTTTTTTATATACATATATATTCCATGTGGAATATTTAAGCTCCCCCAAAATAACAAATATTTTAAAAATATGTATTTTTACATCAACGTTTTGTCTGTGTGCCCATGTGATCTAATGGCTTTATACACCTCGCACTTGGGCGGTCCCGTTGTTAAGGGCTCTCATGCCTCATTAAAGACCCTTGGAATAAAACATGTGTACTCAATCCTGCAAATGTTTCAACGCTACCGAAAACTACATTTCTCAGATGTTCTGAGGTTACAAGAATGCACAAATGACACTATTCACTGCCCTTATCATCACTTTTGAACAACACAAAGACAATCAAAGTGGATCTCCAATAAACTCTGTATTCAGGACCTGATTAAAGGAAATGTGTGCAGACATCCTGCAAGGGCCGCGCGCTGAAAAGGACACTGTGCAATCCTGTGTGCAGAATAAAAAATGCACCTCCGCACATTTATGTAATTCACTGCGCAAAGTAACCTTATTCGCAAGTCACGCCCGGAATGCCCTTGACACGCCCCCATGCAAAGCTTAAACAGTCAGAACAGCTACCATTACGTGCTCCCCCAGGCGTAAATATATGCACCCTTGGAACAGTGCGAGGGGTCACTCGCAAGCAGGCCTGCATCTCGAGAACCCTGCGCAGGCTCCCCCGTACCTGTTGACGACACCCCGACAACATGCGAATGAAAAATCATAACTCGGTAAAAACTTGGCAAATCTGCGTGCAAACCCCCATACACCATTCCTGCACCCCGCTACACTGCGTTCATGCACTGCGTTCATGGACCCCTATGTTAGATCAGAACCCTGGTTGCGTACACACACCCCCATAAACGACATGCAAACCCACACATGCAAACCCACCTCTACGCTGCGATTCCTACGTACAAGTGTCTTTACTCCTGCCTTTGGGTGGCGTAGAGATTGATGGATTTTCATGGCCATTACTATGCCAAGAGGCTGCGTGGGTAGTTGCATGAATACGTGTCATTTGGCACAATCGTGGGCATGCAAGGGATTGCCTGTGGCCCATCCCTGAGAACACCATCTTTTTTGCATGTTCTTCCCCATTTCCTTTGTTTGTTTGTTTGTTTGTTTATTTATTTATTTGGTGATGCACACCGAACCCTTAGGTAGCTGAGCTCAAACAGGACAGGTATACTTAAGCTTAGTTACAGCAAATGCAGAGGGTACAGGCATACAGGGATATAGCTTGCTACCACTTGCAGGTTACAGTGAGGGAGTGGTGCAATAGGTCACATCTACATAAAACAGCCAGGTAGTACAGTAGGTAACAGGTACAGTAAGTGAGGTAGACTGTCAAGACTACTGACACAAGGCAGCCAGATGGCGGTGGAGCAGAGATAGGGTGGCAGGTGTCTGGTACAGTACTAGTTAAGGTGGGGTGAGTGTTAACAGTGGTTTATATGTAACCAATTCAGCATGTTGCATCTGAATTTAGGGTAAGGTTGTTCAGTTCTAAAGTCTAGAAGCAGTGCATTCCATGATAGGGCTGCTTTGACTGGGAAGCTAGTACCACCAGCTGTGGTTTGTTTAAATCTAGGAATCTCTAGGAGGTGGGCATTGGTAGATCTGGTAAGTCGTGTTGAGGTTCTCCTGTTTATTCTTTCTGAGAGATATGGTGGTGCTGTGTTGTTCAGGCACTTGGATGTAAGTGAAGCTGTTTTGAGAAGGATCCTATCCTTTATATTTAACCAATGGACATCTCTTTTGAATTTGGAGATGTGCTCTCTATTGGGGATATTTAGGGCTGCTCTTAGGGCACTGTTTTGCAGCCTTTGGATTTTGTCAGTGATGTATTTGTTAGCGCCTGAGTACAAGGCGTTACAATAGTCCAGTTTGGACATTATAAGTGCGTAAGCCAAGGTGATGCAGCTGGTTTCGGAGAGAAAAGGTCTGCTGGCCCGGATGAGCTTGCAGGTGTAGGCAGTTGAAGATGCTAGTGAGTTCACTTGTTTCTTCAAGGTTAATGTGGAATCAAGGTGAAAACCTAACGTTTTAACTACCGGCATCAGAGTGATAAAGTTTCTATCAATATTAAAAGAGGCATAACCGGGGCTGAGTTTTTTTAAGTTCGTCTCTGAACCTAGGATCAGTATCTCAGTTTTGTCGTCATTCAGGCAGAGGCCATAGGATGATACCCATGCCTGAATGAAAAGGTATATTTTGTTTACCAAGGCCGTGTCCTCGAGAAAATTGCCTGAAAGGGAATGAGGATCTGAGTGTCATCTGCATAATTTGTGTAGGTGACAACCAGTCTGTCCAACTTGTCGAATAGGGGCTTAGTAAAGATGTTATGCATAGTAGGTGAGACGCAGGATCCCTCTGGTACACCGCATCACGTTTGTATGGGGTCAGCAGAGGCTCAAGGGGAGAAGACTTTCATTGTGCAGTTTGCTAGAGAGGACTGGACCCAATTGAGAAATGGGCAGCCAACCTGAGGTGATTGCATAAGACTGCATGATCCACCAGATCGAAGGCTGCAGATAGGTCCAGGAGGAGTAGCATAGCTATCTTCCCATTATCCTTCAGCTCATCGATTTGGATCTTAAGGTCTATTAAGGCTGTTTCCATTCCATGTAGAGGGCGGGAGCCAGATTGACGTGATCGTAATAGGTGGTTGGCTTCAAGGTAGTCCTGAATTTGAAGGTAGGCTACTCTTTCGGTTATTTTTAGTAAGAAGGGGACTGTAGTTATGGGTCTGTAGTTGATCGGAATAGAGGGGTCCAGAGTTTGTTTTTTTAGCAGAGGGGGAACCCAAGATTCTTTAAGGTTGTTGGGCACTGTGTTTGTCTTGAAGGAGGCATTAATAAACTTCGAAATAAAAGGGGCTGAGTCTTTAGCTGTATCCTTTATAATTTGGGCTGGGCAGCTATCTCCCTTGTAATTAGAAGGTTTTAGGAAGAGTATGATTTTCTCCGTCTCAAGGATAGAGATTTTAGTGAATCTGATGGGTGTGGTGGTTCAATCCGGTGTGGATTGGACGGTGGATTGCTGCTCAGCTGGGAGCAATGAGGCCTTTTTATTTGCTATTTTTGATTGGAGGGAAGCAATTTTATCCGACAATGCATTTTGTATGTCGGTGCACCATTGCTTTTTTTTTTTGGGACGTTGTCAACGGGAGGGATCGGTGCTTCCATTTCCCAGAGGATAGTGAATCATTCCTTGGTGTTAGACTTAGCCTTTGGGATTCTATTGTTGAAAGTTTTTTTTTTTGTGCAAATTATTTCTTTTTTGTAGAGCTTAGAGTGGTCAGTTAGCTTGGCTTTGTTCTCATCGGTGGGAGATTGACGCCAAGTGGACTGAAGCTTTCTTTTTTGGATCCTTAATTCTTTGAGTTGGGGCATAAAACAGGCATTAAGGTGCGATTGTTGTCTACCTTTGCAAAGTTTGATAGGTGCAATAATGTCCAATGCCTTAGTCATGGAGTTGTTAAAGACCTCCACTAATAAGTTAGGGTCTGCATTGCTGGCGAAGTAGTTAATGGAGGGAAGGAGATGAGGTAGTTATTTTTCTGCTGTAATATCCTTTTTACTTCTAGTTTGGAGTGGTGGTGCCATGATGATAGATTTAGGGCTACGGAGATCTAGTGTGGCTGAGAAGGAGATTAGATGGCGGTCTGTCCAAGATTGCGGGGCAATGTTAGTGATAGCAATGTTAAAGTTCAGATTGGCCATCTGTTACACCATCCACTGGTCGCCTTACGCGGACGAATGCCCGTGCAGCCACTAAACCCTCCCTCTCAGGTCCTGATCTGCCTTCCCCTTCTAACCTCATGTCCTCACTCCCTCAAGCAGCACGGCAGCTGCACAACAAGAACACACAAGGGCATCCAACGGGCTATGGTCATACTCACCCGTTCCTTTCATTGCAACGTTGGCAGCTGCCTACGACGGAGACGCCAGCTTTTTTCTTTGCTTCATCACGCCCCCAGGAAGACCCGGCAGCATTTTGACAACTTGGGTCATGTGACAAGGAAACGTGCTACATCATCAATCACGTGATGGGGTCATATGACACTCCTCGGCCCCTTCAAAACCGGAGAGGGAACGCTCATTCAGTGCTTCACAGCTGACGCAATCAGGCACTGTGCGGCGTCTTCCTGTCTCCACATCTCGATTCTGGACTACAGACTGCTCTTCTTGGATTTCCCTGTCAAGCCCTCGGGTACTGTTTTGCTCTGCTGTTTCAGGACCTTTTGGACTGTGTTTTGGATTCCTTTTGATTACCCCTGGTTTCAACGAACTTGGCTGGCTTTTGACCTTGGAACTCTTAACGCACTGTTTTCGGATTTCCTCTTCTGATACCTTTCGAAGTGCCCTCTCCATACAGGTTTTGCATTGCCAAATTCCACAGCAACCTTCCAGCACTGCGCCTAACCGCTGCCGCTTGCTCCACACTGCAGCCACACGGAACACCTCCATTTCATCTATGCTCTTGCTGCCTCCAGACCCCTTTGTACCTTGGTAAGCCCCTTGATATTTGTTACCTTGCTATTCAGTGAATTGTTTGTCATTATACTGACCCATTGCTTGCTTTGCAGCAGTCGGGGGGTCATCGGTGTTCCTGGTTCCTGGCGTTCTTCGGCATTCAAATACCTGTGGCCTCAAGGATCGCTCAGGAAGTTATTTGTACCTTTCTGAGTGGAACTTGTGGACAGAGGCCCCATAATCTTCACGACCATCAAGTCATAACACCATCCAATCGAGAGTCCTTCCTTTGATATGGGGAGGTGTAAGGACTTTTTGTGTGATCCAATGATCCGTCAGTATGGCTGCTAGTGATTGGGCATGTTTTTATCAAGGTCATTGAAGCCCAGATTAAAGTCCCCCATCAGTAAAGTGTGAGAGGAATCATTTGTGTTGTTGGCTACAAGGCTTGTTAAATCCTCCTTGAAGGTACCCAGTGTACCCAGAGGTCTGTATACCAAATGGATGGTTAAAGTGCGGTTACTGGATAAGGTAAGTCTGGCTGTGAGTATCTGGCATGATGGTGGAGTGGCCAATCTAGTGGATAGGTTAGTTTTGTAAATGATAGCTACGCCACCACCTCTGGCATTGGGTCTGTCAACTCTGAGTATATGGTAGCCATCAGGTATGGCTAGAATAAGTGCGGGTCCTGCTGCCTTATGAAGCCAGGACTCGGTTATTGCAAGCAGGTCCAGGTCCCCATTGGTTAGGATGTCTCCGATTTCAGTAGCATGTGCCATGAGTGATCTAGAGTTGATAAGTGATCCAGATAAGGTTGTAGTGCTATTAGGTTTTAGGGTGGGTGGGAGTTTAATTATAGGGGTGTTGGTTTTCTTAAGAACTTTTAGAGTGGGGGCATGTGCGGAGTTGAGGTTGTTGTGCCTGCCCTCCTGCCCTGGCCTGGTCGAAGGTTCATAGGCTTGGGTGGCATTCTGTTTAGGAATGCTGTTTTGGGTGGGTTTGAAGTTTGTTTTAGGCACATAGAGACGGGGCAGTCTTGCTCTAAGTCTCATGTTTCTGTACTGGGGTGTGAATGATGAAATAGTAATGGTGGCCATAGTGGTGTAGAGGCCTAATAAGAGTAAGAGTGGCTGGTTCCTCTGAGTTTTGCTCATATTCATGGAATAGTCTGGGTCAGAGTTATCACAAAGTACGCTGCTCAAATTGGACCTATTTTCAACTCTATAGTGTCACTGTGAACAGTCTAATTCCAAATGTCGCAGAGTAGTCTAATTGCAAATATCACAGAATGGGGTGATTGCAAATATCACAGACTAGGCTAATTGCAAGTATCACAGAGTAGGCTAGTTCCAGTTATCACAGAATAGGGTTGATTGCAAGTATCACAGAGTCGGCTAGTTACAATTATAGGCTGATTGCAAATATCACAGAGTAGGCTGGTTCCAATTATAACAGAATAGGCTAGTTGCAAATATCACAGGATAGTCTAATTGCAAATATCACAGAATAGGCTCATTTCAACTGTCACAGAATAGGCTGATTGCAAATGTTCACAGATAGGCTAATTGCAAGTATCACAGAGTAGGCTAGTTCCAATTATCACAGAATAGGCTAGTTGCAAATATCACAGAGTAGGTCAATTGCAAACATCACAGAGTAGGTTAATTGCACATATCACAGGATAGTCTAATTGCAAATATTCACAGAATAGGCTAGTTTCAGGTGACATGATGTGGCAGTAACATATTTGTTTAAATTACATGGGCTAGTGCGGGAAACGCAATGTCTGGATCAGATGGCAAAGGCTGGTGCAGAGCAAGTGACACAACGTTACATTGGGCTGTGTATTGTAATATTCTAATTTGTGCCGCACACTGTGGGTCGCTCCATGCAAGGGTAAGTTTGCATTTACTACTCACACGTAGAAGAGGCATATATAGACAAGGTGGAGATGTCAGTGAAATGTTCCCCGCCCTCTGCGCAAGCCATGCCCACGCTCTGCGTGGTGTATCATGCAAGGTGCTCGACGGCTCGCAGAGACGTGCCGCGCCTTCAAGAACTCCACACAAATATAGGAAAAGTCCAGAAAAAGTCCTGCACATTGGATTCCATGATTCAACAAACAGGATTTTGCACGCCGTTTGGTGCGCAAGTTCACTATTTTCCACGCAAATAATTCCATGAATCGTGCCCTCATTGTTGAGGAAAAGTGGCAGTAAAGTGGAAGTAAGAGAATTACAGCAGCTTTGACAACATGAGTCCCTGGTCATGCAAGTCAAGAGGTCTGCCAAACGTGTGTCTCAAAAGAGACCAGCAGAGCAGCAGCACAAGCAGGAGTAAGTTACATTTTACTCATGAAGACAAGACAAGTGCAATGTTAAATCAGTATTTAACTGCTTTTTAATTTGTTTTCAAATATTGTTGACTGTTTCTAAATGTGTGTAAACATTTCTTGACTAGGTATTCAATGTTTACACTTTGGGTGCATTTTTGATCACCACAGAGAGTAAAAGCAAGACAGTAAGCAAATGCACAAGTGGTTTATGCCTTGCTCCTATACTCTCTGGGTTGTTGAAGATGGAGTGGGAGATGGGAGGGGAAGTAGATTGCTCCTCCTCACTCTTGCCACACATGTGGAATTACACAGCTGTGCGCATCCATGACTTTTTCATGGAGGTGTAAAACAATCTGATTAATGTGCTATCTACCTAGATTTAGCATTTGCTAAAAGGAGGCGGTTTCAAAAGGAATCACAAGTAACTACCATCGTCAAAGCAAAAGGTAGAGTAGACTAGTTTCACTGGTATGTATCCTTCCATTTTACACTCCCTTTCGTGCACTTTGAAAGTAATATGCAGGGACTCAACAGCACATACGTGCTAACATATTAGCTCATCACGAGTTTGGTGGTATTTCGGCAGTAACTCTGCCGAGATACCACTGAATGGTAATACCGTTAGCACCAACTAGCCCAGCAGTATTTCCGGTCGATTACAAGTGGTGGTGGCAGTGTTATTCCCCATTTGATTGGAATCCATATGACCCCATGGGGGATTTCGGCAGAATTAGCACATTGGCAATTCTGCCGGCAGTAATTCCACTGAAATTTGGCAGGAATGTGGCAGATTTACCGTCATCTCATAACTGGAGGTGAATCCTACAACTTTTTGCCAAACTCATAGTGGGTCGGCACGGTAACGCAGCAGTAATGGTATTACCGCCGCATTTTACGTGCACCACCCAACTGATAATGAGGCATTTCTGGTTCCCTGAATGCTCTTAACATTTCTTATAAAATTACCCCGACTGCAATTTATTTAACTTAGTATATCCTTTTTAAACACTACTTACATCTTTCAAAATCTGTTTTAACTCTCTGTAGTAGAAAACACATTTAACTATTTGTTAATCTTATTAACTGCTTTTAAATGTTTGATCTACCTAATTATCGAAAACTATTCTTACAAGTTTTACCTTAGTTTGATCCTTTTATGGCTTAACATTTGACATACTTAAATTGCTGAGGTATAGGGTTGCTCTGAATCACAAGTGACAGCACTTATATGGGAGACAGTGTGATTGGGAGAGAAATGGAAGTGGTTATAACTCCATAGAGAGACTGAACGTTGCATGAGCTTGCCCGCTAGTGCTGGAGAAAGCAAAGCACCTGTAGAGTTAGAATTTGACATGGGTGTATTAACTCCTTTGTGTCTTCCGTTAATACAAGAATAATGTAGTTTTAGAATAGAATAGCATGCACATAATAGGAACCAGCATAGGATGGAATGCAAGGCCTCTGTGTGGGTATTGTGAAGGCTTCTGTGCGGGTATAGTGAAGGCTTCTGTGTGGGTATTGTGATTGCTCCCTGTTCCTTTTCTCAGATGGGATACAGCTGGTGCTGCAACCGGAGGCAAATGTGCCCTGGTGCATCTAGAAATGAAGAGAGACAGTGAGTTCGAAATGAATGGCTTGATAGCAAAAATGAAGAGGCGAGAATTACAGTTCGGAATTAGTATAATACAAGTACAGCATAGATATGGCAGCACTGTGCCAAATGGCTACACATGATGACCGCAGGATATTGTTATGTAGAGACTTTGATAGTCATAACAACTTATGTGGAAGCTAGGGAACATGTATAAATGGGAACGCAATGGCAACATTCATACAATAAAATAATATATGCATTCTAAACACGGGAGAAGGAGCACATGTTCTTATAAGGGCAGGAAAGGAATCATGTATGGATGTAACATTAGTATCAGACGTGTTAACGGCACAGTGTAGGCGGTACACATCGGCAGTGATTATTAGCCTACAATAATTAAAATAAAAGAACATGTGGCGTGTAATCAGGAGATAGACAGTAGAATATTTAATTGGAAAAACGTAGGGAAAGTTTCAGGCGGGATCCATGAGAAGATCCAAGCATTTGGAGCACAAGGACATACAAACCTCAATGCAAATATAAATGTGATCCAAAGCACTGTTGGTTTAACAATACCATTCAAAACAATCAAGTAGCATGCACAGGTAGAGTGAAGAATGCAATGAGGCAATTAAGAATAGATTAAGAAAACTGGGGAGGGCTAAAAGCACAATGCTATGTGCAGGTTAAACAATGCAGAAAAGCAGAGGCTAAAGCAAAACGAATATTATGAAACAGTAAAAGTGAATGTTGGCATAAGTATTCCGAAATAATGAATTGCGATATAAATGTAAAGTGTGGATGCAATGCATCAAACATATGACAGGGCCTGGATACACGGGGAAAAATCATCGCCTTTAAGGAAGAGGTAGCGATAGCATACAAAACAGGAGAGAGGGTTGAGGAGATGCATGGAAAGTACCTTCAAACAAACAATACTAAAGATAATTATGCAGAAAGCATGACCGGGTATATGGAAGTGTTCAAACAAAGACACAGGTAAGCTGTAGAATTATTATTAATATTATGGTATTTATTGAGCGCAGACCTAGTTTCGGGAAACAATGGAGCACTTTACAGAGGTATACAACAATACAGATACACAACAGAGCGCTTTACAGGGGTATACAACAGTACAGATGCATAACAAAGTGCTTTTCAGAGGTAACAACATAACAGATATACAGCGGAGGTAGAATACAAGGGGGTACAGCTGTACAGGGTGGCAGGGAGGCGATGGTTGGACAGCGTCTAGAGAGTCAGGTGGCATAAGGGGCGATGTGATGCACTAGGTGTTGAGGAAGAGAGATTCCTTGAAGAGGTGGGTCTTGAGTTCCTTTCTGAATTGTAGGAGCATGGGCGCGAATCTGATACCAACAGGGAGGAGGTTCCATAGGGCCTCATCACGAGTTTGGCGGTAATCCTTAAAATCGGCGGTAACGCTATCAGTGCCGATTTTAAGGGACCGTCGGATCACGAGTCCAAATACCGCCGGCGCCATTGCAGCCGGCGCAAGTACAGCCGGCTGTACAAGCGTCGGCTGTAAAAGCACCAGTAACCATTCGCGCTAAAACATTAGTAATCACAAGTCCGGCGTAGGCGCAAATAGCGCCAGAAAAGCGGCGGATAATCCGACGAAAATTCCCCCAGCAAAAAGCTGGAGGTAACAGAACACAGGCCACAGCAATAAGGGCTCAGGTGAAACCAATGCAATTCAAATGCATACAAAGGACCCACCCATGCACAACACACCCTCCCCAACACCATTACACCAGCAGGAGCAGGGAGGAGACAGCAATTAAGGGCCCAGGTGAAACCAATGCAAATCAGAAGCCTACAAAGGACCCACCCATGCACAACACACCCTCCCCAACACCATTACACCAGCAGGAGCAGGGAGGAGACAGCAATAAGGGCCCAGGTGAAACCAATGCAAATCAGAGGCCTTCAAAGGACCCACCCCTGCACAACACACCCTCACCAACACCATGCTGCCATTTGGAGTCGGGAGCCTTGATGTTGACTTCTACCTGCTGCGCCTGTAGCTACAGGGGCCAGGCAACCAGGCCAGGGCCCTGGGAGCACAGGGGGTGGTGGGGATGAGGAGAAGGATGAGGAGAACAGCACCAGCAAAGCGGCCAGCCATCCCCAGGGTCAGGCCAACACCCTTGGCCCTGAATGATGGGCAGTTGGTGACAGAAAATCTGCTGGACAGGGCAACCATCACCCACTTGCTGGACACAATCCAGGATGACATCGGCAGCCGCATAGCCACCAGCACAGCAGTACCTCCCCTAGTGAAGCTCGTGTCTGTGCTTCAATTCCTTGGGACTGGCAGCTACCAACATACCGTTGCCATGATGCATGGAATGGCCCAGTCCACATTCAGTGCTATGCTGGGACTGGTGCTCGACGCACTGTTGAATCATGTGAACGAGCACATCGCATTGCCAGCCACACAGGCACAGGTGGACCAGATGAAGGGTCAATTCTATGCCATTGCCCAAGTCCCGAATGTAATAGCAGCCCTGGACTGCACACATGTGGCATTCGTACCACCCCAGACACATGAGGTAGCCTACAGAAACCGGAAACAGTACCATTCCCTCAATGTGCAGATGACATGTGGTCCTGACCTCACCTTCAGCCACTGATGTGCCCGCTACCCAGGATCCACCCACGACTCCATGGTCCTGCGCAACAGTACCCTGCCAGCGTACATGGAAAGGCACCAAGGGCAAAACACATGGCTGCCGGGTGAGTAGAAATGTATACCATAATGCATGTCAATCCACAACTGATGGGGCTGGTCACACACAATGAAATCCATGATTCCCAATAGGCAGCACCATTACTGCAGCATCCACATTCAAGCAGCTTGCACGACAAACCTTGGACATGTCCAACACTGCAGAACACACCTATTCAGGATGTAAAAGACATGTGGCAGCACAGTGACATATGGAAGGCCCACCACCATAAAGCCTCCAGTGTGAGTAGCACTATGGCTCCCAGAACTGACAAAGTACAGAAATCCTACCCTGCCCACCCGACAGTAATGAAAATTTAACCCATAAGTTGCCACATCCACAAATGCACCACACAGAAGCAGAGTAAGTAATGGCAATGAACATCCCACAAACACTGTCCTCAGAATGGCCAAGCAAATGCATAAAGAACAGTACAGAATAGTGACAACCGGCAAATGCAACTGCAGCGAAATGGAATGGCAATGACACATGAGGCAGCCACTTCTGTCATACAGACGTAGATGGAAGGGCCCGCTTGCCCAGTGACAAGTGAATGAGTACTGTTACATCCTGAAACATAGGCGTACCAAGTTGAGAGTACCTCATTGATTCAATTGTGCCCATAGTGTTGAAACTGATATAATATTGTTTCGTCTTCATTGTACATGTTGGCCTATGCCCAGTCGCTTTGCGAGGAAATCCGTATTGCAAGGTCGTGACCTTAAGTTAATCAAGCCTCCATTTTAGGTTAGACCGCTATTTTGGTTTATCGTGCAAAGTCACCCTGTGCCCTAAAATGGCCGACCTGTGTCCTCTTGTTTTCACTTTAACCTCTTCAACCTCTGTAGGCGAGTTCATGTCCAACCTGCCTGCAGGCTATATGTTAGGGTCATGTAGACCTTGTCCTTTCTTGACCTAGGGATCAGGGGATTACTTGAATTGGCGATGTTAACCTACAATTATACAAGAACAATAATGCTATTTAAATATGATATGCGAAACATCTGTTTGACCTGCATTTAATCAAATGTGTAAAGAGTGTAAAGTCACATCCAGAGAATAATAGTACTTGTTAGTAAATGTATTAAGAAGTAAACCACATGCACGAGATATATAAATTAGGAATGAACCTGGCGCGAACCCTAGCCCAGTACATGATTAACTCGTAAGAGGCTGGACATCGTTACGAAGAAACTGTATAAATATGCTGATGTCCAGCTAGCAATTCCTGTTCACTGCTCACATTGAACCTGCTGGTGGTCTCTGTGAAGTACTGATGGCTAAATAGCTATTTGTGTACTTTGTTTTGTAAACTGTTCAGTGTTGCAACAAAGATTCTGGGAATCTTTACAAGCCTGTGTTGGTGTATTTCTCTTTGCCTGGTGTAAAAGCCTTAATATTGTATTTTCTGATTCCACAGATGGTGCCCGAATAGGGACCCTCAAGATTGACTTCGTCTCGTTGAAGGTTGGCTCAGCTATCGGACCGGGATCAGACGGTGTCAACAAAAAGGCCCCTCTGGACGAGAAGCGAATTCCTCGACAGAACAGCATGATCCGATCCCTGAACGGTGAGCTGTAGCCCGAGACGACGTCTTGAGGAGGGTCCATATATCGAGGTGGGTCAATTTGCCGAAATCACCAGACATGTGGGACCTTAGCCCGATCGGGCCTCCCAGTCCTTTGGTCAGGTGAATCGTGACCCGATTCTTAATTTAACCCTGACAATTTGAATTTGGCGCATTGTACTCGCGAGCACAATTATTTGACCAGGTAACACCAGAATTCTGATATGCCTGAGAAATTGTCTGCCTGCTTCAGGGCATTATTCCGCAGTGACAGACAATCTTTGGAAGTTAGCCGTCCCGCACCACAGGATGGGTCGCCGGCATGTACTATGTACTGTAAGAAAGGCTTTGGTAGTATAGCATTTAATGATATTTGGCACAGACAGACCAGACATAACTCTAATCTTCGGTGGCCAACCAATGGTATCTTCGAAATCCCTCGGTTAGAATATTTAGAGTCTGTATTGATAAAGGAACAGGCTAGACCTGCAGCATTTGACGCATTGCACAGTTGGAAAACAGAAGCTTTGCAGCAACAAAAGAGTAGAGAGAAACATACGCGTCGACATATGACGAATGCCGAAAAGGCACTTTTATATGATCAAAATAAACAATTGGAATCAGTTAGGAACACGGACAGAGCGTTTCAATTAGGCATTCAGAAAATGTACCTTTCGAAAGATTTTCATATGTCCGATGAATTGATTAACAAACTTTTGCATGAACGAAGGCCTGATGCCTCTGCGCCACCCCCGTACGTTCCTCCTCCTGGTGCTTTGCCCCTTCCTGTCGCTATTCCTCCTCCTATAGTTCTGCCGGTCCTTCCTATTGTTCTTCCTGTTGTTCCTCCAGCTGTCGCTCCTTTGCCTGCTCCCTTGCCTCCACTTATTGATATTCAGAATGTGCCTACTCACCCTCTTCCAAGTGATTCCGCATCGCTTGTAGTAGACCAGGGAACGGGATCAAGGGTTGTGACTCGTAATACTCTGTCCCCAGATAAAAAGAATGAATTGATTGCTTGGGCTAAACATTGTATGGAGAGGGGTGAACAAGCTGATGTTTTTTCCACACTCGAAAATCTAAAAAGTATGCCTGAGAAAAATGTTTTTATTGAAGGACTAGGAATTCATTTGAGCATAATCTGGAATAGATTAAATGATGTAGATCTCCCACAAGGGTTACGGAATTTGAACACCTTAGCGTTGTCTAGAGATACTGCGGAGAAAGTATATGAGCATGTCGAGAGGATTTTTGTGTATAGGAAGGAGTTGGAAGAGTTACAGAATGAAGAAGCAGATTGTGATAGTTTCGGCGCTATATTCTTACAGAAACGGTTTTCTCCTCGTCGTGAATTGATAGGTGAGGAAGCGCAAATTTGTACAAAGGATGCGATAAGATGGATTTCGGATATGTCGATAACTCCAGCCGAAGTATATGACACGTATAGTCAGTATACGTTAGAAATGCAAAAGAAAGTGATACAGGTTATGGTAGAATACCTGCAGGATGAGTGTGTAAAAAGAAAGATTTGTTGTCCCGCAGAATTGTTGGGTGTTTATAAAAGAGCCTTTTCGATTGATACCTCTTCGACTGCCTTAGCGTTTGATTTGGATCTGTTGCTTAGTAAGCGTTCGGAGCTATCTACTTCTCAGTTGCCTATGAGAGAGGTCCCTCCGACATTTGTCGCAAAGGTTGAGATTGCGGCCGATGCTGCACGAGGTATAGTCGCTGTGGACATTCCTGCACATTATGTATCGCAGTTTATTCACGTCCCGTTCTCGAGACAGGAAGTGAACACCATAAAGCAATTTATCCCTGATATAAGAAAGAATCCGACGGGGTTCTATAAATAAATAGAGTCGGTCTTACAATCATCGGTATTCACCTTTAGTGATATTGATTTATTATTTCCCGTACTCCTGCCAGTTGATTTGTGGAAACAGATTAGGACTGTAGATGATGTACCTTGGTTAGGAGATACATGGGATAACATGGTTAGGCTCGACAGAGAAAGACCAGCTGGCGAGAGACCGCCTCAAGTGATATTAACTTTGCCTGATAGGATTATTGTAAAATTAAAAACCATAGTTCCTGAAAAAAGAATCATTTGGGACAAGCTTACGGCCTGTATCCAAGGAAAGTCTGAAGGTGCTACCGAGTTCTTTAATCGGTTCAAACAAGTCTTTTTGGATTTCAGTGGACGAGACTTAGGCACAGAGTCAGGGAAAAGGCTGTTTGTCGACAGATTTGTACGTGGATTGCTGCCTGACATCCAGTTGCAGATTGTGTCCTCCGAAAGCGCTTGGCAGGCGAATTCTCAATCAGAAGTACTGCACATGGCTCAGTACTATGAAAATCGTGTTAATAATGAGAAGGAAACACTTGAAAAAAGAAAGGGTGACCTGAAAACAAAAGTACTATTACAACAGATTGTAAAGAGCCCTAGAGGGGGTAGTACGCAATTTAGAGGTCAATACATTCCACAGGGAAGTATACCCCTGGCTCCGGTAACCATTAACCAGTGTGCCTATTGTCGAGAGGAAGGTCACTGGCGCGCACAATGTCCGACCTTGCAGCAAAGGTCATTTGGGAACATGGGTAGACGATCCAGAGGTCGCCCAGGTTTAGGGGCCCTGGTAGAGGTCAGTTTACACCAGAATCACAGCAACCTTTTTCACAGGATAAACAAGTATCGAGTGTGGATAATAGAAACATTTTTGATCATCCTTCTGCTGCATACCTCTCTGAGGAACTTCCTTGTGATGACATTCTGTTTCATTAGGATTGCCCGAAGCAGGATTTGGAACCAACGCATATTCCCGTTCATCAGAAAGGTCCCTAAATTGAGATGATGGTGGGAAATAGGAAGCATCTATTTTTAGTAGATACGGGAGCACAAAAGTGTTCCATTGACCATACATGGGTTCCAAACATTCCCCTGTCAGGGCAATCCAAAGTTTCCATAGGGTTTTCAGGCACACCTGTAGTTTGTCCAGTCTCTTTGCCGGTACCGATAACAGTGTGTCCCTTCACGGAGCAGTGTCCATTTCTACTTACTACAAACTGTGGAGAGAATTTGCTGGGGTTAAATTTGTTGAAGGAATTGAATGCAGAAATACATTGCTCCTCAGACGGAGTTCGGTTAACAATTTCACCTCAGCAATCATTCGCCTCTCAGTTTTTGACTCGACCTTTACCGCCAGAATTCAGTAACATTCCGGAATGCTTATGGGCAATTGATGATAACGATGTGGGCATTCTTCAAATTGAACCTGTTAAAGTTATTCTGAAACATGGAGTAAAACTGCCTCGCATTCCACACTATAAGATCTCAGTTGAAGGCGAACAGGCTTTGAAATGTATAGTTTCTGATTTTGTACATCGTGGAGTAATTGAAGAAATTACAGGTAGTTTGTGTAACAGCCCGATTTTGCCGGTGTACAAAAAAGGTGACAATGCGATTCCTTTTCGGTTTATAATTGATTTGCGTGCTATTAACAAAATTGTGGCTCCTCAGTTTCCCATTGTACCTGATGTAACAACGATACTAACTATGATTCCGGCTTCTGCCACTCACTTTAGCGTTGTGGACCTCAAAAATGTGTTTTTCAGTATTCCTATACACAAGGATAGTAGGTATTTGTTCGCGTTTACCCTAGGTGGACGCTCGTTCACATTCAGTCATGCACCACAAGGGTACACTGAGAGTCCAAGTATTTATAGTAGAGCATTGAAAGAGCAACTCGATACTCTCGAGTTGCCTACTACTTGCACGTTACTGCAGTATGTAGATGATCTCCTCTTGGCTGCTGATTCTGAAGGTGCCTGTAAAGAAGGCACCATGTTGTTGCTTCGTTATCTAGCAAAACATGGTCATAAAGCTTCACTCAAAAAAATTCCAATATTGTGGCCAGGAGGTCACCTATTTAGGCTATCTCCTGCCAAAGGAGGGAAGAAGGTTGACACCTGAACAAATAGAAACTATTTCTGGCATGTCTGTCCCAAATTACCAGAAGGAAGTTAGAGCCCTGTTAGGTAGGGCTTCTTACTGTAGATTGTGGATCCCTAATTTTTCGTTAACGATTAAACCAATGCTAGCTTTGACAAGGAAGGGCATTTCTTTGCCATTGCCATGGACTTTGGAACACCAGACAGCATTTGATTTACTCAAAACCGTGTTGTGTTCGGCACCGGTTTTAGGAACTCCAAATTATGAAAAGGCCTTTTTGTTGTATGTGCATGAACGTGATGAATGTGCTTTGGCTGTGTTAACGCAGGAACATGGAGGGAAGAATAGGCCGTCCGGCTATTTCTCATCCGTCCTTGATCCTGTTGCATCCACTTTGCCGAGATGTTTGAGAGCTGTCGCTGCTGCTGCTGCGTCTGTAAAACAGAGCAAGGGAATGGTCCTGGGTCATGCGTTAACCCTAATGGTACCTCACTCTGTAGATGTTCTATTAAATAGAACTCAAACGCAACACCTTACTTCCACACAATTGACAAGATACGAATTGATCTTGTTTGCTCCCCACATTCAAATTCAGAGGTGTTGTGTAGTTAAATCCGGCTGAACTTTTACCTGTCCCGCAAGATACTGCTGATGGTGACAAAACGTCACACGATTGCCTTTATACTACAGAACAAGAGACTAAAGGTAGAATCGATTTGAAAGATACGCCTTTGAATAGCCCACAAGGAGAGCTATTTTGTGATGGCTCTTGTTTCAAACTTCCGAATGGTACATCCACGGCTGCTTATGCCGTCACTACCTTGAGCACAGTTGTGGAAACCAAAAGAATCATGCATATTCCGCGCAGGCCGCAGAAATTATAGCATTAACTCGAGCTTGTGAACTTTCTGAAGGGCTTACAGTAAATATATATACCGACAGCCAGTATGCCTTTGGGGTGGTTCACAACTTCGGTAGACTCTGGAAAGAACGAGGTTTCTTGACCGCACATGGCACAAAAATACATCATGGCACTTTAATAGTGCCATTACTTTCAGCGCTCGCACTCCCTGTTCAGTTAGCCATTGTAAAATGTACAGCACATCAGAAGGTTACAGATGATATAGGAAAAGGGAATGCTTTCACTGATCAGATAGCTAAACAAACTGCCACTGATTTTAGTTCAGAAATGTATGCCGTAAGGGAAACTGTAAATGTTTGCACTTTTGGTGAAAGTATTGATTCTGTAAAAGACATTCAAGCAGATGCTACTGTAGAGGAGACCAAGAAATGGGTCGAGGGTGCAGGGAGATTGGATGGTGATGGGTGTTGGGTGGACAGTGTTGAAGGAAAATGGTTACTCCCTGACACCTGTATTACAATGATGGTCATTGTGGCTCATGGTCCGACCCATGTCTGTGCGCGTAAATTGACTAAAATGTTACAAAGTGTATGGGCCAATGAGAAAATGTTCAAAATTGCGGAGCGCTTTGTCCAAGGGTGCATGGTCTGCTTGCAGCACAATGTAGGAAAAGGTACCTCGACTCCTAGAGGAAGTTTCGCTTCACCTTCTGTTCCGTTTGAGGTCATCCACTTTGATTTTATTGAGATGGAACGTTGCAACAATCTTAAATATGTGTTGGTCATCATTTGTGCATTTAGCAAGTGGGTTGAGGCCTTCCCGGTTAGAGATGCAACGGCCATAACCACGGCAAAGACTCTGTTTAAAGAGTTCTTTCCAAGGTTCAGGCTGCCGAGAGTCATCTGGTCGGATAATGGGCCACACTTTATCGCTGCTGTAATCCTACAAATATGTGAAGGATTGCAGATTGATAAACGGTTCCATTCGGCCAGACATGCCCAAAGTGTCGGATTAGTGGAAAGACATAACGGTATTATAAATAACAAGCTCGCTAAGACGTGTGCTGGCACCAAGTTAAAATGGCCGAATGCCTTACCGATCGTGTTGCTGTCGATGGGAACAACCCCTCAAACTAAGACTGGGCTCTCTCCCTTTGAGGTGGTGATAGGGAGGCCTGCTAATATTTGGGGCATTTCAAAGAGTCGCGCATTGCGGGATGTAGAGAATGTGCTTCTTTCAGACTACGGTAACCAGTTGACTAAAAATCTATTTTCAATTTATCACCAGGTGCGAGAGGCATTACCTGTACGATACGAGGGTCCCAGTCACAGTCTACGACCAGGAGACTGGATCCTCACGAAAGTTTTCGAAAGGTCGTCTTGCCTTGCACCTCAGTGGAGGGGTCCCTACCAGGTCCTGCTAGTCACCCAAACTGCTGTGCGGGTAGCGGGGTGGAAGAATTGGATACATGCAACGCACACCAAACGGATCCCGCAGCCCGTGCCATATGATACAGAAGACACAGAATCCCTTTCCAGTGCTGTAACCAACATGCCCGAAACAGCAACAACCGACAAGAGAGTATCGGAGACCGTTCCAGAATTCGTAAGGCCAGACAAAACGGCCATCTTGTCTCCACACTCTCCAACAGTGGTACTTCCGGATCATCCATTTTCTGATCCCATTTCCATTCACTTGACACCTCCAGTGGGAAGTGACGACACATTGCTTTCGGATCCTTCAGCACTGAAAATTATGAAATATAATTTACGTCCTAGAAGATAGACGTACGGCACGGTTTGACTGTGTGATTGGAGAAATCATTTGAGGGCTTGCCTTTTGGCCCGACTATACGAAAGGATTCTGTTGGCTAAGGGTTGTGGGAAAGACATTAAGAAGACGCGCGACTGGAGTAGCCAGCAAACAAACAATTGGTGTTTTTCGATTGAAGACTACGATGCCTGCACCCGCTACCGCTCGTACCGAACTTTTAGATAAATATGTGACTAGCAGAGATATTGAGCAAACGTCTAAGGGGACCCCGAAAACGTATTGTTGCCTTTTTGTAATAATAACTGGGTTTGTAGTAACTACTGGTTTTGGGTTGTGGTACCTGGAGGAAGCATATCCGCTAGAGGACTTTTTACCTGTTGAAAATGTATCTGTTATACCCATTCCTTCCGTGCAATTGCATACCTTGTCGCCTAGAGATTCTTTGCATAGACGGATCTATCAGGATAATACTCTTTTGTTAATAATGAATGCCACTCATGCAATTTTCAATAAGACCAACTGCTGGATCTGGTCGCATTTACCGCAACATGGGGATAAGGGGCTAGGTTGGTACATTCATCCTTTACCTTTGACAACTGCTTCTTATGCTTCTCTTAGAGCACTATTCTTTGGCCGTTGGAAGGACAGCATCTCAGGGAAATTTGATGGTGCAAATTTGAATATTTTTGAAAAATGTGTTTTGATGCCCCTGGGATGCTCGCTTTTTGCAAATAGGAGTAAGCCAAACGTTGCCTCTGTTAGGCCCTCTGATAGAATTTCTCGTCCCTTTCAGTCTTTGATCTCTTTCAAAATGGCTCCTATAGGCAATAAGGATGCCACGCCTCCATCTTATTCTGTTAACCATAGCTCCGATTCAGTTTCCTTCTGCATACAGAGGAATGGAACACGGTAAAAGGGTGATTTTAGAAGTTGCGCCAACATTGCGAATTTCACTAGTGAGAACAGACCTCTGGATGTAGGTGAACCTTTCTATTTCGTTTGCGGTAATGTGGCATTTCCATGGTTGCCTAGGGATTGGCAAGGAACTTGCTATTTAGGGATTCTATTACCTGGGGTATTTATTGCCAGTACTGCAGAAATCTTGAAGACTCGTCCATGACGAGATGAGAAGGGGGATACTCCAGCACAAACTCTAGGGGACATAATGAAATCCTTTGTGCCATTTTTTGGGCAAATAATGAATTCAGAAGATATCAGGGGACTAGCGAGAGCACTGGAGAAAGCGATAAGATTAGTAGCTCTTCAGAACCGGATGGCATTAGATGTCCTTTCGGCTGAGCATGGAGGAGTATGTAAATTGGTGGGGTCTGCTTGCTGCGTTTACGTACCAGACTCCTCTCCAACGATCTTTAGGCCAATCCAAAATCTACATGTTCTTAGTTCGGAAGTGCATGTTCCTGAGGGAAACTGCGAACTTAGTGTATGGTTTTGGGATCTCCCTCGGTCGTGGGGATGGAAGTTGCTTTCGGCCCTGCTGATTATCTTGGGTAGTTTACTGTTCATTTGTTGTATACAGTGTCTCCCTGGTATATGTTCGGTATTAGGGGGATGTTGCGCGCAAGCAACAAGTGTATTAGGACATAAAATATATGCCCCAGATAAGGTTTCCAAGGAGTACGTGTTGAAAGAAACTCTAGTGTCTGATAATGATTCGGTGTGTATAGACGTTGAAATGTGGAGTTAGTCGTAAAGTGATCGAAGGTAGTTTAGCGCTTGGCATAGGCCAAAAGGAGGGTTTGTTGAAACTGATATAATATTGTTTCATCTTCCTTGTACATGTTGGCCTATGCCCAGTCGCTTTGCAAGGAAATCCGTATTGCAAGGTTGTGACCATAAGTTAATCAAGCCTCCATTTTAGGTTAGACCGCCATTTTGGTTTATCGTGCAAAGTCACCCTGTGGCCTAAAATGGACGACCTGTGTCCTCTTGTTTTCACTTTAGCCTCTTCAACCTCTGTAGGCGAGTTAATGTCCAACCTGCCTGCAGGCTATATGTTAGGTTCATGAAGACCTTGTCCTTTCTTGACCTAGGAATCAGGGGATTACTTGAATCGGCAATGTTAACCTACAAGTATACAAGAACAATAATGCTATTTAAACATGATATGCAAAACATTTGTTTGACCTGCATTCAAGCAAATGTGTAAAGAGTATAAAGTCCCATCCAGAGAATAATAGTACTTGTTAGTAAATGTATTAAGAAGTAAACCACATGCACGAGATATGTAAATTAGGAATGAACCTTGCGCGAACCCTAGCCCAGTACATGATTAACTCGTAAGAGGCTGGACATCGTTACGAAGAAACTGTATAAATATGATGATGTCCAGCTAGCAATTCCTGCTCACTGCTTACATTGAACCTGCTGGTTGTCTCTGTGAAGTACTGATGGCCAAATAGCTATTTTTGTACTTTGTTTTGTAAACTGTTCAGTGTTGCAATAAAGATTCTGGGAATCTTTACAAGCCCGTGTTGGTGTATTTCTCTTTGCCTGGTGTAAAAGCCTTAATATTGTATTTTCTGATTCCACAATAGAACAGCACACTCCACAATGTTGTACACCTAATGACAAGTATGGCAAAATGACACTGATGACAGAGCTCTGTACACGCACTGGACTTACCTTGTCCCCATACTGGCTTTCTCTCCCCTGCAGGTGATTCTGGATATCCCCAGTACACGTGGCTCATGACCCCTGTGCGCCATCCACACACGGCAGCAGAGCGGGCATACAACCTTGCCCATGCTCGTACACGGACCTGCGTGGAGAGGGCATTTGGACTGCTGAAGGCACACTTCTGGTGCCTCAACCGCACGGGAGGGGCAATGATGTATGCACCAGAAAAAGTTGGCAAAATTGTACTGACATGTGCCATGCTGCACATCTGCTGTCGCAGAAATGTGCCACTGCCCCCTGATGCTCATGTGCAGCCACCTGAGGATGGGAGTGAGGGTGATTACGTGCCAAAAGGTGTTGCACATGCACAAAGGTTTGGGCCAAGGGAGGGGAGGTTGGCCAGACAGGGATTGATTGATGCATTTTTCTAACACGGGTGATGGGTAAATTGAACAGATGTCACTTCAACATTAAATTGGATTTGTCAACAATCACTACTGTCCATGCTTTGTAATTTTTCTAACGTGATTTATTTTCAGTCCAACAAACAACCCCTCCCCCCAGTGAACACCCAGTACACAAGCCCCCCTCCCCCCAGTGAACACCCAGCACACACTCCCCCCTCCCCAGTGAACACCCAGCACACAATCCCCCCTCCCCCCAGTGAACACTGAGCACACAATCCCCCCTCCCCCCACAACTGTGCAAATAGGTGCATGCGTCTGATCAGGGCACCAACAACGATGCCATGCACGACTAGGATGGTCGTGGGCGCTTTCCTTTTCCGGGCCCCTCTGGTGTGCGTGACCTCCGGTGGCGCATAGACCGGCGCCTAGGAGATGGCTCAAGGGAACCCTCCGTGGGTGTGGTTGATGTTGAAGGGACTGACCCGTGGCCTGCATGTGCTGTCGCATGAGGTTGTTTCCCTCCCTTGTTTGCTCAGCAAGTGCTGACACTGCCTCGCTCAACTCCCTCACTCGTTGTCCAAACCCTGTCAGGGCAGCGTTACATTTTTCTACGACTCGGCGTGTGCGCGCATTGTCACGCGCTATGTATTTGCATCCACGGCATATAGATGCACTGACAGCCTTGATGTGCCGGCTCTGCACCTTGGCCATTGATTCTACCCTGGCCTGTTTGGCCTCAATCACGTTGAGTTGGCCCATCACTTCTGCTCCTGTGACGAAGGGCACCCCTGGTGTGTCATGTGCTGGCCTGTCACTTGTGCGCTGTTGGGGCGGGGGCTGAATGGGGACATGGTGCCGGCTTGGATTGGGCTGCCAGGCTCTGAGTGCCGGTCTTCAGGGCTGCCATATGATGGCGTGTCCTCGTCCGGCTGTGGTGTGCGGACATGACTCACCTACACATGTGGGGTTTGTACTTGCTGTGTGCCAGGCCTTGGGGTTCCCTGTGGTGTGACCATCCCTTCTGCGTCACTGCCTGCGGTCGAATGCTGTCCTCCTGCATGATGAGCACGTGGAGGTGTAACTCCCACGTCGGGCTCCGATCCACAGGTCATTCCCTCTGCACCGGGGCTGTGTCTGGTGGCTTAGGGCAAGCTGGCGGTGGCCTCCCTGTGGTCATGTGGGTGCTGCTGCCGTCTGGTAGGGCTGCGTTGGGGTGAAGTGGGGGGTGGCCTGGGTCATCTCCCTTCCGTGCGGCCTCTTTGTGGGGTGGTGGTGCTGGTGGAGGCTTGCTGCTGTGGGCGCTGTGTTGGTGTGGCCTCCTCCCCATCATCTTTGTCCTGTTGGGTTTGACGTGTGCCTGTGGGGTACATAGGGTGTGGTCTGAGTTCAATGCTACCTACATTTGTGTAATGCAGTTCATGCTAACAGGTGGGATTGAAGACAGTATCAATCACGCATTTAACTTGCATTCTGAGTCGCCATTTGTGCTTGGTGTGAGTGAGTATGGAGGTACACTGCATGGGAATGTTTGAGTGACAAGATTGCATGCATGGTTGGGGTGCACTGCGCTCAGGGTTTTTGTGGGTGTATTCATGCACACTCAAACTCTACGTAGCTGTCCCATGGCTATGGATGTCTATCCCCTGCCCCCGACATTGATGCACTGCACGTGCAGGGTCGTCTAGGCAGCACTACGGTTCAATGGATGTAGGCCTCACTTATGGGTGTCTGCAGTTCCTCACACACATTTCTTCACATTCATTCACTCAGGGTCTGCATTTGTGGTACTTTCAGTTGCATGCGTTTGGGGGTGGGACTCACCTGCAGTTGGATCGATGCCAGTGCCTGCCTCCGCTCCACCAATTCCCTCGATGGTGCCAACATCTATCAGGGCAGTTATTTTCTCCTCCCAAGGTGTGAGTTCGGGTGGGGGTGGTGGTGGCCCTCCTCCAGTGCCCCTGTTTGCACTCCTGTGCTGTGACAGGATGCCGCAGACTCGCACACGCAGGTCGTTGAGGCGCTTGTAGCAATCCTCCCCATCCCGGGGCACGCGCCCCACAGCAGTGACCCTTTGGCTGACGGTGCGCCAAATTTGTGCTCTGCGTTGGCCACTGATTTTGCGCTGCTGCAGCTCCTCATGATTTGTCTCAGTCTCCTCCACCAGTACAGCTAGCTCCTGGTCGCTGAATTTGGGCTTTCTCACCCTGTCCAGGGCAGCCCCTAGTGCTCTCCTGTGACATGTTTTGGTCTTAGATGGCGTGGATGGCTTCCAGGGGCTGTAATATCCGACGGATTGTGATTTCCAACATGGCCGCCGCTTTGTTTCCCGTTCCGGCGGTTTCCCGCGCGCTAATAGCACACGCTATTAGCACGATATAGCGGTAGTGCACGGTGCGCTGGATTTAAGGGTTTGCGCTATTTGCGATAACGCCATCGACCAGGGCCCGTGCACGATAACTCATGATTTGGCGGATTATCGGCCGGGGGCCTTGGCGTTAGCGCTATTTATGTCCAACGGGAAAACCGCTGCATTATCGCTGAACTCGTGAAGAGGCCCATAGTCTTAGAGAAGGCTTGTTTTCGGGTCCTTTCCTTTTTGCAGCAGCAGAATAGAGAGGAAGAAGCAAGAGATAAAAGTTAACCTTTGGCAATGAGAGAACCAAATGACACTATAGATAAGGGGAAAACACACGTCAAGGAGAAGATGAAAAGTTTTATCTCAAAGAGCTACCAGAAAAAGGTATGGAGGCTGTACTCAAATTATAGCACTGTATATGGTAAACAGGAAGATTTTCAAATGCTTGGAACTTGGTTTTAATCATTCTGATTTTGAAACAAGGGAAAAACAAATAAGTTGTTAATCTTTCAAACTGATAGTCTTGACACACCCATTATGTAAAACAATGGAAATAATAATCTCTCAAAGATTGGTGCTATACCTGAATCATGGCAACTACCTGAGCAATCATCAAATGGCTTTTGAAACAAAATGGCGACTATTGATCAGACAGTAAGAATAGTAACGGAGGCGGAGGAGGCTCTAGGTAAGGAGTAAATTGTGTTGGTGTTTTGCATAGGCATAAAGAAGTCATATGACATGATGTGGAAGTAGGGACTACTATATATGAGGAAAGCTGTGAAAAAAGGAGCGAACATGTGGTGGATTACATTTTTTTGTGGGACAGGACATTTAAAGTTCTCTCCAGAATTCCAAATTCAGAATGGAAAATGGCAGAGTAGTATAGTAAGTCCGACATTGTTCAAGGTCATGATTAATGATTTAATAAAGGAAATCCAGAGGAGCCATTGTAGAGTAGGGTGTGTTGCGGACAAATTAGTAATATGGTATAGAAGTAAAAATAGAGAATGCATCCAAGGGGCACTCACAGAGGCCGTAGTTAAAATGAAGCAATGCGCAAAACGGGGGGTAGTCATATATCTGCTGAAGAAACAGATGGCATGCAGTTTACTCGAAACATCACAATAGCGTGACTGGTCTGCATATGGAAAATCGGCATATCCAGATAGTGGAAAATTTAAAATATTTGGGAATATGTTTGGATTCTAAACTCCCCTGGAATAAGCAGATGGAAAATATAGAAAACAGATGGAAAGGAAGACTACATCTTATGAGAGTAGTTGTGGGAATAGACTGGTGTGCAGATAACAGTCCACTGTTGATGCTATAGAGAGGGCAATTGGCAAATAATTTTAGTTGTAAATTGTCAAAGAGTTTTAGAGCTACTCAAAAGAATAGTATGGCATAGTACACGCCAAAGCAATGGGAATCTGTATGGGGCCAATGGATTAGACCTCCACAGAAGCATTAACAGGAGAAATGCCAGCGGCACTAAGAAATAAAATGCTCATTATCTGATTCTGTAGTAGAAAAATTAGCATAAGCAACAATGACACGGTGAAAGAATGTTTCCAGGAAAACCTGATGTATATATATTCAAGGAAAAAACTTTAGTTGCAGTGACGGTAATGTGAGAACTTAATGCAACAAAACCCTGGAAATTCAGCTAGAGCCACCTATACTTTGCGCCCGTTGTTGCGCAGACTATGTCCACAATGATGAAATCACTGATGACATCACTAATTACATGTTGTATGGGAACACTGATGACATTACAAAAAACATCACTGATGCCATCACTGGTGACAACACTAATTGCATTATATATAACTGATTACATCAAGAATGGAATTAGACATAACATCATTTAAAAGTTAGCTCATGAAAACCTTGATTACCTTAGAAACATTGGCCACCACCAAAGGTTGTAGCTAGTTGTCGGTTAGTGTTCAAAAATACCAATGTGCATGGTTAAAAGCCATGCCTAGTAGCCCGTCACTGTTTTAAAATATACAGTGGGCATTGTTGAAAGCTGTAGTCAGTGGCCTTGGCTAAATGCTATAGCTAGTGGCATTAATATGTCAGAATCTACAGTCAGCACAGCCAAAGGCCGTGGCCACTGGCTAGTATTGTGTTGAAAACCATGGCTAGTGGCTAGTTAGTGTATATAATATACAGTGGGCACGTCCGAAGGCCATCAATTATTGTTTTTTATTATTTTAAAATTTACAGTGGACCACCGCTGTATAATAGAGGAAGCCACTGGAAGAAAATAGGTGGAACGCATGGGTATCATATGAAAAGGGAGGTACAGTGGGTGGTGCTAGATGAGATGCAAAGAATGAAAAATTGTGGCAGTAATGTATGTATATGGTTCTTTGGAAATATGTACTGCCTAAAGTATATACTTTGTTGGCTGGAGACATAACAAAGAAAACAGATAACAACAGAGAAGTAGAGGGAAAATATGCAACACTACTGTTGTACACGGATGGATCCAAAAATCTGGAGTAGGAGCCATTAGGCATAACATATATAATTCCAGAAAAAGGTATATGAACAAGAGTTGGAATTATGAACGGGTTGTCTATTTGCCTGGCAGAGCTATTCGAGATTCTCATGGCAACAAAGAAAATCTCCATGGACACAAAGCAACCAGAGGTCATGATCTTCTCAGGTACATTAAGTACATTAGTACCCGGAGTGTACCCGGAGAGAGTCAAGCAGAGTCAAACAGAATCAAAGGATTCTCGGCCGGGATTCCAGCCGCCTTTTCCTCGGCAGGGGGCGTGGCAGCCCCTCAGCCAATGAGGAGGCTCGAAGCAGGGCCATCCCCGCTCCGAGCCTCCCCACGGCTGAGAGGCTGCCTTCACCCCCCGCCAGGGACTTGGGTAAGGCTTTTTTTCCACTTTCCTCCCTCCTCCCTCCTCCCTGCCCCCCCACTTACCTTCTTGCTCCTTCGTCCCCGATGACTATCTTCTAGAATATTCAGAGTATGATACTCAAGGAAACAATGTGAAAGAAGGCTTAGGGAAATTGGGAATGGAGGTTGGCTCAATTAGCGATAACTTGGAGGAAGACAAGAATGAAAAACAGAATAGAAAGGATCAAACAATACCATGCAATGTGTCTGAGACAGGGAAGTGGGGGACATTGTTTCAGACAGATGTAGTAGATGACAGAGGGGAAGAAGAAGAAGTTACATGAAAATCCACAGGCAGTATCTAGCAGGAGCAATACTGGCACTACAGATGCAGGGCCACATAGTTCGAGGGATGGAAAAGAGGCAGCACAAGATTATGTGGTTATATGCATTATAACACTCCACAAGTCAGCAGCCTACTCCGAACCTGCAAGAGAAGCCAACAGGGCGCAAAGCTGTCATATCTGACAGAGTCATCACATAAATAAGTCGCTCAGGTGTTTTCCCGCACTGCTCAAAAACAAAAAACAGAGGATTTTCACAGGATGCTGACAGAATGTCAAGATGCAGGAAATACCTGTTCTGCTTGATCACACCGAGGCTATGATCTGCCCATTTGAAGAAAAACTGGACTATGAACCAACAGTATTTTTTGTAAGAGTCTAGTTAATTTAGCTATTGATAGTGTGCAGAGGACGGGAGTTCCCCCATTGTGGGATTTTGGCTGCTTCTGTGTATGTTGTGTAATCCATGTGCCAGGATTGTGGTTTCTCCCCTGCACCTGAAGACTATACACATTCATATTTGAGTCTTGCTTGTTAACTGTTTAAATGTTGTATTTAACAAAGAGTGCAGTGTTTTCTTGCTGTCTAGCAGTATCCAGGACAGCAAGTATCCAGGCCAGCAATGGTGTCTTATTTTCCTTCTTCAGCAGTTCCTATGCATGATGTTACCAGCCGCTGCATCAGCATCACCCAAGGAGGACAACAGCAGCAGGCCATTGGTCAATGACTTTCAGAATGTTCAGCTCTTCCAAATTCTTGATGGTTCTTCTTAAGCAGTGTATATGCAGAGCAGCACATGACGATTAACTTTCAGCACGGCCAGCATTTCAGCATTTTTAGTGGACAGATATTCCATAGGGCTCATACGACTCTGCCTGCTGCACTAAGAATGTGTTCAAAGGTGACACTAAGGGCAGCACACATCTGATGTGTTCCAGTCTGCTTAGTGCTAGCCACTGATCCATTTCTTTCACACCAACAGTCAAGTGCTCATGAGAAATAGCTGCACAATATCGTTGATATACTGCTTTACAGTTCTGTCCTACTTTATATTGCCATTTCCCCTGTTTGTTGTGACGTTGTCTTGACTCCATATTTAGATACGTCTTTCAAATAGTGTTCTGCCCTTTTGATTGGAGTTGGGTAAATGTTGTCTTAGAAAACAAGGATAGGCTTGAGCTTGTGCTGCTCTCACTAGTGGCAGATGGATAAACTATTGTTTATCACTAGACTGTGAGTGCGGTGGCAGTCATGCAGGGTGGTGGGGCTACTATCACTACTCTCTGTGGATGTGGAATAAGAGGGAATGATTTCTGTTCCTATCTTTTGAAGCTTCAAGGGAAATATCTGCATATGATGTGCTGCAATTCAGGCAAGGATCCACACATGATCACTTATCATCTCCTGAAATGGCAAAACGTTGATAATCAAGATATGGCATGATTGAATTGTGGCATAAATTAAATCCTCGGTTGCATTTATATTTCAATTGAGCCCAGCGCATGCCCGTAAACCTCATTAATCAGACGGATTGCATCACTCATGGTACTGTTATTTTTGCTGATTGCCTGAAAAGATGGGGGCATATGGACTATTGAATGGCCATTTTACTAGATCCTATTGCCTAGGAGTCAAGGACATTAATGATCCGGTCCCACGTTTGCCTCGCTTGACACAGTCATTGGTTGATTTGTGCTGTTAAAACAGATGCAGTTTTGAATACAATTAGGTTAAATCCTATTGTATGACTCCTTCTATGACACCAAACTGGGGAAGTCCGTTTGCTCTTTGAAGCCTTTACACGGCTTTAGGGCATTTTTGGAGTGTCAAAAACAAACATAAATATTGTGTAATATGACTATTATGTTGGAAACCCCTAGTCCGTTTTTACATCCTGTGATATAAGGTTCAAGCAAAGTGCAAAACAAGGCACAAAATAGTACTTTCCAAATGCTATTGTACACGTCGGACTTGATTTACAGAAAGTCTTGTGTGGTGCATAAGCAATTTGCAGCATAAAATGGCTCTATGCAGCGCACAAAAGTATATCCACTGATTTACAGATTGGCCTGGATCCCAGCTCCGTGCACCATCACCCTGCACCCTGCGTGAGGCTTGAGGGAATGGCCAGTGCAAAGACCAAGAAGGGGGTGAAATATGCAAACAGCCTTGTTAAAATAGAGAAATGAGGGATAACATGGGCGTGGGGAGGGAAGCAACATGCAAATGTACAAACACGCCCTATCAAGTGCAAACAAACCTGTATTTACAGATTCAGTAGTGCATTTGCACAAACCAAAAAGGATCAAAATTTCACTGCCACACATGACCAGGCGCAAAGTGAGACTGCGCCATGCAATCCCAGGTTTAATAAACACCATGCAATCGTAGAGAAACATTGCGACCCTGCCCATTCCTGCATTGCTCACATACCTACTGCTTCATGGAAGGAGGAGGAGAAGGATGAGGAGGGCCTGAATCTACCATACACGCACAACGATATTCAACATGTATGATGAGGAAGTATATGGCATATACCTCTTCCCCGCCCCATGTCATCCTTGAATTTTTCAGGGAGTGGGGAAATGACCTGGTGTCCCCAACCATGTGCTCACAGCCAATACCACCCTTGGTGAAATTCCTTACTGCCCTTTACTTCCTGGGGACTGGCACATTCCAGTGGACCACATCCATTGTCGGGGGTATTTCATAGCTTACACAATCATGCTGCCTCAAACAGGTCCTAAGCTGCATTATAGCATATGTGCACAGCCACATAGACATGCCATGCATCGTTCAGGCAAGGTAAAGTGTGGCTCAAGAATTCTATGCAGTTGCTCAGTTCCCACAGGTACTTGGGGCAACTGATTTCACACATGTTGCACTACAGCCACCCAAAGGCACAGAACATATATAGGGGAACAGAAACCAATTGCCATTCGTGGAACATGCAGGCCATCTGTGATTTAAAGGGTCACATCATGCATGTGAACACAAACTACCCTTGATGCACACATGATAGCTACATATTACGACATTACCGCATCCACCAGGCACTGGAATCGGGAAAGTTCGGCTCATTGGTATCAGCCAACACACACACCAAAACACACTGATCGGGGGTAACATTCAGTACAAACCACCATAAAATCATATACCATAACAAAATTTGATTATCATCATTTGCAGAGGGTAGTGCTTACACGCTATCACCATTCCTGATGATCCCTATCCAAAATCCCAACACACCAGCGGAGAGGCCCACTACGATGCAGACCACATTGCCAACAGAGGCATAGCCGAGTGCAAATTTGGAGTGCTGAAATCACGCTTCCGCTGCCTGGGCCATTCAGGTGGAGTACTGTTTTATGCACTAGTTGTGTCAAGTAAAATCATATTAGCATGTTGCATCTTGCATAATATAGCCACAGGTTGCAGCATACCAATAGAGGTGCACAAGGGGTTGCGGCCGCAGCCGCAGGCAGTACCCATACCATTAGCAGGCTAAACAGTGAGGGCCAGCACATACGCAATCAGCTTGTCCAAACATACTTCACACGAATAACATCCAGTGTGAGAGGCACATCATAACCACATCCCTGATGGCCTTTGATGATGAAACATGGCAAGTACAGTTGGGCCATCCATGAAGAACAACCTGAAAACGGCAGTCCAGGGTAAACAAGTGGTGTGAGCCTCATACTCAAAAAATAAAACATAACCTCCATCCATGTCCTTCACACATAAACCTGAATTCATGAGCAGTATCCTTAGTATTACACATTGGGCCGCATTACAAGTATGGTGGTATGACAACAACAGCACCAGTATCGCTACTGGCACCATTGCTAATGTACTGCCATACTAGGAGTTCTGCTTGTGGGTGCCCTTGCAGCCACCAGGTCTAACCTGGTGGCTGTACCGGCAACCGCGAGCAGAACATGATGGTAGCACCGGTACTGTTATTAACAGTACCGGTGCTACCACCGTGCCCATTCCCATTGAGCCCTATGGGGCTTAATGGGGATGGGGAGTCCTTTATTACTGGCACCCGCGAATAGGCAATTACCGGGTCTGCCAAACCCGGCATGACCCGGTAATTGGCCATTCGCAGGTGCTCGAAAAAAATTGATACCGGCAGCAGCCTAGCCTGTACTACAGGCATGGTACCGCCAGCCTCGTAATGAGGCCCATGCATTCCCCAAGTCACTCACCCAAGCACACACATACAGATAACAGGGTCATTTGGCTGCATAGATCAACTAATAAATTAATATGGACATGACCCATTGAACAATGTCAAACAAAGAGCAAGGTACACCATCCCATATTGAACCACATCCATTACCTGTTGCTGATGCATGAACCCTCAATAAGTACATTGTAATTGACTTATTGTCTCCCTGAAAATAAGCATGTTCCATTTAAAAGCAACTCAAAGTGGATCCGGGGATGGGGGGCAATAACTTATCAGGGCAGTGGGCTGCAGGGACAGGGAGCATTGCCATAGTAGACGTTCGGGGCTGGCATGGGACAGTGACCTAGCGCACAGGGTGGACTTGGCCCGGCACTCATCCATCAAAATATAGCACAACTCACACATCATGAACAAGCAAACATGTGAAAAATGAAAATATTACTGCTTCATGGCACAGAATACTTTCCCTTATGTGCAAGATGAGAATCAGGTGTGCAGGATGCACATGCATGATGGAGTGGCTACTTGACAACAATCATGGCAGGAAATGGCATGCAAGGCTCACAGGACATGATAGCTAATAACCCAGCAACAAACAAAGGGGTCAGTGTATGGCTGTCATACCCCCTGGGAACTGGCGCTTATGGAATCGATGGAGACTTCGTCTCCATTGAATGTTCCGTCACGCCCTATTTCCTACCTTGGGTGACGGTCTAGTGTTCCTGCAACATGGCCGCCACCGAGTGCTTGTATTCTTTCAGCATTCTGTGACTGGTGCGTTGCAACGTTTCCACTGTGTTCCTCTTTGTTGTGGCGCTCCCGTGTAGTTTTCCCCTGTTGCGGAAATCCGCTTCTTTCTGTTTTTCCTCTTTGCTCTCCTACTTCGTACTATTCCCTTGGATCTTTACATTCCCCGCCCCCCTTTCTTTTCTCCTCCTTTGGCATCTCGCTACTTCAGCTTACTTTGTTTTCGGTACCTTTTGAGGATTCTTCTGTCTTGTTCTGAGGCCTTTCTCCTGTGTTCTCCTGTTTTTTCCTTCAGCACCGCACTCATTTTGCGGTTCAGTCCAGCCCTTGATCCCCAGACCTGAAGACTTTGTTGTTACTATCAAGGTCCAGCGACTTAGGATTCTCACATCCTGCAGCAGCTTACCATCGGTGGTTCTACCACTGGGGTTTTTTGTGCCGTTAGGCTTTTTCCCCACAAAACTTGGCTGCTTCAGGAGCAAAGTCCCCGGACTGCAAGAGATTGGGGTCACGATGGCTTCCTCTCGAGGCAGACCGTATCTGCATAGAAAAAAGGAGGCGCCAGGTAGAAGGTGGAACAGAAGACCAGATCCTTCTCCGATTGCATCAGGTGAGGAGGAAGGGGTGGATTGGGAGTCTGTCCTTTCGGAGGTAGAAGATAATATTACAGACCCGGTTGACAGTGACAGTTTGCAACGCCAAGATATTGCAATGGAAATGGCTCAACAAATTCAAGAGTTGGTTGCAGCTGTACAGAATCTACAATTGGAGGTACAGAACTTAAAGCCTGAAAACTCAGCTTTACAACAAAGGATGGCAGCCCGAGAGCAACAAAGCTCTGACCTCCCTCTGTTGCCCTTAGTTTCTGGAAAGTTTGATGGTTCTGCCAAGAAAGTAAAGGAGTTTCTTGAAGCCTGTAACCTCCATTTCGCCTTTAGAGCCACTGCCTTTTCTTCCGACCACGCCAAGGTGGGTTTCATTATTACACATATGACGGGAAATGCTTTGGCATGGGCTACTCCCTTAGTCTCTCAAGCTGATCCTGTGTTGCAGGATTATGGGGCCTTTAAAACACTCCTTCAACAGACTTTTCAGAGCACTGACCAGACATTCGTCGCTTGCGAAGATTTATTGCATATACGCCAAGGCAGCTCTGACTTGTCGTATATCACCACATTTGAACAGTTGGCTGCTGAGGCAGGCTGGCCAGAGCAGGCTCAATACACTATATTTTGAAGAGGGTTACGGGGGGGCCTAAAGGATGAGCTTGCTCATATTCCTCGCCCCACTACCTCTTCTGACCTTCTATTCGCAGTGCTTCACATAGGTTTCCGAATGAATGAAAGAAAGATGGAAAGGAAGAAGCACCGTGGGTCCTTAACATACCCTGAGACTGGTCCACTACCCTCCTCACTGGCTACGAGGCAAACAAGGGATGAACCTATGAAGATTTGAATAACCAGATCGCCTCTAATGCCCGAAGAAAGAAAGAGAAGAAGAGAAAGAAGCCTTCGCATGTATTGTGGTTCTGCAACGCATCTCTTAAGAGATTGTCCAGATGTGCCTCTCAGAAGGTTGGGAAACGAAAGCCCTCGATAGTTAGTAGGACGAACTATTGAGGGGCATCAGCTAGTCCCTATATTACCCTCACAGTCTCTTCTTCCAAGATTATCGATGATTCCAGACTCATGGTATTGGAGGTAAAGATCCTGTTCGGCAAAAGAGAAGTGGGTACTCAAGCTTTGTTGGACTGTGGAGCCGCGGGAAGTCTTATTGACACCGTCTGGGCTGACAAGGTTTGACTGGTAAGGATAGCTAAAAAGGAGGATCAAAAGGTTGAAGGGGTTGATGGAGAACCGTTAAGCTCAGGTCTCATAACTCATACCACGGAGGAATTGAAGGTGGTAATTCAACAACATTCCGAACTACTGAACTTCGACATAATCAGAGCTGCCCATTTTCCAGTGATTTTCGGGATCGGATGGCTGCGGAAGCATAACCCTACCATCAATTGGACTAATAATCTATTGAGTTTTCTTTCCCCTTATTGTAAAAAGGAATGTCTACCGGAACCAAGTATTGAAACGGTTAGAACAGTTAGTACAAAAGAAACCAGCACCATACATTGTATACCTAGGTATCTATCAGAATTTTCTGAAGTATTTGAAGAAAGGATTCCTATGGAGTTGCCTCCACATAGACCTGAGGATTGATGTATTGTTTTGGTGTGCGGGGCTTTAGTTCCATTTGGTAGGATGTACCCACTATCTATAGGTGAAAAGAAGGTGCTCAGAGAATACCTTGATGTTAATCTAGCCAATGGATTGATTAGGCATTCTCGATCTCCTGCAGGAGCTTCTTTATTTTTTATACCCAAGAAAGACTCAAATGAATTGAGACCTTGTATAGATTACCATGGTATTAATAAATCAACCATACGGGATCGTTACCCGATGCCAATCATCTCAGAGATAATGGAGGCGGTTCAAGGGTTTACCATATTCACCAAACTAGATTTTAGGAACCCATACCATCTGCTCTGGGTGTCATGAATCGCCACTTTCGCCCCCTATGGACTTCATGGTCCATAAGGCACCGCATTATTGGGACAATCACCTTTTCAACATGGCGCCTGCACAGGAGCGCTGCTCTCTAGCGTTTACGTCGGACGCGCTGCCTTCTAGAAAATAGGCACGCCCCCGCGGCTCTGTGCGTCTCAACGCTACTGTCCGTGTTACTAGTATTTGCTACTGCTCCCTTCATCAGCTCCTTCCAGCCTCTTCTACCCTTTTCCTTCCAGGCTGCCACCCTGTTTCGAACTGCTCCCGCATTTCGTGACTCCTTCCTTCTTTTTCCCGGACCGCATGTGTGGTCCCATGTTAGCGGGTCTTCCGCTCGCTTGAACTCTGAATCTTCGCCGCTGCCCCCTCCTGGAATTGGCCGTAGTGCTTTCATCCTGGATACTGAACCTTCCTGGGGCATACTGCAAACCTCACACTGGACCCAGACCCAGAGGACATGCGCCCTTACCTGTACAAGTCCAGAACAACCAGGAAGAAAGAGAAGTCTCCAAAGAAGACTGAACCCTGAGAAAAACAGGTGAGAAAAAGGGCAGAGTGTGACACCGGGTCAGAGCGGGTGATGAGCGGAAGACCACCTTTTGCACTCCCTTCGGACTGTTTGAATACCAGGTGATGCCCTTTGGACTGGTTAATGCTCCTTATATATTCCAGAGGTTTATAGATTGCTTGTTTTCTGATCTCCTTGGTCAATCTACCATTGTCTACCTTGATGGTATTCTGATTTTCTCTCCTAATCAGGGAGATCATGAAGTACATGTCAAGGAGGCATTACGCAGATTACAGTCACACCTTTTACAAGTTAAACCAGAGAAGTGTGCTTTTTCTAAGTCCTCAATTCCCTATTTGGGCTTTATACTGTCTGATCAAGGAATTACCATGGATCCTCGGAAAGTTGAAGCTATTCTTCATTGGCCATCTCCCTCTTCGGTGAAAGAGATCCAAAGATTCCTCAGATTGGCAAATTTCTATCGCAAATTCATACCTGAATTCTCTCGGATAGTGTTACCTATCACTTCTCTACTCAAGAAGTCATCCTCTCCTTTCCATTGGTCACAGGCGGCTGAGGAAAGCTTCTTACACCTGAAACAACGCTTCTGTACTGCTCCCATTTTAAGACAACCAGACCAAACTAAACCATTTATTCTGGAAACTGATGCCTCTTCAGCTGCAGTTTGGGCGGTCCTTCTTCAAATATACGAAGGTGCTGAGTATCTTATTGCCTATTTTTCCAAGACATTGAATTCCAGCCAGAGAAACTATTCGGTGATTGAAAGGAAGTTACTGGCCATGAAATTAGCCTGTTTAGAATGGAGACATTTATTACAGGGAGGAAATCATCCTTTTTTGATTCGTACAGACCAAAAGAATCTTCAAGTACTCCAACAACTAGAGTGTTACAACACCCGCCAGGCAAGATGGGGGCATTTCTTTGCACAGTTCCATTTCAGTATCACTTATATACCTGATTCTCAAAATCCAGTGGCAGATGCCTTGTCTCGTCGCGGTGTGCACAATGCCAATCACGAGCTGAGAAAGGAGCTTATGTTTCCTCATACCAAGATCATTACTATGGTCTCCTCTTTCCTGCAAGAAGTCAGAGAGGCAACTGTAGGAGTAGACAAATCTACTTTATCCTACAAGAGGAGTCCTTGTGTAAAGAAGGAAGGGCTCTACTTTGTCCAAGGGAAGCTTTATTTACCTACTTGGAACCTACGACGTTCTGCACTCACTTGGTGTCACGATTCAAAGTCGGCAGGTCATTGCAGTTATAGAGGAACTTTAGATCTCCTTAGACGCTCATTTTATTGGCCTACCATGACAGTTGACACCATCGAGTACCTACAGACTTGTCAGGTTTGTCAGAGAAGTAAACATCGGACACAGAAACCTTTGGGTCTACTTGAACAAGGTCCAGTGCGACCAGGTCCTTGGAAGCACATAACTACCAATTTCATTGTCGACTTACCTGTTTCACAAGGATGTTCATGCATGATGGTAACAGTAGATTCTTTCTCCAAATTAGCCCATTTTTCCCCCCTGGCAGGGGTGCCCTCGGCTTCTGAGATGGCAGAGGTTTTTCTCAAGGACATTTTTCGTCTTCATGGTCTCCCCCAGAAGATTGTCTCTGATCGAGGAAGTCAATATACTTCACAATTCTGGAAGGCCCTGTGTGACACACTGGGTATCGAGAGGGCTTTATCTTCTGGTTTTCACACCCAGACCAATGGTCAAACAGAGAGACTCAATGGAACCTTGGAGCAATAACTTCGTTGTTATATCAACCGTCAACAACACAACTGGGTTTTCTTGCTAGCAACTGCTGAGTTTGCCTATAATAACTCTATCCACACATCCCTAGGTATGAGTCCTTTCTTTTGCACTTATGGTTACCATCCCCAGTCCATCTTTACTTCCATACCCTTAGTAACCAAAGTACCGACTGTAGAAGACACTCGCAACCAAATTAAGGAAGCCCATAATACGGCTAAGATGAGCTTACAATAAGCTTGCAACAGTTATAAGGTTCAGGCGGATAAACAGCAGAGACAGACACCTGAATGGGAAGTGGATTCTAAGGTCATGCTTTCTACCAAATATTTGCCTCGTTGCGTTCATCCCACTAAGCTATCACCCCGTTAGATTGGCCCATACAAGATCACTTCTAAGGTAAACACTGTGATCTTTCGCCTTAAACTACCTAATAGCTTACGGCGTATTCACCCTGTATTTCATTATTCTTTGCTGCATTTATGCCAACATGCTGCATTTATGCCAACCAGGGCTTGCACCACTCCCCGTTTGCAACTACCAACTACACCCTCTCTTGACGAGTATGAGGTGTCTCAAATTTGGGATTCTAGATATCACAATGGTCGGTTAGAATATCTCATCCATTGGAAGGGATATCCTTACTCTGAAGATTCCTGGGAACCCAGTTCTAACATTCACGCTCCTATTCTGCTACGAAAATTCCATAGGTATCATCCAGGCAAACCAGGCGGGTTAGGCCTCCGGAGGGGGCATACTGTCATACCCCATGGGAACTGGCACTTATGGAATCGATGGAGACTTTGTCTCCATTGAATGTTCTGTCACGCCCTATTTCCTACGTTGGGTGGTGGTCTAGTGTTCCTGCAACATGGCCGCCGCCAAGTGCTTGTATTCTTTCAGCACTCGGCGACCGGCACGTTGCAACGTTTACACTGTGTTCCTCTTTGTTGTGGCACTCCCGTGTAGTTTTCCCCTGTTGCGGATATCCACTTCTTTCTTTTCTTCATCTTTGCTCTCCTACTTTGTACTATTCCCTTGGATCTTTCCATTCCCCTCCCCCCTTTCTTTTCTCCTCCTTTGGCGACTCTCTACTTCAGCTTACCTTGTTTTCGGTACCTTTTGAGGATTCTTCTGTCTTGTTGTGAGGCCCTTCTCCTGTGTTCTGCTGTTTTTTTCCTTCAGCACTGCACTCATTTCGCAGTTCAGTCCAGCCCTTGATCCCCAGACCTGAACACTTTGTGGCTACTATCGCGGTCCATCGACATAGGGTTATCACCTGCAGCAGCTTACCATCGGGGGTTCTACCACTGGGGTTTTTTGTGCCGTTAGGCTTTTTCCCCACAAAACTTGGCTGCTTCGGGAGAGAGGTCACCGGACCGCAAGCGATTGGGTTCACGGTGGCTTCCTCTAAAGGCAGACCGTATCTACATTAAAAAAAATGGCCCAGCAGCAGGAACACGTACATATAAGCACCATCAGTGGACAGACAATGACCGGCATGCTGCAGAGGTCAAGACAACATCCACAATCATGGAAATCATACCATTCCCATGTCCATAGACTGTGCCAATCAGCCACATATCACCAGATTGACACCTTAATGCAGAACCCTACATGTGCCACACCAGGACACTACTGAAATGCATAGGTCAACCAACATGCAAATGCTTCACCGTGTACTACCTTACATTGTGAAACTGTTGTGCTGTGTATCCCTCACCAGCTCCACCTAACACTGTGCCTCCTGATTTGTGCCAGGAGGATCCGTGTCCAACAGAGGGAATGGGCAATAGGACAGAAGGAAAGGGATCTTGGTGCATTCAGAGGGCGGGTGTGAGCTGACTGTGCAAAGTTGCATGAAATGACAATGGATACATGTTCAGTAGAGTGCAAGGACCCTGTCACACATACTCCCCATATAATGCACATCATGGGTCAACATAATCTTTACCTGAATGTCCGATCATGTCCCTTGGTAAATCAGCATGTCAGTTATCCTCACTGAACATGTCAGTATGAACATGCCACCTGGAGTATCAATAGCAAAGTCCCATTTGAAGTGAACCCACTGCACATGGTACATCATGGCAATGTCTGTCAAACAAAGAATAGTACTCCACCTTGGACAGCAAAAACAAAATATCAAAAAGAAAATCCATCACTGTGTATCACCTTGGGGCATGAGTAAGGGGCTTGGTAAGGTGAGAAGCAACATAATAAGGGTGTGCATGGAATTCCAAAATAGCATCACTTGCGTAAATCCTTTCTAAGATTGGATTAGTGGATTATCCTGGGATGGTGGGCCCTGGCCACACAAGCAAAATGCCTGGTCCCCTTATGCAGCTGCCACATGTGACACTGAAGCATTCAACAGTCTGCCAATTGCAACCAGGTCCTGATGACTCTCATTGCACGCCTCCTTCATGTCCACCTGCATGACAACCCTTGTTGCAACCATCTGGATGGTGAGAGTGTCCCTCTTGGAGGACATCTCCAGATGGTGATGCTCACTTCAGGACTACATCTGCTCATTCAGTAGTACACCCAAGTATGTCATTTCCTGACTGCGCTGGTCCATTGAGGATTTCATCTCCTCATTCAGGCTTTGCCTCAAGGCAGACACTGCTGCTCGTAACAGTTAGAATTCCATACACACAGTTGCATTAGATGTGATGATATGGTCTTCCAGACGGTGCATGTCCCTGCTGATCTCCTGCATGACCTTATCCTATTGCACAATTTCCTGTATCACATACTGGTCCCAGTCAAAGCGTGAAGCAGGCATACACACCTCACATGTGCATGGCTGATGAAACCGTGATGATTCCGTGCATGTTAGGCAGAATCATATGCAGTACCCTTTGGGAAATCCATACACAATTAAGACTACAAGTCTAAGTACAAATTCACCTTTGGTACAAGCCTGTACCACACAGTAAAGTGGTAGCGATTGGCTGAGCAGCAAGATTTATCTCAAGAGTAAAGTGAGAGTATCAGAAGTTTCTCAAAAGAAAGCAATTACTATGGTTCAAACAAACACTGATTCAAGGTTTCTGAGTAAAAGAATATACATTTATTTACACCATCAGTTATAAAACAGTTCACTAATATAAAGCAGCAGAAAATCACAATCTTGATACACTACAATAACCCCCAATCAGTTCTGGAAAAGTTAAGCTACAAATAAAGTGTGAGCAGACTGGCACTTCAGCAATTTAAAAGGGAGGAAAAGACAAGGTTATCCAAAATCAACAGCACCAACAAGTGATAGGCAGGGCAATCTAGAAAAGACATACTACAACTAGGATTCAAGTCAATAGGCCTGAGCCAATGTTAATGGTTCAGAGTCTTTGCAGATGATCACACAGTTCAGAGTAATTCACAGTTAAGTCTTTGCCAAGAGTTTAAAACAAAGTTGGTCTGAAGAAAAGTTATTCAAAGGAGAAGAGAAGGACAAGCCTTCAGAGAGGCGAAAGATTTCAAACACTTTCACTGCGGTCGGACGGAACGAATGACCAGATTTGCACAGTACCTTAAATGAACAAGAATGCTGTAGCTGAGGCGGTTTTTCCTGGCAGTTCCTGCAGGCTCACGGTTCCTGAAGCGACTGTCGTGGTGACAAGAAGGAGGAAGACTGGAGGGTCCTGCGCTGCCCAGGAAAGAAGCCAGCAGCAGAGCAAAGAGTCGAATAAAAGGTGTGCTCCTTAAAACCCAAACAGGTTCCGTTCCTCCTGGCTATCCGGTTCACTGCAGCAAGGCACAGAAAATTCATCCAGGAGACGAAGGCCGGCGTTCGGTGTTTGGCGAGCTGGTTGGTCCCACCAAGCTCAAGGGAACAAGATTCCTAGCAGATCTTCTCTGTCATCAGAGTTTCGGGTGATTCGGACCTGCAGCAGGGCTTCACCGGGATTTCTAGTAGTTGCAGCAGTCGTCTTCCTTCAGCTTCTCTTCGGTTCTCTTGTTCCAGTGGCGACACTGCCTTCCAAGTACCAGAGACCTGCTTTTAAGCAGTTTTTCCCCATTCACACAGCCTGGCTGTCAATCACACAGCAGGGTGGCTGTCCTGGCAGGACAGCCACCTAGCCAATCAAACTAGAGTGCGACATGTGTCTCCAAGGAGACCCTGTGTAGGGGTCCTCAAACTCCTCCCTCACATTCTGTCCACCCAGAGTGCAGAAGCCCGCCAAAGGACGGTGAACAAAGGAACCAAACCTGGTTTGGCACGCAGAATAAAACACGAGAAAGTCCTTTACAAAAAGAAATGGCAAATAAACCCAACCGGAACCAAATAAAATTAAAAGGTGTCCAGTGATTAGAATTTGAGGCTACCACCATAGCCACCATAGCCTCTAACAATACCGAGGCTATTTTCATAGCTCGCGGTAGAATGAAAATGGTAAATACCACTGCCACCAGCCAAATCATAGAGAAAGGGGAACGAAATAATGTTCCATGAGGATCAGACTAAAAGGGATAACTATTAACACTTCCAGTACTCTATTGGAAGATAGGTTGTACTGGGTCTGTAAATTTAAAAGGACTAGTAAAGCCAAAGGCAATTTTAAATGTTCTGAGAGACAGTAGTCAGTCCCAGAAAATGGAGTTTAATAGTGGGAAGTCTAAAAAGACAACCCTGTGTCACTGCACTAAAGGTGCTGTGTGACACAAAGTAAAAAGATGATGCCTATGGAGTGGGTGAGACTCCATAGGCCATGAACACAAAATGTACAACACACAGCAAAACACATGTAAGAGTGGGAAAAAAAAGCTCCTACTCTTACCAGATAAAAAAATAAATCCTAGAAATCCAGCAAAGCTGCTGAGGGACTCAACAGGTAAGGGAAATTAGCCATTCTGGAGAATTCTCCCTAACAGTGCGTCCCTGTCTAAGTGAGTGCACTGGCATTGGCTGCAGACCTATATGCATCCCACTCCCAGTACACAACTCTGCTGCCTCCAGAATGGGTGTGTGTAACGCTCCAGATACTGTGATGTCAGAAGAAGCATGGCCCACCACTGGCAGTATCATGGTCTCCTGTTCCCCCCTCAGGATCTGTTTCCTCCAAAATTCCAAGGAGAAACTTGGGATTGGGACGGTATCACTACATAATATCCCCAACAAAAATATGGCCATTTGGTTCGCCATAGGCGATATTTTTGTTGGGGATATTATGTGGGAGCAGGGTTTGCGGGGGTGTCCCTGGCACATTAAAAAGTGATGCAGTGGTGCCCCCCCCAGGGTCCATGTGTAAATTTAGCCGCAAAAATACGGTGAAATTTTTGCATCACAATATTTTCGCAGCAGAATTAACACATGGGACCATTGGGGCTGCTGAATGGTGGTTGTACCACCATCTGCCTCAATATGGCTGCCGCATCTGCATTGTCATCCTCATCCGGTGACGCCTATGCAGGCATGCTGAGCATGGTCTGCAACAACAGCGGGTTCTCACCACACACAGCAGCCCAGCCACTGCTGGTGCCTGGTTTTGCATCCCTGATAACTCCTCTGTCACCTGCTCCCCCCCTGCTACATCAACTTCTACAAAAAGCAGACAACAAAGTTCAGAGGGCCATCTGCATATACATGTATGCCTTAAATATAATGCCAACAGAACAAATGGACTATTTACACATTCCTCAGACTCTCCAACTGGACATATAGTCCTGTTCCACATCTATGCCACACCTAGCAGGTGCACCATGGCACCCAAGACACCCTGAATTGGACGTACATGATAGCATTGTAAACCTGATCAGTGAGGAAAGAGGTATCCATGCAACTTGTACATGTCACGAAAATCATCAGGACTTACATGGAGCACACTGACAGTGGACTACATATATAAGTGTCACATATTCTGGTGATGTAAGTGCAATGTCCCATTTAAGCAGACATCATTAATTTGTCAGAAAAGTCCTAGTAGTCATGTCATTGCCAGAAGGATTGCATGTGCATGCCAGAATGTGACCACCATCATGTAGCTATACTGACAGAGGAAGCAACAAATGGAGTCAAAAGGCAGGGCAATCTATAGCAGGTGTGGCAAGTAGGAAAATGATGCAGGTAGGAGTGGGAAATGCCCCCCCACACACCCGTACCAGCAGATCCATTTGTTTTCCTTTCATGGCACATTCATCTCACAGTCGTGTCACTATAACTGTGCATTTGCCTGTGCCCTCCTTCTATCCTGGGCAGGGCATGCTACACTTAGCACCCACCAGTCTGCCGATTTGCTAGCGGGACAGCCCTTCCAGGAGGGAAGACAACTGCGGTTGCAGGCCAGCAATGGCGACTCCAGGTGTTACTCACCGGAAGAAGGAGTACAAGGACAGGAGACCGGGAGTACCGATTTGGATAGAGTTCCTTGAAGAGCTCAGGTTGGAGCCTCCGCCCGAGCCTCCTCTCTGTGAGGGAAATAAACTCTTTTTGACAATATGACCTCTTGCTGGATGTTATACCAGGCAAGAGGACCGATCGCCCAAAAGAGCGGGGAGAACACACCGCCACGGACCCAGCTGCAAGCTAAAGGACAAGAGATGAGTTTACTAGTGAAAACAAAACAACCCCTTTGCTAACCCTTCTCTCTCTTAGAATGCCTGAACAGACTCCCTTCAGTCAGAGGAACAGAGTGGAAAGACCTAAGAAATAACGGAGAATTAACTATTGCCTAGACTACCAAAAATATATGAACAGTGATAGATACAGGTACTAGAATTACCAGTGGATCTGGATGTGAGTTGACTGATCACAGCAGTGGACACAACGTCAGGTATAAAATAAGAAAAAGGGAAGGTTAGTAGGGAAGCTATACCCGTACGGCACGAAGGTCGCACTGGTTACGGTATGGTGCACCAGCAGCAGAGTGTCCTCGTGTGCACTAGTCGATTCCACTTCAGAGGAAAGGAAGACAAGCTGAACCAAATCAAATATGCCAAACCACAGTCACTGGGAGGGGAGTTTCAGGTTTCTTTCAACTGCCAGAAGAGTAATGGCAGTGGTCGAAGTGTACGAAAAGAAGTAGTGGAACTATGTTCCCTGCTGGCCTGCACCCACTCCCCACAAACCCCATCACCACCCACTCCGACACACAATACAAACCCACAAACACATGCACCTGCTCTTTAAGGGAACGTTCAGTGTAGTGCACTGAAAGTGCAGGTTTCAACTTATTCCTACACTTTTTTTTTTAAACAAAACCGTTCCGGAACGGCTTCTTTTTAAAATAAAAGTATAGGAACAGTAAAACGTAATTTAACAAAGTAGAGGAGCACCGCTCCCAACCGCTCCCGCTCACTTCGACCACTGGTAATGGGTGTTAAAGGAGCAGGTTTTGCCACAGGGGTAACAAGGCAGTATTTGAGCACAGAGAGGGATGGGTGCACAGGCGGGTGGTAACAAGTTCTAAATGCTACTCCAAGAGTTCATAAGTAGACAGGATTATTCCTATGCGCAGGCGGGTAGCAACAGTAAACAAAATCGCTTACCAGAGAAGTCCGTGGAACAGAGATAAAGGTCCGATACACTGACGGGCGGCAGAAGTGGAAAACGCTTTCCAAAGAAGTCCGTGAAAGCAGGCAGGTCGGTACACAGGAGTTCAAAAAAGGATTGAAGAATGCAGCAAGAAATGAAGACGGAACTTCAAAGTGCCGGCTATAACACTAAACAGAAAAAGAGTCTCAGAAGCACGACACTGCTTGAACAAGAAGGGGGCAGTACCGGAGGAAATCGAGGCTCTGGCTGGGAAACTCAAACTACAGCCGTGACTCCGGTTTTTTGGGAAGTGGAGTTCGAAGCGGCCTTTTTCCACGGGAGCTTCCATTAAGTAAAGAATGGAGTGTGGGAATGTCGCAGTCCTCTCTGTAATGCCACGACTTTTCTGTGCTTTATTTTATGCGGCAATTTGGGCTTTCCAGCCGCCCTACTTGTATTGGAGGCCAAGGTGACCTGATGTGGGCGCCGACGTGGGCTGTATGACAGACGCCAAAGTGTAACACCAGGGCACCTATTTTTTTTCTCTGCTTTCAGACATTGTGCATGCCTGCCCATCCCCATGACAATGGGATGTGCGACGTACTGCGCATGCACACCTCCACGGTACACTGCTCCATTAGACATGCGCAGCAGTGTGCACTACACAGCTTTATTAGGCTGTGCTCCTTTGCAGCGGCTGCTTCCACCGTGCTGCACTGGACCGCTACTATCCTAGTCTCTACGTTACATAAGATAAGAGACCGCTTTGTTCAGGCATACGTGAACATATTCAGGGCCTGACTCTACTGCATGCACATCAGCTGCTCTTTCCATTTACTTCCTTTCCCTCTATAGGAGCCTGCCATATGTTTCCTCAGGCAGTTATCAACCGCACAGCTCCAACTATGAGTTGCTGACTTAACCGGCTGCACTCGACGCGGCACCTTCGGTTCCATGTGTCCTTGTGTCTATACAACCCAGGGTAGGACACCTTAGTTATTTAGCTTTGCTAAAACTCCTCTTGGCTCCACCACCTGAGAGCCCCTGACTTAGCACTTATCCTTCTACCACTCCAGGAGCCTGCTGCAGTTTTCTATGCCCTGGGTCCCACCAGCTATATTTGGATGCCTGGTTCTTGTACGAGAATCCCCACAGTAGCAGGTAACCGCCAATGGGGCCAGTATGTTTGAGTTTGTCCTCTTACACTTAGCCCCTCATGTGACTCGCTTTGCATTTCTTGTTCTTTCAGAATTACAGTGACATACTCCATTTGCGACACTGAACCTTCACCCTCCTGGGCCCAAATCATGTCCCCTCTTACACCAGAGGGCCTACACCCAGGGATACACATTCAAGGTCAGTGACACACTGGATGTGTGCTTTCCACACGTAATTCTATTATGTTTTATCCTTTGTGTTGCTATGTACTTGTAGACACTGCTATGTACCCAAGCTTGCCATAGCTCAGTCCACTTACCCCCTTTCTTACATGTCCCTCATTTAGGGAGACCTTGTCCTGGCCCTAGAAGAAGGCTTCTATCTCTTCAAGCCAAAACATCTATGGGCGCCGCACCTCAGGTGCCCTTACAGTCCACCACAAGAACATTAATCCCTGATTTAACATCTAGAAGTCAACCTACCGATAGGTCACCCTTCTGCCTGGCATTGGTAGACCTTTCTAAGGTCCCCACCTAGCAGTATGATACTAGACACACCCCTTGGGACTTTTTTTATGTGTCCAATTGTGTGGCACATATAGGGCTTTGTTCTGCCTTCAAGCCCTACTTCTGTCTCAAAGTTTGCAATACGGTGTTTGTTCTGTACCACTAACATATGTCAAAAAAAGAAATATTTGTTACATATTACTTTTAACTCATGTATTCAGCAAAGTCGATAATCACTTGTTGATAATCACTCTTGATAATCACTCTTCCACACTGAAAAGCAGGAGCAGGAGCTCCTCCAGCCCGCAGATCCATGACAGGATGCCCCTTCAGCCAGGCATCTGCCGGAGGTAAGCTATAGGGCTACACCAGCCTCCAACGGAAATAAGCTCCACGACTTGTATCTTTACTTTGTGCTGCCTAATTACAGGCACAGAGCCGTGCACATATCCTGCACCCCTTTTTGGATGCACCGACCCGACGCAGCGCTTCTCACTGCCCAGAACCGCTGATCTGCCATATCCGCCATTGACCACCACGAGGCTAAAGCCATTCCAAGATGGCCGCATAGCCGACTCTGGCCGTAGACTGCATCGCCAGCCTGCTGCCTTAATCCTGATTGGCTGCTGCGCATCACATATGCACCAATGGGCGACCGGAGGCTCTAGCCGGCCCACTTTTGGGTAAGGCCCACGATGGAAAGGCCACCTCCACTGTCCAAGCATGTCCCTGCCGACCCCTGCCTTCTGCCAGAAACGCTGCCCCGCATTACCAAGGTGTACCCTGCCACGGAGAGGCTCCTCAAAGGTACTGCAACACTAGATGTAATTCCCTATGAATGCATATCACCACACATTGTGAACGTCTCACGGCCTGACACGACTAGCGCACCAGCATTGGACGATAAGCACAGCACCCCGGTCCACAGACTCCCTTTGGACGCCCCACAGGCGTTGTCCTTGCTTCACACAAGTACCAACCTCTTTGCAACTCTGCATGTGTAACCAGCCAGCCAACACTAAAGTCTTGTATTACGTGCACTGCAACTGCATCAAGCCTAATCTGCCACTGAGAGTGTTGATTTCTGCCCAAATGGGGCATTTCGAATTTAGTTGCTACTAAAGTATTGCTTGCACTGCCATTGCATTTAGCCTAACTTGCCACTGAGAGTGTTGATTTTTGTCCAAATGTGGTATATCGAATTTAGTTGCACTGCCACTGCATTGAGCCTAATCTGCCACTGAGAGTGTTGATTTTTGCCCAAATGGGGCATTTCGAATTTAGTTGCTACTAAAGTATTGCTTGCACTGCCACTGCACTGAACCCCATTAGCCACGGAAACTGCTGATCTGTCCCAATTGTGTTATGTCTATTGTAGCTGTCATCTCCTTTGCACTGCACCCAATTGGCCACCTGTCGATTTTTACCCAATTGTGATATTTCGTATTTAGCTGCTACCACCTGTGCATTAAGTTTAACTGTGTCCTGAGTCGTTTAGCTTAGCTTCAATGCACTACCTTGAATCTAGATGCTACATCCCCTCCATCTAGTCCAACTGGGTGTTAGTCAACTAGCCACTGCGACCTCTAGTGCTACTCCTCACTCTGGCACCACACCATACCTATCACTCAAACCATCAGTTAACGACATGTGGCTGCCCTACGCCAGCTTACACCTGACCCACATTGTTATACTAGGGTTCGTATCCCTCATTGTAGGCACCCACCCCGCCAGCATATCTCAGACTCAACACATTTAAACCCACGTTATACCCCTTACCTACCCCCCTACCATGCTCTCTCTCACCGACCCCCTCTCAAATCCTTACCTTAATGACCCAGCGCTGTGGATTAAGCACTTTGCCACTAAACCCACACCAAATCTGCCTTGCTCATTGCAATCCAGGAATTCCAGACTTAGATCAAGACTGCCCAAACCTCCATGCATTCAGCGCTGCCACACCTCCCCCTCACAACCCATCATACTCACGGCTCCTCACACCCCCTCATCCACCACACCCATCGCATCACTCAAGGGTGCCCTGATCAATGCCAGATCCCTCACGGCTCACGCCCTCGACATTGCAGACTTAATTACTGCTCAAAATCTTGACTTCCTAGCCATCACTGAAACCTGGCTACACAATGCATCCGGCCCACTTCTCGCGTTGTCCATACCTAAGGGCTATGCCATTATTAGGAATGATAGACAATCCAACCTGTCTAAAGGTGGAGGAGTCGCATTCATACACAGCGACAAGATCACCATGAGAAATATTGCCAATGCCCAATTCAGCTCTGCAGAATCCCTATCAGTGAAACTATCCCTCTCTCCTACCAGCACAGCAACACTCCACCTTAGATACAGACCTCCAGGCCCACTTGCCTCATTTATTGATGATGTTACATCTACACTGTCTGCCAACATGAAGCCCAACTCCCAGGTATTGCTATTAGGTGACCTCAACCTGGGCCTCGCCGATCCTAAAGACCATATGGCCACAGAAGTGGACACCACCCTCGCCAACTTAGGTTTCTTGAAGCGGATCCATGATCCTACCCACAACAAGGGCAGGACGCTAGACTGGCTAGCAGACTTTAACTGCAATACCACCGTCAGCTCCAACATTGCATGCGCCTGGTCTGACCATCACGTCATTACCTTCCTCATGCCAGCCACTAATCCTCAGCCTAGACCTAACATAGACCCCACTATACCACGAGAAATAAAAAGGACATTACTAGAGAGAAATTGCTCCCCCTCATCCTTCCCATCCTGAACTCCTGCGTTACGCAACATAAGAACACTACAGTCCTAGTAGACACCTTCAACAGCACTCTACTCAAAGCCATTGATATCATTGCCCCGCTAAAAATTCGTAAAGCTAAACAACAGTCCCACCTGAATTCCTGGTTCACCCCGCAGCTTAACGCCCTACGCAAAGAAAAACGCAAGGCCGAAGCTCTCTGGAAAAGTCATCATAGCACGACCAATAAGGATGCCCTCTTTATCACCTCTCTTAATTATAAGGAAGCCATCCTTCAAGCCAAAAAAGAGACGTATAACTCACGCATAACTCAAGCAGAATCTAATACAAAAGAACTATTCAAAATTCTTAAAGAACTCAAATCCCCCTCACCTGCCCGACGTGTGCATCAAAGACGGCACTTGGTGCAACAACATACAAAATGCACTTCTCAACAAAATATACAATTTACAATCCAAAATTAACGCTAAACAAAACTCTCTTCAGATCCCGTCCTTAAGCAAAAATATACCACCTAGAACAACTTCCTCAGACTCTCCTGTGCCGTTCAGCTTTACGCCACTCACCACCTTTGAGGTTGAAAAAATCATCTCTAACCTAAAACCATCCAATTGCCAAGGCGACGTTTGTCCAGCTCCGATCATCAAGGAATCGGCACATGACCTCGCTCCTTTCATAACAACCTTCATTAACTCCTCATTCCAATCAGGAGTGGTCCCTAATAACTCGAAGGATGCTTGGGTCATCCCTCTTCTAAAAAGATCCTGAGGTTCCAATCAATTATAGGCCCATCACCATGGTCCCATTTCTCTTAATAATCCTAGACAGAGCAGCTAACTTACAGATTCAGAATTATCTGGAAACCAATAACCTACTAGGTTCCAGGCAATCTGGCTTCAGACCTAAGCATGGTACGGAGACAGCCCTCCTAGACCTCAAAACCCAAATTGAGGACCTTAAAGACAAAGGCAAACTAGCATTACTACTACTATTAGACTTATCCACTGTCTTCGACTTGGTCAATCACCAAATTCTCTGTCTTCATCTAAAAACTGCAGCCCACTTCTCTGATAATGCCACCAACTGGATCAAATCATTCCTGGATAACAGACATATGAGAGTATTCTCGCCAACATCTGTGGCCGACCCAGCGCCTGTCCCGTGCGGGGTCCCCCAAGGATCTTGTGTCTCCCCCACCCTTTACAATGTTTTCACTAAACCGCTGTTTGACGTGCTTGACTATCTGGGTGTCACATACACTAATTATGTCAATGACACCCAGATACTCATCCCTATCACAGGTGATTACTCGGTAGACGCGGAAACCCTAAATGACATCTACCTTGTCATTCAAAACTGGATGGCTCAACATGAGCTCTGTCTTAACGATGACAAGACAGAGCTCCTCATCCTTGGTACACAGCAAAGACTCAACAAGTTGGACCCTTTGTTTAGCTCTTTCAATATTGATGGTAACTCCATAAAAGTCTCCAAAGACACTAAAACTCTCGGAATCTACCTCGACTCCACTCTCTCCCTCCACAGACAAACAAATGCAGTCACAGCCGCCTCTGCCTACACATGCAAATTGATCACAGCTTGTCACCCGTTCCTCTCTTCCAAGAACTGCATAACCCTTGCTAGGACCCTGGTCATGTCCAAACTAGACTATTGCAACACATTATACCAAGGCACCAACCAATGCAATCTAGACAGACTGCAGATCATACAAAATAATGCCGTTAGAGCAGCCCTCAATATCCCGAGATCAGCTCACATCTCAGAAACTAGGAAAAACCTTCGCTGGCTGACAGTCTCCCAAAGGATTTCCCTAAAATCTCTTGCCCTGACTTACAAATGCTTGAATAACCAAGCCCCTTGCTACCTATCCTCTCGGTTTACTCAATAAACCCCAACTCGGTCACTAGGATCTGCCCACAACCAGAGCCTACTAATCCCTAGATACAAGCTCCAAACAGCCGGTGGGGCTAGCTTCCCAGTTTTGGCAGCCAAACTGTGGAACTCGCTGCCTCTCACGATTAGAAACCTGCCCTCCTTGAACCTATTCAAACACAAAGCTAAACTTTGGCTAATCACCTCAGACGACCAATTGTCACGCTAAATAATGTGATTACGTATATGCACTGTCGTTGTCCATTATTTATTGTAATTGTAATCTTCTGCTCATTTAAATGTCCTTTGCAATATAATACTGTGTCTGTAACCGTCTTCCTAAGATATGCGCCCGGTAGCCTCCGGGCCTGGTTTGCGCTATACAAATAAAATAAATACAAATACAATTTGAAATATGTTTTCACTGCACTGTAAAAGAAAAAGAAAATCAACAGCCAAATAATAAAAGCTGTCCCAAAACACCACTCAGTACAAGTGAGTTTGTGAATGTTAAGCTTTGGTTATTAGCGAGGCAAAGAGATTTTTGTCTCAATTATTTGTTACAAAGGTAAAAGAAGTTTGCATGAAATGGTTGCATCTATTGAATTTGTTGACAGGACACCCCCACCGTGTCAATCATACATGTAGTCTATGCATGTGCATGGGATTGGTAAATGTGTTTGTGTTGTGTGTAGACTGTCATGTGAATCTCTGCCATCTCTGGCTGTATGCGGGTAAGGGTGGAGGTGGTGGCAGTGTATTATTATGGTTCATCATTGTAGTAGACAAGGTTGTCCTACATTGCATTCCTTGCACAGATGGTCATGTTGCCATGTATGTTGGCTGTACAGATGTTTGATTACCTGTGTAGGACAATGATGACTGTGCCTTGCAGTGCGCATGAATGTTGCACTGTACACCCCTGTTATTCTAAGATGTGGTAGGTGTATAAGGCCCCACTACTCATACGGGGTTGTGATTGTATTGAGGATGTAGGGGAGGTGCTTTTATGGTTGACATGACTATCGGAAAGGCTTTATCGATGTCTTGGGTGTTTCAAAGCTGTGTTGGGTGTGGTGATGTTGCCAGTTATGGCACTTGTTGCTCTGTGATTTTGGATATTCCAGTGAGGGTCACTGTCATGCTCAGTTTTTTGTCATATGAATGTCTGTGCTGCCTGATTTGGCCTTTTGTGCAGAGTTGCGCTCATTTCACACATTGTGAATGCAGATGCATGTGTTACAGACAATCCATCACTCTGACATCTGTAGGGCAGTTGAATGTGTGCCTAACGGTGTTTGTAGCTGTACATGTGCTTCAGGTGTGCCTACAATGAATGCAGTAACTGATTTCTCCATGGCGTACATCATCAGAGACACATCTCTGTAGAATTGGGATCTGAATGACCAGTGTACAAGGGTGAGTGGGGATGTGATGTCCAACTCAACACTCACACTTCTAAGGATGGTGAGTCGACACATTCATGTGGATGAACTGGTACACTCAGATAGTATTCCTCTGCCATATTTAGTTTGGCGGGCCAGGTGAAGTCAATTTCCTCAGCAGGGGTGTAATGGTGAACCAATAGTTACACAGACCACACAGTGTCACTGTCAGTGATGAAGGGAGTAACATATCTGGGTTTTGTCAATTATTACGGTCACTCATTTTGTACACACTACCCAAAGGTTGCAGTTTGAATGAAGTGCGCACACTGTCCATCTGCAAGATTCAGTATGGTGTTGCGGCTACACACAGGAGGTAGTGACACTTCTAGTGCATTTTGATGGGGTGTTGGGCTGGGTAGTGAGATACAGAGGTTCAGGATTTGGGAAGAGCGCTGAGTTCTTGTGGGGTGCAGACCCAGGAGGTCTTTGCTTGGTGCAGCCCTTTCCAGGTCCCAGACCCACCCTCAATGCTTTCTTTATGCCTGTGTGTCCAGCTGCTGGGCTTTGTTGGGACTCACATTCACTCTGGCCAGTTGGTCCAGCTTAATGGGTGCCCAGTGGTCAGGCCTGATGACCCAGTGTGTCATGGTCCAGCTCATGGTGCCCAGCCAGCTCTTCCCCAGGTCTTGCATGGCCCACAGCTTTCAGTCTAACTTCAGGGTGACTCTGTCCTCAGGGAAATTGGGCAAAGCCTGCACTGGTAGCACACAGGCCAGCTGTGGGGTGGTTGGCGTGCTGCCTTCCTATTGCTCACATACAGCTACAGTGGGGGCATCCTCCAGCTGCACCACACAGCTGCTGCTTGAGGTGGACAGTTCTCATCCATCATTCTTCCCCCACAGTGTGGGTGCTAATGGAGACAGAGAAGAGACTGTATGGGTCAACTATATGCCCTGTTTTTTTTATTATTTCAGGGGGGGATGCATGGGTGCTGGGTTGTGAGAATTTGGGGTGCCCCTTGTGTGTTCTAGTCCTTTGAGGGGGATGTGTGGGAGTGGGGTTATGTGTGTGGTATGGTGATTGGTGGTTGTACAGAGAGTAGGATTAGTGGGTGTAGGTGCACTTTCCATATAGGGGCTCAGATTGGTGGGTGTACAGGGTGTATGAATTTTGGGTTTAAGCACACTTGCATGTGGGGGGCCTCAGATTGGTGGGTGTACAGGAAGTAGGAATAGTGGGTGTAGGTGCACTTTGCATGTGGGGGTCTCAGAATGGTGAGTGTACGAGGTGTTGTATTATTGGGTTTAGGGGAACTTTCATGTGAGGGATCAGATTGGTGGGTGTAAAGGAGGTAGGAATAGTGGGTGTAAGTGCACTGTTCATGTGGGAGGACTCAGATTGGTGGGTGTACAGGGTGTGGGAATATCGGGAGTAGCTGCACTTGCATGTGGGGGGCTCAGATTGGTGGGTGTACAGGGTGTAGGAATATTGGGTATATGCACACTTGCATGTGGGGGGCCTCAGATTGCTGGGTGTACAAGGAGTAGGATTAGTGTGTATAGCTAAACTTTGCATGTGGGGAGCTCAGATTGGTGGGTGGACAGGGTGTGGGAATATTGGGTGTAGTCACACTTGCATGTGGGGGCTCAGATTGTTGGTTGTAAAGGGAATAGGATCAGTGGGTGTAGGTACACTTTGCATGTGGGGGCTCAGATTGGTAGGTATAAAGGGTGTAGCAATATTGGGTGTGGGTGCACTTGCATGTGGGGGAATCAGATTGGTGGATGTACATGGTGTAGGAATATTTGGTGTAGGTGCACTTACATGTGGGGGCTCAGATTGGTGGTGTACAGAGAGTAGGAATAGTGAGTGTAGGTGCATTTTGCATGTTGGGGCCTAAGATTGGTGGGTGTACAGGGTGTAGGAATATTGGGTATATGCACACTTGCATGTGGGGGGCCTCAGATTGCTGGGTGTACAAGGAGTAGGATTAGTGTGTATAGCTGAACTTTGCATGTGGGGAGCTCAGATTGGTGGGTGGACAGGGTGTGGGAATATTGGGTGTGGTCACACTTGCATGTGGGGGCTCAGATTATTGGTTGTAAAGGGAATAGGATTAGTGGGTGTAGGTACACTTTGCATGTGGGGGCTCAGATTGGTAGGTATAAAGGGTGTAGCAATATTGGGTGTAGACACACTTTCATGTGGGGGATCAGATTGGTGGTGTACAGAGAGTAGGTATAGTGAGTGTAGGTGCATTTTGCATGTTGGGGGCTAAGATTGGTGGGTGTACAGGGAATAGTATTAGTGGGTTTAGGAGCACTTTGCATGTGGTCAGCTCAGATTAGTGGGTGTACAGGGTGTAGAAATATTGGGTGTAGGCGCATGCTGCATTTGTAGGGGGCAGATTTGCGGCACTTCTGGGACTGTTAATAGTTGGTATGGGTGCAAGTAATGTTGATTACTTATGAGTACTCACCATGCAATTAGTAACTTTTTCACAGCATCTGGTGTCATGGTTCACATTGTCCGCAAAACTGTATTTCAGTGGGTTCTTGGTTTGTGCTATCTGTTTTCTTTTCACTGTAGTCCCCGCTTGCACTTATTTCTATAAATCTCCTACTTGCACGATGCATTTGCGCCACACAATCCTAGCGCATGCACTGGAATTTTTGCAGGCACTTTGCACGTTTTTCTGTGAATTAGGCCTGAAAATATCGTTCACAACAAATGTAAATGTCAATGCTGTTTGTCTAACAGATAACGTTTGCATTAAATACAAGCAGGATGTTTGCATCTGTTTTCATCTTTTCACTAGTGAATATGGCCCAGTTTTATTGTTGGCAAAATGTATGCATGGAAGCTGTGGTAGTGGTTGTCCCCATGCCAATTTTCCTTCAAGGTAGCCCAGTAATGCAAATACAGTCTGTTGCTGACCATTGCTCCAAATGTCTGTTGTACGGGAGTTGTCTGAATTGTTGATGTGTCAATAGCAGTGTGGTGTGGAAGTTGGGCAGAGAACCTGTGGAAAAATATGGAATGCAGTTTTCTTGATACTTGTTACATAATATGAATGGAAAAAGGCAACATGCATGGAGCCGTCTCCCATGAAAAGAATTCAAATTAAACTCTTTGCACCTCTGGCGGAGCCACGGGGTGTGAATAGCAGACACCTCCTTGTCAGGGGTGCGTAAATGGCTGGTAATGGCCCACACAAAGGCCCGGTCTACGGGCTGTTACCAGCCATCTACGCCCCCAATGTGGGAGTGATAGCTATAAAGTTGAATGCTCTGTGACATCTGTATCTTGCAGCCAAGCTAGGGATTTTAGACCTGGCTGCATCTGCTCCTGCAGCTATTGCACCAAGATAATATTGGTTTTTAATCTATCATGATCAATGAAACATCAGAAGAAGTGATGGCAGCCAAATCTATTTCTATGAATGTGTAATTCCACTTCATGATTTTCCCATATACGTCCATTAAACCCGAGTGTAATATTGAGTGCCTAGCTTCCAATAAAAAACTTTTTTTTTTGCAGCATGCATATTTTATAGTGGCATTTCTTTTCTTTCTGATGACAAAAAATCCCAGATCATTGATGTGTCCTTTCAGAAAGTGACAACATCAGTAATGAATTATGATTGTCGGTGGTAGTGTTTGCAGATTTCGTGTAATCTGTGCCACTATGGTTGTTCAACTACTGTCTGTTGTGGTGTTGTGCCATCATTCGTACTTTTATTACTTGTATTGCTGTAGTTTGAGGCATTTGTTTTGGGCAAACAATTGTTTTCACAATAACTACCTGGATGTTTAATTTGATCATTTGTACTAGTTGCAATCCCATGTCCAGTTGTATGCTTATGAGTAGTGATGCCCTCATCATCACTAGATGAATCAACTTGCATGTTCCTTCTTTACATGGTCTGCATTCATGGCTTGCATTCTCTCACCCTCACCACTATTCACTTTGTATCTTGTGACTCCAGCCGCAGAACTCAGCACAGCAGCCTCACCCAGAAGAGGACGTGTTTACCCCACGATAGTGGTCAGATGAGGCATTGCACTCAACAAGTCATGTCCAATAATAGTGCTTGCAATAGGTACACCAGGATGTGATACGCTGTTCACCAATATGTCAGAGTCTTTCATCCCAGACCATAAAATAGTAGTGGTCCTCTCTAGATTGGCATTTCCTTTACATCCACAATTGTTTTACATTGCATTTGTCAAGGAAGACATTCAGGAAAGTAAATCTTTATTAATTGTTTGCTGTACCTATAAGGAAGAGAAATACATGCAAGTATGCACAATGCGGTAGTCAGTGGTCATTACGACAAATACAAATGTTGGGGATCAAATTATAATTAAGTGTCTATTTATACATGTATTGAATCCTCTAAACCTGCCTATGCTTCTTGTCCGGTTTGGAAAAAGTGATGTGTGAAGATGGTCAGTAATAACTGCTCCATTTTCATGAAATTAGGCACAGAATGTCATGACATTTGCAGCATTTTGGAAAATTAAAGTAACTGGGGTATATTTTAATGATGACTCTTTCCTTTGAAGCATACTTGTATGTACACATGTCTTATTTTCTCCCCACTTTGTCCTGCAACACTGACTGGTTTAGGCTTTATTGAAGCATCACACTCATAGATGGCTCATTCCAGGTAGCTGAGATTCACAAGCTATGTATTAGCTTACTTGTAAAGTATTATAGAAAATCACGTAGAATTGTCATGCAATGACACCCAAACTTCCATTGTACCGTGGAGGACTAACATTGTCAAAGAGTTACATCTCAGACCTCTTTGATTGGTCTGTCTTTTTTGATTGTCCTTTCCATAATCATTTACAAGTCTACGCTTGCAAACTCTCTTGTGATTCTTGTTTGTGTGTGCAAGAGACTCCCCATATAAATGTAACCATAAAGGCACACAAGCTGATTGAAAACACAATTAGATAATGTCATTTGTTTTTAGTTTTAATTTTTAACATTTTTATTTAACATTTTTTTTACATTTTTTATTAAACTTTGTGTTTTAGAAATTCTCATAGGCTTAAAATATTACAATTGGTGAATTTCATGTCAAGTTTGTATTACTGTGGTGTACAGTTTTAAGTAGTTCAAAACATGATAAATAACATTGTGCATGTGTAGAATTGTTACATACCTCATTAACGTGTTTTGTAATTTAGTAGATTTTTACTTGACAGGTTTGCCACTTTGTTTATAAACCTTTAGCATTTCTATTTTTAGATAGGTTACAGATTTCGAAGAATATATAAATATTTAAAATGTACTCTTGTATATGCTTCCTTGGTGGCCCATGACTTGCAGGGTTTTGCAGCTTTCCATGTACCAGAAACACAGGGGAAGGAAGATCGTCCAAGTGGTGGCCTGAACCTTTGGATTAAGACGAAGTTAACATGTGGGCAAAAACACATGTCCTACCTTCCAACTTTCCCACAGGTGTCCAGATGAAAACAGTACCTCACATGTGTGGCTGCAATGATCTGGCAGCAAAGGGAAAATGCTAAACCACTAGTACACCAAACTCCCTGGGGAGACATCATATTTAGTGTTTTTGGGCTTCTGGACAACCCACACATTTGGGCCTGGGGTTTCGCAGCCACCAATTAAAACAGGGAACCCCATGCATTTCTGTAAAGAACATGTAGGGAAAACCAAACGATTTTGAGACATTTACAACCAGGAAATCACCAAAACATGTGTGCAACAACCCATGTCATACCTCACCACATCCCACAATGTCCTGATGAAAACGGTACCTCAAATGTGGTGCACTGACCTGGGTGCAAAAGGAAAAGGCTTAAACACTGGTACACCAAACACTTTGGGGAGAGGGAATTTATAGTGTTTTTGGCTTTCTGGACAACCCACATATTTGGGCCTGGGCTGTCGAAGCCGCAAGTGAATACAGGGAAAGCTCATGTGTTTCTGATAAGAAGGCACATGTGGGATTCCAAAGACTGCTGACTTGCATTCGTAGCGCTACAATATTTACCCAGGATGCCCAGCAAAGTCACACATGGGCACATGTCCTACCTTTCCACGTTCCCACAGTTGTCCTGATGAAAACGGTACTTCACATGTGTGGATGCATTGACCTGGGCACAAAGGGAAAAGGCTAATCCACTGGTACAACGAACACCCTGGGGAGATGAAATTTATACTGTTTTTGACCTTCTGGACAAACCACAGATTTGGGCCTGGGGTGTCACAGTCACCAAGGAAAAACAGGGAACCCATGCATTTCTGAAAAGAGGATACCGTGACAATCCAATTAGGTCTCACTTCTGTGTGTGTCACTACAATGTATTACCCAGAATGCCCAGCAAAGTCCAAAATGTAGGGAAAAAAACACCATTTTGAGACATTTGCAAACAGGAAACCACTGAAACACATGGGCAACAAAGCATGTCCGACCGCTCCACATTCCCAAAGGTGTCCCAATGAAAATGGTGCCTCACATTTGTGAGTGTACTGATGTGGGCGCAAAGGGAGAAGTCTAAACCACTGGTACGCCAAATGCCCTAGGGAAGACTGGATTTGGTATTGTGGACAACCCACACATTTGGGTCTGGTGTGTGGCAGCCACCAAGGAAAACACTTCAATGTATTATCCAGAATGGGTAGCAAATTCAAAATGTTCGGAAAGAAATACAATTTTGAGACATTTGCAGTCAGGAAAGTCACTGAAACATTCGGGCAGCAACACATGTCCAACTTGCCCATGTTTTCACAATATAATAACAGAAAGAAACATAATCAGTTCAAGGACACACACTTTAATAAACACAATAAATACCACACATTTTATAACCCCCATATTCTGTATGACTTGCATCACATGCACTAAACAAGATACAGCATTTGTGCATAAAACACAGTTGTTATATTTGCACATGGTAATCATTCAGAAGAACAATCAAACTTGGATTAAAAAACCCATACAACAATATAAAAAAGTATAAGAAAATAACACTACAAGAAACAAACAGGGATTTATAAACTGGGTGAAAATAAATGAACAACATTATACTGGGAGGGTGCAGGACAAAGGATGGGAACAAGAGAGAATGGGGTTGGATAAGTAAACTTGGAGAACAAGGGACAGAAAACAATCACCATGTAGAAACACTACTACTGTAACCATGATAGTGACAGCAGTGATGACATTATCATTTTGGTTCCGAATCTATCACCACCAAGGAAAAGGACTAGGATGAAAACCATTGCTGACAGTTGGCACTTCTTTAAAGTCAAAGAACACTGTTCCAGAAATCAGCAGATGAGGTACTTTGCACATTCTACAACAAAACTCTACACCATGCACCTTCCAATATTCTGTTTGCAGCACCTCCATCCACCACTGCAACAACATCACCATCTTTGACTTACATGTCATCTTCCCTCATCACTGGAGCTGTGAGCGTAGGTTGTACCAAATCAACCACTACACATTGAAGGTAGTACCACCAACAGCCAGAGTCTTAAAAAAAGCTGCACCACTGAATTTAAAGAATCATCCGAAATGCTAGAAAGGTCACAAAGGAGGCTTTTCATGAACACTCTACAGATGTGCTGCTCCATCTCCAATGGTACCACTATGTTTTGTCCATACGTGGACCTTTCATGGGAGTTAACTGTACAACATCTAGTGAGAGTCCATTGGGATGAAGAGATCGATACAACTACAATAAAATACAAATACAAAAAAGAATCAACTAAAATTAACTTGCAAACCACCATGAATTGAACTACCTTACAAAACACTCAAAAGACCTAAGCGTAGTGCATACCTGTCAGAATGCTGCTTACCATCCTGAGCCTGCTCCTCACCTGCACCTTCCGATGAGCTGTTCTGGAGTTCGGATGTCCTCTTCTGGTGTAGTTTCCTGGTGTCTCTTGTCCTTCTTATCGTGCAAGTAAGGTTTGGCTCCCTCAAAGGCCATCTTGGCAGTATTTGGGTATCTGTCCTCAGAGGACTCCGAGGAGCCAAACTTCCAAACCAGGGAAAAAGCTGTTTGGCAACAAAAAACCCTGGTAGTGGGAATTTCTTCTGGAGGTGTCGTCTTTCAGAGTTACCAGTCTTCTGGTGGTGTGGCAGTATTGATTTCCACAACAGGCAAACAAATACAGAGAGTAAGTGTCCACTGGAGGTAGGGAGTTGAATCCTACTTCAGGTAAGAATATGGTTTCCACTGTGGGCCAGAATCTGATGCAGGGTGAAAGGGCCCACTGGAGGCTGGGAGTTGAAGTCCTGCTCCAGGTAAGCGTCTGAATACCACAGCAGCAACTGAAGCAAGGAGGAAATGCCCACTGGATGCTGGAAGCGCAGTCCTGATTCAGGTAAGTTAACAGGTAAGGCAAAGATAACTGCAAAACTGCTTGTCCATGAAGATAGCGAACAAGCCCGACAGAAATTGCAGAACAGCTGTCCACTCTGTCGGAAAAAAGATGAAGGAGTTAGAGTGCTGAAGAGCAGAGAAAAGGAGCGGAGCTAGGAAGCTGATAGTTAGGAAGCCAGCAAAGAGAGAAAGAGGATAGCAGAAGGCAGCGGTGAAGTCCACCAGGGAAAAGAGAACGTTATCAGGTAAGTAAGTCAGAAGGATCGCTAAGATAGCGGATCAGTAAGGCGCAAGGCAGCGATTAGGCAGATTCAGGGTGAGGTGCTAAGATGTGGAAGCGATAGGGACAGAAAGAGAGAGTGAGCGAGCGAGAAAGAGAGAGAGAACAGTAGAAGGCGGTGGTAACAGTACGCCGGGAACCATAAGCGGAATGTGCAAAAGTAAACATGAACTGAAGTAGCAGAACGGCACGAAGGGAGAGAGTGCTGTAAATCGAAAGGGGAATAATAGCACAGAAACAGCCTTAAGAAGGAAAAAATAAACAGGCTAAGAAGGATAACTATAGCAAGGCTGAGTAAACCAGACTGTGTAAGACACAGCAGTGTTGGAAAGTCAATGACGGATAGAACGTACTGTAGAGGGGGCGTGGCACAGAGATATACTTGCGGCGGCCATATTGGGGGAAGACTAGAATGCTCCACTAGTTCCCCATAGTAGACCATAATGTTTCCAAGAATGCCATAATTTCCAAGGGCGAAGCCTGACAATACCTGAAAGTGGATTCAAATTACAATAAATACCATCAAATACACGTTCAACCTCACTAACATAAATACAAAAACTAAATCCCTGAATGCAAATGTCATTAATTCACAAATCTAATTGTATAAGTCCATATTTCTAAAACATACAAATATATTAAATACTTGCCACAAAATCAAACCAGCTGAAGGAAATCATAATGACCAACTAATACCAGTGGCAAATATAACTAACACACACAAAACGGCAACTAAACCTTAATTTAAAAATGTATTAACACGTATTTACATATCTGCCACACTCATGCCATGTGCACAGTGGCAGTTCTGGAATCAAAAGGATACAACTGCAGAAAATGTTGTTTTTTATACTTTCCAAAATGAATACCAAAAAAGAGGCCTATATACTAAATAAATACCACTAACATGGATGACACATTTCTCCAGCAACCTATCACAGACAGCTACACAAATAGAAAAGTATAAACAACTAATAACAAACAATGAAACTCACAGAAATCAATTTTTTCCCCACCCAGCATCTTTCATAGCCGTGGCTATTAGACGCGACTGCAAATCTTGCTTTGCACCTGCGGCTACACGTAAATATTTTGCAAACCCAAAATCAAACTAAGCCGGCCTTCAAAACTTCAAATAAAATAAGAGAACAACTAACAGATCAAATGCAAATAAAATCCGTACGTATCATCCACATAACAATATGATTATTGCACAGAAAATGTATGGTTTTTAGACGCGGCTATAATTATAACCGCGTTCTATGGCTAAAACCAATTAAATGACGAAAAGCGCTGATGCACCTATGCATGTGCTATTTATAGATGTGATTATACAACAGCCCTTCATGGCCGTTTGCTGATAGCCGTGATTTTTTGCAAAAAACGATGGATTTAAAATTGTATTTGCACTCCACCAAACTCCAAGCAAGTGCCCCCAACATGCCTACATGCCCCCTCCACTTTCATGGTCCTCCTCCACTCCCCTAGTCTCAAACAATCCCCCTAAGCACTCAATGCATTAAAGATGCTACCCCACCCAATCTTTTCGGATAGGCACTGCTACAACGCGTCCACAAACATACAACGTGCCATTTGTCCTCATTTAGCTGCGGCTGCACAAGGGGTGATATCTACCTGCGGATATCAACTCTGCGCACTGTGTAGCTCCTGGATAGCCACAAATAATTACAAGAGCACCATCAACCAATTAGAACTACAAAACACACACATCATACAAACCCTGCTGATACAAACAACTCGAAATTCAAACTAGGAATCATTTTACATGAAAACAGAGAAAGACTGTAGATATCATGGCTGGTTTGAAAACTGTGTGGCTGCTCGGAGACTGTTGGCTGTTTTGGTTACTGGCTTTTTGTGAGAAACTAAATATTAACAAGGACCTAGGTTTCAGAGGTTTTAAAATTAAAAGGTTTGGATTGCAGGGAATGCATTGGTTGTAGGTTTTCCCACAATTGTTCAGTCTGAAAAGTACAGAGCACATGCACATGATACTAATTAATTGTGGAGGCAATTATTTGAGGAATGTTCGAGGTGTGTGCCTTACCTTTATTTTTATTTTATTTGAAAAATCTACAGTTTTAACATATGTAAAAACTTGTGTTTCAATTCTACTGACATTACACTTAACTCCTCCAAAACCAATAGCTCTTCACATCAAAGAAAGAAGGCAGATGATCAGAAAGAAAGATAAGAACATATCAGCCAGTTTGTACACGACATGCAAGGAGTCAATTCATCCTCTGTTAATTTTCAACATAACACAGAATAGAATCTTAAGGCCACAGCTCAAAACGGGCATTTCAGAAGGGCATCTAGATAGTTTACAATTGCACCAACATGTTTTGCATTTGCGCCAGACGAAATCTTGAGCCACCAAGTGAACATATCATCATCTAAGGGAGCAAATTGACCCAGGTGTATAGATCGCAAGGCACTAGTTTTCTCACACTCAATGATTAGGTGTTTCAGCGATTCAACTGCCAATGAACACAAGCGACGTAGATTGTCTTTTGACAGTTTGGGCCTCATTACACGGACGGCGGTAAGGGTTAACGGTCACTGTTAATGGTACCGGTGACCATTATCCCTTACCGCCTTACTACGAGGTCCCTTTGCAGGTTGGAGACTTTAACGCCTGCTTTTTGCAGGTGTTAAAAACCAACCCGCAAAGGGACCAGGGAGCTAATTACGGTAACGCAATTTGCGGTGCCGTAATTAGCACCTTCCCCATTCCCATTATGCCCTATGGGGCAAAAATGGGAATGGGGAAGGGCAATGGGGGAAGGGGGAATTACCGCCCCACCAACCTTGGAATAGGGCGGTAATTCCCCTTTCCTCCAAGGCGGTGCCGGTATTTTACCGGCATGGACCAAGGTGCTAATAGCACCTTCGTCCACCACCGTCCGTGTAATGAGGCCCTTTGTCTTTTCGTTGCCAAAGAATTTCCTTAGATTTCAAGATGCTCAATCGAAACCAAAGGAATTGCTCGCGATAGTAGCGAGAAGGAGAATGCATTAAATAATGCGACTGGAGATTTAACTTTTTTTGACCAATGCCTAGCCAGTGTGTTAAAGATTGTTTGTCTTGTTTGTCTATGTTGATGATCCAAGCCCAAGACTGGAATTTCTTTATTGCAACTTGTGGTCTGGTCAAAAGATCAAACTCAGAGATTCCTGCGGCATCAACCCAGGTTTGTACTCTCAGACGCCACTTATATAATAAGGTAGCATTGGTATCAACAAAGAATTTGTTGAATATTTGGTAGGCGAGCATTGGATTCTCAACAGACATTTTTCGCAATAATGTGATTGATTTCCAAATCACATGGCTATGCAGTGAGTTCAATGACAATTCTTCTCGTAAAGATATCATTGAGACGCATTGTGGTAGATGGAGAACATAGCACCCAAAACGCCCTTCTAGAGAGTTCCAGATGCGCTCGCTGATGTTCCAGCTGACCTCGGCACCAAAATTTAATATAGGTACTACCTTTTGTAAGTAGAACGTTAAGACCGGGGATAATGAAAGTTTAACATAACTTTTGTTTATTTTTGCCACTTGAAAGGCAAGACTCATGGTTTTTAGTTTCAGGTCTTTCACGCATTGATGTTCACAAATGGAATTGTTAAACTGCACACCCGAGTATCTTATTGAGTCTACAGTGTCAAGGACCTGGCCATCTACTGTCCACCTAAACGCCTTTGTCTTTTTACTTGAAGCAGTGCCAATTGCCACCATTTTTGTTTTTTCAGTGTTAATTGTGAGCTCATTGATCGTTAGGTACTCATATAAGGAGTTGAGCAACCTTTGGAGACCAATTTGAGTTCTATCAATTAGCACCAGATCATCCGCATAAGCAATGCAACTTACTGGAACTCGGTTAACCTTTGGGGAAAAAACAGTGGATATGTCCTAGATGATCCGGTAAATCTGCCAAAAATAGTTTTAACAGATCCGCGGCAAGGGGGCACCCCTGCTTTAAACCCCTTGCGTTTGGAATGGGATAGGACAGGTCTCCATTTCTATTTAGGCGTACCCAGATTGAGGTGTTCGAATGAAGAGCCATAATTGGATCAAGAATATTTAATGGGCACTTCCACTTTCTTAATTTGTTCCAGAGCAGGCCTCTATTTATACAGTTGAAGGCCTGCGTCATGTCAATAAATGCTAGGTAGATGTTATACCTGGCTTTCTGAGCATCAGGTTTCAGGATTGTGAGAATCAAGAGGTTGACATCCACACCCACACCTTTTGTGAAGCCAGTACGTCAGGAATACCAGATGATTGCGCCCATTGAACAAGCTTCAAGCGCAGCTGAAAGCCAAAAATCTTCCCGATTGTATCTAGGAGAGCAATCGGTCGGTAGTTATCCGGGCAATCCCAGCTACCTTTCTTATTGATGGGGACTATAATGGCTGTTAACCATGACACCGGAAGACATTTTTGCAGGGCAATGCAGGCAAATAAATGCTCAATAAAGATGGCCCAGACAGTTAGATTCTCTTTGAGCATCACATTGCTGATCAGGTCACGGCCAGCAGCGAGAGAATTACTTACTTTAATGATCAAATAAGATATGGCAAAACTAATGGAACTATTTCCTCACACCAGCTTCATATTTTCCAATCTGACTCAGACGCAAACATGGAGTTGGAACACCGGATTTAATGGTAAATCCCAGAGAAATGTTAATACAGCAGTTTCAGCATTCATGAGAGACCACAACCAATTATGTATTTCGAAACAACAACATACAGTACTACATGATCAATTTCTATAGACCTGATGGAGTACACCTAACCGATGAAGAAAATGCAGTGTTCCTTCAAAACAGCAGTTCACATGTGCTAAAATACTACACTCAGTGCACCCCAAAACAGTCCTTTTAAGGACTACTTATCACATACACATACACAAATACACGTTTTTATTATACCCACAGTTACACTTCATTGACTGTATCAATACAATGCACTACTCATGTACTTATATGAAGTAGCTGAAAATAAAGCAAGTATAGAATAATACATGGCGGTGAACTAGGTAAATAAACATTCTACAGCCACACAACATAATACCATAAGTAAGAGCACACAACTTAAAATACATTGTAGGGTTCATCTAAAAATAGAATACGATTGATCCTTTTTATATTAATATTTTTAAAATAATTTCTTCTCTTTTTCTCCCGAGTGTCACATATACAAAAGCCTGAAAACACACAGCCAAAATAAAAAAGAATCCCCAATACCTAGCAGTTCACTGACCATGACGCAGTTTGCTTTCAAATGTTGGCTATTTGTGGCTACAGCCGGGACAACAGAAATCTTTCTGCTGAAAATGTAGTCCCTACACCCCCTCCAACTCCAGAATGTCACTTGGTGCTCTCTAGCCTCACCCCCGACCTCTAGCCTGATGGCATTTCCATGTCTTCTAACCTGCAAATAGCTTTTTTTCTGCGTTGCATTTTCCCATATCCTCGGCTATAGCCACGAATATCGCTTGCATAGAGAGAAAAACATGATGACAGTCGTTTAATTTCTAAAAACACCCGGGTTTTGAATAAATCAACTAAATATCACAATGTATTTTTGGGAAGGGGGCACCACCTTCGCTGTCAATTATTTAAAAAACGACTGCACGGTATAACCCCAAATCATGCATGGATTGCGACTCAATGCTTTGTGCCCAAGTTGTTTTGGACCTGGTCCAAATCTGTCCAGCAGTTTGGGCTATGTGCTTTGGCAGAATTTTACCTTGTTTGTCCATGGCAAAATGAATGGGAAGTAGACGGCACTTTCTTTTTTTTTTTGGATGCTTTATAACTTTTTTTATTTTTTAGCAGATCTTTTTTAAACATTGCAGTCTGGGGGGCCGCAGGTCTTTAATCACATTCGAAATTTCGTCCAAAACTGTTACTTCAAAGTTATTAACGCTAGAATTTTGAATGTTTCCTATGTGTATCTGACTCACCTTAAATATAGGGTGGCGATCGCCACCCTATAATAGATAGATAATAGTTATAAAACATGTCTCATAATGCCATTCATTGCTCTCACCTTTGCATACAGAGTTAAAATGTTTTGGTGCATAATCATCTACAGATAATGCCGATATAAAACCTTTACTCCATGCACCATTGGGAAGTCTATTCATTAACGTTCTGCAGACACAATGCCTGAGTTCCATTGTGGACTTTTCGAATCCCAGGCCCGTCTCTCTGAAGACATTTTGAGGAGTGCCTGGTTATAGGGGTCCTCTCTGCTTCAGTGTCCCATAATTCATCTACAGATATTGGCCGAACATCCCTGTAAAATGGATTCATTAGAGGCCTTCTGAACTTGGCTGTTTGTCAGGCCATTTGCCAAACACTTTGCATTATAGAGTCTTGCAGAACTTGATGTCTCAACACAATTGTTAAGAGCTCTGCTATTTAATTACTCTCTTTCTGAAAATCTGGAAGAAGTTGTTCTTGTGGCTTTTCTGAATAAAAGCAAATCACTATTGAGCCATTTTTGGAACCCTTCCTAACTATTTCATTGAGATGTATAGATGTAATCTGCTCTGTGATCATGAACAGTGTCTCCCTTGCTGTCATGAACCATCGGACACGTCCTTTCTGGACTTCCTGGTGCCTGACCCATAGGGGCTTGCACTCAGCAGTACTCCCAACATGGCCGCCAAATGCGGAATGCTGTTTAGCAGTTTCCGTGGCGTACGCACTACGTTGTTTAAAGCGGACATGCCGCCGCGGTCCTGCGTCTCTCCACGCTACCCCTTTCCATGGCTAGACGTGTGCTGCCCTAGTTCGCTTTGCTTATCCTTTGATTCCTGGTTCCCGGTCCCCCTAAATTCCTCCTCCTTCATTCCTCCTCTTTTTTGTCCTCTATTGCATCCCGGATCCCCGCGCACTCGTTCCCCGAGTGCACTCTTAGCCGTTTCCTGGACTTTTCCCGTACATCTGAATGTTCCCAGGAGACGGGACGCTGAATGCATGCTCGAACCCGAGGACCTACGCACAGGGTTATACAAGACCCGAACTGTGCGAAAGAAGACTCCATCGAAGAACTCCAACAAACAACATAGACAGGTGAGAAGGGGGGAAACCTGTGACACTTGCATGGTGGCGAGTGTAGTTTCTTTGGTAGGTAGAGGAGTGATTTTACATCTATACTGTTTTGATTTTGCAGGAAGCATTTTTAAGTCCACTAATTGACAATTCGATATAAGAAATTCTTCAAAAGGATTCCCCTGAGACGAAGGAATACAGGTGATTATGAGATTCAGAATCATGACAGAAAAAACAAATTACTGTAAGATGAATGATGGTGATTAATACCAAAGTAACTGAAACTATGATTGTTCAATTTAGATTGGAATTCTGAAATTAAGAAATGAGTAGACAACTCCTGAAGAAGGAGATGAGTGTACCCTGAAACGCTTAGAGAAACAAGACAAGGATTGAACAAACTACATCATATTGGCTTCTATAGTTTTTATCAAATGCAAGATCATACCGTATCCAAAACATGAAACTGTCTACTCAATTATGATTAGATACATTTTTGTGAAATGTTTTGTTTCAAATCAATTGCAAGTGAATAATTATGTATTACAAAAGGTAACAGATCGATTAATATTTGATGAAGTAAAAATACTACACCAATTTTACAAAAAAAACTTGAGTATGAATGACATTATTTAAATTTAATTTACTAATTCAACCAACTACAAATTGATTGTTTACACATCGGGTGTGCAGGGGATGGGAGAGTTCCACAAGATTGTGGACATCTGTTGTTGCATATTTAGTAGTACAACCTAGTGTCGGGGTTGGTTTTCTCCCCGGTACTCCTCTACTTATTCATTCATTATTTAATTCTTTAATCATAATAGGAGTGTGCATTATAGATAATTAAACAAGGCCATCTGCACCACTCCATCTTGCCAACATGACCCATTCCAGTATGTATGTGCTTATCCAGTGCTGTTTTTTTTTTTGCATTCCGGGACATGTAGTCCGAGTTTTATAATAGGAAAAAGTGGAACGACAATCCCCAGAATACAAAGAAAAAGTCAGGACTGTATAAGCACCTAAAGATTGGAATGGGTTGTGTTGGCGGTATACCGTTCTTTCATCAACAGTTGTAATTTTGATATTTATTTTTACGAGTACATTTTACTGAAATAACTCATCAAAAATATATAGGGGTGGGTGGTTCGGGAATAGGTAAAAAATCAATAGGGGATGGGGAGCTTGCAGGGGGAACCCCCAAAAATAAAAAATAAACCATTCAAGAAATGATATAGAACCATTTTGGTGAACCCCTTCCCTTTTTGTTTTCTCTTATTTACTTCAATTTGATGTGATTGTTTTAGATAAAACAATCCATTTCAGTCCAGCAGGTTAATTTTCATTTTTTATAAAAAGGTCTGTTTTCAGGTTTAGCTTTCCAACTAATGGCACTTTCACAGTGTGCATAGCTAAGCATGGTTTGGAGACAGTACATGTTAAACATACAATTAACTTTTCTGTTGTAACATTATTTTATTCTTTTTAGAAGAAAGTAAAGATATTACGGCTTACAGGCAATGTGTTCCAATCCATGTAATTATGACACTTATCTGAGTTCATTATGCAAAACCGATATTTTCCAATGCTATAGTCAAATGTTTTCTATTGCAATTAATAAAAAACATGCCCTTCTAAATGAAAGTCCCAGGGCAAAAACAAAACAGCAATACATTGTATAAAGAAAGAGTTGTATTTCATTGTCTAATATTGATGGACAGCAAGGTTTTGCGTAATTGTCCCAAGACTGTCACACTTCACACATTTACACAGTTAGGGTTTCTTGAATAGAGGATTTTACATTGAATATTATTTTGTTATTATGTAGTCAGTTTTCCTTGTATACATTTTCCTTGGTTTGTGCACTGCAATATAATTCTAAATTAAGATCTTCTTAATATTTCTTTTTGCATAAAATAATTGTTCTGAATTAATTACAAAACATAATACAATCAAGGGAAAATAAGCCTTGCCTGAGTTGTCCTCTAACGAAAATGATATAGCTAAAAAGACTGAATAAACTGGTATCATCATGTAAGACTATAACCAGGGCATACATGCAGAAAATCGGACCTAAACACCCTAAAATGTTGGCTTTTCATTGTCTTGTGGCCCAAAACCGATTCCACTCAGATCCCTAAATTATTAAGCATTATTTCCCTTGGGTACAGGCAATATGTCATCTTATTTGCCTGCAAGACCAACTTATACGTCTGTGTAAAGCAAGGACACATAAGGAGAGCTGAAAAGATGCCCCTTTTTCCCACAGCAACATATCAGGGTATTATCAACTGGGCTGGGTGCTAGGTGGTCATAGCAAAGCCATTGTTTGACCCATTCTCTCTTGCTCCACTATTTCACCATCTTCATGACATGGAAAAAAAGATTGGACTTCACTCCCTCAACTGCTGAGGAAGTGGAGTCTGTTCTTCTTTTCCACAGCGTGAAAGTAGAGTGGGTGGGGACCCAGAGAGAAGGTGGACATGCTGGAGAGGCGAGGAGAGGAAAAAGCAGCCAGAAATCACAGTTAGAAGAGGGAAAAGGCATGGGTTGGGGGGCAACAAGGGAGCACAGTGAACAGGGAGTGCCAGTGCAAACATTGGAATCATCACAATCAAAGGCTACAATCCAGGGCTACACCAGCTCCTATTTCTCTGACTCCCTAGATCCTGATCGGTTTTCAGGATTCCAACTTTCTGTCTCAGTTGCTCATTTCTGGTTTACACCAAGCAGTTATTCAATAAAGTGCTTGAAAGACAGAAATTCCAAAGGCTAAGGAAACTCTATCAAGGCAGAGCATTTCTATTCTTTAATACATGTAATGTGCAATTTAGCCTAACTTATGTGATATGCTTTTCATATTTCCACAAGGAATTTGGGTACCTAATTCAAGAAATAATATGTGTGGCCTACAATTGGCTAATGAATAGGAACTACTGGTTGCAAAGGGAGTCATATGAGATAGCTAAGGACCCAAGTGGTAACTTATGATTCCGCTAAGTATGCCCTTCAACTGGATGGTAGAACAGAGCCATGTGTGTCCAGAAAGGACCCTTGCATGTTTGGTAATATGATCCATTGATTGGGACTGTAAAATGTAAGTTGACTGTTGCGGAATAGAGATCTATTTTTTTATGTCTATTGTCAAGGTTATTCAATTGTCATGTGCAAGGGGCTTAGTTGTTATACATGTGGTGATTTGGAGTGAAGAGGTCAAGATGGTTATTGCAGGATAGTTACTGGTGTGCTGTGTGGGCAAGTTTGAACATCATTGTGGTGTGGCAATGGTAACCGCTAAGAGTGGTGCCATTCAGGTAAGATAGATGTGAGGAGATGTCTTGAATCAACATGGAGTGGTCTGTTTCCTCTGTCAGTCGACATAGGGAAGCAACTAGTCCTTGTCGAGAGTGGGGAAACGGAGGAGTGGACAAATATAGAAAGCGTGCAACACTGGGTACTGAGTCGAATGTGGTGGGAATAAGGGGCTTTCGGAGTAGGGATTCCAATGATGACAGAGCCCTAGTGGGGTTCCTCTGCACAACTCTGCAACCTATGAGGTAAAGGTGTGATATCTAGGATCCAGTCATGTGAACCATATTGGGCATTAGAGAGTCAAACATAGAAGGGCACAGAGGCGTTGCTAGGGGGAGGCTAAGGGGGCTATAGCCCCTGGTCTTTTGGTTGTAGCCCCGGATAGAATCTCAGGAGCTACAACCAAAAGGCTAGCTAGCCCCCAGTCCCGACACTTCCGACATCAGTGTAGCCCCGGGTCTTTTCCAGACCTAGAAAACACCCCGGGTAGGGCACTTATTCCACTGGGCGCAAATGTCCAAAGTACCAGTGGGACAAGAGGGAGCAACATTTTAGCAAAAATACAGTGGGGCCAATTGAAGCAAAATCCAATGGGGAGATTCATAGAGGGTATAGTGAAAGTACAATGTTACATACCGAGCAGGTTAGTAAGGGTAACAAGCAATAAAGCCACAGTTACCTAGCATACCATGACATTGGCATAGAAAAGTATACCAAACCATTAGAGCATAAACATATCTAACAATCTAACAAGGAAAAGCCAGAGAGCTCTCTTTCTCACTCGCCTACCACTGGCAGATACAGATAGATGACATTTGCTTTTCTCACTGGGCTACTGTCATTCTCTCTCTCTCTCTGTCTCGCTCTCTCTTTTTTGTATGTCTCTCTTACTTTTTCAAATAAATACATTTAACACAGTACCGGGCAAGTACATGGAATTAGGCAAGTGAGTGGAGGGAGGAGTCTTAAGCTCCACTCAGTACCATAAAGGGTCATAAGGGGTATGATTTTTTGTTCAGAGAAAAACTCACTTCATCTTCCTTAGTATTTTTTTTTTTTGTATTGTTATTTGGCAAAATTGCCTTTAACAAACAGAAATAGAGTACATTTGGAAAGAATTATTAAATCATCTGACAGCAGTTTACAATGCAAAACAAACAAATTATTTAAAAAACAGATCACAACGTCATCAATACAATACCAATCTGTTACACTCCTATTATTGAAGGAGAGTAAAAGAAGAAAAAAACATAAAAACTCATACAACAAGTGATTCCAACATTTGATGAGGTTCTGGCTGCCAAACATTCATTCCACATAGCCTCTCTTCTCAACAATGTTTCAATGTTTTTACATTTTCTGAAATATAATGTTTTCTTCCCCAAAAGGGCAGGACAAATAATCAACAAATCTCTAAACTCCTCCTCGCCTCATCTGGTGCACAGTATCTACAGTTAGGAGATTCTACTGGACAACAACCATATCTTGTAGTTATTTGCCTGGTGTAATGTAAATTCCAACAGAATTTCAGAAATGATCTCCTAACTCTACAACATGGATAGATAAGTATGGGGCTATAACATCATATGTATTATAGTTTGTAACAAGATGGTCAAGTGATTTATAGGCATGCATTTTATCCACTGTGGCAATCCAATCACATAGATATAGTGTAGCTTAAACTTTGTCCGGATTCACTATCAGATCATCATCTGTCTGTTTCATTTCTGTCAACAGATGTACACAATGACTGGCCATTTCCTTCAGGAGTTGCAGTTTCCCCTCTATTAACATCTTGGCCAAATCCATATAAAGAGATTCAGAGACTGAACTAATAATCTTCCTATACAGATTTAGAAGTCTCCAGTTAGCTCTACTCATTAATGAATTGATATCAAGATCATACTTGATTGACACCAATGGCATGGAGGTCTGAATACCAAGAGTGCAGAGCCAATAGTTAGCCTCCAAAAACCCAGAAAAAATGAACTGTAATCCCATATAACATTTTAGGAATAACTTTGCCTTCAATGAATGTTAATACAGGAATTATTGAGAATCTACCAAATCAAGAATATACCCGAGTTGTTTGGTTGAATGCAGAGGCCCTTGCCCCGCAACCAGTCTCTAATTTGGGATTTATGAGGTTTGGAGATAATTGGGAATCTGAGATAAATGATGCTATCTGCTCTTTCAAGAGGTTCATCTTGGACTTCGTATTTAAAAGTAGACAGGTGTTTTTTTAAAGTGCAGTACATAACTTTACTCTAGTTAATTTTAAGGAGAGGGTGATTAAAAAGTGTTAAAAGAAGTTAAAAGCTATTTGAATCCATTCTCTGAACAAACATATGTTAAAAAATCATCATCGTAACTCAACTATGTAACTTTCAAGGTATCCAGTTTAGGCGAGGCTAAGGCTGCGAGCGTTAAAGTGTCACCATTGTCAGACATATATAGATTAAAAAGACAGGGGGCAAGAACACATCCCGGTCGATGACCCTCATGGGCGGTATCTTAGTTGTCAAATCTCCTTCAACACATAGCCTAACCTGAACTACCATATGCTGTTGTAGGCTGATGATTATATGCAGTAGTCCTTCAGACAAGTCCCACCTATGCAACTTTGCCCAGAGTAGATTTAAATGTACTGCATCAAAGACAGTAGAAAGGTCAATGGTAGCAATACAAACCGACTGTTGTTTCCTTACCCATGCAACTGGAGAAGGATTTTTCCTGCAGGCTGGGCACTGTTTCATACCTCACTCTAACCTGTATGGGGCCCAGTAGGCCCTGCGGGGATGATTGGATTTCAGGAGAGTGAATGACATTTTTCAGGAGTTCATCAGGGGATTGGTGTATGTAGCAGAATTCCTGGATGTTTCTCCTAGGAAACTACAGCAGTGGCTCTAAATGAGTCAAACCCCTCTCCAACAGCGCACATACAAAAGCCAAAAATGAATCCATGCAACTGCCCGCCTCATCAAATGGTGTTATAGTGGCTCCATTATTTCAGTTTCAAAATGATGCTAAAACTAGACAAGGGGTTCTTCACATTGAATGAGAGGAGGGGCTGGCAGAATACAAGGTGGGATGTGGACTCCTCAAAGTTCCCCATGATTCTGGATGCATCATCTCCTCACCTTTAAATGGGCCACAGGTGCAGGAAATGGAAGAGAAGCATTCTGACATTGAACAAAGGGTGGCAGTGTGTTTGTAGATTTATTATCAAAACACTGCCAGGTCATAGTTGCAGTTTCTCTAGACCCCTTAAATGCCCACATATATGTCACATATCATTAGAAAGCCCTGGACAAGAGCTAAAGGGAGGGCCACAGAAAAGGCACTAGGACAGACTGTTTCATCACAAACAAGACCAAGATCTGTTGGCCCAGAGACCAGGAATAAGAAACATGCCCATATTTGGTGCCAGATTATGGATACAGTTAAGGCATTAGGATCTTCAAAGTGTCCACAGAGCAGGGTGCATTGTCCCTTGCCCTGTGATTCCCCATTTCCAATAGGAATAATGAATTCCCAAGTAGATATGCTGCATTTATTTGATTTGTAGAGGGATGTCCATTCATAGGTAGGAACGACTGTCAGTCTTTTCCTCTGTGCAAGGTGTTAAATATCCCCACTGGAGGTGTCCCAGAATCAGCAAGGAACCACCTCACTAAATAACATCTCTTTGCACTAGAAAAAAGTGGAGGAATGGGCTGACTTTCTGGAATAAGGTGGTGTCGTGAATGACATTTTGCACCCACCTATGCAAACATGTATATCATTTGGTATGATTTCTAGCATGAGCGTCAACATGTTGAAAATGTGCTTGCATAGTTTTGAAACCAGTTCCAAAAGCTACAAAATGGAATATGATTTAGTCATTCAGGCTTATTTCATTGCCTGCTTATTCTCACATAATCTGAAATAAAATAAAAAATCAAGGTTTATTTCTAGGAAGATAACAGAAACCTGAAGCATTTCTCATTGCACTCTGCTTGAATTGGAACATGAGAACATGTGCTGCACGTTCAGATTGAATCTTTGCTTGCCATTGTGGATGTCCCATGCCTAATAAATGTCATGTATGTGATTTTACTACCCCGTTATGTGAAGTGAATACGGCTTGTGTTTCTGAACTCAGCATAAAATTTCTTTTAAGATTACATTTTCTTTGATCTGTTTCGAGAAGGTTGATATGGTCATAAATATGTTGAAAGTATTTGGTCATATTTTCTCATTTGTTTTTATTTATTTATAGTGTAATTGGTTAATTAAACCCTTATACGCTTTCAAAAACACAGTATCAAAGGATTTAATAATTTTGATACACAAGATACACAGAATTACAATCTTACAAAATTTCAATCTTACAGAATTTCCATTGTATATAAAATTATCATCTTACAATATTCTTTCAATTTCTATTGCACTTTCTATTACTTTGCATTACATAAATTACTACGTTCGGTAATCTACCACTAAACCTATGAAACTATACTTCATCCAACATTTAATGAAAATGCTATAGTAAAACTCAAGGTAAATTCATAGCTACAAATGTTAAAATACAATATAAAACCAATTTGTTAAAACCATTCTCCACAACAATTCATTATACAATTCATCAAACTCATTAAACTCCTTACACTCCCCCAGCTCATGTCATTCAATTTCCCTCTCATGTGTCCCCTAAATCATCCCCTTCATTTATATAAGTTACTGTACTTTTCACATCACATGGGGATATACAAATAGTCTTCATTCTTTACTACCGGGATGCTCTAAAACTCTTAACTTTCTCCTCACATTAATTCAAGCCCTGTTTTTTTTTCCATTCATGTGTGATTATTTTCAATATGTAATATTCTGCCACTATATAAACCAGGGATCTTGCCATATAGATGATTGACTAGAATTGGTTTGACATAATCATCCTTATGTCATATAGCAAGTCTTTATTTCCTTTATAATACCATTCTGTAAGTATTTGCTCACATTAAAGAATTCTTAAAACTGAACAGTTATCCAAGGGAGAAATTAGATGGACAGGAGGTTTTCAAACTCCACAAGGCATATAGCCATTGAAGTGGTACATCCTTAACCATGTTTTTCTGACTATATCTGTCGGATTCAAAGCCTTTTTACACTCCACTCTCTTGCCATTCAGTCAAAATACTAATCTTAATACTATATGGTTATCCATGCACATTGGTCCTTATTAAGACCCACAATGGTTGTGGCTTGCAATCAGGCTGCTCAGAACGTGGGCTGAATCCCATGATCCAAGTCTGTGTTCGGAGAAAGCTCTGTGCTTCAGCTGCCCACAACTACCCAGCAGCCTTCCTTCTCTACCCAACCCTTTCTCTTGAACTGCTCTCACTCCAATGCTCACCTAATGCTGTCTCTCTCCATGATTCAGCAAGCCCCCAGCCACACTGACTGGATGTCCCAGACACTGCTTCCCATCTTCTGTGGCACCAATCTGGCAATACCAGGCTCACCATTTGAATGGTGAGGCCTGGCCTCATCATGGAGCTCTGATGATCATTTCCCTGGTGACCACCAAAGGAGTGTTTTTTGACTGAAACAATGTATCACACACACACAGCAAGCCAATATTTCAGACAAAAGTCATTTTCTCAGCACTCTGATTTGCAATACCATGGTGATAATCGCATTTACCCCTGTTCTAGGGATAGTTCCAGGTTGGAATCGTCTAGTTACTCTTTTTAAAGGCCAGTACAGCCCATGGAATGGGTGACTATTGCTTAATTCAAGTTCCTTCTGTAGTTCATTACATCAATTCATGGACTAGTCCACCCCTAGATGTCATCCCCTATCCACCCTCTAACTGCTTTACTACCTGTTCCCTCACCTCAAAAACACCCTCACCATTTCAAATATATATTCACCTTGTGCATCCATCTTCCCACTTTCAATTATTCTCTGCAACTGCCAATCAACACTTCCTACCTATGGATATTAAAAAATATTACCAGCTAAATGCAATTACATCAGCACTTGAACACCACCCCTCCTCCCAACATCCTTCTCCCATCTTCTTGATGTCACTGCAACTGCTCCTTCTATATTTATGAATGTCTGCTCTCTATACCTTATCTCCTGACTAAACAAATGCAACAAAGAAGTGATTTCTTACTCATACTGATATCCTAATTCAAGGCATCTGGACTCCGAGTTGATTTACTTATTGTGTGCATCTTCTGTAAGTAGTACTGATTGATGCAGATTGTGTCAAGTAAATGAATACGAATACAGCAATATACACTACAGGCTAAGGGTCCTACACATAATTTTGGAACAGGTTCGATCAAGAGGTGCATTTTGAAGCACATTGAGCCAGTAACATTTGACAAAGTATGTATCAAAGACATCGGGGGCAACAGAAATTCTGCGGCTAAATAGACAAGATACCATTGCATCAAGTTGTCACAGTATGGACAGCCTTTTTTTGTTTTTCCATTTAGCATTACAGAGACATATTCCATAATTTCCACTAAACAATTCTTTTTTCCTGTTTATTGCAGGAGATCTACAGTGTATCAATTGCAGGGCCATTTATCATTTTTATCACTTAGCACTGAAGGTCTAGAATCAAGTATTCCAGGTTATCCAATCATGGTTACAATAGGCTAGGATTTAGCATTGGTTATTTACATAGGCCCAATTTGCAGAGATGGGCTCTGTTTATCCCCATCTCCTTTGATATTCTCAATTAAATCAGCAGAGACGGATTACATGTTCCCTAGTTTACGCAATGGTGCCACATCCTAGTAATCACAGCTTAGCTAACAGGGCATGCCTTCATTGCTCACAGCACGTAAGAAACAGATTCCATAATTCACAGTTAATACAGCAGGGCCAAATTCTCTCACTCGGTTCTCCTTCACCCAGGCCACCAGGCAGAGTAGGATTGCATTATGAGCATAGGAGGCCATATTACATTTTTATTTAAATTTAACACAGCAGCATCAGATTTGTTAGCACAACTGGGTCATTATTGCAAGGCAGAGTCAGTCGCATGTAAAGTTGTGCCTCTTAAATGCTTCTGGGGCTGGAGTTCAGTGAAACATAAACCAAGAAAGGGCTTCCTCCTGGCTAATAGTAATAGGGCAGAGTCAATGGAGAAAAATCTGGAGACCAGGAAAGCCGGTTGAAGTTTCATTGAAAAAATGCAACATTTCATCAACCAAAAGAATACGCCCCTTGCTCAGTGCTTGTACACTGTAAGAACTGTTTATCGCCCTTAGACTTTTTATTATGGGATCCTTGGCTAAATATCAACAAGCCTTAGTACCATGCCAGGCAGCGCATTTGCAAAGCCTGGTATCATGCTAAGGAGTAAAAAAAAAAAAAAAACACACCTTTTTCAGAAACCAAAATAAATTTAGATGCAGTGATAACCAGGACACCCTTTTCATTTTGTTTTTCTGTTATATTATGTTTCATCAAAAAACACAGCCAACATGTAAGAACTACTTATCACACAAGGGCACACATGCATAAAAATAATAGCACGAGAGAAAAAGAAGCATTCAAGGACAGCTTCCATGATTCAAAATTACATTTGTATTCATAGCTTATCGATATCAACAGCTTTTAAAATCCAAACCTCCTTAGTACCCATTCAGAGCCCCCACTCCAGGACAGTGATTTCTCATTCCCCTAAGTGACCATAGCTGAGAGTCATAGCTGAGAGTCATTAGTGAAATTGGCAGGACAACATACATTCACATACATTCACTAGAACTTGGATGTACACTTCTTACACTTGCAAGTTGTGTGCACTCCTGTATGACAGAACAAAACTGCCTGTTCCCGAACGAGTCACAATTTATACCAGGGCTAAACCAGTTTTCTTTTGATATTCCAAAGACACATTTTTCCATTTTGTGCCCAGTTTGACACTTCACGAATTAGACTATGGAAAGTAGCTTAATAATTACCTTTTTTTATTACATATACCCACCAAGATTGTAGTGTCTGCGGTCTCTGCCTGCTTTGTAATTCATTGCACTGGAGCTTGCCCTCACTTCTCAGCAACTGTCTGGTGCTGCCAAGATCAGATGCCTCCAAGGTCACAACGAGCCGTCAGCAAAACGCCCAGCTCCCGCCTGTGCAGCTCTCGTCTCCCAAAAGCCTGCACTGTCACACTTCAGCCAGCCAGTCAGCAACACTGATCTGACTTCCTCAATGTTCATATTGCCCCCTCCCCTTTGCTCTCTGTTCTTGCTTTTGGCATATCCAATCCCATTTCTTTCTCCTCCTTTCACCGTTTAAGCTCTGTTTTGTTCACCGCCCCTCCACCTGTATATCTGTATGGATCCTTTACTGTTTCTCCTCCTATTCTCTGATACCACTGTGATGTCATTAATGATGCCTTTGGTCAATCAGCACCCCCCTTTTAGACACCACTCCCGGTAACTTTCCAGCCTTCTCTGGTCTTTTCTACAATGACCTCTGCACAGCAATCTTGCCCAACACGCCACTGAACCCGGATGAATGCTAAACATTTATTTTCTGCTTCCCGGCTTACACCAGCCTGAACAACTAAAGTGTTTTTTTTCTTGAGCACATTCTGCTGGCTCATTCTGCTGTGAATCCAGCATCTGCAAAACACACCGCTGTTTAGCTTTTCAATTTTGCATTTATTTCCTAAACTAACACTGCAGTGTGAATGTTCGTGCACCTGCAACATGCAACACGCCTATGGCCTAAGCAAAACCACTCTGGCACCAAAACTAATGTCAATAGAGTGCTACGATTCGTATTGTTAGAAGTTAGTAATGTTACAATTGTTTTCACTAACACCCTATACTGCACCACGCTGCACATCTGCTCATTTTCCCTACAACACAATTGGTTCTGCACACTATGGGATCTCACTCACAACCGGGAAGCCATTTCGGGCCTCCAAGGGGAAAAGATGTGTATGACACACCTTATGACAAATGTTATAGCGGAGACCCTGCGTGGAAAAGGCCATGCGTGAGGTCCCTGGGAGATTGGTGGCTAATGAGGTCTTTAAGGAAATATTTTTTTAGTGATATTGCAGATAGCGCTAACAACATAATTTCTGAGAGCAATCTATAGCTTTCACAGTTCTTTTTAAACATGGCTATTAAGTAGTTACATCAGGAATACTGAAACAATTGAAGAAAAATGAAGATTTGATTCAGATATATACATAAAACAATGACAAGAATCAAATAACGAAATGAACAATAGGGTTGTGTCAAGCTGCATATATATGCAGGAAAGTGCAATGTATTTAATATACATTGTCAAAAGAGCCTCAGCAACTTCCATAGTACATGAGTTATGTGCAACAGAGCAAAGGAAGCAGCACAGTCCACTGGTGTAGCGAGGGCCCCAGCAAACCCCATGCTGTGGGGGGCCCAGCAACACCATGACCGTGTGGGTCCCCGGCAAGCTTCACAAAGAAATCATTTCAATTCTTTGTGAAGTCAGAGTGCATGAGCTCCAACTTGAGTTCGAAATAATTTCATTTCTTTGTAAAGTTGGATGATTTCTTTGTGATGGCGGAGTGTATTGCACTCTGCCACCACAAAGAAACATTCCTGTTGCAGCACCTTGTGGTCTGGCCCCACTGTGCATGACAGGAACCAGTAAGCTATCCCTAATTGCTGATGTCTGTTTGCGTGGTGGAGGCTGGCGCTCTGGAGCCAGCTACCACCATCGAGTGGAGGACGTCCTCAGGGAAGAAAGATTCAGGTCCCGAGCAGGAAAAGAAAACAAATTCTGTAAGCATGTATGTGTGTCTGTGGAAGTGTGGGCATGCTGCATGTTTGATGTATGTATGTGTCCATGCATGCAAGGATGAGGGATGTATTATGCAATGTGTGGGTATTGTATGTTATATGGGTGGCTGGGTGTCCATGTGAATAAGCGAGTGATTCGTGTGCATTGGCCTACGCATGTGTTTGTGCTGGGCCGGCACCAATGAGTTGATTTTGGCGGGTATCAGTGTGGGGAGATTGTGCTACTACATTTTATAATGGGCATCCATCCATGATAAAGCAATCATGATATGTGGTTAGACTGGCATTTCGGTCAAGCAAGTCTTGTGATTTCATACTGTGGCATGACATTTTTTGATTGGTATTTATAATAAAGCAAGCATGATAAATGTAAATGTTACCTGATTAGACTGGCATTTTGGTGCTGCCAGTTTCAAAATGTTTTTGTATTACTGTATGTCTTTTTTAATGGAAAAGCCAACTGGAGTATGTCCTTACATGCGACTTCTGAGTTCTCCCTTGCGACCTCTTAAAAAAAACAAAAAAAAACATTTTTTTTTTTTTTGTAATGTAAGCTGATGGGCTGTGGCCAGCACCATGTGGGTCTTTTAGTTCTGAAGTGGCTGGCTTTCTTGTTCAGGCCCCTTAAAAAACAAAAACAAAAAAGAAGAAAAATACGAACAGGAGTGCCACAAGTCTAACACTTTCAGCACTGACCCTAAATAAGTAAGAATAGGAATACCAAATAATGTGTCATTCTGGAATTCTATATAATAATTGCTAGACTCATTAAAGGTTTATATCCGGCACACTTCAATGGGTGAGTCTGTTCTTAAACGCCTCAACTCAGCCTTTCATCCTTCTGAGGTTGAAAAATGAGTACCAACAATGGTTGGGTGATATTGGGTGTATATTTTTTCTATATTAAGCGCGTAAGCGTAAGTGCTACATAATAACACATCATTATCATTTGGTCATGGACGTCTGCTTGCATTCACAGTAATTTGATAATATGGGCCTAGACACACTGATCTTAACGATACATATGGCGATCCATTCTTGTATGAAATGTACATCACATTACAGTGATATCGTAACCACATTTTTCGTAGTGTACAATGCTATGTGATGCCACTTCCTGTTTTGTCAACGGGTGAAAGGTCGTGTTACATCGCTTCCTGCGATTTCACTCCCGGGTGGGGTCAAATGACATCACTTCCTGTGATGTCATCAGGGGGTCAAAGGTTGTGTGATGTCACTTCTGCTACCCCTGGCATTTTGGTGAAATGACGTCCCTGTCCAGGCCTATACTGTGAATGCCTTCTAAGCGTTGTAGTCCTTTAATAATTAAACCTTTTTATAATAACAACAAAAACAAAACTACAAGTACGTGAATGGAAAGCATTTAGAAAAGCCAACAGCCAAATGCGCAGACTCGCATGTCCCAATAATCTTTACATAATGAACAGCTAAAAAATGTTTGCACAATTACAAGTTACTAAGATCACTCAACGACTTAATACAACTGCACCATACCTTTCAAACAAACCAAAACCAGCAAAACAAACAGCGTTCTGTCAAAGCCTGGATATCCGGGACACTTTATGACAAACTGACAGCAACATATCGCAACAATGGCATACACACAATGTTCACCTTTCAAAAAAAAATCACAATACCGGAACAATTCAAAAGGTGGGAATATAACACATTAAAAAGCGTATATTTTTTCTTACACATTTGCCATCTATCGCTTTCCAAAGCAATTGATTTTTCTCCACTAGGTGTCAGAGACGTCTATGCCCCAATACCTAATAAACAGTGTGCACTAGCGGGTCATACCTAGCAATCCATTTATTGTTGTATTTTGTTTTAAAAAAGGCGCTAATTGAATAATGTGTTATATGCACCCGCACGCGCTTACGCACTAGATTTTAAAACTTGAACTCAGTAAAGAAGTACACATTTTACCACTGCCTTGCTTACTTGAAGCAGCCTCGGAAACTATAAAACAATTCTGCCACAAAACCATAACATTTCCAGACACGCAGCAGCAGATGCACTCAGCATTGTTTACCCACAGATGTCTGCTTGGAAACACATTAAATCACTGACCCATGTTACTGGGATTTGAGTCTGTGACTTGCAGGCTGCACATGCAAATATCTGCATCGGGACAGTTAAGCCACTAATCTGTATTGCAAGCAGTCTTTGCAATACAAAACCCCATTTGTATATCCTTCTATTTGTATTTAATCAAAGCAAGCACAGAGTGGACTTTGAAACAATCACACTGGCTCAGGCTGGTGTATTGCAATAGGGAAGCGGTGGTAAGGAGAGAAACCGGATGACAGCAATGGCCATAGTGGGAAAACAAAATGGGGGCAATTCTCAGAGACAATGGAAACAATAATTGCGAAACAGGCATATTTGGATTTAAAATGTGTGAAATGGAAGAGGGGAGAGGATCAAGTGGAGGATCTGGAAGGGTCCCCTACCAGGGTGAGCATGTGGCGTTTCAGGATATATTAGAATACAGGGATAGTTATATTTTTGATATAGGGGGCGGGAGTTCCAGTGAAAAGGGACACACAGAAGGAGCTCAGCCATCTAGGGCACTGTCCATTAAATTGACAACTGAGGCAGCAAACTGCACACATGTCATACACAGACGGTTCACCTTTCAGCAAATCACAAAGCTAAAAACATAGAAAAGGAGTGAATAATGACCCATTACCTACACAGCTGTGTTTGCTGAAATGTTTGCTATCTACAACTCATTATTAATAGTTTCAGCTCCAACAATGTCAGCGACACCTTTGAGACAAATCTCAAAACATGATTAGATTAGCTGGTCGCACCTGGCTAAAAAACAGCATAAGGAGGTCAGGGGATAGAAAAGTTGATTAGGCCACTGAAGCGGATTGTATGGAATAGTTATGGTGTGGGATAGAAAGAAGGAGGGGTGCACAGTGTTGAAGACTATTGAAAGGCCAGGTAGGATGAGGATTCAGAAGAGTTTGGATTATGAGAAGGTTTAAGAAAATTAGAAATCAGTTCCAATCCCGTGGAGTGACAGCTGTAGAACGCAGAAGATGGGGAGATGCAGCGCTCCAACCAGGATTTCGATCTGGCCGGAACACTGAGTTGTGGTGGTCATGGCCACAGATGATCTTAGGGGGGTTGTAGATGGCTGCAGTGTTAGAGCACTCATTCTTTTAGACCTATCTGTCACCTTTAACACTGTAGGCTACCCAACTCACCTTGGCTTAAAAAATCAGATATCACTGTTTAAGTTGAGGACCACTTTTGTATTTTCAGCCAACTCAGTATGTGTCCCTTCTTTCATCTGCGCCAGCCGCTGTGCAATGGAGATCACCTCTCATTCCATTACTCTAATCTTTACATGAGGCCATTCATAATCATGTAACTTCCTATGGCCTCCCATTCTATAAGTATGATGAGAGCCCTTAGGGGTCATCCACTCTTTGGATAACAACCTGTCCAGTAAAGGAGATACACTTCAGCATTGAATGCAGGAGGTAAGCATGTAGATGAACAGAAATTCAAGATTTACCCAGCAGGCGTAAATTCTTCTTTGCTAGCTACCTACACTGAGCAGCTCAAAGGCGGTCAGCAGCTGCCGGCAGCACTGAGCACTTGCCCACCCCCAGTTGATAAGGCTTTTAACACTGGAGCGCTTTTTGATTCGTCGGCGAAAGCACAAAGTGCAGTGTTGTGTTCCTGCTTCTTTTATCGTTGCACCTTGCAGAGAGGTTTAGATTATTTCTCATTTTCACACTTTGTCCAACCTTTGAATGTCTTTATTGTCAGCACGCTAGACCTCTGTAAAGCAGTTTAGCCGAGGATCCCTGCAATATCTATATACATTCTACCAGTAATTCAGAATACAGAAGACAACATGCTTAGGCGACATGGCTGTAGAGATCACATCTTGCTTGCCTTGCACTACTTTCCAGGGGAGTTTTCAATGTAAACCTCTCCCATCATGCCATGCCTCATGCTGGCACCAGATTACCCCAGAGCAAGTTCTTATTATATGCCACCACACAACCCTTGAGATCCCCATCCTCTGCTGTGCTGACTGTCCCGCATTTCAGACTTCTTCTGTGGGGTGGGTGAACATCTTCTGTACAAGAATAAATACTCTGAAACAACATTCCCGCTGACATTAGAACAATAAAAGATTGTCCACAGCGCAGACAGAAACTGAAGACCTTTCGTTTATTGTGTGAATGCTGTCTGGTTCCATTTCTAGGTCTTGTCATTCTCAAATGCAGCAGGGTGACTGGACATGCAATAAATACATCTTCTACATATCTGACATTTGTGCATGTCATTTGAATATGTATTAAAATAATTTGAATATGATTGCATGTTTTTCTTTCATTGTGCCTGTGTTCTGTCTGCAACATACAGCAGAGCCCTCAACTGTAGACAGTTTCTCTGAGAGCTGGTGGCTGGTTTATGCTAGTCCTCTTCCACCTTTAACACTACTGTTCCCTAAGCGGCTTGTACGAGGTTCCACAAACCGGTTTCTCCTTTGCTTCCAGCAGGTCCCACAAATGGATAGTAGCTTGATCATACTGTTCATTCAACCTCCGATTTGGATCTCTTTCTGGTTCAACTAGTTTGTAGAATTCGTCCAATACAGCCAGCTCTTCTTCACTAAGGACTGGCACCCCATTCATTCCTTGTTTCAAGTCTGTGCGTACTTCTTCATCACCCAACTTATCCAAAATAAACTTTATTTCCAGTACAGTCTTTAAGCGCTTCTGTTCCAGTTCTTCACACACAAGTTGTTCTCGCCGTGCTGCTTTCTTGATGGATTTCTGGATATCTTGGCTCAAAGACAAAAAATCACGTTGCAGTTCACAAGCAAATTCCATGTTGCTCACCACTTCCTGGTGCTTCGACACAGAATCCAGCTGGTCTTGGTTGAGGCGTTCTCCTTTGTTTTTTTCTTTTTGAGCGAATATAATTGAGCAAATTTTGCGGAGTGGCTATTTCAACCGTTCAAATGCCAGTCACCAAAATGGCTTGTGTGAGGAAGAGGAGGTTGTCCCTGTTACTGAAGAAGAACCCCAAGAGGAAGTGGTGGTGGCAGCAGCAGCAGCGGAGCCGGAACATGAGGTAGTGGAAGAATATGCTGAGCGTTACGAAGTTGAGTCCACAGAGTTTGTAAATAGGCAATTCATGATAGAAGCCCAGTTGAGCAGCAGTTGTGAGAAGGAGCAGCTAGAAGAATGGACACGGGAAACAGTTCAGGTTATAAACTCATTTCAGCAACAACCACAGCCAAAACCTACATCGCCTTCAATCCCTGAAACTCATACACTAAGCATAGTGCCACAACCAGATCCAGTTGTGAGAAAGCAACGAGTACAGGACCTCATGGCACAAATGCAGGGCCCGTACAATTTATGCAGGATTCCATGCTGGAGTTTGAAAATCAAAATATGGATCCCGCTATTGTGGCAGCCCAGCCGATGAACCCCTCCCAAAGTATGGATTTACCACAGATGGTCTGCCCTCCAGTGCATACAGAATCAAGACTTCCGCAACCTAACCAAATTCCAGTGCAGCCCGACTCCACACAGGCATCACTGTCTTTAAGTGCAGATCAGACACCAGTGCCATCTGCTCTTCCTGCTTCTACTCCGCCCCAAGTGTTCCAGGCTGGGTCAAGCAAACCCCGGCATAGCAGTGGAATAAATGTGAATGCTGCCCCATTCCAGTCAATGCAAACTGTGTTCAATATGAATGCACCTGTTCCTCCTGCGAGTGATCCTCACAACTTGAAGTCACAAGCACAGTACCAAGCCAATTATAGCCAGACATTCTCCAGTCAGCCTCTGCAAGTAGAACAGCCTGAACTCCAGCAAGAATCGCTCCAAACAGTGGTTGGTGTGTACCATTCTTCTCCTGATCAGTCCCACCAAGTGGCTGGCAGCCACCAACAACCTCAGCAACAGAACACTGGTTTCCCACGCAACAGGCAGCCTTACTATAACAGCTGCGGAGTCGCTCGCAGTGGGGTACGCAATCCACAGGGTTTGATGAATGGTTACAGGGGGCCATCAAATGGCTTTCGAGGTGGATATGATGGTTATCGTCCTTCATTTTCAAACACTCCAAACAGTGGTTACACCCAGTCCCAATTTAACGCTCCTCGTGACTACTCCAGCAACTATCCACGGGATGGATATCAACCGAATTTTTAACATAGTTCTGGACAAGGTGGACCTCGAGGAGCTCCACGAGGTAATTCCCAAGTGATGTGTACCTAATTCTGCTCAACCAGGAGACTGACCTTCTTTAGAGGGTTAAGGATTCAAAGAACTGTAATTTACATCAATGAAATAGGCCTCAATCCAAGAACACATTTTGCCCAGAACTTTCTGTTGCAGTTGTTACTCCAAGTTCGCTCTTGAATCGACTAACCCTTCACATTTTATTTTTAAACATGGAACCCAATAATTTCTTCCTGAAAGCTCTGCAGAAAACCTTTGTCAGGATTGTTAAATTGCCTTTTTACTAAATTAAGATGCACTCCTGGGAACTTGAAATTATTTTAATTTATATTAATTGACATTTTAATACCATCTCAACGCTGGTGTCGCTGCTGTCCCACATGGGAGTGCTAACACTTTTTTGCAGAGGAGATTTACGAGTATTTTCAAAGCTGTACCTTTTCTTTTCTGTCTTTTTAAACCTCCCGTTATTTCAAATTTGTATATTGATGTTGCTTCTTGAGTTTCAATAAAGATGTGTTGCGTTACCTGCAACAAAAAAAAAAAAAAACACTGCTGTTCCCATTAACAATGTGGTCCAGCTTGTGCATAGTCACTTACATAACATGCTGTGCCTGAACACTGTTAAAATTATTTTAAAAAACAATGATCTCCCTGCACCAACTTTAATTTCCCTCCTCATCATTCTACCCATCTGCACAGTTTGAAAAATGTCTTCCTGCCAATGATTTAATTTTGAGAAACTAAAGGCTGTCCAGCTGAGGGTAAATCATTTCTGCTCATGGTAACATATCTAGTTCCTGACCTACAGTTTAGATGGTGGTGGCAGATAGTTAAAGGCAGTGTGTAACAATAGACCACCGTTCATCTTATTTTTTATGTGGGTCATCATTGGGTTTGGTTTCTATTTTCTGTTTCGGGAAATTAAAATATGAAAAAAAGATCATTTGTTTTCATTATGCTTACAGTAATGCTCTAGCAAAAAGCCAAATCAATGAATAGCACCATTCCAGAAACATGCAGCCTTTACTGAAAGCTAGTATATCTATACAGTGAATTGGATGATCTGATAACTGCCGTCAACTCTATGACTAACCGCGCCTTTGAATAAGTAACTCAAAGTAAGTCTAGATGTGTCTTTATTTTATTCTGTCTGTGGTCACTCTCACATCCAATCCCAGATATCTGTTTTGTCTAAGGACAGTGGTGTCCCTAGTTTGGTACCATCAGCTAAGCCCCTGGGCTTTTGTCAGGATGAGAAAATATTCCTGTGAGTTCATGTAGTGAAGAAGTATCAAGCTAGACAGTTCAACATTGTGTCACTTTGAACAATAAAGCCATATATCCCGATCAATCAATTTGAAGGTGTGTTGAAAGCCCTGGTCCTGTCTTTGACTGATGAGAAGCATATTGTGTCCTCTGAAACTACCTTTCCACAAAGCTGGCAGCCTGGTATTGGGGCTAGACAGTTTTAACACATCACTCCCATAAAGGAGAATTTACATTGGTTCTTTCTTGAGACAAGAATCCAGTTTAACATGGGTTGCATTAGCTACAAAGGTTTGGTTCTTCAACAAATATCCAGGGTATGCTGCTGTACCTAGAGTAGGGCCACCCATTGGCTGGTCATCGTCAGAGTGAAGTCAGCTTTGACTGTCAGCCCAGTCTTCTCAGTGATCTTTCCACATATTTTATGTACTTTACTTGTTCATTTAAGATTGGCCTCATCACTGATTGGGATTCTTTGGGAGTTGACAATATTTTTATTTTCCACATCTGGTCCAGAATGTTTTTCTGTCAATTATAAATGTGTGGGTCAGGACAGGTGGTTACACACCAAATTCCTGTATACTATGGTGCACAGAGATGGCTCTGACAGAGAATTAGTTTGTGTTTAACAATACTTTTTACCACCAAATGCATGGCACAGCTATGGGCTCAGCAGTAGCGCCGAAGCTTGCAAATCTATATGTTTAAAACTTAGAGAGAAACACAATACTGTCCAATATCAATCCTTTTAAACATCACATCAGGCTATGAAAAAGATACACTGATGATGTCTAATTTATTTGGCAAAGGGATACCAGTACGTTTGAAAAGAAATTCACGTGGCTTAATCAACAAAATCCATATCTAAAATCGACCAATAGCCAAAGCAACAGCAAAATCCATTTTTTTACATCTCACAATTTATGAATTGAAGGTTAAACCATTCTATAAGAAGACTGATAATACCTCCTTATTGTGTTTCAGTAGTTTCCATCCTAAGCTCACAAGACACAATTTACCTGTGGGACAATTTCTGTGATTAAAATGAGACAGCACTAACAAAGATAAATTCAAAGCGATGCTGCTAAATTGAGCTTGAATTCATCAGCAAGTGGATATCCAAGTAAAATAATCAAGAAATCTTGTAAGAGAAATTCTAACAATCAATGGGGAGCACTACTCGACTACAGAGAAAAACAGTATAACAATGACACCATCACATTTGGCAGCATGTACAACACACTGTCGAACCAGAACCAAAAGATAATTCGTAATAACTGGCAGATTATAGCAAAAGGAGACAAAACACTAAAACAACTTATTTGTGCTTTTAAAAGATGTAAAAAGCTGAAGAAAATGATGATGAAAAATGATACTTCAAACACACAATTGACACTGACAGAAACATGGGGGTTGTCACGACCAACAGGACATAGCCCTTGCAGGATGTGTAAGTGCTGTGCATAAACTTCGAGATCTTATGAAGTTGAGATAGGCTTGTCAAAACCATGGCGACAACTTAACTTCACGAATTGCAACGGTAGCTGGGTGATCTAAGCTATCTGGAGCCCATGTGATAAGATCTACATAGGAAAAACTGAACAGAAAATTAAGACCAGGATCACTGAACATATGAGCTGCATCAGGAACAGAATATTAACAGCTCCCATGGTGGGAGACTTCACAAGTATTGGACATATTTGTGATGATTTGAAATGGACGATCTTAGTGAAACTCAATTTGACACAGAAAAAAATGGCATTATCAAGGTTGGAAACTCGCTTGATTTTTCTAACTAGAAGCTCTATATCTTGGCTAAATGAGAACAGCGGTTGGCATTCTATTAATTGAAGTGAGCCGGTGAGGTAGCACTTGACTCACGATAATATACCAACACTGTGGTACATTCAGACACGAGTTGGTGATTAAAATCAACTTGATACAATTTGTTGAGGCAGACCGTTTGACAGTTGTAATGATTGGAACCCCTACCTTGGTTCTAGTATTCGACTAAGTTAAAATGGCCGCCTGCTTCGCATACCAGTTGCTTACTGCCTATAAGCCATGTGACGATTTTGCCATCTGATGAAAATGTTAAGTCAAATGACTGGCTTCCCATAGCTCAGAGGCCAGAGACAAAGATTGATGCAATTACGTCTATATGTATCGAAAGAATGAGGTAACATTGCGATGTTTTGAACAACCTGACGCTGAATAGTCAAGCATACAGTTAACCATACATTGACGTATCAGGCAATAATGGGGACATCAACTTTGTGTGGTACACTGAGACGAGCGTTTACGCTGACATTTAATTAACCTTGACTTTACCAGTTACATGTTATATAGAAATAAATTGAAAAGTCTACTGACTTCTGAATCATAATACTTCCAGCACCGATCTTCGAGGTATGTTTGAACTTTATGCCTAATGCAAGAGTAGAAAACGCCTTAGGTCAATTTGTACCGTTCCCACAAATAGTTCTACACTACGAGACCTGTGCCTGTAAATGTCATTGTGAAGTCATTACAATATTTATATTCTAATAACCACACTATAAGACAGTCATGTGAACCATAACTGTGTTTTTCAAAGTTAAGACGTGGTACTAATTCATGCGATTTTAATGTAGTGTTTACTATTGCAGAACAACATTGGACCTGACAATGTCGACTACACTATGATTACCACACGTGCATCTTTCAGCCTTGTATAGCCACTACATGACTGTTCCTGCACTCTATCGTACAAGTGAGCGACACTAGAAGTGCCCTCGAGATTAATGGTGTTGAGACGCTGCAATTGGTGTGTTTTTGATTTGTGTTTGCTTAGGAGTGTGTACATGAAGCATTAACTCTTCATTATCCAAGTGTTTGACCAGTCCATTAATCGACCTGAGGTAAGCACTCATTTTAGATCAGAATGAGGTCTCTATACATAGTGCTTATTGTGCAACTCAGACATCATGATTGATAGCTGTTTTTGTGTGTTTTCATGATGCAGGAAATGACACAGTGCAATTTCCAGACCATTTAGCAAGATGGAGACCACTGTACATAATTGAAAATAGGGTTGCTGTGGACAACAAAGAAGGCTTTTTTTTGCCCCCTGAAAAATGTCCTGTTATTTCTTTAAATGGTTAGAGGAAAGAAACATGTTGGGTAATTTACTACACCTATTACAAAGTAGTGCATGAAATTCTTTGAATTATGTGCTGGAGATCGTGTAGATTAATTACAATATTCAAAGCGACTGAGTGTTATAAGTGATTAATTTGTTTTATGTGTGAGTCCTTCAACATTTGTAGTGTTAATGTGTTGTTCAGTCAATTTGTGTTGGTAATTTGAACATTTGCTATTTGAATTTATTATGATTGATGCTAGTTATGTTTAAAGGCACATGCCACTTTACACATCTTTGTTTTACTTGCCCAGTTTTCATGCACAAGTGTTATTAATTGTATTGAACAGAGTAATAAATTGAATATTTGGTCATTGTTTTTTTTTTTTTACCTTGATTTATGTCGAGCCACTATCCTGTATCATGAAAAAATGAACACACATATGCCCAAGGTATTTTTGTTTATAGTTGAAATTCTTGTTCACCACTATTATTGTTTTAATTTTAAGTTTCATTTTAATATTGCCATTTTTGTTTTCAAATCTCTGCCTCCGGGCTAGGATTGTACTCTTTTAAATGTTCTAAATCAATGCACATATTGTTTTTGCAGCCAAACATATAAACCAACTGTAAATACGGACCCACTAATATCATGTGCTTATTTTTTATTTTTTATTTTTCATTAATCATACAGTTTTATACAAAAACTTTTGTTAATCCACAAATATCCATAAAAAGGAAGAAAATGAAGTGCGTAAAAATAAATAAAATGAGAGAGGGAGAGGAGGGAGGGAACTGGAAGAAGAAAAGGCATAGTAAGAGCACAATCTAGGTAGGACAAGTTGAAGTCATCCACAGGTGGGGTGGAGGGACCACATTCCAGGAAGGCGCTAAAAGTTAGAACAAGGGATTTTGCCCTCTGAGGTCAACTCCATTTGTGCCTCCATAGCTATCTCCATTCTCCCTCTGCCAGGGCGACCCCCTCCCATCGCCTCAGTCCACTCCCATTTCGGGTCCATTCTGGTTCGACATCCAGGTCAAAGTCCATTGGTAGCTATTTGTTGGGGGCTTGGCTTGTTGGTGGGTTTTGCTTCACCGCAGGGGCTTTAGAATTCTTCATAAAGATCCTCTCTAAGAATGCCACCAGGCACCTGGTTACTGAATGGCTAGCAGCTCCATCATGTGCTTATTATAAGAAAACATAGGAAAAAATCGCAGCGCTACCAATGTTGGTTTCCTGATAAAATAACAGTTGCCTTTTTAAGAGTTCCCACATTTGCACTCTGAAACACTTGTGTATGAGCGCGATACAAATAACATATCATATCATATCACTCACTGGCTGGTGCAAGAATTGTTGCCAACCGAGGTGAAATGTGCTTTTGCTCACCCCCATATGTGGCTCCACATTTTGCACATCCTTCAGCCTTTTGCCCACAGATGTTCGCACTAGGCATGGTACAACCATGCCGACTTAATGTTGATGACAGTGGGGTTCTAAACATTATAATTAGTGATTGATTGGCATATGCTTTCTTCTTTAGGGTCATGCTGATATTGTTAAGAGCAGTTGGCGAATTATAGAAGGTTCAGAGTGTGAAAAAGTAGCACAATTATGTATGGATTGTCCTTTTCTCATGTAAAAATTATCTACATAACATTTGTATTTGACTCACATCTTTTCACAAGGAATGCATGATTCCAATGCATGCTTGATTGCAGGGCTACTGCAATATCCTTCTGCAACCCCACACCAATAGTTTATCAGTGTATAGCTTAAGGTATGTCCAGAGCTTTCAATGCCACTATAGGCGCTGCCGTGAAGCTACTTCTGTAGGAAATTCATATTATCTTGAACATGGGCCCAACAGTTGCTGTCTTGTCGGAATTCGCTTTATTTATTGATTAAACGGTCGTGTAGGTATTTGCCACAGCATTACGAACAGACAAGTACTTGCCTTGCTGGTGGCTGTTTTAGGTACTACCCGTTAACTTGCAAGCTCCATTCGCAATCTAGTAGAGGAACGGCATGGCTAGCTTTTAACCTGAACCTATAATGGTTTCCAAGCCATGGAAGACAACAAACACACACTGTATTCTCCAGGAAAACATGACACATTTAAAATTGAGTTATTCACACATAGAATTAAACAGTCAAGACAGATTATTATTGGGTACTTATGTGCATAGAAAATGTGCAGAAAACCATTTGAAACAAATGCAGGCTGTAAATCTTTATGTATGATTACATTTGAATGCAAGGAATATTGATGATTGGCAGCGATGCCACAAAACCGCTTGAAGAAACTCTAAAGTGCTTCATTCTACAACCCTATAAGCGCCATTTATTTGCTTATGCTTACAGTTAATATAATGAACATGATAGAATAGTTTTAAAAATGCACTGTTTTACAAAAAGAAGCTACGGTAAATATGCAGGTCTTTCTTCTGTGAAAACCCTTACAAGCCCATACTTATTATGGGGACAACACAACTACAACACGTCCCCGAATAGTTGCTTAAAAAAACAGGCTTGGCAGAAGATGTCCCATTTGATAAGGCAGATATTGTCAGCTGTACAAGGCATGGCTTATGCTCATGCTGAACCCCAGAACCTCCAGACTATACTCTCCCACCGGCTGCCAGATGCAATTCCAAATCCAAGCTCTTAAACCAATTCCCAGACCTGTCAGAATGCAACACACCTTTAGATATCAGCCAAATCACACACACCAAGCAAAAGGGTTGCAGGCCACCCTCCCTAGAACTGCCAAATGCTACATCCCACAAATGAAAGACTCCTTTTAATTTTGAAAAACATGTAACTCCTTCTCCCAGAGATGCCAGGAACCCACTCTCTGAGATTTCTGAAAGAGGCTCCTTTTACTGATGTCATACTCACATCTCCAATAACACAAAATAATAATGGCTGCAATCTCAAGCCAGAGAGGCGCACAAATCGTGCATAGAGGGGATGGTGCCAGACTCTAGAGGGGCTGCAAAGGGCGTCCATTTGGAATATATTGGAGTGGAGAGTGTGGGCGGTGCCCTCGGAATGCAAAGGACTCAGATTTAAAAGCATGCTACCTCCTCGGTGGAACATCCGGGGCGCACCTTAGAACCCACGTGAAGAGTGCATCCCCTGGGACTGTGTGACAGTGTGTGGACTGGGGGGGGGGGCCCAACGTCATGAAGGGAGAGGGAGCACTGCTTCGCTGGAATAGAAGCCTAGGAAGAATGACAGACTGGGTGGCCAGGATGGAGCTAGCCCTGTGGACAAGTTGTCAATTCAATTCACAGAACCCTGACTCAGCACCCCGGAGGAGGACACCATGGTGAAGGGCCAGCAGAAGATAGAATATTATGCCATGCTCAAACAGAAGCCAGCCGAATCAGGAAGGGGAGAAAGCAACGCAAGAGGGGTAGGCATGGAGGTGAGTGGCAGAGTCACACTGGAAGGGTTAATGGCAGCGATACAGGAGTCCAGAATATCCCTGGAAGGAGAGATACATGACATGGGAGTTGACGTATCCCTAGTACGAGCTGATCTACAAAAAGTGAGCAAACGAGTGACAGAGGTGGAGCAGCGGGTGATCACCATTGAGGGTGATCTGGCCTTGCTCAAGAACCAGGTTTGCGGCCTGAGCGGAGCCACAAAGGGATTGGAGCCAGAACAGAAGATTCCAAAGGCCTGTGCCACCCAAAACAATATCCACCTGGTGGGGATCGTGGAAGGAGAGTAGTGGCCGAGCACCGAGTTGTACATGGAAAGGCGGATCCTGGACATGCTACACCTTAGAGGTGTGTCGAAGCTGTTTACGGTAGAGCAGGTGCATAGAGAACCGGGCAGCACCCCAGCACCAGGAGGATAAACCAGGGCGATCGTGGCCGAATTGCTTAACTTCATGGACAGGAATACGATACTGCAAGCAAAACGTAAAGCTGGTCACTTCAAGGTCGAGAATGCCAAGATACACATTTTTCCAGACTTCACACAGGAGGTCCAGAAATAGAGGAGTTCATTTGATTTGGTTTGCCACAATCTGAGAAAGATGAATCTACGTTACATGACCATTTTCCAAGTGATGCTCTGTGTAATTGAAGGCGGCAAGCCTTTCTTTTTCACCTCCCCGTAAGAACCATGTGACTGGCTGTAAAAAGGGATTCTGAAGGCAGCACCACGAGGGGCCGGGAGCCATCCTCTAATGGGGAACAGCCACAGCTTGGAGGAGGACCGGAAGGGGATATAGAAGGCAGATGAAAACTGAACATATAACATAATGAACACCTTGGTGGGACTCCCACTGACTAACATAGGAAGAAGTGCACAAGGCGAAGAGGTCGGAGTGGGTGGAGAGTCGAATCCATCCTAAACATTGGGATCCCACTGACCACAGCCCGAAAGACGGTGTGGGTTGGGGGTCATCTCGATTAGTAAATTTTGAAAGTTGTGGGGGGCAGGGGGATATGGGGAGTGAGGAAAGGGGTGGGGTGTATTGGGGAGGCTATGGGAAGTGAGCAGGACAATGGGAGAGTGGAGTTGGTGGGGCTGTTTTTTGTCAGGAAAGGTTGCCACCAGACCAGGACACATGACAATGCAAAAAATCAGGTGCTATGGGGCAGGGTTCTGGAGGAACGGAGGAGGTAGGCAGACACAATTTAATTTGCTGCGCTGGCACAGGCCACCTTAGAGTATGCACATGGAATGTACTGGGACTTGGCAGCAGTGGAAAGTAGCTCTGGGTGTGGCAATATCTGAAGTATGGCAGGAAATTCACTTGCAGGGGCGCGGATTTGAAAACAATGGAATCTAAGTGGGGTGGATGGTATTTGGCTCCTCTTATTCCACATTTGCCAGGAGGGATACTGATATGGGTGGCCCCAGAGATCCCTCTGCAGGTGGAGTAGACATTAGGGGATAATTACGGGAGAACGATAGCCATAGTGATGCCCTTGGACGGTTAGGAAATATGTGTGGTCAATTTGTATGTTCCGAATGTTGATGACAGGAACTATTTCCCTTCAGTGTTGAAATTGACAGGGGATGCCAAACTGGCATGTATGTGTGGGGGCAGACTTTAACTGTGTCCAGAAACCGGGTTTCGTTCAGACAGGAGGGAAGGATCACACAAAATACAAAATACAAGCTCAGGCGGTGATGTGTCAAATCATAGAGAGGTTGGACTTGGTGGAGATTTGGCGGGAGTCACGCAGGCTGGAAAGGGGATACTCATATCGCACAGAGGTCCATGATTCCCACTCCAGATTAGAATATCTGTTTACAGGTGAGGAGTACTTTCATTGGTCTCCTGAACTTCAGTATCTGGACAGAAACTATGCCCGATCACTTCGCATTGGTGGCCACTTTGGGAGACCCGTGGTGAAGACCCATTGCGGGTCTATGGAGGATGCAGTCGGGTATGCTTAAGGATGTGGTGAACATGCAATCACTACGGGAGGCAATTACTTCCTTCTTCGTACTGAATGAGGGCTCGGTAGGTGATGTGGGCACGCAGTGGGAGGCATTTAAGGTGAGGGGAACATGTATGTCTCAGGCAGTGGTCATCAAAGGGACCTTGAATAACTCACTAAAAGGTCTAGAGGGAGAGATTCAGCGACTGGAAGGGGACTTATCGAAAGGGGACTTATCGAAAGGGTAACAGATAGGGGAGGAGTTATCCATAAAGAGGAAAGCTTACCAGAAGACCTTGGACTCGCAGAGATAATCTTTTTTGTTTCAAAGACAAAAGTGGCATATGTGTTGAAAAACATTCCCTGTCCCACCCTACTTTTCCCACCCTATTTGGAGCCCCCATCAAACATACTCAGAAAGTCAAAAACCTAGGCCGTGTTTGGCAGTCTAGTCTGAGTTGCAATTTACAGGTTAACCAGATGGTGAAGTCAGTTTACTTTCAGCTCAAACTATTGAAACCACTGTTTCCGCTTATTAGGAGAACCGGCTGGCATTCCTAAATACCAACGCCAGAGACTGCAAATAGCCCAAATTGCAGGGGTCTGATTGATTTTCAATCTACCTAGAACAAATGTAATCGCTCCCTTTTCAAAGGAACCTTCATTGGCCCCCGGTACAACTAAGGATTGTGTTCAAGACCCTATGCATGGTCTTTAGTAGTTTCCATGATTTGGCCCCAGTTTACCTATCATCCAACATTACTACATACTGTCCTAACTGTATGTTACGATATGTTGGACAAGGTCTATTAGTGGTTCCCCCATCCAGAAACTCTACAGGCATTTTTCCTGTATCGGCCCCTGAACATGGAACTCACTTCCAGAAAGCTTACGACAAATTCAGTCCCTGACCATACTTAGGAAACAACTGAAGACCTACTTGTTCCTGTAAACCATTCTCTAGCAATTTTCTCAATTTGGCATGATTTGTCTTCAATGATCATCTGCGCCCATATGCAGGTTTCCGCCGAGTCCCCATTCGTATGCACTTTCTAAATGTACAAAACAAATCAAATCGCTCTCACAGTTTGACTGTAGCAGGTACACTGTTAGAATACATGGGGAGGGGGACAACGCGGGCTGGCTTCCGACATGGTTAATAAAGCAGGAATGCCAGGGGTAACAATCACCCAAATACAAGACCCGGCGGGTAATCCTGTGGTGTCACAGTGGAAAGAAATTACGTATTCTTGGAGTATTATAAGCAGCTGTACTCCACTAGTCCAAGTGAGGGCACCTACTTGGATCTGAGGCCTCGGATTAACTGTATATGATGTGACTGCCTCGACTAGAGGGGGGATCCAGGGAAGGGTTGGTGGCACCCATAGAAGAGGAAAAGATATTATGTGTGATACAAAACATGCAGAATAATAAGGCTCTGGGGAGCGACGGGATCCCAGCAGATGTTTTACAGGGAATTCACAGATATCTTGGTCCCCCAATTCAAAAGGGTTCACGACAATGCACCCACTCCATGAGGGTGTATTGCTAGAGACAATGAGAGAGGCGGTAATCACTGTGCTCCTAAGTAAAGATAAGGATCTGACCCAATGTGCCTCATATATCTATTTCTTTGTTTAACCTGGATGCAAAGAACCTTGCTGGCCATCTAAGCTGGCCAGGATAGCCCTCACTTTGGGGCACCCGGATAAGTGCGGGTTCATAGGATGGCGGGATACTTGTATGAACCTGTTCCTGTTCCATGGTCTTCCTCAACAGACCAGCTACAGTGGAACATCCCATTCAAGATGAGTATTACATATTGGGTTATAATAGAGAAAAGAGAGATCCCACTGTAAATGGTGATAGTGCAGCAGCGCCCAGCATTTTTTGATGAAGACTTGGAAAAGGTGCCAAGCGCTTTATGGACTACATGCCTCTATGATGTAGGCCTATTGAAGGGGGAAGGGGAGGTTAAGAAAAAGTTGAAGCCAGGAGCAATTTTACCTCAAGCAAGACAGTGCCCCATGTCTCGATAGGCGGTTGAAGGGAGTTGTAAGACTATTTAAGCACTGATGGAACAAGGTATTCTGTTACCATGAGAATATTCGTGCAATACCGCTGTTTATCCTATCAAGAAATCAGAGGGGTCGTGGAGATTCATATAAGACATGAGACCGATTAACCAGATTGTAGGGGCAGAGTTTCCTTCAGTTCCTAATCCAGCAATGATACTATGTAGTATCCCAGTAGACACACAGTATTTCACAGTGATTGACTTGTTTTCTTAATTCTGTTGCATAAGGACTCACAAGACTTGACTTCCTTTTCATTCTGCTAAACTCTCCCGAAATATATTAGGCTTCCCCAAGGGTACAGTGAGTCTCCATCAATCTTTAATAGGGTCCTCCAGATGTAGCTAGGCAATATTGATTTGAAGAGCGTTTTGATACAGAACGAAGCTGACAGTCTGATCTGAAATTCTCTTTATTGATGGTTCTTCGAAGATTTATCAAACAATTGGCAAACAAACAAAGATTTATCAAATATTTATCAAACAAACCGTCTCACTTTTCAGTACAAGCAGCAGTGTTCGTGGTGCTAATTGTCACGCTCGAAAATCATGCCGGCAGGAAGTGACAGTGACTCAGCCTATGTGACTTCAACCGTGCATGCAGGATTAACATACTGGAATAGGCGGGGCTACCTTCGAGTGGATGGCACTACAGTGCAGCACGCAGCGTTATTGGACAGGTTTATTAAAGCACCACAAATCCCATTAGCCAAAGCGATAGTTAAATGCATAACACATACTAAGCAAACTGACTTTATTTCTCATGGGAACAAAGCTGCAGATGTAGAGGTCAAAAGGGTTGCATATTCGCCAAATATTTCAAGTTTTGATACACCCGTTGTAAAGGAGACAGTAGTCCCAAATATGGTAGTAAATGAAGGATTTAATCATTTACCGAGAATACAGTTGATGGATATTCAGGGCAGTGCATGACAGGAAGAGCAAGAGTTATGCAATCAAAGGGGGTGTTCTATATCCCCCTCCAAAGCATTATGGCAACAAAACAGCACCGGAAAACCAGTGATGCCAGTGGCATTGTTAAAGTAGCACTGGAACAGCTGCACGACCCTGCGCATGTAACTAGGGAGAACCTTGCAGCTACTATTGTGGAGGACTAGTTTGTACCAAACCTGTTAGAACACGTTGCGTTTTATGTAGTAAATTGCATTGTATGTCAAAAGTGTACTGCTGGGTTTACACTGTGAACGATTAGAGGAGTGATTCCTCGACCAAATGCTCCTTTTCAGCATTTACATATTGACTATGTTGATATGCTGCAAGTATGTAGTGGATACAGGTTTATGATAGTGGTAGATTGTCCCTTCTCCAGGTGGATCGAAGCAGGTCCTTGTACACACCCCAATGCCACATGTGCAGCAAAGTTTTTAGCAGGAGAAGTCTTCCCAAGATGGGGAGTGTGTGAGGTGCTGAGATCCGATAATGGGCCCCATTTTGTTAATGAAATATTTGAACAGATTAGTCTATTATTGAATATTAAGAACACATTTTCTTCTGCTTATCACCTGCAAGTAAACAGACTATGTGAGAGACTCAATGGTTTCCTTAAAGAGAGAATCGCAAAACTTAAATTGACATTGAAGAAGAGATGGCTATATTGCCTACCCCTTGCCTTATGTGCATTAAGGAATCAGCCAGGATCAGACCGCCACCTCACATCCAACAAGTTAGTGCCAGGGAGGCGAATGAGAACGTCTTTGTCTCCTCCATTGAGGGGCAGAAGTGATGCCCAGAAGACTGCAGAAATGTTAGGAAATGAGTTATGTGCGTATTTGACTTGTATCACCGCTAGTATCTCTGTCATTTCAGATTAACTCAAGCGCCAGGGGGGTTGGTCTCAGGACACAGATGAAGACCATTCAACATCCGGAATTTCAGAATTACTACCAGTGCCTACACTTTTTGTTGGAGATGCAATTCTAATTCGGAACTTTACCAGGAAGTGGCACAAGCCATGGTTTAGTGGACCTTATCTAGTGGAGAAAGTTACTCCCCCAGCAGTGAAAGTCCAAGGGAGACGTGCTTGGATCCATTTGAATGACGTAAAGCCATATGCTGGTGATGCCGACACGCACCCCCAATGATCGATTTGAAAGCAAGTCAAGGAGAAGAAGTTCAGCATGTGCAGACCCGATCAATGACGAGAAAGAAGGAGGCTAAGGTTGCTGATTAAATAACTGCAAGGGTGCATGTGGACTGTGGCTCACCACAGTAACTCTTTATAGATATTATAGCAGGAGTGCAAACTCAGTTCTTGAGCTGCAGGAATCTTTTGAAAATTGAACTTTAGAAAACTGTTTACATGTTGATATGTTGATATGTTTGAGCGACAACATAATTGGAATCTTGAACAATACGCTGATTCTTTTCATACAATGCAATTGTTCGGCTGAACTTATGGTGCTGACAAATGACAATGCCCATAGCATCCTTATCGCTGTTTTCATATTTATTCTTAGAGCTTATCCTGCTCTTGTTGGGCATAGTGTCAGCATACCTACTTTTCTGCATGATCCCAAAAGTGGCCCTGCAATAAGGAGGCTACTTTTGGCAATAGTTGAAAAGATCCTGCAGCTACCTGATTTACCAGAATTGCCTGATTAAAAAAGTTGTTTCCTCCCTAAAGCAGCACACAGGCACAATGAGGAATGTTGAAAATGATACAGTTTTGGAAATGGAGCAAGTCCAACGACTTTTCGAGAATCGTAAATGGTGGGGATTAATGTATTGGTGTATAATATATGCATGCTCAGCATTCATCCTGGTTTTCCTAGTTATTTTGAGTCATACTGTTTACTTCATTGGTCCAAGCAAAGTAGAAGTCCCTTTGATTCTTCCCACTCCAGTGACTCACAGAGAATTGTCTATTACTGAGAGGCCAAGACCATTTGTGATTTTCCCCACACAAGTGGCTCGTGTAGGGTTGCCTATTGCTAAAACAAATGTTCCTAGGGTTTCCCCAGTTGGAAGGACCATTATTGATATGCTTCTTGAGTATTATGCAAGCACTCACTTTCGAAGGGAGATATAAGATAAGCATAAGGGAAGATGATCATGAATTAAACAATTATCTGCACAGCACAACACACTTGGGTAATAATATGTAGTATCAGCACATGAAAAAGGTAGGAGAGAGAATGTCCAAAGGGAGTTGCTATGTTTGTGCTCTCATACCTTATGCTATGGGGACTTCTACGATATTCATAGCTATAAAAGTAGCAGTCCAAAACGCAAATTGCCTGACATACCTTGCACTCTGCCAGACGAGAGGTCAGTCCCAGGGTCGAACGGCATCCTTGGTATATGTGACTGAGAAGATGTCTCCAAGAGAAGATGACTATGTACAAGATTTAAATACAAGAGAGAAATCAGAGACAAGAAATGAAGTGATAAGATATGAACAGCCTGGAATAAATGGAGCAGGAATCAGAAGAGAGCAAAACAAAATGCTCAATTGTCATGGAAAGAATAACAAAGAAATACGAACAGGCAAGGAGAGAGGTCAGCTGCAAATCAAGGGAACAGTGCTGACTCCAGAAGGATGGGCTGAAGGCCTAATCATATGTAAAACATTAGCACTAACAGGACACCATGAAGCAGTCATAGATATTGCAGAGAATGAATGCAAGCATCATTGGTAAAACATTGTGAAATTGTTGACCTGGGTTGATGATAAAGGAGGACTTTTGCAGATAGTACCTCTAGCTAGTGCATTCTTGTGTTTCAGAAACAATGGCAAGAGAAAGGCTGGAATGAATCAGCAGTGTGGATGATTTTTTGATGTACCAGGAATGAAGGACAGAACAGTAGTGTTAATGGGCCACTACTGTGCTTGTGGATCCAGAGCTTATATGAAGTTGCCCAAAGACTGGGAGGGGCTGTGTTCCATAGTATTTATTCATGTTCCAGCATTGGTGATTCCAAAGAGTGACCTGAACATTGGAGAGTTTCAAAAAGCAGATGCTCATATGAGTTAGAGCAGATCATTTGGATTTCTCAATCGGACAAGCAGAGAGAATAACTTTTCAGCTATGTCAATATAAACCTTCTATACTAATCCATATGAACACATGTTGTTCGGTCAGACTGCTGCAGTGTTTATGACTATCTTTATGCCAGGGATCCAGACGATGGCAAATGCAAAGTGGTTGCAAATCACTCGCTGGGAGCTCCTGCAGATGATCAACACTACCATAAAGGGATTCAACGCAATCAAGGAAGAATTGAAAGCCATAAGACTGATGACTCTCCAGAATAGCTATGTCCTGGACAGAATTACAGCAATGGATGGAGGTGTGTGTGCCAAAATCGTGGAATCATGTTGCACATTCATACCTTGTCACAATGACGAGAATGGAATCTTGACAGAGGCCACAATGTTGCTAACAAACTTGCACATCAAGATGGAAGATGAAACAGAAGATATTGCAGATGACTGCTGGTTTGCATCAATCTTCTCATGGTTTCCACAATGGGTGGTGAATATTTTCAAGTTTCTTGGAGCACTACTGGTGATGATCATGTGTCAGGACTCGACCGTGGAAACTTTGGCATTACTGGAAACATAATGCTGTCTAGAGTTCCCTGTTCAGCGGTCTAGTCCTCACCCATCATGGCAGCCATGTGTATAAAACCAAGCCCCCCCACCACCCAGTGCGTTGTATCTGTTTCTCGATACTTGCGCTGCGCAGCTAACTTCGCTTAGCAACCTTACTCTGCCTTCTTAGTTCCTCTCTCTTTCACCCTTTCTACCGGCTTCCTTCCCAGGGGCTGCCTCCCTAGCGTTCGTTAATCCTTTCTCTTTTGACATTCTGCCACTTCTATTTCCTCCTTGTTTTGCCTACCTGTCGGCGTTCTCGCCTTCCTAGCTTTCGGTTCCGCCCTGCTGGTTCCGCCTTCTCCGCGGCTCTTCGTGTTAAGACCTGTTCCTTTCGTGGGATCGATCTTATATTGGTACGTGGGTTCTTATGATTGGTTTCCTTACCTTATCTGCCTTTTTTTCCGCTTAGCCTTCCTTGGAGCCTTCCCCTTCTGTCGCACTTTCTGCAAGTCTTTTCCTTTTGCTTACCAGCGGCAGAGTCCTATTACTTCCAGCCTGTGCCCTGTTCATCTCCTTGTTACTCCGCTGCCACTCCATGCCTTTGTTCCGACTCCTGCACCGGATCATCACCTCGGAGTGATATTTTTCCATTGTTTCAAGACCTGACAGTCCACTCTCCTGGAATTTCTTCAGCCTTTGTTTTCCATCTCTTCAAGAGTCAAACAGACTACAAGGACAATCCCTCAGGGTTTTTTGGCGCTGTTTGGCCTTTTCCCTGACCATTGGAATTTGGCTCCTCGGGGTTCCCCAAAACAGGTTCCAATCCCTGTCAAGGTGGCCTCCAAGGGAGCCAGGCCCTATTTGCACGATAGGAAGTCCAAGGAAAAGCCAACCAGAGAGACTTCCAAACTCCCGAAGAAGCTGTCATCCTCTTCCAAGGACAGTGATACGGAAGCACTAGGTGAGGAGCAGGGGGAGGACGGGGTTTGGCTTGACATCATGTTTGTATTCTGTGTGATCAGAATAATAATCGCACAGTGTAAGAAGACACCAAAGAAAGCAGTAGGAATGAAGATCCTGATCGATGTTGAGTCTTGGTTTGGACCCAAGGAGCTGACAGATGAAGAAATCAGAAAATATATAGAAACAAGCATTCTAGCAGCTGAGGAAACAAAGTTCCTGTATCCGAGAAACCACAAGAGGTACATGGGACGATGGATCTACTGCAGCCTGAATGGACAATGTAGCCACATGACCTGAAGTGTTGATGACCATGTAAAGTCAGCAGAATCTATGAAAGGAGTAATGAAGATATGGACTCCAAAGAAGCACTTTTTCAAAGGAGGATGTCTAGATGTGAAGACTGATGGGAGAGTGGTCGATAAATCAACCAGAGGGGGGAGTGTAGAGGAGTAGCCAAATGCCTCTACCAGAAATCCCGCCCCTATTTTTCCTATATGTTGGAAGCCAGAAATTGCGACATGTGCAACGCTGATAATGATCCCAATACCGAGAAAGATCTTCTAAACAAGGTATCCATTGAGAAGACCCTATAAGATGTAAACAAAGAGAGATGACAGCCTCTTATGGGAGATCCCTGAAGAAGTGTTAAGCGGTGAATTTAAGAGGTTGGTGATGTCAAAAGAAGTGAGAGTGACGCACAGAAAAGGATGATCGAAGAAGAGAATGCATACAATTTATGGACACTGATAACAAGATAAAGAATCGAGTAACATTTTATGTGCGAAATGAAGATTGCACATACAAAGAACCCAGAAGAAATTATAGGTCGCTTTATAACTGTACAGATGCTGCCATGCAAGTAGGCTAAGTAACCATGAAGGCTGGCTATAAGTGGTGAACAGACTGCAGGCGGTGCTGCCAATATATGTATATATTTATAGAGTCTGGATATTTGATGTCGCAACTTTAGTAAGCCAAGACCCGTAAAAGAGAAGGGTTGAAAGTAAGGCACAGTAGAGAAAAACAGCTGAAAATCATGGAAGGACCGACTAAGCTGTTTGGCCCAGTGTCAAGGGTTGGGGCAGCCAAGAACTGGTTATCTATTCAAGGAGATACAATAAACGTGAGACGCAAGACGAGCTCTTGTTAAGGTGTGACAGAAACATCATGAGTGGCAAGTTTTATAGATTTAATATAATTAAATGCGAAGAAATGAGCTCAAACGCGGTCTCCTGTCACGTGGGATGGATGAAAATAGAAAATGGGCAAGCTGCATCGAGACTTGAAGATAAGAACATTCTCACATTCCCTTTTATTCTCAGGTGCAGTGATAATCTGCAAGGCCAAGTTCAAAGACAATTTGAATGGCAGACGGCATGAGTGATGAAGAATGGTGGTCTGATTGGGTGGGGAGGCATGGTCAAGTCCACACACTAGCACCTAGCACACTAGCACCAGTGGTACCAGCTTACATGCTGCTAGCGAGCCGAGTATTCCAGAAGGGTACAAACATGGCAACCAATTATAGAGGACCATGTATTGAAGAGCCCTATAGTTTTGAGAGCCAATGGTGTGTCATGCATCTAACCAATATTGACGATGACTTGCACAAGAGGTGGGCACAAGTTGTCCACCTGCTAGTAGACACCCAATCATAATCCAGTCCCCTACAGAAAGTATAACTAGATGTTCCCCGTAGACCTATCACAGTCCTAAGTAGTTTTTTTTAGTTTGCCACGTAGAATGACGTCACTTATGGCAAGTTTTTGCTATATGAGTATGTTTTTTCATGTGATGCATCCAGATTATGGTGTGAGACATCTGTTGATGTCCGTTGTACTCCCTGTTTTAGACAATTGAAAATAAAACAGCTTTTGTTTGCCAACTTCCCGAGTCCATTTGGTTATTGGTGTGAGAGCTGTTCTGCGCCCTCAGCCATGTAATGATGTGCTTCCTCATTTAAAAAGGACCTAACAGTTCACAATTCTTAGCAGTTCAGTCTTTTTAACCTCACTGCCATGTTGGATCCCCACATTCTCACAAAGCAGTACATTTGCACTCTTACTTTGTCTGACTAGGCTTTAGGCACAGTCTGTTCCAAATTCCAACCGCTGCACACCAATTAGATGAATTTACTTCTGCCCTGAAGGAATACAAGGATGAGTACAGACTAAAGCACCGACACTTCTACAAACCAAGAGCCTGCACAAGTATAACGGTACAACAAGTGCAGTTAAGAGATATACTTCCTTCCCCTTTGTGGTAGGATAGGCCCAGGTAAGGCTATACTCTCAAGAGGGGTGTGAATATCTTTCAGTAGCAATCCAAACAGCGAAGCATAACAGTCTAAAAGAGAGGAACATCCAATCATGGTTCTATACATATATATATATATATAAACTTTAATTAAAAACAACATGTACAATAGTAACTGTTAGGACTGATTTTCTAGACTCTGGCCTGGTGGACAGATGTATAGAAGGCCAACCTAGTATTGTGACAGGGACATCTGTGAGCTGTAGCCAAGCCAGTTCAAGGTAGCAAGGTGAGTGGTCTAGGCTAAGTCTCAAGAAGTTGTAAGCATGTAAGGGGTCCACAATGAGCACACACAGTGAAATAGTCAAGGAACACAATACTTCTTTACTTATGGCCAAAAACCACAAAAAAGTACTACTAACAGGTAATATTATTACTCAATACTAAACATTAGATACATATATACAATTATGGAGTAGGGCAAAATACATATCAAACCCCTGAAAAGAAAGGTACAGATTAATATTAGCACTACTAGTCCACAGAGATCCAATCCTAACTTCAGAAGTCCATCCCTAAAATGCATGCAGCCTTGGGCCCAAAAGTTCAGCAAAGTTCCATAAAGTTTTGTGAAGCCGGAAAAAAATGAAGGTAGAGTCTCTTGTAAACAGTGCCAAATGTCAGAGGATACGTTAAACTGGCTAACAAACGTGTTCCTAACCTTTGGAGTGCTTGTGTGAACAAGCAATGGCAGAACCAAAGTAATATAAAAGTTTCTAAAAGTTACCAAACTTATAAAAGGGAGTAAACGGGTTCAGGTAAGAATTGGAACAACTCGCACCCTGTACCTAATTCTTCACAGGACTTGGCAGATCGATTGAAGAAGGTCCAATGTCACTTTCCCCGCCATCAGTCTCTTACCTTTATTCCCTGGGGTTGCAGGTTCAAGCAGCTCTCCGGTCGGTGTGTAATGCTGGTGCAGTTGAATAAAGCAGCAGAACTTCATGTAGTGCCCCTCTCTGGACAGGAATGGATGCAGGTAAGCAGTTTTGGACAATGACCACCATTGCACGGGGATGCAAAGGGATTTACTTGCCACAGTCAGACTTTACCTCCTATCTCAGGTCCCCTTAAAGCTAGGAACATTTCACAGAGGTAAGTCTTGTTGCACAATCTAAAGATCCCCCAAGATGGAGACCTCAACTCGGTACAGCGACGTCTGCAGCACGTTAGGCAAAACTCACAGCTGGTCAGCCACAGGGTGGTCCTGGGACATTTCCGAAGGTTCTTCTTTGTGGGACTCCTAGCTGATGTCAAGAATGGATGTTCTCTCCACTCCAAGGGTCCCAGCTCCTTTGCAGGACTGCTGGAGACATTCCACAGGAAAGGTCTCTACCAGGGTAGCAGCAGAAGTTGGTTGCCAAGCCTTCTTCTGACAGGTCCACGATCTCCCCGCAAGTCTTGTTGCTGGACGGGGTCTTGGCACCTTCCGTTTCTTCCAGGATCTCTCCAGATTGTGTGCATGGGTCCTCTTCTTTTTCTAAAAGCCAGGTAAGAGCAGCAACTCCCAATAGGCAACAACAGATCTGTCCCACACCCCAGTAGTGGTCCAATCAGGACTAGTGGCAAATCTCATGCATAGACTGGCACCAGTTTATCCATTGGGACCAGACAGTTCCGGCCCACTTCCTGGCAGCAAACACACATAGACTCCAGTAGCCCGCTAACAGTTGCTACGTTCCCGGGCACTGGAAGTCCATATAAGGATTTCTCTGGCCTCACATGCCGGCAAGAAGACTAAAAGACAAGATGGCCAAAGAACAAGTGAATCATCTTGTGGCAAGGTCATGTTTGACCACTAGCCATATTTAGTAACCAAATGTGGTAAACGCAGTAAGGCTAAAATGAAATGCACCCAAAAATGGTAAAAAACCACTGCTGCCACCAGCTTGTCCATTTAGCACACCTAGAGTAACCAAAAATCCTCTCAGTGTTAGTCTAGGGCAAACAAAAAGTGTACCCCATTGCACTGCTTTGTAAGATGCATTGTACAATGATAAAAACTACAGCAAGTGGTAAAAAGTTACTAAAAGTAGTAACAAAGTAACTAGACTAAGGAAAACTGCCCCACTAGAACCACAAACTCTAACCTCCTAACTGTTCCTAGATTCAAACGTGTCAAAAACTGTGGAAGCAGCTTTCCAGTTAAAGCCGCCCAACAATGGAATTCCCTCACCCCAGCCCTGAGGAAAGATGAATCATACCCACACTTCAGGTCCAACCTCATCCACTGGATTAAGGAAAATGACTGCTAAACCCATGCCACATACCACCCCGCCTCTCTGCTGTCACACACCACCCCGCCTCTCCTCCCCCTTCTTGCCTATTTCTTTGTTGAGTACACTTACCTTATATTTGTACATCTTGTATATGACTATATTGTATTTTTTATATATGACTTCCTGTCTGTACATATCCTGTATATGTCATATGCATATTTGACTGTACAGCAATGTAACCAAAGCTGAAAACCTACTTCATGCCTATTGCGCCCTGATACCCTCGGGTCTGGTGCGCAATATAAATATTAAAACAAACAAAACCACGTTTCCCAGTACTGACAGCCTGAAGGACCTGTCCTTTTCCCCATAACAGATGAAGAGTATGGCTTCACTGGACTGTAAAAAGAACAGGTCAGATACAAAAATAAAAGCAAAAAATGTGGGGGTCTGGACAAATGGAAGGAAAGGTGAAGTAAAGAGGAATCTTTCCTAACAATAGCTAACTGGGAAAACACTGAACAAAAATCGAACCCTGAGAAAATAACACAAATTAAGCAAATGTAGCAAGATGCAGTACTTTGAGTAATGAATTAGCTGTGCAAGGCAATTCATAGGCCTTATTATAAATTGGCCGGTGCAGAATGAACATGCCAGTATTAACGTATACCGGCATGTTTCTGCACTGGCCAACTACAAGTTTGACATAGAGGTACTGGAATTAGCTCCAGCTAAGAGTTGGAGGTAATTCCAGCTCCTTAACGACAAAAATTGCTGGGATTTCTGGAAAAATCCCCCAGGAGCCCAATGGGACTCCTTGGAATGCGGAATTACCAGCGACACTGGGACTCATAATTTGCCCATAATACCACTGGACCAAATGCCGGAATCAGTATTTCAGTCTACCAGTAAACCTGGCGGATTTACACCAGAATACCCGCAAACTTGTATTTAGGTATATGTTAGGAGGTTCAAAAGGGATACAAGTGATCTAGCCAATCTCTAGTCTCTAGGGTCTACAAACGGACCAAGAAATACAGTCAGCTGTAAAAAGTACTTTGATGCCGTTATTGGTGTTCGACTATGCCAAATTAGACTTCTTGTGTCAAACACTTCCGTAAACACAGCTCGAAGCAGTTCAACATTGAAAAATACTAGGCTCCTGGCTGTATTGTCACTTGGGGTGTCAATCCAGGGGCTTAGGGTCAAGATGAGTCATTTTCTCATGCTACGGTCGTATGCGTTGTGTAGTGAAGCTGCTCCAGCTCTAACCTCAATAATGCTAGATGCATAACTGGCTTCTCAGTGTCATTGCCTCCAAATTTCCTTTGTGGGGGATAAAGAACATCCCTATTTCTTCCATTAATCCTTCTCTTTCTGTGGGGCTCGACATTGTATCTCAATTAACTAGACAATAGACAGCATGTTAAAGGCCTCCTTTACCAACATGCTGTCACAACTCGCCGGCCGTGGAGACTATACCTAAGATGGAGACTGAAAAGGAGGTAGAAGAAGGACTTCTTCCCTGGACTTGCGGTGCGCATTCTAGTCTTTTGACTTTATATTCCCGGAAGTTGCTAACGCACTCACGTTGCAACTTCCAGTACTTTGGAAAGTGTTTCCCAGCGCTCGCGTGTAATTTACCTTGTTTTCTCCTGGAAGCTTTCCGAACGGCTTCCCCTTTCCGTTTCTGCCGTTCTCCGACGACTGTTCCTCTGTATGCTGTCTACTGCTTACCTTCTTGGAAACTCCCTCTTCCTTTGCTCGCAGTTCTTGCGAGGTACCTGCTACTCTTCTGCAACCTAGCCCCTCCGGACTCCCTGCATCCTGCTGCTGCTCTCTTGAGTATTTATTTGGAGCTATTGTGTACTTTGCCTACTCCTTCAGTTTCTCAGTGCATTCTGGGATCAGTAGTCCCAGCAAGATATCACAACCTACCAGGGTTTTTTCGGCAAGGCTTTTTCCCTGGTCTGGGGTGGGCTCCCTGGGGTCCCCACTGCCAGGCAAATTGCATCTCAGGCAAAGTGGCCTCTAGTGGAGCCCATACCCATCGCACCAAACCAGGGGTAAGGACGCACAAGAAGCCCAGCGACTTTTGGAGACAGAGAAGAAAGGAGATACCAACGGATGAATCCTGGGACTCTGATTCAGACGGTACCTCAGCCATAAAGACTTCAGGTAAGGAGGGGGTTGGTGGAGATAACAAGGATCAGACTGAATCTGAGAGATTGCAACGCCCAGAGATAATGGCCTCCCTAGAACAATACCAAGAAATGGTAAATGCCATCCAGGCCCTGACGGCTGAAGTACAGTCCCTAAGAGCTGACAATACAGCATTACAGCAACAGGTTCAACAGTTGGGACAACAGGCACCTCAACGGGATGATAACAGAGGAGAACTACCTCCTCTTCCCTTGTCGTGTGGGAAATATGATGGGGACCCAAAGAAATTAAAAGAATTCTTGGATGCCTGCACAATCCAATTCACCTTTCGCCCCAGAACCTACGAGTTAGACAGAACTAAGGTTGGGTTCTTAATATCCAATCTGACAGGCAACGCTCTGGCATGGGCTACGCCTTTTGTTACTACTTCAGATCCGGTTCTCATTGATTATTGCCTATTCACACAACGACTAAAAGAAAGGTTTGAGAGACCGGAGGTCTTGTATTCCGCCTTTGAAAATCTACTCGACATACGACAAGGGTCATCGGATGTCCAAACGTACCTTGTGAGATTTCAAAGGATAGCTGCAGACGCAGGATGGCCCGAAACTGCCCAACAGACTATATTCCGAAGAGGACTCCACGAAGACATTAAGGACGAACTGGCGAGAGTTGCCAGACCTAATTCTTTCCAAGACCTGGTCTCCTTAGTCTTACAAGTAGAGTTCCGTATGGCCGAAAGGAAGGCAGAAAGAAGAAGACCACGCAATTTTGTATCAGGACCAAACCCCTCTTCGATACCTGAAAAGAGATCCACGGAAGAACCTATGCAAATTGGAACCACACGAGGACCTCTATCTACTGGCGAACGAAAGAGAAGAAGGGACCTTGGCTTGTGTATGTATTGTGGGTCAAACAGCCATCTATTAAGAGATTGCCCTGAAGTACCCCCCAGAAGACAGGGAAACGAAGGACCCCAACCTTAAACAGGGAAAGGGAAGGGGTGAACACCATAAATCCCTGTCACTTAGCACAGCCTTCGGCTTTGGACTGTTGCAGTCTTATGGTGATCAAGATACTATTAGAATGGGAACCGACAGGGTCCGTGGAGTGCATAGCCATGTTAGACTGTGGGGCGGCTGGCAATTTTGTGGACGACAAGTGGGCCAAGGAACATCTCTTACCCAGACGACCGAAGATCAGATCTATACCGGTGGAAGGAGTCGATGGTACCCCACTAACATCAGGCCCCATTAGTCACGAAACACAGGAGTTGAAGATAAAGATGGCTAATCATCAGGAATACCTCTCATTCGATCTGATCAGGGCGGCACATTTTCCAGTAATACTGGGAATTCCCTGGTTGAGAAAGCACAATCCCCACATTGATTGGAGTTTGAACACAGTAGACTTCAAATCACAGTACTGCGATCAACATTGCTTAACTACAGAAATCACCCCGGTCATTCAAGCAACATTGCATCCTTCCTTCAGTGTCAACATGATACCAGCTCCATATCAGGAATTCATAGATGTATTCACAGACACCCAGCCCCGTCTTCTACCACCACATCGCAGAGAAGATTGCAAGATCGATCTGACACCGGAAGCAGTTGTGCCTTTCGGGAGAATGTTTCCATTGTCACTACCTGAAAAGGAAGCTCTGAAAGAGTACCTTGCCACCAACCTAGAGAACGGCCTTATTAGAGAGTCATCTTCCTCAGCAGGTGCTTCTCTCTTTTTTATTCCCAAAAAAGGAACAACAGAACTACGTCCCTGTATAGATTACAGAGGTCTGAATAGTCTTACGGTGCGAGATAGATACCCTATGCCATTAATGAAGGACATCATTGAAGCCGTCCAGGGTGCCCGGGTCTTCACCAAGCTGGATTTGAGAGGAGCTTATCACCTTTTAAGACTCCGCGAAGGGGATGAGTGGAAGACGGCTTTCCGGACACCTCTAGGACATTACGAATATAGAGTAATGCCTTTTGGACTGGTCAATGCACCGGCACAATTCCAACGATTCATGGACAATGTGTTTTCAGATATGCTCTACTCCTCAGTGGTCGTTTACCTAGACGACATTCTTGTCTTTTCTGCCACTCTGGCTGAACATCGTGTCTTGGTAACAGAAGTCTTACAACGTTTAAGGAGAAACAGTCTACTAGCTAAACCCGAAAAATGCATATTTGAGGCATCCACAGTACCATATTTGGGTTTTATATTATCTGCAGATAACATACAGATGGATCCAGCCAAGACGGATGCCATTACAAATTGGCCTGTACCCTCTAATGTCAAAGGAATCCAACGATTCTTAGGACTAGCGAACTTCTATAGAAAGTTTATCCCCAATTTCTCTGAGATTATTCTTCCTATCACCAATCTTCTGAAAAAGGGGGTGAAATACCTCTGGGATTCCGACACTGAACAAGCCTTCCAAACTTTGAAAAGATCCTTTGTAACAGCTCCGATCCTCAGACAACCAGATCAAACACGCCCGTTCATAGTGGAAACTGATGCTTCCCTCGGTGCTATCGGGGCAGCATTACTACAGAAGGAGGAAGACGGCTTAGAACATCCTGTCTCTTATTTTTCACGCACGTTGACCACTAGTGAACGCAACTATTCCGTGTTAGAAAAAGAACTCCTGGCCATCCGACAAGCGTGTGAGGAATGGAGAAATCTGCTACAAGGCTCTGTAGTCCCGTTTTTGGTCCGTACGGATCATAAAAACCTTAAAGTCCTTCAAAAGATGGAATGCCGCAACTCACGACATGCCAGGTGGGCGTATTTCTTCTCACAATTTGACTTTGTGATCACCTATCTCCCAGGAAAGGACAACACTCTGGCAGATGCCCTTTCTCGGAGTATGGGTGAAGATTCGGGAGACCTACCAGAACAGGAACTCATGTTAGCAGGAAAGACATTCATCACCACCATAAACACATTTTTGCGACGGGTAAAGGCGGAACAACAGAACAATAGGAGCTCAGAAATGGATTTGAAAGGGAAGGGCAACTTTCTCTTTAGAAAGGAAGCTTTGTATATACCAACCCGAGAACTCCAAGTACAAGCAATGTCCTGGTGTCACGATATTCCCTCTGCTGGACACAAGGGCCAAAGAGCCACACTAGAGTTAACATCCCGTCAATTTTGGTGGCCTTCCCTGGCTAAGGATGTGAAGGAGTATGTAAAGGCCTGCCCTGTGTGTGCTCAAAACAAGTACGATTACCACAAACCCCTAGGACTTCTACAACAAGAAAAACAGCCCGAAGGACCTTGGCAACAGATATCCACGGATTTCATAGTGGAGCTGCCCGAGTCCTGTGGACACACCGCCATAATGGTCACAATCGATTCCTTTAGCAAGCTGGCTCACTTTTCTCCTCTTAAAGGACTCCCTACGGCCAGCACGACTGCAGAAGTCTTTCTGCAGGACATAGTCAGGCTTTATGGGATTCCCACCAATATAGTCTCAGATAGAGGCGCTCAATTCACGTCCAAATTCTGGACAGTTCTGTGCAGAACATTAGGAATCAGGAGATCTCTTTCCTCAGGGTTCCACCCGGAAAGCAATGGGTAAACTGAACGTTTGAACGCCACTCTCGAACAGTACATATGGTGTTTTTGTAACCAAGAACAAGACGACTGGTTCCATCTTCTGCCCATGGCCGAGTTCTCTTATAACAACACAAGACATACCTCCCTAGGTATGAGTCCTTTCAAGTGCACCTACGGTTATGACCCAAAGCATATACCTCTCTCTGGTATCCCTCCTACAAACACACCTTCAGTGGATCATCTACTGGATACCATACAGAGGATGCACCGAGTATCAGAATCCAATCTCGCAAAAGCTCGACAAGACTGTAAAAGATGGGCAGATCAAAAAAGAAGCCCAAATCCTCAGTGGGAAGTAGGAAGGCAGGTGTGGTTATCCACCAAGTATTTACCCAGATGGGTTCATCCAGGAAAGTTTGCACCCAGGTATCTTGGGCCCTTTCGTATCTCAGCCAAGATCAATCCTGTGGCTTATAGACTGGACCTTCCCCCGATTCTCAAAAGAATTAATCCTGTCTTTCATACCTCACTCCTTAAACCATATATCGAGGACCCTCATTCCCGAAAGACAAAAAGATCCCCTCAAAAGACCACAAAGACCACTGAGGAATATGAAGTTTCCGACATCATGGATTCCAGATACAAAAGAGGTGTACTGCAATACCTGGTTTTTTGGAAGGGATACCCAAAGTCAGAATGCACATGGGAACCTGTTAAGAACATTTCAGCTCCTCGTCTACTACGGAGATTCTATCGCCTTCATCCCGGAAAACCAGGGGGTGGAGGCCTGAGAAGGGGTCATACTGTCACAACTCGCCGGCCGTGGAGACTATACCTAAGATGGAGACTGAAAAGGAGGTAGAAGAAGGACTCCTTCCCTGGACTCGCGTGTGCGCATTCTAGTCTTTTGACTTTATATTCCCGGAAGTTGCTAACGCACTCCGTTGCAACTTCCAGTACTTTGGAAAGTGTTTCCCAGCGCTCGCGTGTAATTTACCTTGTTTTCTCCTGGCCGCTTTCCGAACGGCTTCCCCTTTCCGTTTTTGCCGTTCTCGGACGGCTGTTCCTCTGTATGCTGTCTACTGCTTACCTTCTTGGAAACTCCCTCTTCCCTTGCTCGCAGTTCTTGCGAGGTACCTGCTACTCTTCTGCAACCTAGCCCCTCCGGACTCCCTGCATCCTGCTGCTGCTCTCTTGAGTATTTATTTGGAGCTATTGTGTACTTTGCCTACTCCTTCAGTTTCTCAGTGCATTCTGGGATCAGTAGTCCCAGCAAGATATCACAACCTACCAGGGTTTTTTCGGCAAGGCTTTTTCCCTGGTCTGGGGTGGGCTCCCTGGGGTCCCCACTGCCAGGCAAATTGCATCTCAGGCAAAGTGGCCTCTAGTGGAGCCCATACCCATCGCACCAAACCAGGGGTAAGGACGCACAAGAAGCCCAGCGACTTTTGGAGACAGAGAAGAAAGGAGATACCAACGGATGAATCCTGGGACTCTGATTCAGACGGTACCTCAGCCATAAAGACTTCAGGTAAGGAGGGGGTTGGTGGAGATAACAAGGATCAGACTGAATCTGAGACATGCATCCCCCTGGCATCTGTTTCACACTTTCTATTTTAAATTTGAAATGGTTGGTTAATAGGCTGCCTTTTTGGCTTATTAATATGTGGCTTTGTTTCCAATGGAAATTGTGTGTGCCCTTTTAGAATGTGCTGCACATGTTATGACTGCGAGCGTCAATGGGAGTCCTAATGCTTCAATAACTTTATCCAAAAGGGCTGCGCACTGCATTGGAGTGCCTTCTGCGTGGAGGAAGCCCCTCCCTTTCCAGCGTGACAGACCTGCATGTACAGTTCATGTCACATAGATGGAGTCAGAGTACACTGTCACTTCCTCATCTTCAAATCTCTGAAGTGCGATGATAAGCACCACTAATTCTACAGCCTGGGTGGAGTAATGCTAAGGCAATCTCACGGTTGTAACTACCTCAAATTCACCCTCTTAGATCAGCGTCACTACCGCTGATCCAGTATGCCTTTCGCCAGTCGTTTAGTCAGTTTTTGAAGGACCATCAATAAAGATAACTTCTTCCCTCCCAAGAGCATTTTCTCTAGCTTGGGGAATATTATCATAGTATTCAGTATAGGTTGTGCAATCATGCTTATAATCATCCTCCCCTACTGGTTCTGCTACAAACATTGCTGGCTTGCATCTAAGAATTTTGATCGCATGATTCAAAATAATTACTTCATATCCAGATGATTTTTGTGTAGCTAATGTACTTTTGGGTTTCTCTAAAATTTCAAATAATGCAGGCACTACAAATAGTGTTACTGAACACCCTATTGTTATACTAGGAGATTGTTCCATTGCAAATGCAGCAGCAGCTAAAGATTGCTCACAGGGATAATGCCCTTTCATAACTGGTTGTAAAATCCTGCAATAATAGCCAATGATTATTTCCATGTCCTAATGTTGTTTTTGGTGGAAGAACTGCTGTCATAACTTCTCCATTTGAATGAGAAAATAAATAAAATTCTTCATGATAATCTGGAATTACTAAAACAGGGGCTGTACTGATTGCTTTTTTAAATTCTTGAAATCCTTCAGTCATCTCATCTGTCCATGCTATTTTACTCTAGCTCACCTTGGCTTCTTTAAGTCCTTTAAAAAAATGGTTGAATATATGTACTATAATTGAAAACCCAGGCACTACAATAGTTACAAAAGCCTAAAAATGGTTGCATATCTCTCATTTCTTCATTTTTTTTAAGTTTGGATGCCTTCATAATTGCTTCTCCTCTCTCAGGTGTCACTTTGCTACAATCATGAGAAATTAACAGTCCTATATACAAGACCTCTTACTGAGAGTATTGTAACTTTTCCTTGTCCACCTTATACCCTTTCTCTAAAAGTATGGTCATGCGCTTAACTGATTCTTCTCTGCATCTTTCTTCTGTCTCACGACACACCAGAATTTCATCCACATTTTAAATGATTGCACTTTCGAGCTGGACATTACCTAGGTCCATCTGGAGGACTCTTTTAAAGATTGAAGGGGAAGCATAGTACCGCTGGGGCAAACAAGTACGTTTCAGGCTAATATTTCTATACGAAAAGGAAGTCAAATCATATGAGTCTTCATGGCGGGGAATTGGAAAGAATGTATTCTTTAAATCTATAACTGTAAAGTATCTGGCCTTAGATGGGATGTTGCACAATATTGTCATGGGATTTGGCACTAAATGAAACTCAGCCTTGAATATACAGTTTAGGGGGCGCAGAGCCTGTATGAAACTCCATGACCCCCCCTTGATTTTTTCACTGGGTACACAGCCGGGGTTGTATGGAGAATCAGATGACATCAATATCCCTTGCTTCATTAATGCAGAAATGGTCTCAAATATACCTTTATCCGCTTCTTTAGCCATAGGGTATTGCTTTGCTCATGGCAAGGGAGCTCCTGGTTTAAGTTCGACTTTAACTGCGCCTTCTCCTTTAAACGAACCCAGATCATATGGACTTGTGATCCATACAATATTTGGCTCTTTCTCTAAATCTTCCTGGAAAAATGATGGTTTATTTTTTACCAGGTAGGTGTCCCTGCGGCAAATATTACGTAGGAGAGACTTCACGTAAAATCCGTATTAGGATAAATGAGCATAAATTCAACATCAGGAACAAGAACAGAATGTCAGCCGTTGCTAGGCATTTCAATGACAATGGACATGCGGTGAGCCAATTGAGGTTTTTGGTACTTGAAGTTATGCCTCCCAAAGGTCAATCTCGAGACATTAAGCAATGGCGAGCAAGGAAGGAGGCATTTTGGATTGACAAGCTCGACTCACTATCACCAAATGAGATGAATGAGGAATTCGACCTCAGCTGTTTCCTTTGATGCATGAGAAGTCACATTATGAATTTTCGGGATTGAAAATGTGTAATGCTTTAAGAACGCACTATGACATTGAGTCTTTTTGTTTTTTTTGGAAATGCCATTGGTGGTATAGATTTGAATGTATTCACTTTCATGATGAGCTATATAGCCAACACAGTAAGGAAGGAACATTACATACACTTTTTTGGAATCGTCCTGGTTATCCCCAGCACATTTCCAGTTGTTTCTGTCTAGTGTCTATCCTATTTCCTTTCTTCTTTTCCAAGAGATCTTGATTTAAGGGTAGTTTTGGTTACATTACCAGGAATCTCTGCTGTTCTAGGTTTGCTCCTACTCTCTTTCACCTTTGACTAAGGTTATCGATGAGTTGAAGCGCGAGACAATCCATTCCTAACCTAGTCTGTCCTTTACCGGTCCCCCCTGTGCCTATCGGACTCAAGACATTATAGGGCACCTGTCTATCAATTGATAAAGCACGGTCACTATACATTGCGGTTACGTGTTTTCTTTTTTCTGGTTTCTTATTTTTTATTTTATATTTTTTTACTTATTCCACATTTGGCTTGATAAGATTAAGGTGCATTTTCTGAGCTAGTCTAGAATCACTTTAAAACTAACATTATGCACAACAATGCGAGAGACTTTACATTTATAACGTATACCAGTAGCCTTTCAATCATGGCCGCCGGAGAATCGCGGCTCCTTACGTTGCCTTGGCAACCACAGGTAAACACAGTAAAAGAACCATGCACACGAGGAGCGCGCCCCTGTGGCGTCCTCAGTTGATTCATTTTCCCGCCATTGTCAGGGAAGGCGTCTCTCGCATTCAGACCCTGCCTAACTAATTTTGTAGACTTTTGAGCTCCGAGAATGGAATATGCTTTAAGCAAAATATTCACCGCGTTGCACGTCTCTTTCAAACATAGGGCCTCATTACACGGATGGCGGTATTAGCACATGGACCAAGGTGCTATTAGCACCTTGGTCCATGCCGGTAAAATACCACCACCGCCTTGGTGGAAAGGGGAATTAACGCCCCATTCCAAGGTTGGCGGGGCGGTAATTCCCCCTTGCACCACTGCCCTTCCCCATTCCCATTTTTGCCCCATAGGGCATAATGGTATTGGGGAAGGTGCTAATTACGGCACCGCAATTTTGCGGTGCCGTAATTAGCACCAAGGTCCCTTAGCGGGTTGGTTTTTAACGCCTGCAAAAAGCAGGCGTTAAAGCACCAACCTGCTAAGGGACCTCCTAGTAAGGCGGTAATGATTAACGGTCACTGTTACCATTAACGGTGACCGTTAACCATTACCGCCATCCGTGTAATGAGGCTCATAGTCTGCACGCGGTTAGGAACGCCTCTCAGGAACCATTATCCTGACGAGTTTGTCAAGATTCAAGCTTATGCTGTATTCACGGCAAGATCAGTGCAGCTTAATTTACAAGATTACATTACTCTATAGAGAAAGAAATAGCTAATCACTTTCCCTTTTGTCATTTTCTCTACCTTTTTCTTTTTTCTTTCTTTGCTATCTCTATTGGCGCCCCCAAATTGCTGTGATCCTACGATTTGCTAACAACCTTGCATATGTTACGGTTTCGCACGTATGTACTCTTTATTTTATTACCACTGGTATGTGTTGATATCCATATGATTAATTACGGCTTGTGTCATCAAATTTGGGTATTCAAACCTTTTTTTTGTACATGGTGCACCTATACCCGGCATATTGAAAAAAATCAATTATGATTATGTACATGCTGATGGCTTTATTTACTTGTCCTTTCATGATTTATGCAAATTCACTTCATAAATGTTGTATTCTCAACCAACTACTATATGTTGTGTATTACATAATAGATTTGTTTGTTTATTTTTTTTGACCTTCAGATCCTATTAATCTGAGAATGAGCTGGCCCTGACGAAGGAATTTAGTTCGGAAATGCATTGGCCATTTTTTGAGCTCACCCTGCACATCTGCTTTTACTAGGGTGTACAGTTGTTAAATATTAAACTAAGATTAAACAGTCGCACTTTGCAACAAGTTAACGGAAATTTGTGACTTTTTGACCGAATTACATTGAATATACACACCACGCTGTGGTGTTTGGGAGTGCAGCCCGCACCGCTGGCTTAACGGCCTTGGTCCATACCCCCTTATTTTTTACCAGTGCCATTCTCAGCTGTATTTCTCTGTTCTGTACTTTAATCAAAAAAGTAATACTTATGAAAAATACCAATTCATCATCTGAGTACTCATCCCTAAACAGCTCAACTGTCAAATCTGTCAACCTATATCCTTCACTGAGGGCTATCACCGTTCTCCATCGTCTTCCCTCATCATCTGTCCCATGAAGAACCACCCTTTCCTCTCTGACCACTACGGCTTCTAACTCCAAGGCGATAATCTGTCCTTCTTCATCATCCATGGCATTTGTGGTCTAAACAAAAACTCATCAGGTATTCTTAATAGTTTACCTATCAACCTGGGTAACCATGATAATAGAACAGTCATTCCTTACAAAAATACTTTTGAACCTAAGGGAACTCCTTGTATGCTGTCTGGCCTGTGAAGCTAATATAAGCTCTCTCAAATGTATATAATGTATTCCTGGAGTAGAACACACTATTCCTTCATTAGTAAAATATATTATCATGTTAAGTTTCAGCATTAAGTCATGCCCTAATATGTTAACTGACATCTGACTAGAATATAATAATGGCATTAACACATTGTGTTCTCCTATAGAGATTGGTAATTCATCTGTGAAAGGAACTAAGCTCAGCATCCCAGAGAATCCCTGCACATTCATGACATGAGAATACCTGACATTGGATATGTTCCATGACAGATGCAGGAACGATTTTCTCCAGTGTCTACAAGAAATTAACATGTCTTGCCTCCTATTGTCACCTTGACCGTTGGTTGCTCTTGGGGGTCTGGTGTCACAGATTGTACTGAACACATCAAGTTGCTCTGTGGGATGTTCTATTGTGGATATTAATTAATCCCTGTACCTGTGAAAGGATTTCCTCCTTCCACGGTCACACTCCCTAACGTGGGTGGAGGTACTTGCTGGACTATGTTGTGTTTGCATAAGTACTTGCTGATGTTGCCCTTGTGGCAATTGCATTTGCAATGGCACTTGCTGTGTCTGCTGTAATTGTGGTGCACTTGTCTCAGTCTGCGTGTGATCTTGGGCATAATACTCCTGTGGTCCTCTTGGAGTTTGCCGATTTTGCTGTATGCCTTCTCTGCTTCTACATGTTCTAGCTATGTGTCAAATTATCCTGCAATTCCAACATTGTTATGGTTGTCTGCCATTAAATACTCCTCCTCCCTGAGGGTTCTGAAATCCACCTCGTCCTCCTCCTCTAGGCCCATTCCCACTTCCTCTTGGCCAAAAATTGTACGCACCCGATCCGTGGGGTACATTGCATTATTTTGTGGTGCTGGTCGCATCTCCTGTGTCACCACACCCTCATCTCTCGTCAATACTGCTCCCTCTATGGATAATTTTGATATTTGTTTAACTAACATTTGGCCTCCACCTGTTTCTGAGCTCTGCTTTCTTTGTATTCTTTTCCTGTAACAATTAGCAGTGATGTCACTTTCTCTAATAATGGAAATTGTGAAAATCCTGATCTATAATCATACCTTCCTAAACTTCTTGTTTTCCAGGCAGTGCTAGTCTCGCCCGCTTGTCTGGTAGTGCCCTTAATCTGTTTATATAAGGTGGGGATACATCCACTGTCTTGCACAATTGTGCTTATGGTCACTCAGTGTACAGTGTTGATTCTGGTGTTCTTTCTCTGGGGTCTTCTAGATTTGACCATTTTACCCATTTCTCTACACTGGAATCTTTTGAAAATCTGCATGCGCTCTCCCTTCATGCTCTATTGTTTTCTTCCCTTTCTTTGTCTAACATCATTATGCCCCAGCTTGTATGACTATTATCTTTCTTCACATCATCAATATCTAATCTGCTTAAAGTCAGCGTTATGTGCTTGTCTGTTATGATATCAGACCTACCTCTGGTTTCCCTAAAAACAAATCCTTTGACATCTCTTGGGGTTTATGTCCTTCTTTATCTCTCATTTGCCTGTATAAATCCCTATTTTATGATCGTCAGCCAATGTTGGTATTCTTGGTATCCCTTGCAGCTCCCTGTGGGGTTGTTGTGACCTTCTCTCTTCTATACTTCTATGACATAAATAATCTATCTCAACATCTTTTAATCCCTTACTTCTGTTCACTTCTTCCCTTCTCATCTCTCTCAATTCATCCTCCCTCGCCTTCTTTGCAACGTACGTACTTCCATTCTTTCTGCTTCTACCTCCTCTTGTTTATTTTCCTGCTCTTCTCTTTCTTCTCTTACTCGAACCCCATCAATGGCTTTATCGGCCAGCTTAAGTAATATTTTTCCTCGCATTCATTCATTCTTTACTATTGTATTTCCCTTAGCTTTGACCTTTATTTATTTTGGTTTGCTTGTGTCTTCCTCTATCTCCATTTGTATATCTTGTCTGTTCTTCCTCTCTTCATACTGTTTATTTAACTCGCGTATCAATATATATTTATGTGCTCTGCTATTGCTCTCCTCTGCATTGTCCTCACTGTTATAAGTGGGGGCTTTTTATGTCAGATTAACATACCCCACCGCTGCTTTCAATTATTTTAAGGGATAAAATTCCTTCTCCTCTGTATCTATGCTCTTATTTTCAGGAGGGAAAAGAGGAGCCAAAGGCGTTACACGCTCCACTTTATGCTGATTGAGCATCCACTCCTTCTCTGCTGGATCTTCTTTCTCACTCTGATACATCTTCCATAACCCTAAAATAGCCAATCTTATCCGTAGCTTCTTTTCTTTATATGCAGCATGCAAATATGTAGTCATATGTTGCAATACTGTTTTTGACAACAAACCATCCTGAGGCCATGGCAGGAGTGTCTTATTGGTTGTGCCTCGAAATCACTGCGAACGATACTTCAATATTTTTTATGTGTATTTTGGCAATGTTCTGCATAAGTGCAGAAGAGGAGTATCCCCCATGATGACAAATCGATCTCGACTGTCTATACTTAACTGATCTTTAATTCCTTGCTTTATTCTATCAAATACACCACATTGATCAATTTGAGCAGGCACCATCAATCGCCACTTATTATCCGAAAATCTAAATATTTTGACCACTTTTAAAATATATGCAACAATGTTATTTTTGTTCCTTTGTTTACGCTATCAATGTTTAATATGTTGTTGTTATATCATTGATATTTTAAGTATCTCTTCTTTATTTGTTTCCTTATATTGTTATCCTCCTAATTGACGTCAATCTTTTGATAACAAAATCTAATAATCACTTTATTTTTTTACTTTTGTTGTATATCTGTTGATCTGAACACAACACACATTTTATACTGACATATAACCCCATGCACATGTGCACTTTAATTACTTTTCCCTGCATATGCCTTCCTTAACTACTTAGTAAATGTATCTCTTCCTATTTTTTACTCCATCTTGGTGTTTGATACGCACTCTTCTTGTTAGCCTTGTCTCAGGAATCCTTAACACACCTAATTTGAGTGTTTTAGTGCATACCCTTCCATCCCCTTAGAATCATGAATCGAGGTATACATTTCTCTTCTTTATAATCTCAAAAAAATCCCATTACTTTTAAACCTTATATATACAACACAATCCCTCCTCCTTTTTTGCAACCTTAAATGTTCTAATTACATCCGTGACTCAGCTCGAGTCCTTCATCATTCACTCTTCCTCAAACCACCAGTTTGCCTTCAATCCGTGGGGCTCCTGCGGGGAACAGTCAGGAATTTCATCAAAGAGGGATATGCCAACTGTATCTTCTTAAATGTGTTTTGTTACACGCCGTTCTCCACAGGAAGGTTCATGGTCTTCTGGCTAATGATGGAAGAAGCCAAAAGTCCAAAGATCTGGATCTAGGCCTAGGTTGATTAGACCTGAACCATCTGCACCTCTACCAAAATGTGCTCTAGCACCTTGAAGCTGTCACAACCTGTATGCGGGCTCCCCTGTGAGGGCTTGGAGTGTCTCTTATTTGTAGATTCAAGCTGCCCACACTTCTTGGAGGTGCAGGTCTTGTGGAGGTAAGAACGGGTTTCTTCTGACACCACTCTGTTGGGTAGTCAGTTCAACTGTCCAATGTGAAGACAGTATTCCCAGGGAAGAATATGAGCGGTCAGAAGCAACCACGGGTAGCTCAAGGATTCAGGAGCCCAGGGAAGAGGAGCAGCGGTCCTAAGGCAACTGTGACTATTTGGAAGCCCAGGAAGGAGGAGCAGCAGTCCGAAGGCAACCGCGGCTATTGGAAGTCCAGGAAGGAGGAGCAGCGGTCCAAGGCCAACCGCGGCAAGACTTCAGAAGTCTGCTGTGGCCGAACACTCCAAGAAGGGTGGAAACAGGATGGAACCACTGAGCTGAGATTCCAAGGTAGGCGAATAATAAACACAAGGAAAGCAGCAACCGAATAAATTGTAAACTGCAAGCGTTGATACGCGCCATACCGCAGGGGCGGGGGCTTATCTAGCTATGGAAGTTTTCCCAGGAGCGAGACTGCGGATCCAAAAACGGCATCTGCCATGTTGGGGGGCTTGTAAGGTCGCTCTGGTACGATGCCGTATAGACCAGGAAGACCAGAGGGGACAGAACCGAGGTTTTATGACAGAAGCGTCGCTTGTGCTAGATGGAATTACCAATAAAATATCAGACCAAATAACTGGAGAGACTGATGCCTGCACACTCACACACAAACTTGATTATACAGAGGTTATATGCCCCAATATGTGTCATCTATGATGTCATCCTATGTGGGAAACTACAAAACCTATTGAACGGAAGGATTGGTTACTTAAGGGAACATATCTACCTAGGGTAGACATAGGTGTTAGTACTTCATTGGCTGCCCCTTATCTGTAAGGCACACCACAAACTATTCCTAAATACATAGAAAGCTGATTATAGCGGAGAAAATGGCAGCAGATTGGTCTATGCCAGTTTGTATAGCATGTTGCCCCATAGAGCCTCTGATTGGTTAGAACTCTCACCCAACTTTGGACTTTCTGCTCATTATCATCAGCATGTAAGCAAAATAAAAGTCAGGTGCTTGAGTCATATCAGATAACTCCCCACTTTCCCTACTAATCCATAATCTCTCATCAGTCCGGCCATAAGCCAAAGTTTCTTATCTGTAGTTGACCTTGTAGTCTTCTTCCGTGTACTGGGACAATTGAGGGAGTGTAAGCACATCACTATATTCATCCGAAGCTTATTGAATAGCCCTTGTTTTTGACTTCTGAATTACTTGTGAGGACAACCCAAATTTGTCCATTTCAATCACCAATTTACTGCTATTTGCTTTACTTATATTGGGTGGTCTTATTCCTCTTGGCCTCTAGGGACTTGCTCACTCCATCTTGTATCAACCTTATCCATTGTTATTTGTCCAATACTTGGCTCTTGCAAATGTTTTCTTCTTTTTTAATGCAAGAGAAATATGTCTTACGTACATAGCTGAGCCGTCTGCCTCCCCTTGTGCCTTGCAATTATTCCATAAAATAGCACCCTTGATCTCAGGCCAACACAGATTCTTCTTTAGTTTGCACAAAAAGCTATTTCTCCAATGTCTCCAGAGTCGGAATCCCTGGTCTGTCTCTGAGGTATCTGAATTTAGTCTTGACACAATCCGACGTCCATTTTCCTATTATGGCCGCATTAGTCATGTTATATTATCCTCGATAGCATTCTTCTATATGTCTCATCTACCTTGTGTTAAAGTGTATTCACACTTATTGGTCAGCAAGTTAATTTATCTTCTTTGTATACATGCTTACTCTATCATTTTGTACATGTTTCTCTTGTCACTTCAGTTAAATCGTTACTTTTAAGTAGTATCATATTTTTTCTGTATGTCTTCGTATATCTTCTTCATGAATCACTCTGCCCTTATCAGATTGCACTCAGCACTCCATAATGTCCACAGGTGCGTGCTGACATCCTTCCACTCTTTCAATATGAGAGTACATTCGGTTTGGGTGCCTGAGTGCATATCGTCTCTCATACACTTGATGCGATATAGGGACAAAACATGGGGTCCCACATATAGCTCTTCTCCAGCTGTTCCAATATGATGGTGGTGAGGGGGAGGGAGCTATGGAAAATGCATCCACCTGCTCCTCTACAACTGTATAGAGGGAGGATGGCCTAAAGTAGGGACACAACAGCAAATGCAGCAACGCCTTGATATGCGATACCTGGATCAAGGGGGGAATGGCCCAAGAGGCAACACAACAGTAAATGCAGTGACAACTAGATTTGGGACACTTGGAATAGAGGGAAAATGGTCTAAAATGGGGACACACCAGTAAATGCTGTAACACCTAGATTTGGGACACCTGGATAGGGGAGAATGGCCTGGAATGGGGGAATACAAGTAATTGCAGTACCACTTAGAGCTTATGGTTTACCAAAACAAACTGGCTAAATGCAACATATGGCTTACTAACACAATCTGGCCAAATGCGATATAAAATGACTTATCAGACTGTGGGCTCTAAACATCAGAAAATAAGCTAATAGAGGATAAGATTGGGTTGGTCAGATTAGTGGGGAGCAGTAATGGCTGCACCACTTGCCTGAACCTCACTTACCTTATCAGTAGCTGCTGGTTGACGGTTGCAGGCCTCATGGGCTAACACGGTCTGGAGCTGCTTCGGCTGGAGCTGCCCTTTGCTTCAAGGTCCCTTGCCAAGGGGGCTCCATGGGCAGGGGGATGCACTGATTGTGTGTCTTTTGAGGGTCTCCTGGCCAATAAGATGTGCAGGGTTGGAATGAGGGAGGGCCCACTGTCCACAGCAAGGAAACCGACTTCTAAGGTGAGTCAGGGTGCTCTGAGCACCCAATCACTTCCCCAAAGTTAAAAATACAAATACATGGGTCCAGAGGGGCACGCAACACTTACCAGATGCCTTTTGAGCTTAGAAATGTCTCTGTATTGCGAGCGCGAAGTTCCTACACCTCACTTGCACTCGCTAGGCATCTTGGCTGATCAGCTGTGCGGGGCAGGAATGAGGGAGGGCCCACTGCCCACAACAAGGAAACCGCCTTCTAAGGCAAGTCAGAGCACTCCGAGCTCCCAATCACTTCCACAAAATTAAACATACAAATGCCTGGGTCCAGAGGGGCATGCAGCCCTTACCGGATGCCTTTTGAGCTTAGAAATAGCTCTGGTTATACGAGCGCGAGGTTCCTACACCTCGCTTGCACTCACTAGGCCTCTTGGCCCATCATATGTACGGGACAGGAATGATGGAGGGCTCACAATAAGGAAACCGCCTTATAAGGTGAGTCTAGGGCTCTGAGCTCCCAATCACTTCCTCACAGTTAAAATTGCAAATGCCTGGGTCCAGAGGGGCACATAGCACTTACCGGATGACTTTTGAGCTTAGAAAATCTAATTATTTTCTTTTTGTATTTATTTGTATATGGTTCAAAGATACTTTACAAACAACACAATATAAAATACATGATAGACTTCCAATTTTTCAATAAAGATCTTTCAGTTTGTATGAGAATTAGTATGCAATTCATTATGATATTAGCATAACATTAACTTATAAAATGGTTTATAAAATGCAGTATAGAGTGTATGGTATAAGATTATAAAATAGAATTTAAATTACAATTCGCTTACTCACAACGACATAATGCAAGACTAAAATATGCTAAATCTCATACCAAGTTGAGCGGCAGAATGCATTTCTTCTCTAGGCTATAGGCATAGGCTATTATGCAAGTCTATGCAGAAAAGACGAGCATATTCGTCCTTAGCACTTAAGGGGTTAAAAAGTTGGTGCAGTCCCACCCTTGCCAGATGGTAATTCATCACACTCACACTTAAGGATACACAAACAGTGCTGGTTGTAAGCATTTGTTTCTAATTTTTCATGTTTTGGTGTGCCCATCTGCTGCCCCAATGTTGACATTTTTCCATTCAACAACACCTATCTCTCCATGTGCATTATATGCACGCAAGTCACAGTTGGCCTCTCTGGCTCCATGTTAGGGAGAATTCTCCAGAATGGGTAATTTCCCTTACCTTTTGAGTTCCTCAGCAGCTTTGCTGGATTTATAGGATTTAATGTTTTCACCTGGTAAGAGTGTGAGCCTTTTTTCCCACTCTTTCATGTATTTTGCTGTGTTTTTGACTTTTTGTGTTCATGGATATTGAGTCTCATCAACTCAATAGGCCTCATCTTTTTACTGTGTATCACACAGCACCTTCAGTGCAGTACCACGGGGTTGTCATTTTCAGACTTCCCACTTTAAACTCCATTTTCTGGGACTGACTACTGTCTCCCAGAACATGTAAAGTTGCCATTTACTTTACTAGTCTTTTTAAATTTACAGACCCAGTACAACCTATCTCTCAATAGAGTACTGGAGGGGTTAATAGTTATCCTCCTTTGTCTGATTCTCATGGAACTTTTTTATGTTCGCCTTTCTCTAAGATTTGGCTGGTGGCATTGGTATCTACCCTTTTTATTTTACCGCGGACTATGAAAATAGCCTTGGTACTGTTAGAGGCTATGGTGGTAACCTCAAACTCAACCCGCTGGACCCCTTTTATTTTTATTTGGTTCCGGTTGGGTTTATTCACCATTTCTTTTTGGAAAGGTCTTTCTCGTGTTTTACTCTGCGCGCCAAACCAGGTTTGGTTCCTTTGTTCGCCGTCCTTTGGCGGGCTTCTGCACAAAAGCCATACTTAGGTGCCTAAGTGTCTGAGGGGACACGATGTGTGGGAGGGGTTTCAGACTCCCTGCACAGGGTCTTCTTGGAGACCCATGTACACTCTGTGTGATTGGCTGTGATGACTGTCCCGCCAGGACAGCCACCCTGCTGAATGATTGACAGCTAGGCTTGTGTGAATGGGGGAAAACTGCTTAAAAGGCAGGCCTCTGGGACTGGAAGGCAGAGTCGCCACTGGATTGAGAGAACCAAAGAGAAGCTGAAGGAAGACGACTACTGCAACTATTGGACATCCCGGTGAAGACCTGCTGCAGGTCCGAATCAGCCGAAACTTCGACGACAGAGAAGATCTGCAAATAATCATCTTTCCTTAAGCTTGGTGGGACCAAGCAGCTCGCCAAACACCAAACGCCAGCCTCCCTCTGCTGGTCGAATTTGCTGTACATCGTTGCAGTGAATCGGATAGCCAGGAGGAACGGATCCTGTTTGGGTTTTAAGGAGCGCACCTTTTATTCGACGTTTTGCTCCGCTGCTGGCTTTTTCCCTGGGCAGTACAGGACCCTCCAGATGTCCTCCTTCTTGTCACCATGACAGTCGCTTTGGGAACTGTGAGCCTGCAGGAACTGCCAGAACAACTGCCTCAGCTACAGCATTCTTCTTCATTTAAGGTACTGTGCAAATCCGGTCGTTCGTTCCATCCGACCGCGGTGAAAGTGCTTGAAATATTTCACCTCTGTGAGGGCATGTCCTTCTCTTCCTTTTCATATAACATTTCTTCTGACCAACTTCATTTTGAACTCTTGGCAAATACTTAACTGCAAACTACATTAAACTGTGTGATCCTCTGCAAAGACTCTGAACCATTGACATTGGCCCAGGCCTATTGATTTGAATCCTAGGTGTGGTAAGCCTTTTCTAGATTGTCCTGCCTATAACTTGTTGGTGCTATTGATTTTGAATAACCTTGTCTTTCCTCCCTTTTAAATTGCTAGAATGCCATTTTGCTCACACTTCATTTTGAGCTTAACTTGTCCAGAATTGATTGGGTGTTGTGTAGTATATTAAGATTGTGATTTTCTGCTGCTTTATCACAGTGAACTGTTTTACAACTGATGGTGTAAATAAATGCATATTCGTTTACTCAGAAACCTTGACTCAGTGTGTGTTTGAACCATAGTGATTGCTGTCCTTTGTGTAAACTCTGATACTGCTCACTTTGCTCTTGAGATAAGTCTGGCTGCTCAGCCCTCGCTACCACTTTACTGTGTAGCACAGGCTTGTACCAAAGGTGAAATTGTACTTGCACTTGTAGTCTTAATTGTATGTAGTGTTCCCAAAGGGTACTGCATATGATTCTGCCTAACACTCCATCATGCTGCTGTCCACTCCAGCTGGCCTTGCTGGATAACACAGCACTGTCTCTTTGCAACTCGTCACGTTTCGCTCCATTGGCATTGGCAGGTGACCTCTCTCCGGGCCAGGGCAAGGTGCTGGCTGGGCTTCAAAAGGAGCATGATTGCAGCTCCTATTGTGCCCCATAAATATTATGCTTTTTATTCAAATTCTGAAATGTGTGCTGGGTATAAGCTACACATTGACTCACCAGCCAAAAATATTTCAGGTGGTGACAAGCTTGGCTCTGTTTTCTTTTATTTGCTGCCATAATAATAAATAATAAAGGTTCCTCTCCCAAGGGAAAGATCTCTTGACAGGCCCACTGTTGTATAATGTAACTATACTATGTCACAGGGAGCTGCCTTGTTATGTTATATGCTTTTTGCAGCCATTCATGATTCATGAAAGGTCACCTCTGTTTATGGGTCAGGCTCCCATAAACTGGGTTTGTAAATATGTATGGAGCACCTATAAAGCAATTAGCAACTCACACATGTAATGCCGTCTTTAATGGTACGGTGCCCCGAGTCCCCCACCCCCTAAAACCCAAAAGAATCGGAAACATAACACATATGGCATCGTTTAAGCAAGACCCTGAGCCTGGTCAACACACAAACAGGTCTTGATAAATCTGGCCGTTGGTTTTCTCTGGCTCAGAACTGAAGGCCAGCTCCAAGGCTTGCCCGGCAGGGGTCCTGCCGCAGTGTAAACCTTCACTGAACAAGGCCCTTGGTGTCTTGAAACCACAGGGCACAAAACCCAGCAGACGTCCCACCACCGACATGATGGATGGGTCAGGTAGGCAAGAGAATAATCAAATGCTCTTTAATCACTCGCCCCAGCCTTGTCTTTATATTCATGTCGAGTTCCCGCAGAGAAAGACCTGAGATTAGATGGCCATTCGTCATTATGGATTTCAAACGTTGTACACCGCTTGCGCTGAGCTGACGATGCCGCCCTCGGCCCATTCACAAAGTCAAGGAAAAGTGTAAGGTTGTTGGAAGAAAGTCCATGCGCATTGACATCTTTTCTGAGCGACCTTTGCTGTACTTGGCGTCTCTTTCTCTGTGAGTGCAGAGTTTCCGCACTGCTGGTCGCCATATGCTGCGCCATGACAAGGCTCTTATCAGTTCCATTATGCGAACATCGGCTTGAAAAACGAGCAGCATCTTTTAAATGCGCGCAGCTTGCCTCTGCTGATGAAACGCGGAATTTAGCCGAGGCGCAGTTTGCATTGTTTTAAGAGTCAATGCCGGACTGGGACCTGCGCTCAGTTCATTTCAACACTTTCAGACCATGGACAGAATGAGTACATGCAGCATTTAATGAATAAGAAAGTCCAGAAAATAGCAAAATAGAACATACTATAGAAAGAGGTCAAGGTTCAGATCTAAGTGACGGGCAAAGCATAAGAGTAGGTAAAACGTAAACACGTTAAAAACAAAGACTGGGTAGCAGGGTACAGGATGTGGGCAGAACCTCAAATCAGAGATATTAAAAATGGCAAAGTCATAGTTGGGACGAGACATTAGGTTTGGGAAGAAGCATTAACATTGGGAAGTAACATACGCATTGCCCAGATGCATCATAATGGGGACAAGAACTACACAAATAGGTAGGAATATGCATATTAAAAATAGGTAGGAACATCAGAAATGTACACATAAGTGCAGAAAGCATCTGTAATGAAGAAAATAAAGGAATTGACAACAAACAGAGGGATGGACACTGAGACGGTAAACCTTGGGAAATGGGTAGAAGCAACTTGACTGGGCAAAGCCATCACAGGACTAAACTGGTCAGGAGCATCCAAACATCAACACAAGAAAAATTTCAAAAAGATCACATGTTAGACTGGACAGATCTTCTGCATGTGACTTGGAAAACATGAAAAAAGGCACACAGCACAAGGAGCACGCCGTTTGGGGGTGCCAAGCGTGGCCTCCTAAGGACATGCAAATAGAAGTGTCAAATCAAAAGGTGAAGTCTTTGCTAGAGATGGTCCAGATCCGAGTACCATGCTATGTTGTGTCTTTCAGAGTGCCACCATTAATGCCCGAGTAACTTAATGCAGATAGTGTTCAGGTTATAAAGGACTCAACATTTTTGCCAGAGTATGTTCAATGCCATGATATGATAATGACATGATAGTTTATTTATATTGCGCCTATACACAATGTGTTTCAAAGCGCTTCAAGGCAAGGGAGGGAACAAGTGAAAATACAAAGACAGTTTTACTGGCCATGAACAGTAAGGATGTGAAATTAACTATCGTACTCGGCCTGACAACATTTCAGATAGTGCGGAGGGGGGGACAGATGGGGTTGCTATCATTTCAAACTATTATGCCCTGGAGACTGTGCCTCATGGCTTCCACAGTGTAGGATGAGTGTGTGGGACACTCTCCAGGTGCTACTGTCAGTAATCCCTGTTCCACTGTTCTTTATCCACATAAAGTGTTGGATAACGAACAGTAAATAAGATACTGTTCCACAGTTGCAGGGATCAACAAGAGAGCCTGATAAACAAGACAAGAATTGTTTAACAGTAATCGGTCTGAGTAAACATAGGGTGAATTAGGAACCCATAAAAATATAGGAAGGAGAGGGTACTGGGCCCCGACCTTGAGAAAAGGATTGTGACTACAGATTGTACAGCTCAAAGGAGCATAGTGGTTCTCACAATGTACACACTGTTATGTAGAAGTTGTTAAGTGTTCAGAAGGAGCAGGAGCATCTGAAGAAGTTTAATGGAGTGTTCTCAATGATTGTTAGAATGAAACATGTTGGGTAGACAATAGATCGTGGGATCTATATGATGACCCATAACAATTTTCGATTTGCACAAAGTTAGGGTGAGACAGTGTAATTTGGCAGTATTCAAAACATGTACTGTGGAGCACACACCACCTTTGTCACAAGTCTCTCCCCTTCTCACCTGCTTTAGTTGTTTGTTTGGTTGCGACCTTCTGTGATGTCTTCTTTCTGATGGTCCGGGATTTGTACAAACCCGAGCTCTGGTCCTCGGATTCCAGCGTGAGGTTCGCAATCCAACTCCCGGTAACGTTCAGAAGTCCAGGGCGGATACCAGGAAGGAATGATGCTCGAACTCGGAGGCACGGAACGCCGTGACCCGAGCGCGGATGAAAATCCAGGAAGTTCTGAGGTAAGGTAGAGGAATGGGAGGAAGGAAGGGAAATTCAAGGAACCGGGAACCAGGAATCAGAACAAAGCCCCGAGTGAACTCCGGCAACACACGCCCAACTACAGCAAGCGATAGCGTTGAGACACTCAGAGCCGCGGGGTCGTGTCTGTTTTGTAGAGCGTACAGCGTGGAGCATAGAGACTGGCCAGCAGCATTTTGTTTCAAGCGGCCATGTTGGAAGGATCACTGTATTCAATCCCCTATGGGTCAGGGACCAGGAAGTCTAGAAGAGACGCAGACGACGGTTCATGACAGCATGCTTCCTCTGAAGCCCAGCTCCTCCGGGTTTGCCCGGTTGGATAAGATGGTATCTTCGAACCAGCCTGGGGGCATTCATGTTTGACATGGGTTCCCAGGTGTGCTCACTGGGAGGGTATCCTTTCCATTCGACCAAATGCTGTAGTTGACCACGTCGGTACCTAGAGTCACAGATTCTGGAAACCTTGTATTCGAGTTGATCATTGACAATCACTGGGGTAGATTTTGGAGCTGTTCGAGATGACTGAAGATATGGTAGGTGTGGAAGACTGGATGGATCCTTTTCCATGATTCTGGTAGTCAGAGTCGAAAGGCCACTGGATTGACGATTTCTTGTATAGAGAACGGCCCGTAATACCTGTGAGCCAATTTATTTGGGCGCAGATGTCGGGGAAGGAGCTTTGAGGATAACCAGGCTTTATCGCCTACTGAGAAGGAAGGTCCAGGTCTTCTTTTGGAGTCAGCATAATGTTTAACGTCTCTTCGGGCCTTTTCTAAGTGTTCCTTTGCTTCTTTGTGTACAGTAATAAGGGTTTCAATCCAGGAATCAACCACAGGAACTGGGGTAGGGTGTGGGAGAACGGATGGTAGAACTGAAGGATGAAATCCTTGACTACAGAAGAAAGGACTGGTTTTGATAGCTGAATGATCCGAATTGTTATAAGCGAATTCGGCCACAGGTATTAAGAGTGACCAATCATCTTGGACCGTGGTAGCGAAGCAACAAAGGTATTGTTCCAGAGTTTGGTTTACACGTTCAGTGGCTCCATTGGTCTGTGGGTGATAACCTGAAGACAAGGCACGTTGGATTCCCAGTATACGACATAATTGCTTCCAGAACTGAGATATGTACTGGGGTCCTCGGTCAGAAATGATCTTGGAGGGTAGCCCATGAAGCCGGAATATGTGTTCCACGAAGATTCCAGCAAGTTCAGATGAGGATGGCAGTTTGTACAAAGGTGTAATATGAGCCAAATGAGTAAACAAATCAATAGTAACCATGATAGTTGTGTAGCCCCTGGAAGATAGTAGTTCCACAATAAAATATGTGGCAATGATTTCCCAGGGTCTTGTTGTTATTGCTGGTTGGAGCAGGAGACCTGCCGGTTTTTTATTATCATGTTTGTTCTGATTGCAGACTGCACATGTCTGGATATGGATCCTGATATCATCCTTCATCTTCGGCCACCAAAACTGTCTTTGTATTAGATGGAGGGTGTTGGTGATGCCACAGTGTCCTGAAAGAAAAGTATCATGACATAGGCTTGTGATCTTTTGTCTCAGTCCAGGAGTGGGAATGACCAAGCGACTGTCCTTGAACAGATATCCGTCCTTTGTTTTGAGATTCCATCGATTGTTTCTCTTAAACTCCTTCCAGGTTTCAGAGGATTGAGTTTGAATTCGAATATTCTCCAGGAGGGTAAGTGCTTGGGCAACAAATATTGTGTGGGGAAACATTTTAGGGAAGGTCCGATCTTCAAGGGGTTTGTAATCAGGATGTCTGGATAAGACATCAGCTATTATGTTGTGTGTTCCAGGGACATGATGGATTTGAAACTGGTATTGAGCAAAAAAGAAGGCCCAATGGGCTTGACGACTGTTTCTACATTCTATGGATTGTAGGACTTTAAGATTCTGATGGTCTGTGCGAACTTGCACTGGGTGCTTGGCTCCCAGGAGGAGATGACGCCAGTCAGTGAAGGCTTGACGGATGGCTAGTAATTCCTTTTCCAGAACGGAGTAATGAGTTTCCCTGGTAGTCAAGGTGTGAGAAAGATAGGCGATGGGGTGTTCTAACTTGTCATTCAATTCTTGTTTTAGGACTGCCCCAATGGCGTAGTTGGAAGCATCAGTTTCAACAAGAAAGGGTTGATCAATGTCGGGTTGAGCTAGGACGGGGGCTTGTGTGAACTCCGACTTCAACCGTTGGAACGCCGTATCTTGGGCTGAGGTCCACAGGAAGGGGATATCCTTCTTTAACAATGTAACGATAGGATGCACATTCTCTGAAAAAGTTGATATACATTTTTCGATGGAAATTAGCAAGCCCCAGGAAGGATTGAATTTGTTTTACAGTAGTTGGAACGGGCCAGGATAAAATGGAGTCTACCTTCAAGGAGTCCATTCCAATTCATTTTGGGCTGAGAACGAATCCGAGGTAGTGAACAGTTTATACATGGAAAAGGCACTTCTCGGGCTTGGCCAGGAGCTTATGTTCACGTAGACGTTGTAAGACTGCCTTCACGTGCTCTTCATGTTTTAGATGGTCCTTGGAGTATATCAGTATGTCGTCCAGATATACAATGACGAAGATGAACAGCATATCAGGGAACACTTGGTCCATAAAACGTTGGAAGACCGCTGGGGCATTAGCAAGTCCAAAGGGCATAACCAGGTATTCAAAATGGCCAAAGGGAGTTCTAAGGGCAGTTTTCCATTCGTCACCTTCCTTTATACGAATAAGATGGTAGGCACCCCTTAGGTCTGATTTTGTAAAGACTACTGCACCTTTGCCTGCTTCTAGGATATCCGAGATGAGAGACAATTGGTAGTGGTCCTTGAGAGTGCACTGGTTAAGGCCACGGTAATCGAGACATGGTCTGAGTTCCTTGGTGTCTTTCTTGGGAACGAAAAATAACAAAGCACCCGCTGGGGATTTCGATGGTCGTATGGTGCCATTTTCCAAGTTAGTATCCAGGTATTCCCGGAGGACCCTTTTTTCAGGTTCTGATAAAATAAACATCCTCCCGAATGGAATCACTGCTGAGGGTTCAGTATCGATGGGGCAATCCTCTGGTCTGTGAGGAGGGAGAGCTTGAACAATAGCGGTCGAAAATACATCTGTGAAGGCCTGGTAGGCCCTGGGAAAACCAGGTGATGTTAGAGATGGTGACTGGATTTTGCTGACTCTCTTGCGATTCTTCAGAAGACTTTGGTAAGGAATCTAGGGATAAGCAGTGAGACATACAGTGTTCAGAACCAAGGAACAAGGAACCTGCTGCCCAATTGATTTAGGGGTTATGCTTTTGTAACCAGGGCGTTCCTAGAACCATTGGATAATGGGCTGATTTTATAATGTCAATTTTGATCCTCTCTTGATGGTGGTTTATAGAGAGTGGGATCTCTTTAGTCTGAAGGGTTATGGGTCCTGAAGACAGAGGTCTCCCATCAATAGCCTCTACAGGTTACATTGTCCCTCGAGTTTCATGTGGAATGTTGTGAGTAGTGACCCAATCATGATCTATGAATATGCCCATGGCTCTGCAATCTACTAATGCCAGGATGGGGTAAGATTCTTTCTTGGAAAGCAATAGAAAAGCCTGTAGAACAACAAGATTATTTTGTCCAGGAGAGTTCAAGGATGGAATTGATGTGGAGCAGACATCTCTCTCCCAAAACTGTGCCCCTTCTAGGATCGGGAGCTGGCGTTTCCCGAACACCGTGGAGGAGCAATAGGGCATTCTCTCACGAGGTGTTTATCGGAGGCGCAATACATGCACAGACCAGTGTGAATCCGTCGCAATAATGGGTCCACGGAAGGACCCCAGTTGCATGGGTTATGGGTCCGGGGTTGAAGAAACTGTGGGCTCAGGTCTAGACGGATGGTCTGTGGGGGCCTTTTGGAAAGCCGATTTAGACTTCTTTTTTCCGCTCTTCTTTCCTGGATTCGGAAGTCTATTTGTAAGGAAAGGTCCATGAGAGCCTGGAAGGAGCTTGGGCGAGCTACACTAGCGAACTCATCCTTTATTTCTTCTTTCAGACCTCTTCGGAAGAGGGTGAAGCTGGCTTCTTGAGACCAATCTGCTTCCTTCACGAGTTGTTCAAAATGGGTCACATAGGTAAGCATATCCTGGGATCCTTGTTGAAATTCGAGTAGTCGTTCTTAAGCACTGTACACCTGCTCTGGGCGATCAAACATGGCCTTTAGAGCTTCCACAAACCCACCATAATCATCCAGGAGGGCGTCGCCCGAAATTGACTAGGGGGGTTGCCCAGGTCAAGGCATTTCCAGTGAGGTGTGAGATCATAAAGCCCACTTTTGCTCTAGGAGTGGAAAAGTAGTAGGGCTTGAAGATGAAGTGTACTAAACATGAATCAAGGAAAGCACGGAGAGTCTTTGAAGAACCATCATATTTGTCCACTATTCCTCCCAAGAACACGCTTTCATTAGTTGCAGAGTCACGTGACAAGACTAGCTGTTTTAATGCAGCATTCTCAGCCTTAAGGTTCTGGACCTCTGTGGTTAGTTCCTGCATGCCTCGCATGAGGTCTTGAACAGCTGCTTCCATCTCTGTTACTGTATCGTTTTTTAGGCGTCTCAATCTGTCACAAGTCTCTCCCCTTCTCACCTCCTTTTGTTGTTTGCTTGCGACCTTCTGTGATGTCTTCTTTCTCATGGTCCGGGATTTGTACAAACCCGAACGCTGGTCCTCGGATTCCAGCATGAGGTTCGCAATCCAACTCCTGGGAATGTTCAGAAGTCCAGAGTGGATACCAGGAAGGAATGATGCTCGCACTCGGAGGCACGGAACGCCGTGACCCGAGCGTGGATGAAAATCCAGGAAGTTCGGAGGTAAGGTAGAGGAATGGGAGGAAGGAAGGGGAATTCGAGGAACCGGGAACCAGGAATCAGAAGAAAGCCCCGAGCGAACTCCGGCAACACACGTCCAACTAGAGCAAGCGATAGCGTTGAGACGCGCAGAGCTGCGGGGGCGTGTCTGTTTTGTAGAGCGTACAGCATGGAGCATAGAGACTGGCCAGCAGCATTCTGTTTCAAGCGGCCATGTTGGAAGGATCACTGTATTCAATCCCCTATGGGTCAGGGACCAGGAAGTCCAGAAGGGACGCAGACGACGGTTCATGACAACCTTATGATTATTTTTTAACAAGAATGCTTTTATGAAGAGGTTTTTACATTGTGTATGTTGTCTATGTAATGGTCTGTTGTTGCTGAACCACAGTGTGACATGGTTCTGATAACATTTTGAATTCATTACCTGTGATAATAAATACTGTTTGAGGTATATCAGTGGTCACTCTATCCTATATTATCAGTTCATACAGGTGTCAAGTGTTGATGAGTTTGTTGAAACACCTGTTTTGCTACACTATATAAGCCCATGGAATCTCCTAGAGTGCTGAAGTCTTTCCTTCATATTGTAAGAGGATTCAATTCAACACTACAGCTAAGTCAATGCCCAGTCTGGGATACTGAATGGAAACCCTTATTGATATATCTTTATGTCCAGTTCATGCGTTCTGGATGACTACCCCTATATAACACCCCTCTCTTGGAATCCCCCTGACCCCACTGAGCCAAGAAGTAGTTCTGTTTTGCAAGTTAAAAGGTTTATTTGATAATTTAAACAATAGATATATATATCACACTTTATAATAATTAATAATTGAATATCACACTTAATCTGGGCAGTAATCAATAATGGATAGTCTGGCACTAGCACACTTGTGAATAGGAACAGAAGAATAAGGTGGTAGAGAATGCTTTATATAAGTTCAGATGGATGCAATGTTGAATGAAAATGCAATACAGAAAATACTCAATATGATTTCAACAAAACAATGTAATAACTTTTCTCTGGCAATCCACTCCCCCCTTTATGCAATGCAAGGAAATGGAAGGAAAGCACACAGTTCTCAGAAATGCAATCAAATTTAATTCAGTTCACCCCAGCAAGCTTAGACTACAGAAGTTTGAAACACAGGCCCAAAATGATTTTATATGTGCTGGCAATGAAGTGAAAAATATGCTAAAATGCTTTTATATGTGCTGGCAATTAAGTGAAAAATATGCTAAAATGCTTTTAATTCCCTCTAGAGGTTCAGGGTGAGTGGTATCTAGTTAATATTAGTCCAGGCTCACTCTAGCAATGATTCAGGGATGGTTCTTAAGAGGCAAACGAATTTTTAGCAAGGAAAGCAAGGAAGCTGCTGTTTTCACACGTGGAGAAATTTGCAAATCGCGGCAAATTCGCGAGTGCGTTTTTCGCGATTGCGGCAAAAGTATAGGGAAGAGGAATGCGGTCCTAGGTTCGTTGAAAAGCCAAGATTCTAAGCTTTCAGAGGAAAGTTAAACCAAGTTCCTAGCACAAACGGTTACGGAGTTATGAACGATTTTGTGAAGGCTGTTTTTCGGATTTGAAATTTTAAAAGTTCAAAGCGACAGGTTACAGCTTGCAGCTAAAAATGACAAGTGACAGCTTTGCAAATGACAGGTGACAGTTAGGAGGCAGTTCTACTTAGATTAAAATAGTTTGGATTATATTATTTTAACTAAGAGATTGGTTCTGCACAGTTCTGCTAGGTACTCACAATATATTTTAAAATAGAATGTGCCTCGTCACGGATCTGGTCAGGTTTTCTTCACTCGCCACGGACGGTCTCTGCGCACAGCGTCTGGGTCAGCTCTACTCTGCTGGTCTGGTCTGGGTCTCTGGTTCTGATCAGGTCTGTGGGTCCGGATACAGCGGTCTCCGGTTCAGCTGGTCTCTCTCTGGATACAACACTGCTCTCTGGCAAATGGCAAGAGTTCTTGCAAAGAATTCAAACAGCTCGCCTGGCTGTGATAATGGCAATGATTTGAGGCCTGCTAAAGAGGGATTTAGCTTGTAGTTGACCTCTCTGCTACAAATTCTGAAGTAAAGTCTTGGTCTCTGAAGGTGGATAGATTGAAGTCTCTATGTTGGCTCTCTGGAGGTTGATGGAGGTAAAGTATGGATTTTCCCGGCAGAGCGTCCCGCAGCAGATGGAATTGAATGTCCCTATCTGTCCTGACTGTCTGCTTTTATGTGTTTTGAAAATGGGTGGAAAGGCTAGCTTCCTAGGCCCTACCCCTCTCCACTTGTCATTGGCCACTTCATCCTCTTCCCCTTGATTGGGGGAATAAAATGAAGTGTCATCGTGATGAGGTCTGTTTATGGTACAGAGAACCCACCCCTGTCAAATTACACACAATCTATATTTTGACCCAAAAGACATATTTGCACAGGTACACATTTGTTTAAAATTACATGCACCCATCACATATCACAGGAGGTATACCCTGTCCAAATCTGCTCTTCCTGGGAGCTTGCATTCAGAAATGGCAACATTTGCACTTTTTAACTGGTTTCGTAATATCGGACATTACCCCAAATTTATACACATGTGCGCAAGGAGTATGGACATTACTTGATGAAGTGTAAGATTTTTTACATGCATACATTTTAAGTAATACCCTCTTAACTGCTAGTTTGCCCCCAGATCATGCCACCGGTTCTAAAAACCTCTTAAAATGTGGGCAGAAAAATCACAAGAATTATGGTATCATTTAAATAATTATGACAAGTCCGTACTATGAGTTATTCCTCTTTTTCTAAGACCATATTCTGGCTACAGGGGTGTGTCTTTTCAGGTCACATGGTACAGAAACCAGTCTTTCCACTTTCTTCAAGCTCAGCCTCTGTCTCCAGTTTCTCCCCCTCCCAGTTTCTGCCAAGAGGAAGCCATTTTTATGACCCCTGCAATAAACCATCTGCCTGGGCCCTGGAAGGCCCATTGTTCAAGAGGAAGCCATTTATGGCCACTTCAATAAACCCTCTGCCTGGGTCCTATGTTTAGTCTCTAGCAGTCCCTTGGTAATTCAATCAGAGAAGTGTCATATCCCTTTTGGTGGGAACAGCAAAAGGCAGCTAGGCCTGGGAACTGCTGTGGATCCAGTTTCACTCCAATTGGGGGGAAGTTGTCAAGCAGAATCCAGTTCCTTAAGCCAGGCTCCAGCTAATGTCACTTTTAGTTACCCAGTTTTCTGCACCCAAATAAACTAACAATTTTTACACATGCAGCTAGAATGCTGATTCTAAGTTTAAAACTATGACATTTAAACAATTGCAACCTATGTGACACTCAAAAGTAGGTCACTCATTTATTTTAAACATTTAGATTTTTAGTGTCTTTCAGTCCAAATTTACTTAAACTGCTGAAATCCACAGCTCAGCCAGTCTTGTTATAAACCTTCAAGTCACTTCAGAATATAACTTTACATTGTATCCACCTCTCAGTAAGTCTTTCTTTGGCCTGCTTTGGGTTCATCTATTCAGTTTTACACAAAAAGAAAAAAGTCTGGTGTGGTTTTAAACCACCGGCTTTCTGATAGTGGTGAGTACTGGTAATGCAACCATTTTTGGGATTTTTCTTGGATTAATGCATTCCAAACAGGAATGGTTCTTACATGGTAGTAAATCCTTGCTTAACATTGTTTTGATGGGGCTCCTTACAGTAAGATGGTTATGTGGAACCCCACAAAAGGGTTGAATCTTTAAAGTGGTCCAATGAGTCACGATTTCAGCAACTTTTTGACATCAATAACAGTGTATTTTGTTAACAAAGATCTTTCTTTACACTGGTGGGTGGCAAGTTAGGTAACCATTTTGGTGTGCGCACAAACTGCGTGGTTCTCCTGGATTCTGGCGCACTTGTGGGCTTTTTGGCCATCTTGGATTATCTAAGCCCACAGCACCAAATGTTGCAGCATGATAGCTCAAACGTGGGTCAGGACACCCAACAATATGCTTCTAAAGCCCTTCGCCTAATATTGAGGATGCCCCAAATGCCTAAGGATAATGGTGGGAGTGCAGGGATATAAGGCAAGGGAAAGTACTGGTGAGTCATGACATGCAGAAAAACAAGTCGAGCACCACCTGTCCTTGCTCACTATTGTTATGTGTGTCTTGATGCAGTTTTGGGTGATAAGGAGGTTGGAAGCCACACTATCCTTCACGTGCCTCACCTTCTTGTGCCACTCGCCAATCTCATGAACTCCTTATGCTCCTTCTCAAGCAGTATGAGTGTGGGCTCCGCTTCATTTCTTCTGAGATAGTCTTCTTGTGCATTGTGGCATGAAAGAAGGCAGGCACCCACCTACCTCCTTGTTTGTCGCAATCCTAGTGAGCATGTAGGCCCTTCAACAAAGATCGCCTACTAAGGGGGGAACTAGACTAGAATGTTTGTAGCTTGTCAAATGGTAATCTAGGGGCTATCACCAGAGACTTTGTTTGGCTGGGGTCAGGGGTGGATTGGCCTATAGGGAACTCTGGAATTTCCTGATAGGCCTCTACACCCTGGGCCTCTTGTGTGTGGTATTTCCACAGTGTCCCATAAGAAAAGGGTTGAGCTAGTGGGAAAAGTCATAATCTGGGATCTCATTTTGTAGATCTAAACGAAACCTTGCAGAAAACAATTGCATCTGGATGATCTCGATCACAGAAAGATGTATGGTTACCTTAGCGGAAATTGATTGCACAATTGAAGATCTGATGCATACTCTGGATGAGTGAAACTATCATTGTATAACTGTGATTTGATAAAAAAACAATTGATGTCTTACATTCCTTTCCTTCCATGAGCCATCTACACACTGACTATGAAAAGCAGAGTGTTATAGCCCCTTTCTTATGTATTTATCCTGATCGGCTAACAAGGGCCATCTTCCTACGATTTCGCTGGAATTTAATACTAACAAGAGAGATTCTAGCAAGATATGGTCAAATCTCAAAAGAACATGTGTGTAGATTTTGAAACTTTGAGACACAGTTTCACTGAATCTAAAACCTTGTTGTATAACCACAAGTTATACTTTGATCGATTTTTACCATCAAATCAAATTATTGATAGGAACAATTTTGAAATATATGCCTAGCGGAAAGAAAAGCCTCAGCAGTATTGGCTGTGGTAGGATTTATACAACCTTTGGAACTTGTAACACATTTCTATACAACTGTTTATGGTCTTAATACAGAGAGATATAATTTGTGATGAATTTTACACTGATCTATGGTATGGTATATTTCGATAATTAATTTTTTGAACAAATATTGTAGACTTTGGTAAAATGAAGACTGAATCGAATTGAATTGAATTATTTTATATGCTTATTGTATACTGCATTGTGAGATGAAATGTTATCATTGTTGAGATTGATTGTAAATTAAATAAATGTATTATCTGTATTGTATTAAAGGTTGAATGTTTTTAACCAATATTAAGGAGAACAAAATCACCACACTCCCATTCAAGTCAGAGTGGTTCTATGATTATTTAAGATGACATTGCAAGACTTGCCTAACATAACATAACATAACATAACATAACATAACATAACATAACATAACATAACATAACACATATACCATAACAAGGTATAAAAGATGGAGAAAAAATGCTTTGCATAGATATATACAAAAATAATGTCAGCAACTGTGATGTTTCCAATGTGAAATGTTATGCCGCCAGTTCATATTTGGTGACTCACTGGTCAAAGTATAGAGACAACATCCACTTCACAAATGTCCTTCCTTCCCCTGCCCGAAAACACAGCTTAGCACACAACTGCAGAATGAAACAACAAGAGTTAAACATAATAAAAAGTAAAGCACCTGTACACGAAATTAAGAGAAATGGAATTTGGCTGAATCTAAATCACACAATGTTCAAAATGTGCCTGGCTGTCTTAGTCTAAGTCTAATTATATTCTACTATGAACAGAAAGTGTTTTACTTGTGAGAAACCTGAGAGTAATCTCCCCAGCGAGCCTTGAGAGACCCTTATTCAGGTGGCCAAAGAAAGACTGGCACACTCCGATCCCACTGCTATGACCGAAAGAGCAACAAAGGCTCACCTGGAAGGGGGAACCCGGGGGTGTACTCGGGGGAATAACCAGAGACGATGCAGTAGTATACTGGAGTTGAAGGAGAGGAGGGCAAGATGCCAGAAACCTTTGTAGGCTGTATTACATCTGCCTCACTTCCTCCCATTAGATCTCTCCTGTCCAAACCCGACGACCCCTCCATATTGGGTAAATACCATAAGTGCCCAACCCCATTGCATTCCACATACACCATTTTCAGAATTCCTGTTTTTCTGTTTCCTACCCGAAAAATCCCAATTATTTTTCTCCACTTCCCTCTGATGATTCTTTTTCAAACACTCAGTCTACCCTAACAAGACACTACCATTCACACAAAACCCCCTGTCCATCTCACGATACTAACCCCAGTCATTCCTGTCTGTTTCACAAACCCTCCCAATCTCCCCCTTTCAAGGTCATCAACACTCCTGATATGAGGGTTGTAATTACCTATAACACCTCTTCCTCACCAAACCCTGTAGGATACTCTGACACTCCTATCCCCCCGTTTCTGACACAAACATTTTTGCAAACCACAGACAACAGACTAATAAAACTCTATACCTGACATGTCCCAACCCAAGAGCCAGGCACAGTCAGGCAGTTAACCGGAATCACACACACCTGACGGCCCTTTCCCTTCCCCACAGGACAAAAGCTGGAGCAGGAGAGTGCAGAACGAGCAAGGAAGACTACGCGATGAGACCGCTATCCATGTCCGGCAGTTCAAGAGGAGGAGAAAGGCAGCAAATATCGAAAGGCTGACAAAGAGAGACATGACCTTGCCCTTTTCGACCCAAACCCGCAAAACCTCTGCAAAAGGAATCGTAAGACCGAGGACCTTGATACCGGCCTTGACCCAAGATACAAGGAAAGCCATGTAGTTCATCACAGCTGTTGAGTCGAAAGGAAAGCTGATGGGAACCAAACTGTGACAGGACTTCACATCACAGCTCAACTCTAACCTAAACCAGCAGTACTCGCCTTTTCGAACCATTATCAATCATCAAACTGTTTCTGGTAACCCATTCGACCTGCATCACTCAACACCACATTGAAGCGCACAGAGCACCTGTTCGAATCTGAATCAACAATGATTTGCTAACTAGGATCAACACGACTTGGCAACTTTTAACTCAGTTGAACCCACAAGCACAACCATCGTCAGCCTGATTTGACATTGTGGAACCACAAAACATTGGAATTAGGTACTTTGAAGTGACCCTGGCCTCTGGTCCATATATTTGAGTGCTAGAGACTGGTTGAGTTCTTATGCACCTTTTTCCTACATGCATATCTTTTGGAACTCCTTGTTCTTGCCTGTGTTTCCTCTCAGCTAAGTGTCCAGACAGCTGCATCATTACATTCTGCATTTCTTTCTCTTCTTATACAAGTATGTGTTTTTGACAGTGCTTTTGATAGTCAAGTGATTTGTGTAATCACAATATGTAATTTCATAGAACCATGCTTGAACATTCTTTTATTTTGGAACTTTTTTGCTATTGCTTTGTGTGCTACTACTGGTTAACACGTACACCCCTTCTGAGAGTGTAGCCTTCCCTTGGCCCACATTGCCACAAAAGGCAAAGGAGCTATATCTTATAGTTGTGTCTATTTTACCTTTATGACTGGAATCACTGTTGGTTTGTTGAAGTGCGGGGGCCGAGTAGGCGGATTAGCACTCCTCATCCTTATATTCCTGTAGAGCAGATGTCATTTTCTGACACTGGTGGCAGTGATTGGGATTTGAGACAGACGGTTACTACAGCTCAGTTTTCCAAAAGAAATGTTTGTGCAGCTAAGGTTAGAATTACTGACAAGCATTTTTGCCATAATAGAACTGGGCACCACCGTTGCAGCATATTTGAGAACAGACAAACTGCATGACCAATGTTAAGACAGGTGACTCCCTCATGGCAGTAATGTCATGAATTGTCATCGCCTAAAGAGCCTTCATGTTTTTGAGAAAGCCAGTTGGGTGGTGGAGTCCTATGGGGGGAAGCAGCAAACTGATGCTCCCAGTTCAGGTGGCCTTTTCTCTGGGGGATGTAGAAGAGTAAAAGGACAGTGAAGAAGATAGCACTTCTCACCACAGTCTAGAAAGGGGGGGTGTAGCCTCTCACAGATCCCAGGGCTCCTGCACCCCTGTCCAGCCCTGAGGTGGTCTCTCTCATGCAAAGCTGACTTAGAGGCAAATCCGCCTACAGAGCAGAATGTGGTGCTAAAGAACAAGACTGAAATGTACTTTGTGATGTTATGTAAACTTGAGCCGGTGGACCAGAAAGAGGCCTGTAAGCAGATTTCCAGTGGAGAGGGAAGTGTTTCCACTGATGGCGCCCAAGGAAAGCCTAGGTTTCACATCCCCAAGTATATAGTTCAACCATATGAGGTGGATTGTCGGCTGTAATGGGATTACAGGTGACATGCCCAATATCTAGGGCCCAAATAAGGGGTCAGTAATCAGTCAATAATACCTTTTGCTGTGCTTGGCAGTTCGACAGTGCCCAACCATTTGTGTCTGTACTGTTTGTGCTGTTTGATTATGCTCAAATGTGGCAGACATGTTGTTCCAGATGCACAGCTGATGTCTAGCTGGGGTCAAGCTGAAGTTCAGTGCAGTTTGAAGAAGTTAGGATCATGAGAGAACAAGACTCGGTTTGACAGTTTGTCCAACTGCCTAGATGCTGTTGACTGGATGCACACTCCGAGGTGAATAGTCCAATGCCGTGTTTGAGGAATGCATGTTGATGAGGTCACCAGTGTTGGTTTTACTGGTGATGAAGATTGGCAAAGAAGATGCTGGTGGTTTGAAAAACAGTTAAAAATAGTGTTTAATGAACTGCATTTCATGAAGGCCACCAGGGTCGGTCTGACAGTCAGTTTGATGGCGAAGATCCTGATGAGTGGATGTGCATTTTGAGTTTGGGAAGTCTCGTTTGATGTTTGAAAGTCCCAGTTTGATGAAGCCTCAGGGTCTGGTCAACAGTCAATGAAGTTCAGCAACAAAGATCCTGCTGGTTCAAAAGGTGGTTAGAAGGAAGTGGGTGTAATGATAATTTTCTAGTTGAAGCCGAAGCAATGACATGCTCAGCTGGTCTGAGTGTATGAGACAGTGGATCAAGGAACGGTCCAGTGCCAAAGTCAGCTACGGAGGGTACTGTTTGTTTCGACAAGGTCAAATGGGCTCAAACAATGGATCACAAGGGTTCAACAGCAAAAACAAAGTTATTCTGGCTGTCTTGAATCTTAGGATGCTGTGAATTAATTCCAATCCAGGGACTCAAAGAAGAGAATAACACTCCTTCTTGGGCTCCCAACATGGGGAGGCTGGCATACACATGCTGGTGTCCTTCAGCAAAGAGAGGTCCTGCGGACCAGTGATGCTGGCAGAGAAGCAGGTCTTGCTCCAGCAGAAGGTCACTACTAATGTGACCTGGGCATGGTTGGGGATCAGAGCCTCTGTCTTGGACACCCATAACCCATTGGGGGAGATTTTTGAAAAGTCAAGTCTCTCAACAAAGATGAATTCTTCCTCGGGTCTTTGTTCAGAGGTGATTTAAAGGAGGAGTGAAATGCTCCCTCTTATATAGGCAGAAGCTCTTAGGTGATTGAACTAAAGCAAGCCTGATTTAAGTGGTCCAATCCCTGTCTTTGTGACAGCAGGTCCTTGGCCCCTGACACCAAACCAAAAGTGCTTTGTGCTAAAGGAAATGGAGAAGACAGAAATGAGAGAGATATAGAGAGAAACAAGATGGTGGAATCTTCCTACAAACATGCTGATCTCCCTTTGTTTACACTAACCCTGCCTCTCCCCTTTTCAATAGTATCAACAGCCTTTTTTGTATGCATCCCCCTGCAGTGAGGCTTGTCTTTTTGGGATGGGTGTGTCCTTTGATTCCTGTTTCCCTGGGCAGATCCTGCTGGAAGGCTGCCCTGCACCAGAGAGGTGTTACCAGACCTGACAAAGGATGAAATTTGAGGCACAGCTATTCAGTCATCTGAGCTGAAGCTGGCAGGCCCTTGCTGTCTGTCCAGAATAAACATAACCCTTCCATAGTTGAGAAGATCAGAGCTCACAGTACTGACAATTGGATGACATCAATGAGATGTGGCTTCCTATGGTTCTGTGAATTACTATTCACCATACACTAAGCTCAGGTATGACTTTATGTGTAAAGTTTAGTCTGGCACCAGAATAGTAATTCCTCATGACTGTGGGTTGGGAACAGAGATGCAAACCTTTAATGCAGGCTCTGTGCTGAAGTGACTTGGCTGTCACACCATCTGTCAAATGGGCACCTGTGACACCTGAATCTGATCAGTACCACTCAAGAGCAGATGCTGCAGATCACTATACTGATTCAGCAGGGCACAGGTGTACATTATGCTTTTGGCATTGGGCTTATGAAAGGGCGATCTGTTTAGCAGAGCATCCTTTCTGAGATTCAATTATCCACATCATTGTACTCATAAATAAAGAAAATGCCAGGGCATCAACACCTTGGCCACGTGGCAATCTGTCACAAGAAGATCCTGCCTGCAAGGGCAGACCCAAGCAGTCAGCTTAGGCATCATAGATGATAAAATATTTTAATTTTTTTTTATTATGAGTTTATAATCGCCAAAGCAATTTGTACAAGATTTCAAATACAAGAAAACATAGAAGTGGTAAGTGTAAAAAGTTAAGTTTCGGATTTAGGCTGAACGATCAATACTTTCATCTGTTGTTCGCCTAGGTCCATCAAGTGGATTAGATTGTTCTGAAGGCTTTTGCGCTAAACTGGTGAAGATTTGATCTAGGATTTTTACCGCTGCAATGGCCCAAGAAGTCCTTTCACCACCAATCAAACACAACCACCATAGGTCTTCTTCAGTGTTCGTGTGTTTTGGCCAAATGGTGAGACAAGTAAGGAGTTCGGAAGCGGTGAGTTCCAGAGCAAGACAATAACAGGTGGCATATTGATTCAGATTCTGAAGATGATTCACAAAAACGGCAGCTATTAGTGATCGAAGTCCCTCTAATCTTCAGTATCTCATTCGATGGTAAGAGGTTTAGCCATGCCCTTAATAGGGTAGATCTTGGATTTTTAGTAGGGTATCGTTTTTAAGAAGGGCCTCATAACGTTTAGCTTTCGCGCTTTAGGCGGTAAATGCGCTGTCAGTTTGTAGGTGAGAGCTTTCTTTAGAGCTGAAATCCAATCGAGTTCATCAAGTCTTTTTTTTGTGTTTGTAGGGTTTTGTAGAAGCTCTTCGACCAAGCTGCCGCAGATGTCCAGTCTCTTTCCCATTGAGACACCAATTTGCATTTTCCAGCGCTCATCTCTGACTGCAGCAGGGAAAAAAATCAGAGTGCTTGACAAATCAGTGATTATCCGGTACAGTATGATGCTGTTTCTTGCCACAGTTGCCGGGAGTGAGGTTAGAGACAGTTCTCGTCTAATCAGAACCATGGGTGTTGATTTGGGAAGATTTTGCACTGTTCGCCAAAAAAGGCTTTCTAGTGTAAGCCAAATTTGTTACGGAAGGAATAGCAGGGCCTCTGCCCCATGTGTAATAGATGGTGTCACTTTGGCTCAGTAGAATTTTATTTTTGGAAGCAAAGAGAAACAACCATACTTCTTGTCAAGAATTTTCGCTTGAGCAGTTAGGTTCCGCATTTTTTTGTGGAGGTGAGTTTGCATTGAGTTTTCTTTTTTTGTGCTGTCCACCATGACACCTAGGTATTTAAATTTCCGAAACCTGTTCAACTCTGTCCCCTTCCAGGTACCATATTTAATTTCCTTTTTTTTCTTCTTTTGAGCCTTTTCCAAGACCAAGATCTTTGTTTTGGATTTATTTACTTCAAGGTCGTTTACCACCGTGTATTTCGCCAGGGAGTCCAACTGTCGTTGCAGGCCAATGGCTGTCTGGTCCAGTTGGATCAAATTGTCTGCATATAATAGACGAGGCACCTTATCATGGCCAATTGTTGGGGGAAAAGATCTAGTCTGGGCGTTCGCTTCTTTATAATCGCCTAAATAAGCCAGGAAGAGGGTCAGAGCCAAGCGGCAGCCCTGCTTTACTCCTCGTGTTGTGGCTATCGCAGAAGAAAGTAGACCGCATTTACTCAACCGTACATGAATGCTGGTATCAGTGTGGAGGGCTTTTAAGGGCCCTATAATCTCTGAGGAACAGTTCCAGGAGTCCAGCTTTAGCCAGAGTTAGGACCTGTTGATGAGGTCAAATGCCTGCGTTAGATCTATGAACGCCAAGTAGACCCCTGGGCTACTTTCGAAGACTTTGGCCTTGAGAGCACTGAGGAGCATAATGTTAATGCTTGTGCTGGTTACTTTCTTAAAACCTGATTGAAGTGGGTCTGCACAGGGAGCATCTTTTGACCACAGTTGAAATTTTTTTAATAGTAGGCTGCCGTAGACTTTTCCTATTACGTCAAAAAGTGCCACTGGCTGAAAGTTTCGGGTATCGTTCTTGCAGCCCTTTTTGTAGATCGGAACGATCACTGACGTCGTCCATGATGCAGGAAGTTTTCTTAATTTTGAATAGTCCGGCAGTGGTGCTCTGGAGTTTTTCAGTTTAGCTAAGCACAGCCTAATGTCTTCGATGTCATGAATCCCACCCATGATGACCAGTTGTTGGGTAATGTTGTTTCAGGAGCTGACATGGGGGCTTCGAACAGCTTTGAATAGAATCTTACCCAATTTTGTTCAGAGATTCCATTTGTTAGTAGTTCGTCTGAGACGTTGCCCAATGGTCTGATTAACTTCCAGAAATCTCGAGAGTTTGCATCAGTTAGTCGTTGTAACATTTCAACAGAATCCTGTTGGTAGAGGACCAAGCGGTAAGATCTCAACCAGGACTTATAGCTCCTCACTGCCTCTTTTGCACGAGCCATATTCTGGTCAGTGTTAACTCAGGAGTCAAGCCTTTTGGTTTTCCTGACTTTGTTACGGTTTAGTGCCAAAGGGGGATCGTAAGTGTGAGTATGAGGTTTCTGGGCTTTACCTGTTTTCTTTGCCCTATTGGTTGTTCCTCTGAATGGTTCAAGGAGGGGTCTATAATCAACTTGCGTTTCATTTTCCTAAGTTGTATATTTTTCCGTTAGGGTCTTGATGTTGTTAAAAGACAAACGCAGGCGATTTCCATTTCCAGTTGGTTCTACAGCTTTCTCAAAATAGGAGTTTGTAGTGTTGAATGAGACCCACGTTATATACTAGAGATTGTGGTCACTTTGCGTTGTTTTTATCACATTTGCCTTAGACAGATTTGGTAAGAATGATTGTGAAGCAAAGATGTAATCGATAATAGAATTTGAGCACCCCCTTTTCCATGTACGCGTGAAGTTTGTATCCCCTAGTACCGTGGTCATGTTAAAGAAGCTTCTTGAAGTCATTAGGTTGTACAGTGCCTTGCCTCAAGTTTCTGCCTGGGTATCCATTGTGACTAAGGAGCCAGGGGTCGCAGGTATACAAGTCGTGTTTAGGTCGCCACAAATCAATAAGTCTGCACCTTGAAAATCTGTAACGAATGAATCAATTGTCGCTGTGACCAACTCCAAGAGAGTGTCCGTTTGGATCCCTTTCGGGTTCCATTAGATGTTTGTGATCACCAGCTCAGTCGAGCACATTTTGTCTGTTGTTCGGTCTTTTCGTGACCAGGAGAGAAATACAGTTAGGGTAAATGGGTTAACCAAAAGTGTTTTCTCGATGTGCAGGCCGCTTCCAATACGGATGTCGATTAGCAAGCTAGAGGATGGACAACCCCTTGCCCCGAGCTTTGCAGGCGAAAATGCTGATTCAAAGCCATGCAGGGTCGTTTTTTTTTTAGCCAACGTTCTTGGAGATATAGAATGTCGAAACGGCCTAGGTCAATGGCACCCAGTATAGTCAAATCGTGAAAGCACCTTGTGTTCCAGCAGCCCAAAGAAAGTGATGAAGATGCTTGAGCAATAGGCTGAGAAGATGATGGCTATTTGTGGAGTCTTTCAGCGAGAACTTTTGGGAGCCAAGACCAGGATTGTTGTTTTGGGTTGTGCCTGCTTGCTTCTTGATGTAGCAGTGTCCTTGGTTCAAGGGCTGAAGTGGAAGTGGTGCCACCGTTTATCAGGGGCCATTTGGGAGGTGAGATGAGTCACGTTTTGTTGGAGAAAAAGCGATGATCCTTGATGTTGAGCCACCCTGGCTCGTTGCTCTTGCAGCAGGATCTTTTTGTTGTCGAGATGGTTTGTGTGGCCCAGATGGAATTTCTTTGCCGAGGTTTGATGTAAGGCCAGCCACTTGGTTTGAGTTTCGCTGATCCTTCAATAGATTGTGGGTTTGAGCAGTAAAGTGTTGGGATGTATCACCAGTTTTTAGAAGGCTCAGGTCGTATTTAGGTAACATATTGCTTTTTTGCCTTCATGTGATGGTTTGACAAGTTTAAAGTCATTGTTTTTTATTGATCTAAGTGAAGATAGACCGTGGAACAAGTTTAAGACTGTGCTTCTGTTCAGTGCCATATATTTTGTATTTCCTGAATGTTGACGTAACTTGAAAGTTGGATCTCCTTTGTCTCTAAACCCATTGTTTCGGTGATGAGGATGACTTTTGGCAGGGCTTGTCTATGTTACTCTCGGTCGTTTGTGTTTCTCTTGGTTCGAAGGAGGCTGTTTTGTTACTTGATCATCCTTGGATCTTTCTTCTCTAGACCAGTGGCTTGAGCTTGACTGATTGTTTGTTCATTTATTTCTGAAGTTTGAAGAACTGTCCAGTGAGTGGCTTGCCGATGAAGATTTCTTTTTGGTATCGGAAATGTTTTTAAATCGGTCGCTCAAGGACAGAAAGCTTTGTGGGTCGACTTGAACAGTCTGGCGCTTGTTTTCAACTGGACTTGATGATTTTGCGTGAACCTCCACTGGACTGCCATCCGGCACCTCTGGGTGGATGGTGAGGTCCATCAAATCCTTCTGCTTCAGGAAGTCCTCAGTTGTTTTTGGAGAAGATTGAGTTTCAGTGGCCCCCTTCACAAGGTCATTTGGATCATCGTGTACCAAAGGTTTCATCGTGATTTGGGTGACTTTTCCTTGAGTTGGGCCCACGTCTATCAGGTTTGGTTTCCTAAATTTTTGCATAGCTGTTTTTGTAGGCTCTGCGAGCCGAAGACAAGTTTGTTTGACGTTTTTTGTAATTTTAGGCAGTGAAAATATACTGGCACTGCGAATCTGGGAAACCTGTCTCGCAGAAAGTTCTTTCAAGGTAGTGTGCTTCAGATGTCTTTTTGTTGTTGCTGGAGCCAAGTACTCAATGCAAGTAACTTCATTTTCTAACTAGATGTTTAAGAGATCCACAGGAGATGTGGTTTTGCCAATTGAATCCAGAGTTTGCTGGGGGGCAAGCCCCCTAGTTGTCGCTGGGCGAGTCTCGCCCTGCTTCCCGGTTAAGGTAGAGTCCACTTTTTGCTTAGGGACTGAATGTGGCAGCTGTGGGAAAGGTTTGGTTGCTGAATGGAAGTGGTTTGTATAATCAGAGATAACAGAGCCATTTTGTCACTGTTCCAGGGCATTTATGTAGCCTCCAAATAAATTAACTTTGAATGCATCATTGCAACAATTGATGTGTGGTTCTTAAGGATGTCATTGATCGACTTGTATAATTTGCCAAAATGTGTCTATAGTGACCGAAGACATAATTGTGAGAATGTCAGGTTTTTTAGCCGGTGTGTCTTTTTGAGTGGGGTAGAAAAGGTCACTTTGTCTTCTATTTGAAGAATGGTGAGGAGTCAGAGGTGTCTCAGGGGATTTTTCTTGAGGAGCAGGTGGTTGATGCACTTTTTCTTGTGACTTTAGACGGCCAAGAGCCTCGTAAAGATGTAGATTTGGTTCTGTTGTAGGGCTTCGCTCCTTTGCCAAAGCTTTGTCCTGAGGTCTCTCTGGAGTCAGAGTCAGCAGTTTCACCTGTGGTGTGAGATTTAGTGGAATTGTCATGATGTGAAGAGGAGCCGATGATGGAGCATCCTTTGGATTTGTTCCCCGGGGTTTGCTCACTCGTGTTTGTAAGACCGGATCTTGAACCACCTGAGGAGGTTCATTTTGGAGTTGATTTTGTGTGGTTTTCTCTGATACTCTCTCGGTCGTCAGACTAGAAGCTCAGATGTTCGTTAGAGCTGAGGCTTCTAGGTTATGTGAGGGAGAAGGGGGACCCTGACCAGTCCAGTCGCAACCAAGATTCCCTCTTGGGCTCCTGGGAGTCAAGGTCCCCACACCGTTCATTTCGTTTTCCACTGGGTGGGTTTTGGAGGTGACCTGGGCATCCAGAAAAGCCTCCAGTAAGTCTGCGTTAGAGACCTCGTTGAGGCTACACTATTTCCGCCTAGTATTTTTTGTGAAAAAGTTTTTTAAAGAATTTTCCAGTGCAATGGACATTGACGTTGTGATCTGTAACGCACTCCTAGATGGTCGTTTTTTGTTCTTGTGTTTTGAAAAATAGTGTTCTTTGATTTATTGTTGTGGCCATAGACAGGCCCTTGGGGTTTCAGCCCAGGGCCAATGCGCTTTTGTTTTAAATGCTGTGAATTTAATATGTTTGACTTTGTCCCCAATTGCTGAGGTCACGGAGGCAACTTGATGGGCACCAAACTGAAGTCTGTTTGCGAGTTCCCCTTGGGAGTTGAATCAAAATCCGAACAGTCGGGGGAAAACGTGTTTACAGGTGTTGGTGCATGTATCATTGCTTTTACCATCCTTAGAGCGTTTAAATTTGCTCTCTCTTCCAAATGGGCCGCCTAGCTACACGAGGGGCTTGTCTCACCCTCATTGGGCATATTTGAGTCATGCAGTTTTGTGTTACCTTCCCCCTGCCCATAATCGTGGGGTGGCTCTTTTACCACTTTCCCAGCAATTCCAGGTGATGAAGATTTAGGCTGGGTTTCGTCCTCGAACTCACTCAAACACACAGCTGCATCCAATGCGCCCTCTGCCGAGCATTGGGCTTTGCCTCTGCAGGTTTCTTCTGCATTGGACCCCAGTCCTCCGTCCACAGGGTCTCCCGGTCCTCCTCCGAGGGCAGGGAGCATACCGCTGGCCATTGGTGACAAGGAGGCCGGACTCAAGGGTGTTGGGGCATGGCCTAGGAGGCTCAGCTGGAAGGAAAAGATCTGAGGGAGGATCAGGGGCGAAACTGCAGGTGCAGCGTCCGGGGCTGTTGAAAGTCCGACATCTCCAAAGACTTGTATTCTGCTTCATAGCAATGACCCTTGGAGCACGGTGAGTTTTGCACTTTGGCCGCCGGTCTCTTTGTAGATGATGTAGATAGTGTTGTGAGGGGCCCAGATGCACTTGCTGCAGCCGTGCGGACAGGGTGGAAGCTGTGAAGCCTGCGCCGGTCCTCCTCCCTGTTTGCAATGTTGGAGTCCTCTTGGTTGGAGGCCTCAGGCCTTCCCTCCGCCCTCTCCGCCATAGACTGCCGCAGACTGCCCACTCTTCAACCACTGTGCGGCCGCTCCACGGGGAATGTGAGCTTTTGTAAAAAACTCCACCTTGCCGAGCCAGGAGATATACGTCTGCCACCTCATAGGGTCTTTGACTGTACAATCGATTTGTTGCCTGATGTACTGAACCCTCACAGCAAGGTGTATTCTTTGTCCCCTCTTGAGAAGAAGGTCCTACAGGAATACCTAGACGACTGTCTCCGGAAAGGGTTCATCACTCCTTCCATGTCTCTGGCCGGATTTCCCTTGTTTTTTGTTAAGAAGAAGGAAGGCACCTTGCACTCTTATGTCGATTATCGTCAGTTGAACGAGTTCACAAGAAAGGATTGATACCCATTTCCTTTGATACGTGATATTGTTAGGAAGAATTCTCTTATAAGGCTAATTTCCCAAACCTAGTGAGTCCCCCAGCAGCTTTGCTGGATTTTTGGGGTTTGTTTTTTTCTCCTGCTAAGAGTGAGACTCTTTTACTCCCAATCTTAGGCATGATTTGAGGTATGTCTTTGACTTGTTATGTGCTTATGGGCTATGGGGTTTCTTTTTACTCCATAGAGTTTCATCTGTATCATCTGTATGTGTGGTACACTGCACCCTCAGTGCAGTACCACAGGGGTGTCACAGTGACCCCCAAACATAGACTCCATACCCTGGGACTGACTACTATCTCCCAATGCATGTAAAGTCACCATTGGCTTTACTACTCCAAAATTGTGAACAGAACCAGTGCAAACCATCATATTGTGGAAGTACTGGTAAGGGGTAATTCGATTGCCCCTGGGTCTGTTTTCAAGGCGGCACTGTCCAGTTCCCCCTTGTCGAGTTTCTGGCTTGTGGCAGTGGTTACCATGCGAAATATTCCACCGGAATATTCTCTATGGGATTTTCCCATTGATTTTAAACGCACCACTTTTTGGTGCAATGTTAAAGATACCACCGGTTTATTTATTTAATATTAAATTCACGGTTGGGTCTTTTTGCCAGAACTCTTTTCTAAAATGGCGTTTGTGTCCATCTCTGTAACTCTGACCAAGGTTGAGCCCTTTGTTCCACTATTTTGTTAAAGATACCGCTGGTTTATTTATTTAATATTAAATTCACGGTTGGGTCTTTTTGCCAGAACTCTTTTCTAAAATGGCGTTTGTGTCCATCTCTGTAACTCTGACCAAGGTTGAGCCCTCTGTTCCACTATTTTGGCGGGCTTCTCCACAGAATCCCTCCAAATGGTGCCACTCTGTCTGGGTTCCACAGGAAGGGTGGAGGGGGGAATTGGCACACTGGACTGCGTTGCCTTCAGCAACCCAAGTAGAACTCTACTCCGATTGGCCCAGTGGTGAGCCGCCCGGCTCTCCACTTAGCATGTGTGAGTGACAGCTAGGCTGATGAATGGGGGTTTTTCTGCATAAAAGCAGGGCCTTTGGGACTGGAACTTCAGAAGTCGCCACAGGACCTAAGAATCTGAAGAGGGAAGAAGCTGAGCCATCTGCAACGATGACACCACCGGTGAAGCCCTGCTGCAACAACCTCACCACTTTCCCGAAGACAAGAGAACATCTTCTACTGGACGAGTCTTCTTCCCCTGAGCTGGTGGGATCAACCAGTTTTCCCTTTTCACCTTCCAAAGATGTCTCTTGGTCGAAACGCCCATGCTAAGCACCCCGGCGGCCAGATAGCCAAGCTCACCACTTTTGACTGCGAATAAAAGGACTGCACCTTTTAATCGGGAACTCCGCAGCTGGTTTCATCCATGTGCAGTGCAACGACTCCACGTTCTCTCCTCGACGAGATCTTCTCTTTCCCTGATCGGAACCATGAACTTCAACCACTGCCAGGAACAATTGCCCCCGCTGGAGCTTCCTTTCTCTTTACGGTACTGTGTCCTGTCTGGCCTCCCTTTCTACAGACTGCTAAAGGTGACCCTTAAATCCTTGGCTTCTAAACTGGGTTGGCTCCAGGACTTCTAACTATATCTTTTGAATCACCCCAACCTCTTTTGAACACTCTGCAAAGACTTTCAGTGCACTTTAAACCGTGTGATCCAGGGCACATTTCGCTTCGCTCCATTTAAAGTGGGCCTGGCCTATGAACTTTGGCTCTACAGTATAACCTGCCTTTCTCCTCTTGCTCTGAATTCCTAAAAGTGTTGGGAACTGTTTTATTTCTATGCCCTGCCTTTTTCTCTCCCTTTAACTACATTATCAGAGTGCCATCTTGGTTAAGCGTTCACATCTGTTCTAACAAATAGTAGTGTTTTAACCCTGACTTGTCTGATAACTATTAAAGGAGGTGTTCATACTTTACCTGACTGTGTTTTAACTTGCTTTTGATTGAGAGTGCTATTATATGCCATAAAGTGTGTTTTAAATTAATATTTATATACTTTTTATACAAAGTTCTGGTCAGTGTTTGTTTGCCCTACTGTGTTTTGGCCCTATTGTGTATACTCTACATACTGCCCTACTCTTCTTGAGAGAAGTCTGACTGCTCAGCCACAGCTACCAGGTAAATCTGGGTGGTGCAGACTGCTACCAATTGGTTTTACTGCTTACTCCTGTAGTCTTAATCTTTTTGTAGTGTTCCCCAAGGGAACTGCACAGGATTCTGCCTAACACATATCATGGAATCTTTGCGTTTTGCCAGAGTGTTTTCTAAGTTGGATCTACGAGGGGCCTATCACCTGGTACGAATCCGATCTGTTGATGAGTGGAAGACGGCATTTAAGACACCATATGGCATTTCGAATACCAAGTGATGCCTTTCAGATTATGCAACGCCCCGGCTGTCTTCCAACAATTCATGGATGACATCTTTTCGGATCTGCTTGGAGTCACAGTATGGGTGTACCTTGATGATATATTGGTGTTCTCCAAGGATATGACGGATCATATTGGGCACGTGAGGGAGGTCCTCAGTCGATTACACCAGAATCATTTGTTTGCCAAGGCCGAAAAGTGTCTCTTTCATCAAGGCAGTATAGAGTTCTTGGGTTATGTGGTCAGCAGTTCCGGAGTGCATATGGATCCGGCTAAGTTGCAAGCTATCTAGGAATGGAGACGACCTACTAATGTGAAATCCCTCCAATGATTTTTAGGGTTTGCCAACTTTTACAGGCGTTTTATACCCTGTTTCTCGCATCTAACTACTCCCTTGACAAACCTAACCAGCAGCAAGTGTCCTTTCTTGTGGAATGAGGAAGCTACATCCTTCAGTTCTTCTCCGATACTGCGGCATCCCAACGAGAACAGATCTTTTATTGTTGAAGCAGACGCATCAGAATTTGCTGTCAGAGCAATTCTATTACAAAAAGATCTTCAGTCTGGAAAAGAATTTCCCATAGCATACTATTCTCGAAAGTTAACAGCTAGTGAGCGGAATTATGCAGTCATTGAGAAGGAGCTCCTTGCCATAAAGGTTGCTTTTGAAGAGTGGCACCATCATCTCTTGGGAGTTCGGTTCCCAGTGGAGTTCTGCACTGATCACCAGAACTTACAGTATCCACGGTCTCTTTAGTGTCGCACCTCTCGTCAGGCTCGGTGGGCTTTCATCTTTTCTCACTATGATTTTTCCATTACTTACATAACAAATACCCAGAATTTGAAGGCGGACGCTTGGTCTCGTTCCATGGAAGACGACATTAAGCAAGAATGCCAGGATCAACCATTAATTTCTCCCAAACATTTTATGCTGATGCTCTGAAATACTGAAGATTCATTCCTACAAGACACCTTGATGGATCCCTGCAGAACAAGATTGTTGAGAAATCCTCAGTGCCCACAGAATCCCTTCGGTCAGCGTTTTTGCATGGTCTTCACGACTCCAAGATAGGAGGGCATCGAGGAATACATGAAACTCAAGAACTAGTCGCTAGACGATTCTGGTGGTCCGGATGGGCTAGTCAAACCAAGCAATATGTGGAGTGTTGTCCCGTGTGTGCTCAAACCAAGATTCCTCGAAAGAGGCCCTTCGGACTACTTCAACCTACTGAAGCACCACCCTATCCATGGCATGCCATCACCACAGATTTTATCGTGGAACTCCGACCCTCTAATGGCAATGCTTGTATCATGGTAGTGGTCGATTGCTTCACCAAGACGGCACATTTCATTCCTCTTGCTAAGATACCTTCTGCGTCCTGTATGGCACAAGTATTTTTGCATAACATTTATCGTCTACACGGACTGCCAGAGAAGATCATTTCCAACCGTGGCTCCCAATTCATCTATTCCTTTTGGAAACAACTTTGTGGTCATCTAGGCATCAATAGGGCTCTTAGTTCTTGATATCACCCACAATCCAATGGACAGACAGAGAGGACCAATCAGACCCTGGAGCAGTATCTGTGCTGCTATGCCAATGCATCACAGACCAATTGGGCAACTCATTTGGACTTCGCTGAAGTAGCATATAACAACTCTGTACATTCGGCCACCGGAATGGGTCGTTTTTTTTGTTCTACTGGAATACACCCTAAACTAATACCATTGGCATCGGTGCAACCCAGTATCATTCCTTCAGCTGACCAGATGATCAACGATATCCATAGAATCCATGCCCAGGCAGCTGGTACCCTTGCTAAGGCACGGGAAGACATGAAGGCACAGGCAGATCAGAGACGAAGGCTTGAACCGTCATTCCAGGTTGGGGATTCGGTATGGCTCTCCTCTAAGAATTTACCTGTTTGTAATCTACCCACAAAACTTGCACCCTGGTTCGGTGGGCCTTTTTTGATTATAAAACACATTTCCTCAGTGGCATTCAAGCTGGATTTGCCTCGATCCTGGTGGATCCATCCCGATTTCCATGTCTCACTATTGAAGCCCTATTTGGTCAATCCCTATGGTCGCTCTTGTCCCCATCCCGCATCTATTGACATTGAGGGAACTCCTAAGTTTGAGGTGCAGGAGATCTGTGATTCCCATTTTCGGCAAGGAAAGCTGCAGTTTTTGGAGGATTGGAAGGGGTATTCGGCCTGTGATCAGACTTGGGAACCCTGTGGGAATGTGCATGCCCCTCGCTTGGTGTGTGATTTCTATCACAGACATCCTTGGTAACCGGGAGCCCCTGGTCTTTCTGGGAGGGGGCATAGTGTGTGTCAAGCCTCGTTCTCGCTACCTTTCCGTTTTCACGCATGCACGAATGGGGATTGGGGTCCAAGCCTCGCAATCATGCCGGACCTCAATATAAACAAGTTGGCCCCATTACTCGCCGCGTCTCAACGCGGTTTGGTTCTGCCTCCTAGCTACGCTCCTTGTTTTAACATTTGTCTACCTTTTTCTGCCCTCACTCCTGTTTTCCTTGACTTCTGGGTTCCCAGCTTTGTCATTCCCCCCCTGGTCCCTGGTTTTTCCTGCCTTGCCTGGCCTCCGGACTCCTCCAGGTTCTTGCTCTGTTGCCTACCCGGTCCTTCCTCTTGCCTTGTCTTCCCTCCTTGTCTTCCCCACTTCAACTGCCTTCTGATCTGCTTTGCTTGGTACCAGTGCCATTGCAGTCGGGGTTCATCTCCTTGCCATCTGCCAAATTCTAGCATTTCAACCAGTGTGCCATGCTCTCAATCCAGCGAGTCTTCAACCACCATCTACTTACCTACCAGTAGCTGCCTGGATTGCTCCGCACTAAAGTCATCAAGGCTACTACACTGGCCTTCCCTGACAATGCTTGCACTATCCTGGTGTCACGTTAATACAGGGAAGACCCCATCCGTGGCGTCAGGAGTCGGTCCCCTTTCAATCCTGTACCCTCAGGACAGAACTGGGGTTGTCTCTTTGCGTTACCCTTCTCTTCTTGTGATCTACTCAACGTCCTGGCTACTCCGGTGCGCAAGACCTCAGGACCTTCAGGTATGCAGCGCCCTAGGGACGCACACCTTGACACCACTCTGCAGTGGCTCAGACGGGGAATGTGAGCTTTTGTAAAAAGCAGACAGACTGCTTCCAAGGACTGCTGCAGACGGCCCACTCTTCAACCACTCTGTGGTTGCCAGGGCCCAGTTCTTGCCAGAGAAGGCCTAGTGGCCATTGAGGTGCTTACTGAGGGGGCCCCAGACTCAGTGATCTCAGGGTTGCCTAGATCCATAGAACCAAATCCTGGGATGATTAACACAATGGTTTTAGATCTAAAGTGCATGCCAGAACTGAGTGACTTGTACAATGCGGGAGCCCCAAGTCAGGCTGACTTTTTCTAGGCTCAGCAAAACTTCCCAACTAAGGCTGATCATCATAAACAGGCAGAGAAATAGGGTCAGGGGGATGCCCCTGGAATATTCAGATTGGACTGGGATAATTGTCTCCTCTACAGTGATCCCAAGAAATTTAAGGCAGGCTCCCACCGGAGGATGTTTGTGTCCCCAAACCACTGGAGGTTCCTGGTGGGCTTGGCTCCTGTCATTCCCTTAGCCTGGCACTTAGGAGTTACCAAAACAGATGACAGATTGTCTGCCTGTTTATACTGGCCCAGATGGGAGTAAACTGAAAAGAATTTGTCAGATCCTGCCACACATGCATCTGGTGAGTCTGGTGAGGCTACAAAGACCATCTTAATTCCACTACCAGTGGTTGGGTGGCCTTTCAAGAAAATAGGCATGGCCACTGCGAGCCCTTTAGATCTTCAGACCACCTCGAGTAAATGGTAGATTTTGAAAGTGGTTTACCATTGCCACCTGGTGTGCAGCAGCAGAACCCTTAAGAAGCAATAACTCACCTGTAATAGCACTAATTGGGATATCTCTTGTGCAGAGTTCCTTAAAGAGTTCCTTAAAGAATGTATTTGTGACAGGGGATCAAAATTCACATATGCATATATGAAGAACATGATTGTGGAGTAACTTACAGGTTCTCCACAAAATTTCATTCACAAACTAATGGGCTCGTTGATGGGTTCAACAAGACACTGAAAAGCATGGTTTAGGGCTTGCAAGAACAACTGAGGAGAAAGTATGATTTTATTTTGCCATGACTTCTGTTTCATTACTGTGATGTGAGACAGACGGGGTAGGATTCCGTTCTTTTGAACTCTTGCTTAGACTACCAGTTAGGACTCCTCTAAGTCTCGGGCTAAAATTATGGGAGAGCAACCGCTGAACTCCTTTCCATGATATAGTGCACCATGTACTCTGCCTCAGATCCAAAATGTCCAAATACAGAGAACAAAATAAGTAAAATTTGAAGGGCAGTCAGAAGCTCATGAATCACTGGCATGGCCAGAAGGCTACAATGACTGGGGTACACCCCAGGCCTGATGGTTTGGTTAATGGATCCAGTCAAGCCCAAGCCAGTGCCCTTCTTGACAAGCGGACTGGGCCCTATGTGGTGCTGGAGAAGGTCAGTGATGTTTACTACCTTATACATATCAAGTCCTCGAGGCAGATGCATTGGGTCTTCCAGATTTACTGACTGAAGACCCATTACAGCTGGGATGACTTAGTGATAGCTTTGGTGACTGATGATGAGACTGAGGAGGAGACACATTCTCCCCCAGTCTTGTTACACACAGTCTTTTGATGGGTCTGTAGAGGGATTTTAGCTCTTCCCAGACCTTATTGAGCATCAATTGTGAGACTGCCAGCAGCTGCTGGGCCACTTTGATAGGTCTGTTCTCACTGACTACAGAAAAATTGATTTGTTCATCTATGATTTCGGTTCTGGAGACAGTAATCTAGTGAAGAGCAGAATGTACTGTATGCCTGACAATGTCGAGTACACCATTAAGGAGTAAGTTGTTGAACTTGGGGGTTATTATGCCAAGACAGATGCACCCTCATACCTAGGTAGATGAAATGATTGACAGATTAGGTGCTGCCAAGTTCATGAGTTCATTTGACCCCACGGCAGGCTACTAGCAGGTTGTACTAACTGATCAAAGGAGATTAGCATTTTCCACTCAAGAAGTGCACTATTGTTTAACTCTTATGCCCTTTGGATTAAAGAATGCCACTCTCAGGACTAGAAGGCTACAGCATACCACAGCCCATGGCTTGTCCCTGTAGTACTAAAAAGGTTCAGTAGTGGGAAATCTGAAATCTGCTTTTGTGTAGACTACAGAGGGCTCATTTCTGTCACCAAGAGAGATGCACACCCCATACCCAGGGCAGACACATTGATTGACAGATTAGGTGCTGCCAAGTCCGAACGTACCTTTGACCTCAGAGCAGGGCTACTAGGTTGACCTAACTGTTCAAGCAAAGGAGATGTCAAAATTGTCTACTGCAGAAGGGCACTACCAGTTCACTGCTATGCCCTTTGGATTATAAAATGTCTCTTGCAACTTTTAGAGGATGGTAAACCAGGAACTGTCAGAACTAGAGGACTTCAGCATAGCCTACGTAGATGACAATGCAGTGTTCAGTCACACTTGCAAAGACCCTCTATCCCTTCTAAAACAGGTGCTTCAGACCAAGGTCAAACAATGGCCTACGAGCTGCACCGAACTTGCCCAGGTCAGAACATATATCTGATGCCCAAAGAGCAGTACATTGACTCCCTATCTGTCAAAGAATTCTATTGAAGACACTTACCATCACACACAGATGCATCTCAAAGTCCCCCCTCCCTATTTGTCCGAAAAAATTGCTAAGCACCAAACGGACAGGCCCAGCAGAACTCCCTACACTCGTGCAACCTTAATTCAAGTGTGCTAGAACTGGAGGCTCCAACTTTCCAGTCCCTGCACAAAACAATGGAACTCTCTCCCACGCGCACTGAGAGTGGAAGAATCCTACTGGGCCATTTGCAGAGCCCTCAAAACCTGGTTGTTTGTATAAAACCTGACCATGTTGTAATACCTCACCATTAACCTATGTATTGTTTATGATCTATGTAATGCTATGCTTTTGAATATGAACTGTGCCTCTGGGCCACATGTAGCTGGTATCCACAAGAGCCCTGATGCCTGAGGATTTGTGTGCGCTATACAAATGTAAAAATACAAAATGAATGCATAAAAATAATGTCCTCAAGTACCAGATAATGCAGGGAACTGTGACTTGCTTAGGACACCAAATGGGTGTTGGTATGAAACAGCCTCTCAAGGCCAAAGTCCAGGCAGTAATGTATTGGAATATCCCAGCTACCCAGATTCAAGTTTGAGCCTTCCCGGGCCATATGGGCTACTACAGACATTTTATTAAAGGGTATGGGACTCTGGCTCTTCCCGCAAAGAAGTTGCCAAAGAAGGCCACCTTAAGCCGTGCCTGTCTGTTACCTTTCCAAAGCTTGAAGGATGGTCTTTTCAAGTCCCCAGACCCTGGACCATGTGCAGGAAATTATCTTTCAGACAGATGCCTGTGAATTTGGAGTTGATGCAGTGCTAGCAAAGTTGAGATTTGAGATTCAAATTGGTTGCAAAACCTTGTGCATACCTTAGTAGTTACTTGACCAGGTTACAGAGGCATTTGCAGTAGTTTGGGTGGTAGGAGAGATGAAACCTTACACATGCAGGTCTCACTTAATCATCCAAACCAAACACAGACATCTTAGGTGGCTTCTGAATAGGCAGAGAGAGAATCCCAAGTTATTGAGTTGGGCATAGCCCTACAGGAATTGGATATGAACATTCAACAGGAGCCTCCAATGAAAATGGCTTCAGTAGGTATTTACATCAGGAGGATGAGTCTCCACATATATGAATGGTGGGCATGTGAAGTATTGTCTTCTGGCAACGGTGTAGAAGGCCAGACTTGTTTGATTTTCATTGATAATAAAATAATGTGGGTAACTCCATCTCAGAAAAGGTGGTCTGCTAACCAGGCCCCCATTTCTTCAAATGAGAGTATGGCAAAAGTATAGTGTGAACCTGTGCCCTGCTGCACCACTATCCAGATCTGCAGAGCTTGCTTTCTAGTGGCATAGAACAGGTTCAGAGATCATAGGCGTCCTGTCTGACAGCTGGAGTTACAGCAAGTCACTTCAGAACAGAAGCTTTATTTAAATATGCCTCTGTTCCAGAGCTACTTATTTATGTTGAGCCATCATCCTGGTGATAGCTTTAGCTTTAAACATAAGCCATGGTTGAGTTATGGTGGCTGGAAATTCATATAATTATTAAAGCCACATCTCATATGTATCATAAATAGGTCAAGCATGTGAGCCAATGTTAGCCGTATACAGGGTGTGTGTATTCTCCCCAGAGTGAATGTCTCTGCTGCATCCACCAGGACAATAACTAGTGAGGGCTGCCTCTCCTGTGATCCTTTGTGAGGTTGAGTAATACCTCTCTCCACCAGAACAGCCCTGTGACAGGAGCTGTCTTGGGAAGTACGATTGAAATGGCACACCCTAAAAGGACTAGCATCACACAAGGGAGTTGCATACTAAGGGGCCTTTGATGCTGGGTCTGTGACAGGGGCAGGTTTAGTATAGTCAGAGGGAGCAGCGCATAGTTGGGGAAGAATTCCACCATCTTACTTTTCTCTATACCTCTCCTTATTTCCTGTCTCCTACAAATCCTTTAGCACAAATCACTTTGGGTATGATACAACCAGGCAAAAACTACTTGTCACAAGGACAGTTATTGGACCATTTAAACCAAGCTTGCTTTCCACTAATCCCATGGGGCCTTTTATCTATAATAGAGAGGTTCTTCCACCCCTTCGTGATTCACTTTTGGACCATCCAAAACTTTAGGAAGAATTCAATTGGAACTTTTTCTTGGGAGAGTTGATCTTTCCAAAGCACTGTGATGAAGGAGTGCTGAATGGCAGAGGCAACCAAGGCTTGCTACCCACTATCAGGGCACCTTTGGAGTGACTCTTACTGATGACCAGGACCTGGCACTCTGTTTGTAAGCCTCCTTAGACTAGGAGAGCAGAACCTGAAATTACCCACCCAGCCCCACAGCCCCCTGCAGTGGTTCATTGAGCATTCTTATTGCCAGAGTAGTCTGGATATTTGTTTTCCCTGCATCAAATTAATCAAGTCACATTTAAGCCATGTTCACCACATCCAGGGTAGAAGCATCCACCAGTGCTACCTTAGGCACTCAGTCGATCTTCAAACTACTGCGCTCACAGAATAGAACAGGCTCGATGGGGTAGCACCCTAGCAGAGCCATATCACGTGTCTAGCCTGAGGACCAACTCCCCATGCAGACGACTTCGAACTGTCAGACTGAACCAAGCATAGAACCACCAGGACTTCACATCACCGCTCAACTGAAACTGCTGGACCATTGCTTCACTCATCAACCCGAACCAGCATACTCGTTGTTAGTAAACATGCTTGATTGTCAAACAGTCCCCAGGTTAGCCCACTAACCTATTCTCAGGAGGCTCTGCAATTGGACTGGATATTTGGCTATGTCCAGGGAATACCCTGATTTATGTCACTGGATATTCAGGGAAGCAGTGATCCTTGGCATGAACTTTGTACTAATGGGTATCAGTGATGGATAGAGGCCTTTAGCATTCTGATCATACCCTCTGTGCCACCTACAGGCCCAGGAATTCTGTTTATATCCCTCAGAGTTCAATGCTGGGCAGATGTCTGAGCATTAACTTCATATCCATTGAGTTGCACAGCTGGACAGATGCCTGCACATTCACTTCATATTACTGGTGCTTCCGTGTCAGACAGATGCCCGAGCAATCACTTGATATCCCTTGAGATATTACAAAATCAGATCCAGACCCAACCAATCAACCTACCTCCATCCGGCTCACAGCACAATACACTGTAAGTAATTATAACATTGTCATTTATAGTCCTATGGTTTGCTATAAAATGTATTATAAAGTTGCAATCGGCCACTGTCTGTAACTACGCTGTGATACCTCCGGGTCTGGGCGTATAACAAATGTAATAAATAAATAAAATAAATAAATAAACAGGATGAAAAATATTTAATAACAGGCCAATAACAAGATCTACTACCCCTTGGGATTATGTAGTCACCAAATACTTGTAAAATATCCCACTCGGAACCAATTATGTCTAGTAAAATCAAGTTTCTTTAGCCATGTATGTTCTTCTTCCACTGAAAAATCAATCAGAACACCGGAAAATAACTGTACCATTAGTCATCTTCTTTCCTATTATCTCATCTTCTCTCTCTCATAGATTCTGAAAGCCACTTATTTTCTTGTGCTAAGAATTTGTATTGATTACCTTTCTCGTTATGCATTATCAAACATTATGACTTTTATTGACATACATGACTAGTTGGCCTATTCATTTTACAAACATATCTAATTAATAAAATCGATTCGCCCACCCTCACTGTGCGACATCCACCAATGTAGGACAGAAAGCAAATGACTTCCGGTTTCAATAGCATTGCATACATAACACAAAAGAAGCATAACTAAAATAAATAAACAAATAAATAAACACATGCATAAATAAATAAGGCACTGGACCTGTCCTGGCACACCTGAGTGGTCGTAAATTCACTACAGTAGAAGAGGCTACCACTCATAGCAGATTGATGGCATATTGATGGTGAAATAGGCATAGTTTCAACACCCCTTGAAGAATATGATAGAAAACAGTCTTGCATGTAACTGGAAGGCGTTTGCCATACTGTACTGCGCATACTAATGTGAAAACCTTTAAAATGTGGGTAAATCTATTTATCTAGAACATTGATGGACATTAAAATACACAATGTTACTAATACACATTTTCTAGAGCCACTTACATGTTTTTGCTGTTGTACAAAGAACACGTATTTTTTAATGCACACTCTCCTGCTAACTCTGCTCTGAGAGTGCTGACGTGTTTTGCAAGATACACTAAACTTAATCTTCCTCATATCCGTGCAGGTAAACATGGGGAGTGAGCACGGGCATACACATTGCACAGGCCAAACAACCTGCACTGCATAGGGTGCACATTCAGTGCAGGCCACTCTTTACCAACTATGCAAGTATGACAGTGGTGTGTGCTTGCTAGTAACGATTTCTCAAGTAAAGTCTATGGGCCTCATTTCAAGTATGGTGCTGCATCATAAAGCGACATTATGGTGGTAGTTATTCCATTACTGACTTTACCACCACATTACTGCACCGCTGTACCAACAGGTTTGGTTGTACGGTGTAAGGTGTACCTCCAGCAAAATGCTGAAGGTAAATCATCTATTTTAGCACCAAAATGTGTAGGAATTACCATAGGAAAATTACCACATGTGGAAATTTTGCAAAACTCCCCATGGACTCAACAGATGGAGACTTAACTATCGTGCCACCACTCATAACACCGTGGTAAATCCAGGGGACCAAGTGTGGTAACAGTATTCGATTGATGTTCTGAATGTACATTGAAAACGTGGCCAGATAGTAATAATGACCTGGATCTTGGTGTTTGTACAACAACATCTACATGTATGTGCCTCTAGAGACTGTGGGCGCCCAAGAGTTCACTTGAGAAATGGTGCCTTTTAATGACAATCAGGGTCCTCAATCAAGTGATTGACCCATATGATTTACAGGTTTTGTAAATCGAATGCTCTATAAAGTCTGGCAAACTCATTCCAGTGATATGAACCTCTGTCTCCTGTGACAGCCCGCAAGGGTGCTGAGCAATATGCCAGACTCCACTAATATGCTATGAGTGTTGTCAATGTTCGTCAAAGTAGTGGCTGTGTCTGCCAGCGGTGCTCTTGTGGCGATCTTTGCAGTGGCATTTATGTCAGTTATTTGTTATTTGTGTGTTATGCATGCCTTGTCTACATCGAGGGGGTGGTTGGATTTTTGTATGTCGGACATTCGTAGATGTGTCCTTTGCAACTGTGAAAATCCATAGGTTTCACTAGAATGCATGTACATCTCTTCCTGCTTTGATATATGAACTCTCTTGCACCCAGTCTTTTTCTGAAAGGTCTGAAGGTGATGTTTCACAGAATCGAAGAGGAGGACTGCTACAATAAATTGTTCAATGAGAATGAACAACAATTAATCTCATCTACGGGATGGCTGCATTAGTAGGTCCAGCAGCTGCAGGTAGAGGGGTCGAACAACTGCACTTGCCCGCAGACACAGTTTCAAATGCCAAAACTATTGTCTTTGCTAATACTTGTTTTCCGTTAAGTTATGTATCATTGATTATTGGAACTTGAGAGAACTGACCTCACAGTCTGCGCTTCTAACAACTTAAGTGCAGCATTTATGACGAGTTTAACATAAAAGGATGTATTTGAATTGGTACCATCAATAAGTCAAACCTTTAGCATCAGGGTCCTTTGGATCACAATGTTGTTTGATCTTAAACACAATTAGTCACAACTATATTAATCAAAATTATTTTAATCACAATCTTGTTAAGTTTAGACGCACGGTAGTGTTGAGTTTGAACACATTTAATCACAATTGTGTTAAAGAGTAAGATAGTTTCTACTCGGCATGATACTAAGTTGCAATGAATAACGCCATTGCACTTTATAACGCCGATGCAATTAATAACACCACTGCACTTTATAACGCCAACACGTGTTTCAACCTAACAAGGTCGTCCTCAGGGCGTAAACATATGTATAGTTTCAACAAATAAACTTAAATATTTTTGTGTGTGGCTTGTTGTCAGGTACTGTTAGTAAATGGTTTTTAACAATCCTATGAGTTCAATGACTTGTCTAATTTCTGGTTGGTGGTTTTATAAGCCAAAGCGATACGTGGGCGAAGGTTATTTCATCACATCTGGGTATGAAACCTTTTTTTTCTTCACTGATATAGTGTCTTTCGATTTGGTAAGCTGAGTCACGTTTAGCTGTGCTGAGTGAAAGCGCTGCGAACCGCAGTTGCAGTGTTGCAGATATATTCAAGTAGTTTCTTTGAATAGCAGCCGTAATCGGCAGGGTCCTGAATAGTTGTACGCACAATGGCGGAGTAACTGACCTCACATTGGTGAGGTTAGTTCTCTCAAGTCCTTGTTCACTACTCAGGTGACAGTGGAAGATCACCTCACTTACCACACGACTGCAGCTACTTCTCAATTTACATGTATACTAGCCCCATTACTAATTATTTGAGATGTGCGCGTTCCTGGTACGGGCTTTTGCTTCCACAAAACCTATCATTGATTATTGCCTTATATTGTAAGCAAGCGCAGAGCAAGAGGGAAGCGATGACAGTGCTAGGGGAGGAAAGACAGCACAAGGGGGAATAAATGACTATGCAATGGAGGAAGCAGTGAGAGCACAAGCGGGAAGGGATGATAGTGCAAGGGGGTACATTACTTTGCAAAGGTGGGTAAAGGTGCAAGGGGGATAACTGACAGTGAAAAGGTGGAGAAATGAAAGCACAAGTGGGAGGAATGACAGCACAAGTATTAGTATTATTTGTATTTTGTTTATTTGTATAGCGCACCAAGCCATCGGGCATCTGGGCGCATTTCTTACATAGACATGTTACAAAGGTTACAATGACAACAATAAGGATACACAATTTACAGAAATATATATTTGAAAAGGATATAATTCACAGTATTTACAAGCGAGATTACAAATTACAGTGAGGTTTCTAGCATATCTACAAGTTTGGGACTACTGAGGTAGGTGTCATAAAGCAGAGATTGTCTAGGATTCTTGTGCGAAGAGCCACATTTTAACATTTTTTCCTGAACGAGTGGTAGACATGTTCAGATCTTAATGGAAGAGGTAGAGTGTTCCATAATTTAGCTGCTAGGACAGGGATGCTACTACTTCCTGCCTTTTGTAGCTTGAAACTGGGGATTTTGAGGAAATGTGCTTGCGCTGATCTCATCGGGCTATCTGAAGTATTTTGGGAGAATTTCTTAGTCAAGTAACTTGGTGCTAAATTAGCGAGGCATTTGTGGGTAAGTGAGAGGGTTTTAAAGGCAATCCTTTACTTGACTGAAAGCCAATTCAGGTTACGTCTTACATCAGATATGCTGTGATCGAGGGATATTCAGAGCTGCTCTAATAGCGTAGTTTTGAAGAACTTGCATCTTTTTCAAGCTCTGTTGGCTAGTTCCAAGGTAAAGTGAGTTACAGTAGTCTAGTTGGGAGTACTAGAGCTCTAGCTATTGATATGCATTTGGATGAGGAGAGGAGCAGTCTAGAGGCCGTATTTAACTTGCAGGTATATGCTGTTGAGGAACCCGACGCATTAACCTGTCTTGATAGGTTTAGAGATGAGTCGAGGTAGATGCCATGAGTTTTCACATCCTTAGAAACCTTGATGGCATTTCCGTCAGTATTAAAGGAGTCAAATTGTTTGTCTAGTCTGTTTAGTTTGAGCTTGGAGCCTAAGAGAAGCTCAGTCTTCTGATCATTTAGGCAAAGACCATGTTTGGCCATCCAGGCCTGGATGATACTGTAGATGTCATTTAGTACTTTGGCATCAGTGTCATAGTTACCAGTGACGGTTATTAAAATATGGGGGTCACCTGTGTAATTAGTGTAAGTGTCACGCCTGTGCCACTGGCACACACATTGGTGACCATCATGGGCGATATGGTACTCGTTTATCTTCATAATACTTTTTAAACAACCCCTATTCACATTTTGGTCCTTAATTTCCATTTGTACAACATTGGTACTTTCCTATTTAATTCAGCTAACTACATGTACCATAATGCACCTTGCTACAGCTATCAATTCCTGGCCATTCCCATTCGTCAGTATTGGAACCACAATCCCCAGAAGCCCTAGCGATCAGTGCTTCTTCCACCATCTCAGGACCAGAGAGGGAGGAGGCAGATTATCTTCAGGTGTGCTTCTCCAGGTGCTGCCAATTAGCCTGCCTCAGTACAGGGCAGGGCTGTATTTAAGCAGCTGCCTGCAGGAGCTCAGTTTCTTGCATCAAGAGTCCTCCCAGCCCCTTTTTGCCTTGTGACTTGAATTTGTATGCTGTTCCTGTTGCTGCATTTTCCTGCTTTGATCCAGTGCTCTTTCGGGGCTGCCTGCCTTGCAACCTGCTACACTCTGCTGCCTACATCCCTAGCCTTCTGGGCTCCCTGCCTCACAGCCCTGCTCCTCTGGGCTCCCTGCCTTGCAGCCTGCAACCCTCCGCTTCCTACAGCTCTGGTCCTCTGGGCTCCCTGCCTTGCAGCCTGTTACACTCCGCTGCCTTCAGCCCAAGCCTTCTGGGCTCCCTGCCTCACAGCACTGGTCCTCTGGGCTCCCTGCCTTGCACCCTGTTACACTCTGCTGCCTACAGCCATAGCCTTCCGGGCTCCCTGCGTCTCTGCCCTGCTCCTCTGGGCTCCCTGCGTTGCAGCCTGCAATCCTCTGCTGCCTACAGCCCAGGTCCTCTGGGATCCCTGCCTTGCTGCCTGCTACTCTCTTCTGCTTTCAGCCCTGACCCTCCGGTCTCCCTGCCTCGACGTCCTGTTCCTTTGGGTTCGCTTCTTGCTGCCCTACTCCTCTGGGCTCTCTGTCTGCCGCCTACTAAAGCTCTCAGTCCTACTCCTCTGGACTCTCTGCCTTGCAGCCTACTACAGTCCTCTGCAATCCACTACAGTTTTTCTGCACCTTGTGCCATCCGTTACTGCAGCCCTGCTTCCTTGTTTGCAGCCCCCTATTTCCTGGCTGCTGCTCCATTGCTCTCTTCCTTGTTTGCAACCCCTTGTTCTTGATCCCTGTCCTTCTCTTCCTTGAGTCCTCTGTCCTCCTCTTTAGTTTACCCATTTCTATTGTACTGTTTTTCCCTTCATTCCTTCTGCTAGATTTCTCTTAGACTTCCTTTTCCCTGGTTATTTCTGTTCTTGTCTCTCTTGTGTCTTATGTTGATCCTTTGTACAGAGCTTGACTGTTGGTTTCCGGCAGGCAACTTCTGCCCCTTCCCTCGTCGCGTTTTCTGTGTTACAGACACCCACAGCTGTTGTTCCCAGCCATGAACAGACAAAGTGGGCCCCTGTAATAGTAATCTGTGAAGAAGGCTGGAGATTCCAAAGGTCCGTGTGACTCTTCCATTTCTGCATACACTCCAAGAGGGAATCCAGTTTGTTTGTATCTTTGTATTTCCTGCCCCTTTCTGTTCACGACTACAGTTGCCTACTTTTCTTTCTTGTTGAGTTTCCTGCTGTGTGTGTACTTATCTGTCACCTTACATCAGCACAGCCACCCAAACCCTACCTGGGAGCCCTGTGCCACTCTTGACAGAGTGCCATCCTTGACAGTAAGTGACACCCAGATAGTCAAGGTCATCGAACAATGGCTTAGTGAAAACATTGTATAGGGTGGGAGACACGCAGGTACCTTGGGGAACACAGCACGTGACTGGTGCAGGTTCGGCAGATGCTGAAGGTGAGAAAACTCTAATTGATCTATTATCCAAGAAGGGCTGGATTGAGGAATTGGCGAGTGAGCAGAGGACTTTGTGGTCTACTAAGTCAAATGCAGCCGACAGATCTAGTAGTAGCAGGAGAGCAAGTTTGCCTTTGTCTTTTAATTCCTCAATTGGGATTTTTAGGTCAATTAAGGCCGTTTCGGTACCGTGCCTTGGTCTGAAGCCTGATTGCCTGAGGCCAAGGAGATTGTTGGTTTCAAGATGCTCTTGGGAAGCAATGACAGCACAATGATGATGGAATGACAGTGAAATGGGGAAGAAGTGGTTGTGCTAGGAGGGAAGAAATTACAGTAAAAAGGGAGGGAATAACACACAATGGGGATAGGAATGACAGCATAAGGGTGTAGAAAGGAAAGACAAGGTGGAGGAATGACAGCACATGGTGGAAGGAACGACAGCACAAGGGGGAGTAATGAAAGCGCAAGAGGGGAGTAATGTGTTTGCTCTACCATTGATGCCAAGTAAAATATTATACATTAAGCCTACATTTAGGATAGTCTAACCACATAATAACATTAACCATGTTTGATTTACCCTTGATGCTGACAACCATACACTGTGTTAACAAATCCCAACTCTTTCTCTTTTCCCACTAACAATGCTTTCAGCATTATAGTGGTGCATTGCACGACCGTAGTGCACCAAAACCACAAAGCCTGTTAACCCATGTTCCCTTTTAGGGGCAGATGGATCCTTTTGCTTACCTATCTCGCAGAGAATGTTCATAAACTCAAAGCTAACCTAACTCTGAACACTGTTAGAGATCTTTTTGGGCTTTATTTTTAGTATCTTGTGGTGTTTTTGTGGTGTACTGGTATTTTTGTTAGCCCTTGGTAAGATATTGTGGTAAGCTTGTTGGGATATCTTTTTAGTGGAGAGCCTAATTTCAGAACACTGCCTAATAATTATTTTATCAGGGTCAGTAACAGTAAGTAAGTACTGGACTTTGTACACTCTTATCTGCTTGCGGTATCTTATGTAAAATACCAAACTATGCCCTTTTGGCTGTGTTTTAAAAAACAGATATCATGCCACATCACAAATATTTATATTCACATCCAGGTAAATAAAGATAACTGGAAGCTAGCAAATAAAGGTATAGAAATAGCGTAAGAGTGTCTAAAGCCAACTTTTACAATAAGGAAATTGAAGCAGCATCTAATGCTACAAGTAAGATATTTGAAATTTTAAAAAGCGTTGTGAAGCCCAAAACTCTTACCCCACCTTTCTTACCTACCAAAGAAGACTGTGATATAGTGAAAAATGCCTTTGCAGCCAAAATATTAAAGGCTAGACAAAATAAAATTAAGGCCAGAGAACTCTCAAGTAAATCAACACTGAGGAAAGACAGTGTCAAACAGGGTGGGACTGATGCATTTAATTTCACACCTGTCTCTGAAGTAGAAATGCTCGAGGTCTTAAAACACATGAAACCCACCTCATGCGCGGAAAATATATTACCATCAGAAATCATTCTGGAGAATAAAGAATGATTCACCCCAGTTTTGGTGAAAATAATCAATGCATCATTTAAAGAGGGCACAGTGCCGAAATTTTTTTTAAAAAGTTACTGTCACACCCCTGGTTAAAAAGGTAGGCCTTGATCCAAAGGATCCAGGCAATCTTCGCCAGCTCACAAACTCTAACTTTATCCTCAAAATACTAGATAAAATTGCAACCAATCAACTGCAGAAACAGATAGAAAAACAGGCATCTTTACATAAACAACCATCAGGTTTCACGCTGTTCACAGAATGGAAACAGCCATGTTAGACCTTCAAAGCCATATTTTGGAGCTAGAGGTAAAGCAGGGATGTTAATGTTGCTGGATCTTAATGCAGCCTTTGACTTGGTAGATCACCAACTATTAGTAAATGCACTGAAATGCACAGTGGGGTGTTCTACGGTAGCACTGGACTGGCTTGTATCATTTTTAATGGAGCGCCAAGCCAGAGTGCATTGGGGGGACATGTTTTCTGAGGCTATATCAATCATTTTTGGAGTCCCTCAGGGAGCTAGTCTCTCACCATTGTTATTTAATATATATATATATATATATATATATGAGAAGCTTATGTGACTTGTTGGATGAGGATATGATATGATATGGCATTTATAACGCGCCTATACACAAGTGTTTCAAGGCGCGACGAGGCAAGGGGGGGACAGAGGGAGGACAAACAACGATCCTACTAGGCCAGGTGTCATCCAGAACGCGCAAGTGCATGGGAAGGGGGGAAAGGAGAAGTGCGCAGGGAGAAGGGAGAGGGGAAAGTGCAGTACATGGGAAAGCAGAATAAATAAGAGAAATAAGACAAACAAAACAGCCAGCTAGTGGCAAGTGCAAGGAAGTGCAGACATAAGTGCTGGTAGGGGGATTGAAGGGATACAGAAAAACGGTCCCCAAGTGCAGGGGGTGCCAGGGAGGCAGTGCAAGTGGGCAATTGACAGGGCCTGGGCCAGAGATCAGAAAGGGTGGCCAGGTAACCAGTGTAGTTTCAGTCAAGAATTCAGCAGGGGAGGGGTGGGGGGAAAGCAGAAGCAAAGATAACGGTTTTGAGGTGTTTCCAGAACTGGAGATGGTTCTCCTCGAGTTTCAGGGAGGCAGGAAGGCTGTTCCAGAGAGAGGCCCCTGCCAAAGAGAGTGATCTGCCACCAACTCGTTGCTTGGAGAAGTGACTGACCCTGAGGGAGTTGGAGGCAGATGAGCGAAGGGCTCGAGAAGGAAGATATTTAGGGAGAGGGAGTTGAAGGTACTGTGGCTCCAGACCCCAGAAGGCCAGTGTACACTGCAGAGGGTTTTGAACTTAATCCTTGCATCCACTGGGAGCCAGTGCAGAGATTTCAGTCCAGGAGAGATACGATCCCTGGGCTTGAGGCCAAGGACAAGTCTTGCAGTCCTGTTCTAGGGCGTAGAGCGGAGGCAGGCAGATTAAGATAGAGGCTGTTATAGTAGTCCAGATTAGATAGGACGACGACACGTAGTTTATCATTGAAATAGAGGGAAATTACACAAGGGATAGTGATAAGATAGCGAAAATGTACAGTAAAATAGAAACGAGGATGCATAAAAATTGGATGTGTCTTAACAGCATGAAAAGCTCATGATTTTTGGAACCAATCGGACAAAATGCAAGTTAGGAGAAGAGTATGAGACGTTCTCAATAAATGAGTCGAAAATTCAAGTCTTGAGTCAGGTGAAGATGCTGGGCATGATGGTCGATGCCTCAGTTATCTCAGAGGTGCAGGTTAATTATCTGCACAAAAACACGGCCTATTACCTACGCCTTATGAGGGCACTTTGACCATTCTTGAATGAGGAGAACACAGCAACAATTGCGAGAGCCATTGTATTGTCCAGACTAGATTATGGCAATGCCCTACTAATAGGAACCACTAAAAGAGATCTGGCGAGGTGCCAAGTCATAGAAAATGACGACGTGCGGATTGTGAAGAGAATAAAGAGCAGAGATCATATAATAATGGCAAGAAGATCTCTGCATTGGCTTAGAGTGGAGGACAGGGTGAACTTCAAAGCTATGACTATTATTCATAGGTGCCTATTAGGAGACACTCCCCTTTACCTCAAGAATCAATTTGTGGCATATATCCCAGAGAGACATCTACGCTCAGCAGGAAAAGGTTTGCTCACTGTGCCAAAATATAAATTAAAGGCAGGCATGGGCAGATCATTTGCAGTGTTGGCTGCGCAGCAGTGGAATAAACTCCCACTCTTGCTGAGACTGGAAGAAAACTATCTTCTCTTTAGGAAGAGTTTGAAGATATGCCTCTTTAGGTGATAATTGTTAGTTGGAATTACTGCGCGCTGCAGTTGGGACAATGGATGTGTCCTTTTTATTTATAGTTTGTGTTGTTTGTTACAAGCACCCTGATGCCCGCGGGCTGCTGGCGCTATACAAGCTTACATACATACATACACAAACCACTTCTGAAAAACTCAATTCACAATAAGATGAGTTTACCACCTGTTGGACCTCAGTGTATGTGCTAACACAATAATTCAGACACAATGAGAACTCTGAGGCTAACTTGTTCTTTCCTTTTGTGGCTTTATGAAAAGTTAAAATTCAGAAAAAATGAACAAACAGAAGCACTATACTGTGCTAGATTTTACAGTAATTTATACTTGAACATTGATAAAATACATTTTATTAGAGAGCCCATACACAGTAAATAGCTTTAACTACACATTTGGTGCTAGCTGGCTAACGCACAGTTATCTGTAACCTTGAATGTTTCTTTCACAATTCTTGGCTGCCATGAGCCTCCTGTTGTAACCAAAGCTTGCTTCATAAATGGGGCACCCACGTAAAATATAGATTGTGAATTACTTTAAGAAAACAAACAAATTTCTATATAACAAAAGCCTGTAAAATATTTCTTTCATACATTACACACTACTCAATTACTGCATAATTACCTAGATCTGTTGGGGTCAGTGGATTCTCGGACCACAAAGTAAGGATAGCCCTTCACCGCTTCAGCTGGCAATATTTCCCTTTTCTGTCTACTGGACAGGACAGGAGCATTCTTATCACATCCACTCCCCATCTCAGCTGTAGGTAACCCACAAAATCCTTCCCCAGCCTTGCTGCTTCCCGCCACACCCAGGGTCAACTACATATAAGGGTACTTGAGACTGCAAACTCTTCTGACGACTGCCAACCCAGGAGAGGGAGAGACAGCCCACAAGATAATCAGCATGAAGCACTGTCGGCAATTCACAGGAGAATCAGTCTGCTCAGAAACTAAATTCCAGACTTCAAGACAGTCACTATTATCATCTCCCTGTCCCTCCTCCTTCACGAATATCTAAACATGTATAAATGTATGAAGCATCTGTCAGTAAAATCACCTCCCATTGACAAACCAGCCCATTAGAGAGCACGTGATTTCCGTTGTGCCTTTGACCGAGAATCAAACTGCAGCGCTGAAGGAAAATGTTACATTCATCCAGCGCTATTTCCTCCTTCTCTACAATTGAACAATGGAGCCAGTTTAAACAAATCAACTCACATCTAAACCCTGTCATATATTCACTGCAAAAAAATCTAATTTCATATTTTTCTGCACTACCAGTTACCCTTGAACAGCTCAAATGCCTTTACATTTTATGAAATGGGCCACTTTATCTCAATGCACCAATGTTTTGTGCTCATAAGCAATGGACTAAATTGAATTGAATATTAGTAAGGGAATAGGTTATTTGGTATTGGGATGTTAGTAGGATTAACATGTTAATTTTATTTTTCATTGCATTTAGTCCATAACTGTGGTGTGGTGCTAATGATAAAAACCTGTTGTGCAGGGTCAAATTCAAATTAGCTGGCATGTGCTTTAGGCATTATAATACTGACATCTACGAGGCACAGCTTGAGCCTCACACATGCGTCTCACACCCATGGCCCTAGTTAAAATTCAAACCTTTGCTAAAATGTGGATGAAGAAATAATAGGGGAAATTGTTACCTATTAAATTTCCCTACACACCCTATTTTTCTCTGCTGGGACACAACCAAAATCACTGCAGGAAAAAACAAACATGCAATAATCGCAGCTTCAACACATATTCAATCTGTGATCATTGGCACAAATTTATCTTGATCTTAGCAGTTGAAATTTTAGATTTTTTAAAAAACAATTGTTTAATCTTATATTTTAATCTTCTGATCACCTTTATCTTTTATCTTCTGTTAATTGTTGATCTATATGTTTTTTGTGTTATTTTAGAATTGTTTTGTATTTTTTATTTTCATAAATCATTTAAAACAATATTATTAATTTCAAAACAATCATAAGTCCATACAACTGTGCCAGTTGCCTCAGTCTGATACACAAAAAGAAAATATGATTAACAGTGAAGTCAGAAATTGTTCAGAAAACTGTTCTTGGTGAAGTGAACTTCCATCCTCTGCAGGTGGGACTTCTTTTGGGGACATCAGCTTCACCCTCTTCTTCGGTCCATGGTTTTTTCCAGGGGACTCTATTCCAGTGGCATCCTCCAGGGATCCAAGGATCAGGTGCACTCTAACTCCCAAATCGCTAACAGAAACATTTATTATTTTTTAAGAGAAAAGGAAAAAGACAACTTAAGAATCAAGTACATCAATCCATTTACTTTTCCCATTTGATTTGGATAGCTGAAAACAAAATTAATCATGCACAGAAATGCACATTATGCACAACATATCATACAATCCAGTTAGGTCATCTTTTTAGCACCATCTGGAAATAACAAATTAAACACACTAATGCAAGACAGAACTTTTTCAGGCAACTGTTTCAAACACAACCAATCTTAACACAACATCTAATAAAAATAATCCAAATTAACTAAGCGTTTACCTATTTACAATATCCCTTTCTCTTAGTTACCCATGTATATTTGTCTTCACTAATTTTATACATCTTTACCCTTTTATCCTTTCAAAACCCATTTTGATATCTTCAAACTATTTACACCAATTCACCTGCTTTGGTAAGTCTATTTAATATATAAGCACTTTACTTTCATACCATCACATGTTCCACTCCCTGCTAGTCTCAATTCGCTCTAGCCTTTTCACCTCATGTTTCAAGTGGAAGGGCTTAATTTGATTAACATGGGCAAACTGTTCCACTGTTAATTCTCCCTCTTTTCTAGCAGTTTTGTAGACCACAAGTGAAAACCTATCTACAATTCTATATGGCACGTGAAGAGTTTTTATGGTTACCTTTCCGAAAGTTCAATTTATAGACCTGGTCTCCTATCTCATATTATCTAACAGATGTCTTCCTATTGTAATGTAAATTTGCACTGTTAGTGCCCTTTTCCAAATTTTGCTGTGTAAATGCAAACGCGTATTGCAAGTGCTTTCTCAGTTCTTCTACATATTTATGAATTGTGGACACATTTACAAGAATCTGTTCATTTGTTCTGTAGAGTAAGTGTTGCAGTAAAACCATTTTCCTACCTGACAACATTTTGTGGGGGCTGATATTTGTTGATTTAGAGGGGGTCGACCTGAGAGCCATTAATACCAGAGGAAGGCGCAAAACCCAGCTAGATCCTGCTTCGGTGACAAACTTTTTCAACATGTTAACTATCAATCTGTTAGACTGTTCCACTCCCCCTGAAGAGGACGTGGTAAGACATGTGGAGCGTCCTCTTCATGGCCAAGATTTGCCACATGTTTGTCATTACACGGTCTGATTCTATTTTTTGAGGTAAACCAAATCTTGAAAAAAGTGATTCACAAGTAAAGGGGCCACTGTTTGCGCAATGCAGTCTGGATCTTAAATGCACTGCAACCATTTAGGGCTTAAACAAACCACTGTTAACAAGTACCTGTTCCCCTTGCCTGTCTCCTCACATTCCCTACAAAATCTACTTGCAAATCTTACCATGAGATTATCAAGCCCCTTTTCATTAATGGTGCTCTGTGAGTTGCTGACGCAGGCTGAAACTATGCACACACTAAACACCCTTCCTGTGTAGACCTCAACATCTTGAGACATGCGTGGCCAATAGGCCTAATCTTTTAAAATATCCAAAGTTTTCTGTCACCCTCTGTGGCCTGCAGTTATGGCATCATGGGCATGATGTAACATCAATCCCCGAAAGGCAAAGGCACTACCCATTGGATTTGGCCTGTCACAGATTCTCTAATCATCAGTCCATCTTGTAACCTAATTCTGTTTTCTAATTCTCTTTTTAAATAACACCCTCAATTCCTCTTTACCTTTGCAGTTCTCCTCATTTAGAGGATTCTGTTCTGCATCTAGCAAATGGTTGTAAAGTGGCCCTAGAATACGATCCTCCTTTTGTGCCTTATTCAAGTCTTGATCTGGAGTATCAAAACTCCATTGTGCCACAGGCTGTTCAAGTTTTTTCGGAGTTTTGGAGCATGTTATCGCATCCATCTGTATTTCACCAAGCAGGAGTTCAATGGAAAACAACTCCCCCATTACAACTCCAATGTTGTCTAATTGATCTGCCTTATCATTTCCCTCTTTATCCTCACCTAGTGTTTTCAAATGACAACATATTTTCCTCCAATGGATTATCAGGTCCTTCTTCTGACACAAGTGTGTCTATAGCTTGACACATCTGTGTATAGTTTCTCTGAAACATACTTCTGAGTCACTCTGTGGTCTTAGGGAACTAAAGGCTGCTAAAGAAGATACAAGGATAGAGCAATTTTCTGTCTAAGGTTGTCTACTAGGAAACTTATACTAACCAACAGTCACGTGTGACACATGGCCGTGAATCCAACAATGCGATTCTGTTGCTGAGCACAAATGTAGCAGGACGCGATCTACGCCGTTAGTATCACATTGGGGCAGCAACTTGTGACACTGTTCCCATAACAACCCCATGACAGGAAATACAAAGATTAAAATGCTGGTGGTACCCGTAGGAGCAGGAACAAAGCTACATGGGCAGCATACTTTACTTAACAATGGAAGACTTTGATTATATGTAAGTGACTCAAACATGAGGGATGATTGTCTGACTAGTACACCTGGCTTTACCAGTGTTTTTTCACCAACATCAAAAAGCAATGTCCATGAAGTGATTCTTGACTGGCCCAAATTACCTGATCTGATCCTCTTACTTTGCAAAAATTGTAGAGGCTAGTGATTTGTTTCAACAATCACCCCTTGAATTATGGGACGGAAATGTTGTAATGCCCAGACAGTGGTCAGAAGCGCTTTTTCACATTCACCAAATTTGGTCTCTACCTGTGACAATGCCTTGCTAGCATATGGAATGGTTTTGTTATTTGCCTCATGTTTATGATGTAACACTGTTGACATACATTGATCTGTGAACCCTATTTCTACAAAGAATCCTGGTATTTTATTTGATATGCCAAACATGGCGTTTTCATTAAACACCCTTTTAGCATGGTCACTCCCTCACTTTGTTCCTTTTACTAGTTCCAAGGTACATCCTGCTTGAAAAACCTCGTCAAAGGTTGTGTAATCTTTGCATAATTTTCAATAAACCTTCTGTTGTAACTTGCCTTTCCCAACAAACTCTTTAAACTTTTCAAGTTAGTGAGATCTTTTAGTTTCTAAATCGCTTCAACCTTTTTCTTTTGTGGGTTTAATCCATGCTCTGCCACTTCATGGCCTAGGGATGTTACCCTCTTTCTGCACCACTGTGCTTTCTGTAAAGATACTTTTGCCCCAGCCTTCTGTAGCTGACAGAATACATGTCTAATCTCATTGAAATGGCTTTTCAGATCTTCATTTATGATTAACACATTATCCACGCAAACTATTGTTCCTCTTTCAGCGGCATCTAGGAGTGCCTTGCTCAGGAATATCCCAAACTCGCCCCCACTATTGACATACCCAAAAGGGGTCCAGGACCATTCATATTATGATTTGTCTAATGAAAATCCAAATACAATTTGAATGTCTTCAGCTAGTGGCACACACCAGTATACAGCTGTAAGATCTAAGGTGGTAAATACATTTGACCCATGAATGTGCAAGGCCCTGGTCAATAAATGAAAGGGGCCACTTTGAAACAGGTACCTGTTTGTTTAATTCTCGCAGATCTGCACACAAGCACCGTTGACCATTGAGTTTTAGCACACCTAATACACGAGTATTATGTACTGTGAATAGGTCTAATGATTCCTCCAGATTCTACATTTTTGATTATTTCAGCCAGTGACTCCAGGCAAGCCAGGGGCAACCTATATTGCTGCACAAATACCGGCTCTCTACCATGTCCTTCTGGTAGTGTGGCAACATGAAAATCGGTCAGCCCACAGTCATAGGTATCTTTGGCAAAAACCTGTTTGAACACAATACATATTTTCCTCAATTGGTATTTTTCTTCTTCATTTGTGCAAGCATCTGCAGCTTTAATCTGCTCCTCTACCGCTTTTGAAAACTATGAGAAATCCTTCAAAGGAGGTACCTCTGTACTTTCCTCTAACTGTGTGGCAGTTCTCTTTGGAGAGTCGCTACACTCAAATATTTTGGAATATTGACCTACACTTCAATATGCTGTTTTTCTCTTTTAGATTCAACTAATTCGAAAAGGATACAATCATCCTGATGACAACATACCATTTGACTTTGCTCATAAGGGTACACAGACTGAACTTTAAAGATTCCCTTAGGATTAGACAATGATTCTGGTAATTCACCCTGTGCAGTCACATAGCTTTCAGGGATATTTCTGAGCACTGGGTTAATGAAATCAGCAGTGTAGTAAGATTTCTGTACTGCCATTCCTAATGCTGTATTTTCTTCCAAATGGATGTCTTGACACCCTTTATTGTCCACCAGGATTTGCATGGGTCCATCCCAATCTCTATCAATGATGTATATTCACATTCCAATCCAATTCTTGCTGCTTTATGGATTCATTTATTCACACAAATGCATCAGAATCTTTTATCTTTTGTCCCTTCCTGTATTTTAACACTACTGTGAATTGTTTGGTAAATGCGGGAATGGTAACATCCATTTTCACTGGAAGCACAATTGCATATGGTTTAATTTGAGCACAATGATAAGCTTGGCTCTTGTCTTCAAATTCAGGTGCAGTTCCACCCTACTGGACCAGACCGTTTGATTTAGAAAGTCTAATAACATACACATTCTGTGCATGATGTCATTTCCCAAATAGAATTTGTTTTGTGTTCCACGCACAATCTACATATTGTGATGAATGCTTTTAGAGCCAATAGTAATCTTTAGCATGCATCTTCCTACAATTCTATGTCCCAACTCGGGGTCATCTAGGCCAAAGATGCGTTGTTTTTTTGTTTTTTTTTAATTGGGATCTCCTCTCTGTGAAGTATTTGCCGTAGTACCTTTTCACTAATGAAACTTGTGGTATCTTGGATGTTATGTTGATTACATGTGTGAGTGCTGAGGCTTCTGGAATGTTCCTGTGGATCCTAGAGTGTTGGGACACATTGGCGTTCCACATCTTACAGTTTGGGACTTGGAGCTGAGCAGGGAACCAGGGTGAAGGCCTGTGACTATCTCTCCTACTTTACTACCTGTACTATGGAACATAAGAAGAAATAAACATGTTTCCTTTTTCCACTTACCTGGGTCAGCCTGGTTCCTGCTCTGTGTGCATTACTGGCCCAGGGCAGATCCTGCAGGAGGCAGGATACATCATTTTGGCGACAAGGATCACTTTAAGCAAGCCCTGTGATGAGTTGGAGAGTGATGACAAGGCATTTGGAGAGGAGGTCTCAGTGACAGAGAAGCCCAAAAAGCGTGCAGTGAGTGTTTTCCGGGTGGGTAAATGTCCATCCAGCTGGAAAGTGTAGATAGCCCCTGGAGAGGTGTAAGCCCGCATTATGAAATTCTGCAGACGGCCTGGATCTGCGTCTACCATTATGCCTAGTGCTGGAGAGCAGCAGGAGTTGTTTGGCGTGATGCAGCGTCGGCAATGTGACCAAAAAAAAGGACGAAAAGAAGAAAAGATGCAGCAATTCAAAGCCCCGATGCAGGCACTTTGTCAAAGGTACTTTGGGGAAAAGCTATGGTTGCCGGTTTAACTCGTGCCTTTTGGAGCGTTCCAATGGGTGGTGGGTGGAGAGCGCGCCCAGTTTGCCTTTCTGCGAGTTCTGTGTCAGCTTGTCCATTAGCTTGGAACACAGATAAAGAGGCCTGACACCATGATTGTTTATCTCTGTGTTTGGAGAAGGGATTAGAGGAAAGGTCTTCTGTACGTTCACAGACGTAATGACAAACAAGGAAGCGTGGGTTTGCCAACGTGACTTTAGACAATAGAATGCTGGAGCAGAACGTATTGCATCAGAGGTATTGTGACGGACATATCGGAATGCAGAACATTTAGGTTTACAGACAATGTGTAGTATAATACTTGGATATAATTACAAGTGCAAGTACGAGTTATGTCATGCGGCATGTGTTGTGATGTGTTTCTTGGGAGATGTATTTAAGCACATTTTGTTGTTTTCACATGTGTAATTTTGGGGAAATGCATTATACGGACTGCATAAGTTTATGGAGGAACATTGAGTAATTTTGGGGAAATGCATTATACAGACTGCATAAGTTTTTGGAGGAACATTGAATTTTTTTCAATAAAGATACAACATTTTAATGATTCTATGAAGGACCAATAAGAGAACATGGAGGTTATTAAAAAGAGGAGTTTGCACATTTATATGAAGCTGTATTACAGACCACATAGTTTGTTTATGTTTTGATATGCAGAAATGCTTAAATTTTTGGAGGAAATATAAAATGTGTGCTTTTGGGGAACTATTGATCATTGTTATGCTTAGAGCAATTAGAGACTTGCTAAATTTTGGGAAATGCAGATTTTGCGTGTGTTTTGCATATGCTGAAGTTGTATGACTGTGAGTTGTAGTTTGTGTATGTGTGTGCAAGTGGAGTACTGGGTATTTGACATAAGGGTGTGCACACAGGCAGCAGCAGGTTCTGCAGTGGCAGTACATTTGCATGGCAGTTGTGTGTGGGTGGAGTTGCACGTTTGTGCATGTTAATGTGTGGGTGTGTACACGTTTGTAGTGGAGTATTTTGTGCAAAATGGGAGTATTTTATTGGGAATTGCATATATGCAATGGGGTTAGGTTTACACATACTAGCCAGGTGTGTTTGCCAATGCAGGAAAACCTTCAGGAGGAACCCCAAGTTTTTTTTTAAGGAGGTTGGACACACAAAGATGAGTGTTCCAGTATTTTAACTTAACTTTGTGTTAAGTAGCAGTGTTGACCTTAGGTCATGGGGCCCATTATTAAGGTTGTTGTTAAATTTCAATGTAGTTGTACGTATGAAATATGGGGATAGAGGCCCTGAGAGCGGTGGTTTTGTCTGTGCTGTGAGTTACTGCACAACATTTTTTTTTATGTTGAAGTTGAAGATGGAGTTGTTGTTCTCCGAAGTGTTTCTCTAGTGCCAGGTGATGCGGTTGGGAGGAGTTTTGCATGCCAGTTATATTTTTGATTTGGTTTTTAATCCTATTGGAGGGCATGCAGATTATAGGCCAGTGGTAGTTCATGTGTAGTGGTGGTCAATTCTGGTTTATGTAGAGTAACTACACTGGCAATGGGTTTTACTGAATTTTAGGTTCAGTTCCAAAAAAAAATATTAGTATATGTTAAAATTGGAGTTTTCAGAACACATTCAAAGATTTATTTCCATTCTTTTGCAGTGTGTCTGAATTCAGGGTAGAAGGAGGTGTAGTGTCTTGTGCTGTAGTCCTAGCATTATTGTGTGGTGAATCGTTTTCTTGTGGTTGTTTTAAGGGGGGAGATGTGTGGTATCTTGGATGTTATGTTGATTGCATGTGTGAGTGCTGTGGCTTGTGGAATGTTTCTGTGAAGCTTAGAGTGTTGGGACAGCTGGGGGTTCCCCATTTTACAGTTGGGGACTTGGAGCTGGGCAGGGAACCAGAGTGGGGGCCTGTGACTATCTCTCCTACTATACTACCTATACTATGGAACATAAGAAGAAATAAACATGTTTCCTTTTTCCACTTACCTGGGTCACCTTGGTTGCTGCTCCTTGTGCATTTCTGGCCCAGGGCAGATCCTGCATGAGGCAAGATACATCAGAACTCCTTTCATGCTCAAACACCAAGTGGCTACAATCATTTCAGAATGCCCATTCACATGGATAGGATCCATGGCTACCCTTCTCCCAGGTGTATTTCTGCAATTGTTGAAATGTGTTGTTCTTGAATTAACTCTGGAGTAATATTTGATTTGTATTTTTCTTCATTTCGATACAAATGTGATGTGTTTTCATCTATTTCTGTTTGCCAGTTTTTCTTAGGGTCCAAATAAATCTCCAAAGACTGCTTCTCTCTTTCTCCTTGCATTTCATCCTGACGCTTGAGAATGACAGTGACAGTAGGCACACCGCTATTGTGAAGATATACTTCCACTACACTTTCTTATTTAGCAACAGTGTGGCATTCTTTTACACTGTTGCTTTGGATTATTATTTTCTTAGGTTTCAATGGCTTTTTTGCTAAGGACCACAATACCCCATTTACCCCATCAATGAGGGGTGATAATCTCCTCAGGCAATGTGTCCCTATGAGGAAAGGTATTTCATTTATGGGTGTGACCAACACTTCCTGTCTCATCCACTGCTTCCCAATTTTTATGTCAAACTCTTTGACGCCTTCGATAGTTATTTCTTCCCCATTTCCCTTCATTAATACTTTTCACCAGTTTTTATGACATTATTGTTGCTTGGGCACCTGTGTCAATCATTGCAAATGCATTACATGTTTCTTCAATAGTGATAGAACCATATTACTTATCCTCAACCTTTTTAGTGCTCATACAAAATGTGAATTTTTACTTATTTCAGGACTTTTTATAGCTCATTTCTGCTTTTTGCTCTGCAATTGGGTATATGAAATACCATTTTACCTTCCTTTGTGCCCCTTTAATTTTGAATTTCTGTGTCTATTCTCCCGGCTGAGAACTCATTTGGAGTGTAGCCACTTACTGCCCCTCTGACTTGGGACCAGTAGTGTTCACACTCCAATGTCTCATTGGGGGTCATTACAACCCAGGCGCTAATTGCGCCAACTTTACCACCATGGTGTAAACTATGTTTACACCATGTTGGATGGCGGATTTACCGCCCCATTCCAAGGTGAGTGGGGCGGTAAATCCCCATTTCCCATTTTCCCTTCCCCATTGGGGAAGGCGCTAATTGCGCCACCGTAAATTATGGTGGCGTAATTAGCATCATGGCAGGTTAGCGCCATGGATTTTAACGGCTGCTAAAAGCAGCCGTTAAAATCAGAATAGGCGTTAAGGGTTAACGACGGCGTTAACCCTTAACGCCTGGGTCGTAATGAGGCCCATTGTGCCGTTCCCATTGTCAGGGTCATCTCTACTTACCTCCACATTGCAAACTATTGGCTGTGTATTTTCACAAGTGTCACGTGACAGCATGTCAGTTTCTGGTGTGTGACACTTGTCTGAATTTTGTACAGAGCCTTTCATTTCTGTCACTTGGAACATCTGTAGCTCAAAATACTCCTCAGGTGACTGACCTGCACCTGCCTTTTGGGCAATTGTTTCCTCAGTAGGTGTATCAACAGTATCTGTTGATCCTAATTCTTCATTTTGTGTTTCATATTCACATTGGATATTCTTTTTAAATCTGCTTCTCTGTTCTTTGGGTTTTTCTTGTTCATTTTTCCTTTTTTGCTCTTCATCTTCACACACCTGAATGGGCTGGTTCAACTCCAAATTAAACCACACTCCCTTTTGTTGTGTGTTATAATTCCCTGTCTCACTTTCATTAATTTGTTTTCTTGTTTTTCATTCAAAGGTGATTCATGGGCTATTCACTTGTTGGCTCTACCTACAGGATCACTCTTATGACTTTCTGCACCTTCCCTTGGTTGTTGCTTTTGAACTGCACATAATTTTCCTAACAATACAGACAACATTTTGACTTGGGCCTCTAAGCATTGAAACCGGTCCATGTCTCTGAATTCCTCTCTTTGTGGTCTGAGCCAGATTAGGCCTGTTCTGATATTTTTCAGGAGATTGATTTCCATTTTTGTTACCTTTAAATTCTCGTGACACATGTCTAGTAGTATAGTCGCTTGTTTTGTTCCTCCCCTCCCTTTCTGCACCCCACTCCCTCACCTTTTGTTTACTCGGGCTCTACCAGAAATGTTGTCTGGCATAGTACGGTAGCTGCCTGTCTGTTTCTATTTCCTTCCCACTCTCCCCCGTTCTTCCTTATCTATGTCTTAGCTCTTGCACTATCTGAAATGTCGTCAGGCCGAGTACGATAGTTAATTTCACATCCTTACTGTTCATGGCCTGTAAGAATGTCATTGTAGTTTCCCTTGTTCCCTCCTTTGGCTTGAAGCGCTTTGAAACACCGTGTATAGGTGCTATATAATTAAACTATAAAATCATATCATATCACAGGAGGTGGAGGACCTGGATTGACCATCCTTTGACCATGGTCCACCTATGGTGGGGACTGATTATATTGGCGATGTACATAATTCATATTTTGTCTTTCATTTGGTGGGAACTGTTCCCCATGCTGATTTCCATTTTCAATACATCTATCAGCATATCTTGGTCTTTCTTGGTAGCCATTCATTGCATTTAGTACATAACTGTGTTATGATGCAAATGATCTGTTGTGCGGGTCAAATTCAAATTAGCTAGCATGTGCTTTATGCGTTATAATACGGACATCTACTAGGCACAGCTTGAGCCTCACACATGAGCCTCACACCCTTGGCCCTAGTTAAAATTCAAACCTTTGCTAAAATGTGGATGATGACATGTGAGCTATCCTTGTTGAAATTCATCCTGCTGAGGTTGATAAATGGAGTACCAAAACAGGTTGGTTGATATTGTATGTATATTTGTTCTATATGAAGCGCTTAAGCGTAAGTGCTGTATGATAACACATCAATATTGTTTGGCATTGGACGTCTGCTTGCATTCATAGTAATTTGGTAAATTGGCCAATACTGTGATATTGTTACCATATTTTTCATAGTGTACTTAGAAACAATGCTATGTGATGCCACTTCCTGTTTTGTTAAGGGGTGAAAGGTTGTGTTCCATTGCTTCCCGTGATGTCACTTTGGGGTGGAGTCATTCATCATTGGTCAAGAGTCGTGTGATGTCACTTCCGCTACCCCTGACATTTTGGTGAAATGACGTTCCTGAACAAAACCCTTTAATTTGGGGCATTAAATGTGTGCAGTGCGCACATTGCAGACCATCGCCTCCTTCTGGCAGTCTCTACAAATGTTCTGAACACATTACAATTCAATTTAAAAACAATGTCTTTGTTGACGCTTTTATCTGCACAGCTATCAGGTTAGGATTCTGAAGAGAAGTTCTTCTCATCATGTGTAATAGGAAAATATGCTGCATTTGAAAAGACATGGCAGATTAAATTAGAAAGTCTTTATTAGGAAAGGAGTTTTTAGCATGTCTTGCTGTTAATTTAAATGTTATCAATAACCTGGCCTTTGGCCTTCTTAGCCCCATGCAATTCAAATATTGACTTACATTTCTTGGGGGAATCTTCTTGCATTTTGGCCTGTAGAACGCAAATATTGACTCAAAATTCAAGAGTTAATCGTCCTAATTTTTACAATGTTGTCTATTACCTGAGTATTTATCTGTATCTGTATTTATCTGTATTTCACAGGCACGCCTTTCTCATTGCTGTTGATGAGAAATACCACGCATATGAATAACGTAAGGCACCATTTCGGCAACTCACACTTTCATTTAGCCAGTCCCCATATATCTAATGTCTTTCTTTTACAGAAGGAAAGGACATTTTAACCCTAAACAATGGTAGCATTGAGATCCACTAATGATTCTCCTTAACTATATGTAACAGTATGGGCATCAAAAGGGAACAATTCACAAGAGGGTCAATGGGAGAAACCTATCCAGATCAAATCCTGTGGTCCAAAGTGAAAAGGAATTGTAAAGGTCCAAAGAAAACGCCTACTGTAAGGTCCAATTGTGCAGGGATTCAAAGGGAACACAATAGCCAGTGGGACAAATGTAACATATAATAGATAGGATCAAAGGGAGCACATCATTAAGTGATAAGACGCACAGGCAACCATAATCTAGAGGTCATACATGAAGTCCATCATTGGATAATCTGACTCTCATCCATTATGAATGTATGGTATGGCAATTCCAACAAAATACAAATGATAGATTGTAAACTTACATGAATAAAGGAGAAAACAAAGGATGGAACTGGAATAAAACGTACATTCCATGGTCCATCTACCTTTTTTTGGAGCTGCAGGATGTTTTGTGTGCCTATGGATGAAACAGCAACAGGCTTGGTGAAGGGAGTACTGTGCAATATCGTGGGCAGTACAGTAATAAGCGGTACTGCCCTACTGTTCCGCAAATTCCTGCATGGGAGACAGCAAAAACTTGTCAAAGAGGCATGTGGCAAGTATTGCTTCAGTCTGGTTTTGACCATCTGGTAAATGAAGGAGAGGTTCGAATGGAGTATATAGTGCATGGAAATTGGAGTGCTGTGGGTGGAATGGATTGGAGCCATTTTGTACCTGGAGGCTTACTCTCAAGCATAGACTCCCCCAAGCCTGAAACATTTGTGGCAGAGAATATTGGATGGCTTGTGATGCAGCATCTGATACTTCTTTCTGAGTAAATGGGGCACCATGGTTTGCCTCTTTTGCCTCCTGCTGTGCCATCCATGCTTCCTCCAAAATGTACACCTTCAGGATGTTGACAACCCACAGTTCATGTTCCTTGAGTTCCAGTGTCTGGTAAATATCTGCAAGGAAAGCATTGATACAAGTGTTCCACCAGTCTTCCCTGTTCCCCTCGTCCAGTACCTGCACTGCTACTATGACTGACATTCTGTCCATTTACCTTTGGACAACTGTGTTAGCCCATGGAGCAGGTTGACGATTGAGAATGTGGAGGGGTTTGGGACAGTTTGCATCTAGGCAGGTGGTGGAAGGGTCACCATTTGCTTTAAAGGTACATTGGTGTTTGGTGGAGGGTGGTTGATTCACCGTAAGTGGGGGAGGTGGACTACTGGAAGTTGAAGGTGTCTTTCCCCTCTCCATCATCTACCTCCATGGGGTCATCCTGTTACTCTGTAGGTTTGTAGGCAAGTTACATGTGAAACACAGTACAAGCAGCGCATGATCTCTTATTATCGTTGTATTCACGGCTCTCAACATTCACCTATCAACTAAATTGTGTGATTGACAAGGATGGTGATTACTCTTGTATGCATCTCAAACCTACTAGAAAGTACTGCATTGGGGTATGTTGTGTCCCACAAGTACTCAAATGTAATCATAGCAAGAGCCAATAAAACGAGTGTGAGGCATACACGGCAGAGCATGGAAGATGACATTCCTGTAAAACCCTGATAGACACATTTCCATTCTTTGGCCAGTCCTGTGGATCCAACAGCTGCATTGACACATTTGCAGATGATGTGCATGCCAACTCTATGTTCATTTTGGGCATTGTGGACCATGCAACATGGTGTTGTTTTATGTACATCAGCATCAGTTTTCTTTTTTTTTAAACATTAGAATCAATTTTCTATCTGCCTTCACCTGACTCTACCTGGCCACTCACAGACAGCCCGATGTCAGATCGTAGGCAGGTAGCTGACATTGCAGGATTGGATTTGCAATTTCTACACCGTTAGTGGGATGCATGTTAATATAGGTGGTTTGTATGTAGAAATATCAGTTATGATATGATATGGCATTTATAACGCGCCTGTACAAGTGTTTCAAGGCGCGATGAGGCAAGGTAGGGGGAACAAAGTGAGGACAGACAACAATCGTAATAGGACAGTTGTCATTCAGATCGTGCAAGACCATGGGATGGACGAAGGGGAAATTACAGGGGGAAGGGACAGTGCAGTACATGGAAATCGAATAATAACAATAAGTAAAAGTACCGGCCAGCAGGTGGCAAGTGCAAGGTAAGTACAGACATCAGGTGTCAAGTGCTGGTAGTGGGACTGTAGGGATACAGAAACAGTCTCTGAGTGCGGGGGTGGCCAGGCAGGCAGTGCAGGTGTGTGCGAATGGTGGGGGAGGGACTGTCATGATGCCTACCTCCAAGGAGTCAGACCAGGCCCAGCTACCCCAGAGGCAGACATCATGTCCCCGAGGGAAGTCTCAGTAGCCCCAAGTAGGGGCCCTTTGGACTCAGTCCTGGCGCCTTTGGCGCCAGGCTCATATTGGACAACAGTCCTGGCGCCATAGGCGCCAGGCTCATAAAAGATGACTTTGTGTTTAAAGGTGCTTGGTGTAAACTTACCTGATGCAGACCATGCTGCAACATCCGGGCTATCTAGAGGCCTGAATGGGACTACTTTATCTTTGGGGACTACTTAACCACACGGGTGTGGCCGGAGGAAGAATACATACCTGAGAGGAAGGATACATACCTGGAACTACTTTGAAGGCTGTTTAAGCCACGCCCAAGCAGCAACTCACGCTTCGCGTTGTTCTGCATCTAGCAGCTGGAAGCTCACCGTGTCTGCTCCTGCATCCTGACTTCTGCCACGCCCGCCAGCATCCTGGAACACCTGCAAAGGGAGAAGAGAAGAGAATAGGAGAAAGAAGAGTCCTTACCTGCTAAACCCGCATTCCGGAGACATTTCGCCGACGATCCTGAAAAGGAAGACATTCATTTTAAAAGCACATTGCATCGATCGCTGGAGCGCCGCATTCCACTCACCTTTACTAGGCGCCTCCATGTTCATCAGCGACCATCTGGATCCGCAGCCACATTTCAGCGCCTAGGGAGAAAAAGACAAGAACAAAGGTGAGCTAGGGAAGAGAATAAGAAAACCTTAATTTGCCATCATAAGACTTACCTGTTGGGTCATTCCCACTTCATTTCGGGTCGGTGCCGCATCCTGGCATTTCCGGACCCCGGCCCCTAAGGGGAAAAAAGGGACATCAGCGCTAGTGAGCGAATGCTAAGACATTACCTGAACGCTCATTAAAGACTTACCTGATATCTACTGGAACTGCACCTCTCACTTCTGGTCGGTGCCATATCTCCAGCATTTCCGAACCCCGGCCCCTATGGGGAAAAAAGACACAAGCATTAGTGCATTAATGCAAGGACACTAAAGGAACCTCTCATCAAACAACTCACCTGAGTTTCCTTCGTCGGTTCCATTGCTCATCTCGGAATCTTTGTTCTGCACCTGAAATAGAGACAACGGACAATTACTATTTCGGGCTCATACTTATAAACAGAATTCTCACAGTACTTTACCGGGAAGGTCAAGCAAACTTGAACTCTCTACAATCCATGATCCAGTGAAGTAACTGGATTACAATGCGCCCCTGCATCAGAAGCAGGATGGAGAGCTCGTCCTTTCAGACCCTAAGGTGAGACTTCACGGGGAATCGCAGAAGGGTTTCGTGGAGGGTGAGAAGGGAGTGGGAGGCTTACACATTATCCCGCAGATTGTTAATACTCCCTTTTCACACACAGAAGGATATTTCTGCGAGTCAGACAAGCCAGATTTGAGGGTCCGGTCCTGTCCATCTTCCGAGTCCTGCGCTTCACCATAGAAGAGGCAACAGCACTCCAAACCAGGCCTGCGCCTCCGTGGGAGTCAGGTGAGCGTAACAGAACGCGAAGCCTACCTACAATTTCCCACCCGGGCGCTATGGAAACTTCCGAGACAGACCAGCTGGCCCAGCTTTTGGGGGAATTACGGGCAGAAGTACACTCCGCCCGCCAGGAGACTAACGCTCTCAAAAGAGAACTGATCCTATCTAAGGAAAGAACTGATGACCTGGTCAAACGGTTGTTGCAGGGTCAGGCAGGACAAACTCCTTTACCTAGTTCCGGGGGTAATCCCACTTCTATGATTTCGAATAACCCGGTACAAATCAATCTACCTGGAAACATGCCTTTGGCCCCGCCTGACCGTTTTGCTGGGGACCCCAAGAAATATGCCGTTTTTATGAACCAATGTCGTTTACACTTCCTATGCAGACCTGGGGCCTTCCCTAATGACCAGACCAAGGTAGCTTTAGTATTATCTTATCTCAGCGGCAGTGCTGCCGATTGGTCAGTTCCTTTGGTAAATCAAGATGACTCAATTCTCCAGGATTTTCAAGGCTTCCAGGCAAGCATGGAAAGATTATTCGCGCGACACTCTCAGGGACAGGCCCTAGACAACGAACTGCTATCCTTACGACAAGGTAACCAGGATCTCTTATCTTACATCGCCACCTTTAATAGGTTGGTTGTGGAAACTGGGTGGCCAGAAAATAAAAGGATCACATTATTTCATCGAGGTCTGCGCGGAGAACTTAAAGACGTGCTAGCCCAAATAGTAAATCCACCCCAAGTCTGCGCGGAGTACATAGACCTTGTGGTCCAACTTGATCACAGACTTCAGAATAGAAAAGCAGATCGATCCAAGTTTGAAACCAGAGTGTTGATCAAAACTCACGCTAACCCCTAGAGTACCGACGTTTCAGAACCTATGCAAATCGGTGGAGTTAAAGGACCGTTAACTCAGAAGGAACGGGAGAGAAGGCGGCAAAAGCAATTATGTCTCTATTGCGGGGCTTCTGGTCACTTTCTACGAGATTGTCCGGTAAAACCACCTAAGAAGGTGGTTGGAGCCACTGACAACAATTTAACAGAACCTGATTCGGGAAACGACCAAGCCCGACAAGCGTAGAGGTCCGCTTGCCGAGCTTGAAAACAAACTCTTTGACCTCGCATTTCATCATGCCAATGGTCCTCGTGGATCCGAAATAGCCTCGGCAGTTGCATGCTATAAAGGCATACATCGACAGTGGAGCTATTGGAAACTATGTAGATCGTGAATTGGCCTCCAGGATTAATCTCCCTCTCCGTCCGAAAACTAACAAGAATGTCATTACTACAGTTGATGGAACCGAAATAGCCTCAGGGCCGGTAACTCATTCCACTACAGAAGTGACACTAGTGGGTCAGGATGGACATCGGGAAGCTATTGTGTTTGACGTAATCAAGGCCCCACAGTTTCAAGTAATTCTAGGAATTCCTTGGTTAGAAACACGTAATCCTCGAATAGACTGGCGAGCAAAGAGAATAACCTTTCCTGATTGTGAACAAACTTGTTTTCCAAGAAATCCAAATATGGGCCTGGCCTCAGTAACTTCCGCCACTATACAACTACCGGCTGAGTACCAAGAATTCCAAGATGTTTTCCAAAAAGAACAGACCAACACGTTACCTCCCCACCGGTCTTACGATTGTCAAATCGATCTGGTACCCAATGCTCAACCGCCTTGTAGTAGGATTTATGCTCTTACTGAACCTGAGAACCTTCATTTGCGTCAGTATTTAGATCAGTACCTTGCCAATGGTTTTATTCACCCGTCAAAGTCTCCTGTTTCCTCAGCTCTGTTCTTCGTGCCGAAAAAAGAAGGCGACCTTAGAACATGTATTGACTACCGCGCCCTAAATCAAATAACGATTAAGAATCGTTATCCTCTGCCTCTGATCCCTGAACTTCTCGACCAGGTAAAAGATGCTTGTATGTACACCAAGTTAGATCTCCGGGGAGCTTATCACCTGGTGCGTATAAAAGAAGGCGACGAATGGAAGACTGCATTCCGCACCAAATATGGGCTCTTTCAATATCAGGTGATGCCCTTCGGATTGTTGAACGCACCTGCCGCCTTTCAATACTTTATAAATGATGTTCTTCGGGAACTTATCGATGTTTGTGTCATCGTATATATCGACGACATCCTGGTGTACTCCTCTTCGGAATCCTATCACAGAAAACATGTCAGGGCAGTTCTTGAAAAATTGCGCCAGCACAAACTGTTTGCAAAACTCGAAAAATGCGTTTTTCATACCACAGAAGTCGAGTTTCTCGGATTCATCCTGACACCTAAAGGAGTCCGAATGGACTCGCGAAAGGTGGGCGCCATCCTCAAATGGCCATCTCCTAGCTCTGTGAAGGGGGTTCAGAGCATGCTTGGTTTTGCCAATTTTTATCGAAGATTCATCCCGGAATTTTCTCGAGTGGTCCAACCCATCACAGCTCTCTTACGGAAGAATAAATGCTTCGAATGGACTCATGAGGCAGAACAGGCCTTTCAAGACCTAAAGACTAAATTCACCTCCGCACCTGTGTTGAAGCATCCATGCCCAGATCTCCCTTACATTGTTGAAACCGACGCATCCAGCTTAGCCATGGGAGCTGTCCTGTCTCAAAGGGATCCAATAACTAGCCAACTACACCCTGTAGCCTTTTGGTCCAGAAAATTCTCGGCTCCTGAAATTAATTACGCAATCACCGACAAGGAGTTACTAGCTATTAAGTCTGCCTTCAAAGTTTGGTGTCATTACCTCCTCGGCGCAAGACACACCATCACAGTGATTACAGATCACAGAAATTTGCAATATTTAAAGACGGCCAAAGCCCAATCATCACGTCAACTCCGATGGGCTTTATTCTTTGCGGAATTTGATTTTGTAATCACATATCGCCCTGTTGCAAGAATGGCAAAGTGGACGCTTTATCCCGGATTGGGATGGAAGAAACAAATTCGAGCTTAGAACCTGTACCGATTATACCTGAACAGAGAATTTCGGGTTTGACCTCTTTACAAACTATTGAGGATGTTCAAACTCGAGTTAAACAACTATTAGACTCCACAGACTTACAAGAATGGAGCCAAAAGGGGTCACACTTTTCCATTAATAATAATTTACCGTACTTCCAGGGGCGATTATTTCTGCCTAACAAACAACTGCAAGAACTCGTTATTGCCCATTATCATGATACATTAATGGAAGGACATCCTGGTATCGCTAAAACTGAGGAAAAGATCAAACGACAATTCTGGTGGCCATCCTGGAGAAAAGACATAAAATCTTTTGTGATGTCTTGCGAAGTTTGCGCTCAAAATAAAGGTCAAAAGAAAAGACCAGCCGGTCTTCTACAACCTTTGGATATTCCACCGGCACCTTGGCACACCTTGTCGATGGACTTTATTACCGACCTGCCTCCTTGCTATGGATACAACACTATCTTGGTGATTGTGGATCTCTTCTCCAAAATGGCCCATTTTATCCCTTTAAAAGGGTTACCCTCAGCCTCCATCTTGGCCAAGGAATTTCTGGAGAACATAGTTCGTATGCATGGTTTTCCATCCATATTAGTCTCAGATCGAGGAAGCCAGTTTATTTCCCATTTTTGGAGGAAATGTTGTCAACTGGCGCAAATTGATGTACGACTATCCACCAGTCACCATCCCCAAACCGATGGCCAAACCGAGAGAACTAACCAAACCCTTGAACAATATCTTCGGTGTATGTTGCACCAATCTGAATGCAATTGGAAAGACATTCTTTGGATCGCAGAATATGCATATAACAATTCTGTACATTCTGGAACAGGACAAACCCCTTTTTACACCTTGTATGGTCATCATTCTCGAACCTCAGACCTGGACCCTCCTCAAAACCTGGAAATGCCTGCGGTAGATCATTTGCATTCCACGATAACCCGAGCTTTCAAAGAAGCTACAACTCATCTTCAGCAAGCCAAGAGAAAGTACAAAGAAAATGCTGATTTACATCGAAGTGAAGCACCTCCGTACCAAATAGGGGACCAGGTGTGGCTAGCAACTAGATATTTATCTCTCAAAGGACCGCGGACTTTCAACCCCAGATACATAGGACCCTATCCCATCAAAGCTATAATCAACCCGGTGGCCTTTAAACTCGATCTACCAGTGAACATGCGAATTCATCCCGTTTTTCACGCCTCACTGTTGAAACCGGTGCAACCAGGAACCAGACTGATCAAACCACCAGAACCAATTCAGATTGATGGGGAATTAGAATTTGAAGTTAAAGACATATTGGATTCCAAGGTGTTAAAGTCAAAACTCTTCTATCTAGTTGATTGGAAGGGGTATGGACCTCAGGAGAGATCTTGGGAACCAAGAGACCATGTACACGCGCCGCGATTAATACAAAAATTCCACTGAAAATTCCCAAACAAGCCAAAACCCCAGGAGAGAACAACCTTGGGAGGGGCCTCGGGAGGGGGTACTGTCATGGTGCCTACCTCCAAGGAGTCAGACCAGGCCCAGCTACCCCAGAGGCAGACATCATGTCCCAGAGGGAAGTCTCAGCAGCCCCAAGTAGGGGCCCTTTGGACTCAGTCCTGACGCCTTTGGCGCCAGGCTCATATTGGACAACAATCCTGGCGCTATAGGCGCCAGGCTCATAAAAGATGACTTTGTGTTTAAAGGTGCTTGGTGTAAACTTACCTGATGCAGACCATGCTGCAACATCCGGGCCATCTAGAGGCCTGAATGGGACTACTTTATCTTTGGGGACTACTTAACCACACGGGTGTGGCCGGAGGAAGAATACATACCTGAGAGGAAGGATACATACCTGGAACTACTTTGGAGGCAATTTAAGCCACGCCCAAGCAGCAACTCACGCTTCACGTTGTTCTGCATCTAGCAGCTGGAGGCTCACCATGTCTGCTCCTGCATCCTGACTTCTGCCACGCCCGCCAGCATCCTGGAACACCTGCAAAGGGAGAAGAGAAAAGAATAGGAAAAGAAGAGTCCTAACCTGCTAAATCCGCATTCCGGAGACATTTTGCCGACGATCCTGAAAAGGAAGACATTCATTTTAAAAGCACATCGCATCGATCGCTGCAGTGCCGCATTCGACTCACCTTTACTAGGCGCCTCCATGTTCATCAGCGACCATCTGGATCCGCAGCCACATTTCAGCACCTAGGGAGAAAAAGACAAGAACAAAGGTGAGCTAGGGAAGAGAATAAGAAAACCTTAATTTGCCATCATAAGACTTACCTGTTGGGTCATTCCCACTTCATTTCGGGTCGGTGTCGCATCCTGGCATTTCCGGACCCCGGCCCCTAAGGGGAAAAAAGAGACATCAGCGTTAGTGAGCGAATGCTAAGACATTACCTGAAGGCTCATTAAAGACTTACCTGATATCTACTGGAACTGCACCTCTCACTTCGGGTCGGTGCCATATCTCCGGCATTTCCAAACCCCGGCCCCTATGGGGAAAAAAGAAACAAGCATTAGTGCATTAATGCAAGGACACTAAAGGAACCTCTCATCAAACAACTCACCTGAGTTTCCTTCGTCGGTTCCATTGCTCATCTCGGAATCTTTGTTCTGCACCTGAAATAGAGACAACGGACAATTACTATTTCGGGCTCATACTTATAAACAGAATTCTCACAGTACTTTACCGGGAAGGTCAAGCAAACTTGAACTCTCTACAATCCATGATCCAGTGAAGTAACTGGATTACAACGCGCCCCTGCATCAGAAGCAGGTTGGAGAGCTCGTCCTTTCAGACCCTAAGGTGAGACTTCACGGGGAATTGCAGAAGGGTTTCGTGGAGGGTGAGAAGGGAGTGGGAGGCTTACACATTATCCCGCAGATTGTTAATACTCCCTTTTCACACACAGAAGGATATTTCTGCGAGTCAGACAAGCCAGATTTGAGGGTCCGGTCCTGTCCATCTTCCGAGTCCTGCGCTTCACCATAGAAGAGGCAACAGCACTCCAAACCAGGCCTGCGCCTCCGTGGAAGTCAGGTGAGCGTAACAGGGACCTGGGCCCGAGATCAGAGGGTGGCCAGGTAACCAGTGCAGTTTCAGTTTCAACCAGGAGGTCAGCCGGGGAGAGGAGGAGAAAGAGAAAGGTTTTGAGATGCTTCCGGAACCAGAGATCGTTCTCCTCAAGTTTCATGGAGGCAGGCAGGCTGTTCCAGAGGGAGGCCCCAGCCGAAGAAAGAGATCTACCACCAACCCATTGCTTGGAGAAGCAACTGACCGTGAGGGAGTTGGAGGCAGATGACCGAAGACCTTGAGAAGGAAGATATTTAGGAAGAGAGAGTTGAAGGTATTGAGGCCCCAGACCCCAGAAGGCCTTGTGGACAATGCAAAGGGTTTTGAACGTAATCCTTGCAGCCACTTGGAGCCAGTGCAGAGATTTCAGTCTTGAAAAGATATGATCCCTGGGATTGAGCCTAAGGACAAGTCTCGCATCCCTGTTCTGGATGAGTTGCAGATGGTGGAGAGCACAGGCAAGCAGATTTAGAAAGAGGCAATAGTTCAGTCTAGAGAGAACCAGAGCTCAGGAGACAGTGAGCTTCTGGGGGAAGGAGAGGAAAGCAAGAATACCTCTGAGGAGGTGCAGCTGGTAGCGTGACTTCTTAGGGACATCAGAGATGTGAAGAGAGAAAGAGAGTGTGGAAAGATGACCCCAAGGTTTTTTACTTCGCAGGTGGGAGCTGGAAGAGGGCCAAGAGAGGCCGGCCAGAGAGTGACAGGAAAGGAGGGAGTGGGTATGCCAATGAGGAGAATCTCAGTCTTACTGGCATTAAGGTAGAGGTCATTGGCGGCACACCGCTCCTGGATAGCAGACAGACAGTCAGTGATGATGGACAGAGAAGAGGTGGCTGAAGGTAGCCTGAAAATGAGCTGAGTGTTGTCCGCATAGCACTGAAAGTTGGGGCATAGAGCGGCAATGCGGTGGGCAAGAAGTGCCAGGTATTGGTTGAACAGCCAGGGAGAGAGGTTAGACCCTGGGATCCCACAGGTCGAGAAAAAGGTAGCAAAGAGGAAGGAACCAAGTTGGACATGGGAGGGTCGGTCAGAGAGGAAAGAAGTCAGCCAAGCAAGGACCTGACCGGTGATACCCAGGTTATCACAGAGACAATTGAGCAGGATGGCATGGTTGACCATGTCAAAGGCAGAGGAGAGATCAAGTAAGATGAGGACACATGGGGTGTTAGAATCAAGGTTGGAGACCAGGTCTTCACAGATGTTCAGGAGAGCAGTGTCCGTGCTTCTGGCAAATCTGAAGCCAGACTGATGGTCATGAAGACAACCAACAGATTCAGTGTGGAGATTAAGCTGGGAGATGGCCAGCTTTTCTAGGAGTTTGCCCATGAAGGGAGTGATGGAGAATGGGCGAAAATTAGACGGGCAGGAGGGGTCGGCAGAGGGTTTCTAAAGAAGAGGGTGCACAAGGGAGTGCTTCGGGGGGGATGGGAAGACTCCAGTGGCAAAGGAGTGGTTGCAGAAGTTGGCCAGGGCAGGAGTCAGGGAGTCGATGTGGTCCTTGATGGTTTTGGAGGAACAGGGGTTAATCTGTTTTGACAAAACTTTCATAAATCAGACTTGTCTAGAAACCTCATCTGTGGAGAACAGGAAAAGGTAGAGAAAGAAGGAGGAGAGGTGGCTGTAGAAGGGCCAGAGGAAGAGCAGGGAGTATAGGGAGGGAGGGAGGGGAGAGGAGGAGAGTGAGGGCAGGATGTCCTAAGTTTTAGATATGAAATGAGAAGCCAGTGCTGTGCAGAGGGCCTGGGAAGAGACAGGAGATGTAGGGACTGTGGCAGGATGGCCATTTCCTTGCAGATTTTAAAGAGTTCAGCCGAGTTGTTAGATGCCGCAGAGACACGGGCTTCGCTATGAGCTCTCTTCTTGGTGAGGACAGAGAGCCGGTAATGCCTTTGGGGCAGGCCAGTTTGTCACAGGATGTACATGAGGCACGCCATTTCCTCTCGGCCACCCTGCACTTGCGTTTAAGAGTGGCAAGGTCTGAGTCATACCAGGAGTTGCACTTGGCTTTGGGTTTCAGGCGGATTCTCATGACAGGGTCAAGAATATCTAGAGAATCAGATATAGCAGAGTGGGGCATGGAAAGGGCTGTGTCAGGAAGAGAGTCAGTCAAAGGGGGGAGGAGAGGAGAAAGTGGCGGCAAAAGCCTCAACTGACACGCGCTTCATGGGTAGGATGACCGCGAAGGTGGGTGGCAGTGATGGAAGTGGCTTGGCATGAGGGGTAGAGAGGGCGAGAAGGGAGGAAAGGAGAAAGTGATCACTCCAGGAGAGAGGAGTGGTGAGAGGGACAGACGGGGAAGGTCTGAGGAGATCAGAACATCCAGAGTATGCCTTGTAGAGTGAGTCGGGCCAGAGGGGAGAATAGAGAGTGAGAGATAGTCCCAGAGGTCACGATAGAGTCCAGAGGGAGGACAGGAGGCATCCAGGTGTATGTTGAAGTCTCCAAGAAGGAGGAGTTCAGTGGTCGAGACCAGGAGTGACGAGGGGAGGTCCGCCTTCTTAGAGAGGAAGGAGGAGATCTGACCAGGTGGCCGATAGATAGTAGCCACACTAAGGGAATGGCTAGGAGAGAGGGAGAGACTGCAGACGAGGCAATCGAAAGAGGAGTAGGCCTGCGTAGAAATGACAGAGGTAGGAATCCACTCGGGGAAGATCAGGGCTACACCCCCTTCAGAGCGGTTGGACCTGGGCGCGGAGAGGATCTTGTAGCTGTCAGGGAGGAGTGTGTCATACCTTGTGACAGAGCTGGCTGTGAACCATGTCTGGGTGTCGGGAAGATAGCTCAGGGTTGAGTGTTTTATTGCAATTGTAAATCCCTAGTTCACTATTACATGTACCACAATATGTATTTGTACCATGGCTGTTGATGACAAGGCAACTGTGGCGAAATATGAAAATAAGGATAAACATATGTTTCTTCTCCTGTGTTTTATTAGGTTTATTAAATAATGGATGCTGGAATATTGTTTTTTCTCTCTATCACATATTCCCATGGAGATCTGGGGTGACTTCCATCCTTAGAGTCCATAGTGTTCAAAGTAATGTGTGGGACAACTTACTACCATGGGTGTGCACCAACCTCTGACATGCATGGTGCCCAAAGTTCAATTGCTGTCTACCACTGTAAGAGGGAAATTATGTTTTTCCAGGAAGTGTTGTGATGACATGTTTAATATCACATTCTGATATTGAAAATAACTCTTCCCTAACAGGTGCATATGTGCACACAAATGGTGATTGGGGATCTGTTCCACCATTAAGTCAAGTTACAGCACACCCCTAGGAACTACATTTGTGTGTTGCATGCAGCCATCCAGCTGAACGTGTAAGGGCATCTGTCTACACTTTGATGATGGCAGCAGACATATAGTCATACACTGTGCTCATGTCTGGTCATCTGATATTTTTATTTTAGTGCAAAAACCATAATGTATTGTTGAGGAGGCACTAAAACCCCAGCTAGGCCTAAAGTTATGACGCTCAGTACAAACAAGACTTAATGGCAGAGTATACAAAATGCACAGCAGAATCCATGTTTATTCACATCAAGATGAAGCCGGACATCATACAATTTTTCAAATCTCGCTGCTCTCAACATGTTAATCAAAATTAATTGCTTAATTATTAAAAATATACAGTTAATTACATCACAAAATGATATCAGTTCACAAAACCTATGGGGGAATGGGATAGGTTAGTGGATTTGGCTTCATATAAATTCCATAGGGGTTAAATATTTTATAGGGTTACATGTAGCTGGTAGCTCCACCTGGAACCACCCCTATATTAATAAAGGTTAAAATACATCATCTCCATGACAAGTAGCTGGTGCACATACTATTTCATTGGCAGTGTGACACCAAGGATTTTGATAGGCTGACTCCTTACTAACCAACCTTGGACAATTGATAGGTCATCAAGATATGAGGTAAACATAGAATGGGGGAGAGGCCCATGGACTGCTCCTCTTCCAATTAAAACTTAACATGCCTCATTCTCAGGCCATGAACCTGGCAATCCCTTTATACTTGACGTTTAGAAGCAATTTGTGTCTATGAGTGTATTTAGGGAGTACTCTAGGTGTCCTATCTATGTTTGCTTCTAATGAATGTCCAGTGTTCTTAGTGTATGGGTCACATGCTGAACATGTATACAATCGAATGGCCTTCTATTTGCTGAGGTTTTAGCTAATATTAATGTGTATGTTGTGTTTTCTCTTGCCACCAGGGACACTCTTGAATTATTTTTCATGGAGTCTTTTGGGTTTATTGTTTTACTGCAGCTGGCTAACAAGGACTGGTTGTGCTCTTCCGAAACCATAATTAATCTAGGAATATGCTGCTTGCGCCTTAGGAACCAGTATCTCGTGCCTTCGTTCTGCTATCCCCATCCTCTTTTTTCCTCTAAACTTGGCACTTGTTGCCAGCGACTGTCCGAGCTCTGCACGGACATGTTTTTTGTGAATTCAGCCTTTTTGATTCTTCCGCAGAAGCCTTAAGGCCTTTCCTTATTTGAAGGCATGCTGTCGCTTCCATCTTTAAGAAGATGTCTGCCCAGTTACACTCTTGTTTCCATGTTAGTGAGCTACATTCACGTGTCGTTCATGTTGCATGAACCTTATACATTGATCATGTTAATCTTCTTCCTGCTGAGTCCTTGTTTTCTGTGCAGCCCCGGCGCAGCCCCGGTCCGTTTTCCATGATATTGGTAGAAGGTGGGGCCATCACCATAAAACCTTTTAGCCGGAGCGAGCAGAGTTCCACTGACTCCTTGTCATCTATGGTGCCCCGGCACAGCCCCAGTCTGTTTTCTGTGACATTGGTAGGAGGCGGGACATCACCAGAAAACCTTTTTGCCAGAGTGGAGTGAGCAGAGTCCTGCTGAGTCCTTGTTGTTCATGGGGTGTGCAGGGTGGCGCACGTTCGAGTTATCCGCATCACCAACTTTGTTAGCAGCTGTGCTTTTAATCTTGCTGATTTGCTGACACGCCGATCCAAGAGTGTCTAGCCATCCATAGCTGCTATAATTGCAACAGAGCAGCAGATTTGATCTGAAATCACATGTAAGTGGAGTTTATCATTTATTAGTTTCTACATTCTGCAGCCTTGGATAACAGCCTTTGGTCACTACTGGCTTTTCACTTTGTCTGCTAGTGTGAGGATATTGCAAAATTTGCCTTAGGCTTTAAAGGGGCCTCATAAGGGCAGGTGTGAGAGATAGACTCTGGCGGCACCTTAAGCCATTGGGCGTGCCCTGCACTTGGTCTAGTACTTGCCTCTCTACCTGGCTTTGGGGTAACGGTTGAAAGTCTGTCTTGGAAGTAGGCGTTCAACACTTTGGCCCTTTTGTCCTTTTGCTGTTTCGAAGTTTGACACTCTTGGACTTGTCATTTGCCTGCCCCCGGCTGCTCTGCAGGAGCTGCGAGTTTCTCTCCCCTTCAACAGCAATGGTTATGGGCAGTGTGTAGTCGCAGCATTGGCAGTAATCCTAGCTGTCCTGTGGACTAATGGCTTAATGGTTAGCGAATGCTGTGCTCACTTTTTCTCCCTTGCAGTGGGTGTATAGCTCTAGCCTCGAGGACTCATCATTTTGTGGACTTATTGATTTTGTTGACTTATTGACATATATTTGTGGTCTATACAGGCAGATTTAACTTTCCTGGTTCCATTAAGTTTAAATACAGTTCTGGCCAATTCTGAAATTTCTGCGGAAATCGTGAAACCTGGATCACTGATTTGGCCACTGCGGAACTGGTGATAACTTTTTTGCTGTCAATTAAGATTGTGGAGTATCAATGAAACTCGACTGTTTTTGTACTACAGATTTTATGTAATAACAATTGTGCAGCACCATTTCCCTTTTAACCATTAATTAGATTTTTTGTATTCTACTGTATTTTAACATTGTGATTTTTATGCTCTTTGTATCGAGTGGCAAAGGCCATTAACATTATATTTCTCAAATACTGTGATCTTTCACTATGCATATTTTACATGGAGTTATATTGAGTGCTGACGATACTATCTTAAGATGGATTGCCCAATAATATTGCTTATTACTCGTATTTTAGTACCTTAGCATCCATTTCAGGACACTAGTACACACAACTAATAGTCAATGTGCCTAAAGAATGGTATAAAGAAACTAAGAGATGAGGGAGCCTCATGGAAAATTGCCACAAGTTCAAAAAAGCCAACACAATCTAGAGCCATGAAAGCTATACCCAAATCCATAGATATGACCCCAAGGGCCAAGAGCGCAGCTTGCCAACTTTCACTGGACTCCTATCTAAAGACTATGGCCGGGAACCTGGCGGGTAGGATTCAGGTTACTGAAAAAGCCCTATGGGAAGCTGCATCATGTATAGGAATCACATATGAAAGGGGGGCTGGAGGGGGCTCACCTGCATCCAGGCATTATGTAATGTGAGTAACAAGGATGTTGGGGAATTGTGGGTGGCAGGGTCTAACCTTGATAATAGGAAGACTTCTCTGAGTAAGGGCGCTTGCCCATCTAGTAATACAGGGGATATAGCAGCACCATTGATTTTAACAGGGGGAGCCGTGGGGGTGGTGGGCGAGCAGAGGGTCGTCCTCTCACTGGTAGACATTTTGTTGGCAATGGAGGATGATAAGATTTGGTTAGAGTCATTAATTGACAAACCATTGAAGCACCTTTACCAACTCTTGGTTTCGAAACCAGGTACATTAACAAGGCACCTTCTCCAAGAGGTCAAATGGCTGGAATAAATGGAGGCCACCCATGCCATGCCCCAATCCTTCAAAAGTGGGGTCATGAATACCCTAGCAATATTAGATGACTCCATAAGATATTTAAAACTAAAAGTGGAGGAACCTGGTCAGGCCAGTGAGAAAGGAAGGGTAGGGCTGGGGCACACCTTGATAACAGTATCGAACAAAGAGGAGCAGGGTGACACAGAGGGTGTTGTATACAGAGGCACTTTTGCTCAAGATGGTGGTGACAGCTCCTCCAGAAGAGGAATTATTCCTAGGACATTAGCACCAGGCAGGACTATGTTCTTGTAGGGTCCCCAGGCGAGTGCCGCTGAAACAGGACGGGCATGTGGGGAGAATACTGTGGTAAGTCTTCCTCCGGCGGTGGCCCCCTTGGTGGGGGTGATAATGTGAGTCCAGGGCTTTCCCAAAGGTGCTTTTCAATCCAAAAAATAGTTGATAAATAAAGCTACGCATTGGATTAACACCAATTTGATGGGCCCAAGAGTGGGATGGGTGGGTCCCACCAGAAAATCAGTTGAGGGCGACTGTTTTGTGCTTTCTTTTACCAATCCATTAATTATCAGGCACATGGTAACCTTGAATCTAACGAGAGAGTTATGGGTAAATGGTTTGAGACTGGACAGTGGGATGGTGGGTCTGGATTATTTCTATCCACAAGCTGGGCTGTTGGCAGTTCCCCCCAGAGGGACTCAGGGAAAGGTCGTCATTTGGGGACTCAGGATTCGATGATGGTGGTGTCCCAGTCATACAAAATGTAGTCTGTTTAGAACCCTGGGTCAAGGTGGGCAGGAGTAACCCTCATATATCTGGACAGGGTGAAAATACTAGGAGTTTGGTGCTACATAATAGATTCGAGCTCCCACCCTCCCTGGATAAGCAGGACTGACAGAGGGACCCTTTGTCTTTGACTCTAGAGGGGACACAAGAGAGTATGCTTGGAAGTGAGCATGACCTAGCCGTGGCCTCAATCAATGTTAGGATCACTTCTTGGAATATAGCAAGCTCCAGGGGAAAACTGGAACCGGACGATAACTGTCATGATGCCTACCCCCGGGACACCAGACCAGGTCCAGCAACCCCAGAAGCAGGCATCAAGTTATTTTGAGCAAGCCCAAAAACCCCTGCTAGGGGCTGTTTGGGTGCGGTCCTGGCGCCTATGGTGCCAGGCTCCTATAGAGAGTCAGTCCTGGCACCATAGGCGCCAGCCTCATAGAGTAGAACTTACCTGATGCAGACCATGCTGCAGAGCTCCAAGCAAAATGAGGCTTGGAAGGGACTATTTTACCTAGGGACTATTTTTTACTCGGGTGGGGCTGGGGAGGAATACTTACCTGGGACTACTTTGGAGGCTATTTAAACCACGCCCGAAGAGCAGCACTCGCTTCGCGTTATTCTGCATCCAGCAGCGTAACGCTCACCGTGTCTGCAAGCCTGCATCCAGTCTTCTGCCACGCCCGCCTCAGGTCTGCAGCTCCTAGAAAAAGGGGAGGAACAGAAGGAGAAGAGGTTAGAATAAGAGCAAAACCTTCGATCCTTACCTGAATTCCGGATCCACCGCTCCTTCGAGCTGGAAGAAAGAAGCATTTTACGTGCGCCGCCTCGCCTGCTGCAGTGCCGCGCTGAACTCACCGGCCTTTGCAGCATCTGCACGATCCACCGCATCCTTCTGCACGTTACCGCCGCACTCTGGCACCTAAGGGGAACACAAGAACAGCAAAGGTGAGCCAAGGGAATAAACAGAGGCAATAGTAACTACCCCCATAGACTTACCTGATTACCACCGGGGGTACTATTCCTCTTCATGGGTCGGCGCAGTCTCCATTGCATCCTCGCCGTACCCCGGCCCCTAAGGGGAACAAAAGGACAACAAGGTGAGACGAAGGGACAAACAAGGGGAACTCTTCTCACCACAATAGACTTACCTAATTTTACCGCCAGAGGCATTATTCCCCGAACTTCATATTTTCTCTCCACACCTGAATAAGGGAGCAAGCCAAAGGTTACATTCTGGCCTTATTTTATTGAACTGTGTAGGATAAGCCAAACCCTTACCTGAACTTCGTCAGCTACCACAAGGAACTCTTCGCTGGGGTCAAGCTGCAAACTGCAAGGAATCGGACAAGAGTGAAAGTCAGACATGTGAACTCTTACGAACTACATACTTTTCGGAGTCAATATTTTTCTGGAACTCACCAATTCCTTCGAGCCAGTGAAGCAACTGGTTATCAACGCGCCCCTGCGCTCAATGCAGGATGGAGAGCTCATCTTTTCAAACCATCAGGTGAGAGTATAAGATGGGACATCAAAGGTGATCAGTGGGGAGAACAGCAAGGGTGGGGGGATTTACGCTCAAACCCACGGGTGGTTAATTCCCTTTCTCCATTTACAGAAGAATATTCTTACGGGCCAAGCAAACGAAGCTAGGTGGGCCAGTCCAGTCCCTCATCTCGGCCCTACGCATCGCATTGGTGGAGACCGCAGCTGTCCAGTTCAGATCGGCGTTCAGAGGGTGGAGGTGGTAGAGACTCACATGGAGCTTTTTTTCAATTATTAAGGTTTGATCCGCCTGGAAGTGAGAGGTTTTATGTCCTAAACTTCTATAATAGTCCAAAAAAGGCAGAGGGGAATACATGGGAGAAGGTAAAGGAGTTTGCAGATAAGTATCGGACAAATCTAGGGGGTACTAAAAATAGATTGATTTGGGGGGGTATTTTAATATTACAATGAGATGTGGTTTAGCAAAAGATCTCGATGAACCTTTGGAGGATCAACTTTTACAAGTTCATGATCCTCAAATGGAGGACACCAGAGGATGTGCGTGGGGCTTCCAGTTGAGCACTTGGCTGATTGAATGGGGTATGAGATCGGTGAACAAGCCAGACATCCCAGGGAAATGATGGTTTAACAACCATCTAGGTTCTTCAACTATCGATGATTCTTTTTGCCTATCATTAGATCTATGGAAAGATATGAGTTTTGAAGTAGCCAGAGTGAGTAATAGTGACCATTACCCCCTGGTCTTTTCTATCAGAGGATTGGTTGTGGGAGTGGGGCAAATTTATAGCATCCCATGCCAAGTGGAAATTGAAGCTGTGTCACTTAGAAGGATCAAGTGGGGGAAAATTCAAGTATCTGGCTTGCATTTAAACATATTGGCCGGGCTAACAACGAAAATAATGGGAATCCTTCAGAACTCAGCTGGAATGATGGAAGTGGTGGGTTTGTTTATGGCCATTCTGGAGGCTCTAACTAGGGGCTTTCTGGAGGTGCTTCAATGGAAGGGGACTTCTGGGAGGAGGGGCTGGTTTGACCAGGCTTGTAAGACGGCTAAGCTGGCACTTTTGAATGCCCTAAAATGCCTGACAACGGATAGATGTAACATCGTTTGAGCAAGATCCGATTACCGTTGGGTGATTGAGCAAATAAAATTAGCGCTGGAAGATCTGGCATGGGAAGAGTTCTTGGAGCAAATAGATTGAATAATGCCAAAGGTTTTGGGGAATTTGTCAAGGCAGGGCCTTTCCACAATGGAATGCAGGGTCAGAAGGGCACCCATGTAGGGGCAGCGGATTGGGTATCCTACTTTGGGACACTGTTTGATGCTGGTTGTGTCCGAGAGCAGAAGGAGTCTGGGGACGTAACACTTTGCTTCTCTTTGTAAGGGACCTTGAAAGCAATTGGTGCTCAGTTACAAAATCAAGCACCTGGTCCGGATGCAGTACCAGCTGACCTTGTTTTGGTGACCCTGGCATTCAATGCCTGTTTAAGTTCGGGGCATTAGCCACCATCTTGGAAATCAGCAATTATTTTCCCTATATTTAAAAAGGGCGCTGTAACCGTACCCTTATCATACCATCATATATCTCTCTTGGACACCTCATTTAAAATCTTTGGCTGGGTCTTCCTGGGACATATCGAGAGCTGGCTCACAGAAGCGGCAGTTTTGGCAGACATCCAATTTGGCTTTTAACCCGGATTGGGTACGATGGAACAAGTAATGAATTTGTACCTCCTGGTATCCAACTTTGTGTTCTGTAAGGGCGAGGTGGTCAACCTTGCTTTTGTGGACTTAAGCACGGCATTTGATAAAGTCGATAGACTAAAGCTGTGGGCTGTGCTTGAGTCCATGGGGGTGTCCTGAGGCAATTTTGATATTGCTGTGGGAGATCCATATGGATAACAGGGCCAATGTCTGTTTTGGACCAGAGAGCAAGTGCATAGAGTGTTTTAGTGTTGGGTTGAGGGTTTGGCAGGGGTGTGTACTCGCACCCATACTCTTCACTCTTTACATCAATGGGTTACTGAAGGCCCCAGAGAGTACTGACGTGGACTACCTGAGTTTGGGGGTCTAACCCTTCACGGTACTGGTTGATGCCTATGCCACCTTCATGACTGGTCTGGGACTTACGATCAATACCTTTAAATCAGCAGTGATGGGTTGCAATGGAGGAAAGCAGCATATTAAGATGCGCCCCATAGTTTGTAGTGGGGAAATTATCCCAAGGGTAGCCGAATATGATTACTTGGGGGTAAGGTTTTGGGCGGCCTTGACGGCAGGGCCCATGTAAAAAAACTGTCCCTGAAAATGAGCCGATACTTGGGGGGCATATCTCATTTCTTAGGAAGATGTAAGGGCCAGCACATACAATCGGCCCTCAAGGTTTATACCTCACAAATCAAGGCAGCTACTCAATATGGAGCAGCGTTGTGGGGTTATTGTAAGTACGGTGATATGCAGAGTAAGGAAAACCGGTTTCTCAAAAATCTTTTGGGGCTCCCTGGTTCATCATCCTGTGTCTCGGCTCATTGGGAACTGGGGATGGCCATTTGGGAGGATGATTGGGCAGCTGCCCCGAGCAATCAATGGCTGAGAATATGGGGAAACAAGAATGCAACTTTGTGCCATTTTATTATAAGAAGCACATTTGAAAGGGCTAGGTGGGCCAAAATACCCTGGTTAAGGATTGTCAAGGATCTTTTGTGTCTGTGTAATGTTCCCGCCCAGTTTCCTCCTGTTGCAGTGCTATCGTCCCTGCAACTGAGAACATACAAGGAGGCAGTGACCCGGGGGATCACGGCAAAACGTGCCCTTGCAGTACGGGTCACACATCATGATAGTTATCATAGGCTCATTAGTGGGATACCAACATACAGGCGCATCTTGTGTGGGCCATGAAAAAGCTTCATAATTGGCTCATCACTAGTGCAAGATTTTACTGTTTATTGTTGGAGGGAACACTGAGAAGTGGCCTGGATATCCCGTTGACCCCAGCTGCGCAGTGTGTGGAGTTGCTAAAGAGAATCTGAGTCACTTTATATTATTTTTCCCATGTTATTGGGACATTAGAAAACAGACAATTCGGCAGATTATAAAATGTACGGACATATGTCAGTATAGACCCACTTTGATGCTACTCTTGATGGCAGGAACTAAACTGACGGGTTGCGCCCTTCTGTCTTACCTGAAGGCTGACATGTACAGAAGAAGGGTTTTTACAGTGATAGGATGCTGTATTTTATCAATTTGAAAATGTATGTTTTTAATTACTCTGTTGAGAACCAGTGAATTTGCGTTGCTCATTGATTTATCCACATTTTATATTTTGATGATATATTTCTCATGCTATGTTTTTTTGTATGTGTTTGATGGATGTTTCTTTTATATCCGAATAAACTTAACTATGTTCTTCATGTCTTATGGATGTTATGCTAGTATTCTTCATGTCTAAATGCATATATTACCTATTGTACATGTTTTTTCATGTGGAGTGCATGTTTGCTTCGTGTCTAATGCATGTGTTCTACTGTTATTATGCTAGTTTGAATGCTTTTGTCATCTTCCGCTCACATTGTCCCCAAACCCTGCTGTACCAGTGGCGGACAAGGGAGGAAAGATTACCCCAGGGAGTAACGTCCCTCACCTTTGTAGTATTGGTGCGGGGAAGCGAAATAAGCTATGGATGATGTAGACATCTGCCTCTGAACAGTATTCCTGGGTTTGTGTCTAACTTCAGTTGTTTTTACTACTTTTTGTTCCAATGCAATTAGCCAAGAAATACAGCTCTCCGAATGTAATGGGGGGAAACATGTAAAGCTTGGACTAAGGTCTGCTGTCCCCAATGACAGGGAGACATTTGCTAATGATAATGCAAAGGGTAGCTTGCACAACGTTTCTCCAACCATGTATTGAATACCAGGGGAATAATGCCTTAGAAGTGTAGAATGTGGTGGAATCAAACTTTATGTTGCCACGTGTTTTCCTGCAAGGCATTTTAGTGCATGACTACCATGTTTGTGCAAATAAGTGGGGTTGCCTTCGTCAAATGGACCAATTCACATCATTCTTCTATTGTAAGTAAACATGAAACATTTCAAATTGTGTACTCGCCTTCAGCTCCAGTCCCCCCAATGGCACTAAGTGCCTCAGTGCAAGCCATGAACAATGTCTGCATATGGTGAATTCACTAGAATTCACCAGAAACTCCACCCTTGACCGTGGGCATAAGCAAACATGCTATTTCTGACAGTGGCTGAACTCTATTTAAAATGTATACCATTACCTCATGGCAGTCCTTCTGTAGCCCAGGAATCCAATTTGAACGGCACTGTAAAAGAGAGCTTGGTTCTCCAGACAGGCTTCTAGGTAAAGATGTATCTTGTGTGGTCATACCTGCGATGAGATTCAATGTCACTGTTCACTGTCCTCAGAAATCTTAGCTTCTTTCTAAGTCTCTAAAATGCAGAACACATTCACAAACTGGTCAATTCCTGGAGAACATACCCAATAAGAGCTCTTCAATATTGGGGGATCCATGATGAAGGATGCTCTTCTTGGTCCCTGCGCTGAAGATAAACTTGAGAAAAAGACCCAAAGTCCTGTCCTGGAAAAGGAAGCAGACCTCTCCAGTGCAATGGCAGAGTTATGGGTACAGTACCTCAGAATGGGTACCTATTCTGGGGGTAAGGAGAGTTTACAATTAAATGTTACCGCTACATAGTGTTCACTCACCTTTTATCACACTATGCTGTTGGTTATTCCTAGTCATAGTTAAGTCCCCATCTTTAATCGGAGAAGGCTGGGGGTATAGTTGCTAGATGGAGGGCCCATCCTGGTCGTAACCTCTGCCCAATCCCTTTATATATGGGAGGACATATGGCTTTCCAATGTACAGGAAGATCATTTATGGCAGGTCTGCTGCCCTTTATTTGGGCCAAGCCTTTGTAAGGACAACGAGTATGCCTCAGCACACTGCAATTCACTTTGATGCCCCTCTTTGTTCTTCTCAGAACTTTGTTTTTGTAAGGAGCTTCCGGGTTTTCTCACATCGAGATGTAAATGACTCACACGGCCAAAAGCTCTGACTTAGTTACAGTCAGGGGCGTTGCTAGGGGGGGGCTGAGGGGGCTATAGCCCCTGATCTTTTGGTTATAGCCCCGGATAGAATCTCAGGAGCTACAGCCAAAAGACTAGCTAGCCCCCAGTCCCAACAGTTCTGACATCAGCGTAGCCCCGGGTCTTTTCCAGACCTAGCAACTCCCCTGGTTACAGTAAGCACATGATTGTCTGCATCTCCTAAACACTAGTTTACGATGATACTACTACTATAATTTGGGGTCAAATCAGGAGTAAAGTGTCTCAAGGTGAATGTCATCATTCTAAAATTCATAAACGTTCCGAAACTTGAATTTCTAATTCGCGCTCAGCAAGTGTTATTCATTGAGTAATTTAACTGCAATTATGAAGGTTTAGGCTATTTTGTGCTGTGGCTATTAGCATAGGACAGAAACAAAGGGCATTCTCGGGATAATTATACCCCTCCCAATGACACTCGAACCCACTCTTTCTCAGCCATTTATTTCACCAGGACTGAAATGCCTGGATCTGGCTGAGGCAGAGGATATGCAAGATCTCAAATTCAGAGGGCAGAGTCCAAAAAGAATACCAACACAAAGGGGATTAGGCCTATCCATAGGGGTACCAACCACACTATCTTGAGGTTAGTTCATCTATCACATTATCCACTAGACACTCTGGATGTGATGTAGGCATCAACATCGACTGCTTTGTTCACAACATGCAGTTTCCTGACATCAGTGTCCAAAATTAGGCAGAAGCACAAGTTATCAAATTGCACTTCTCACCCACCATAGCATCTTTTCCCGATATCCCAAAACCGGACCATACTCCCAATGATGGATGCCCATGTGCACTTTTCCTATGAACACAACTGTTATCTTGTGTCCACTGGCACATCTTTCCCATGGCTTCTTTTTTTTTACACAATATCATGTGGTTCCCCCTTCTCTGCTGAACCCCCACCCTTGCTATCTGCCTTCTATCCTCAGAACGCCAAACCGCTCCTTCAGTGTCTCTCCCTATTCTTGTCTCCCTTGTTCTCTTTTTCACCATACCCTTACACTGCCCCCATTTGGCGTGCCTGCACAGGTCCCATGACCAGCAACCTCCAAACCAATCAACCCCCTTATATGCTGCTGGCATTATTGCTCTGCCCCTCGACACGCACTTGTGTGTGTCTCTCTGTTCTCCCCAGACACACCATACACAACCTTGACGTGGGAATGACAGCATTGCATCTGCAGCCTTGCTGAGTGTGCGTCTCTGTATATTTGTTGCATGTATAGGTGTCTGCAAATATTGTAACTGAACGGCCATTTCAAGTTCATTTGCATCTTCAGTGTGTGGGTTTCACTGTAGAATGTAAAGCTGTGAATTTTTTGTGCTCGTAAGTCTGTAGTTCTTCTAAAAAGAATGTTGTAAAATTATGAAGCAAAGAAGCAAGTTTTGAATAGTATTTCCCAATTATCACGATATATCATGCAATATAATGTTATTCTAGGGCGGTCAATGTAGATAATCAAAATTATAATTGGTTGCTAAATCCAGGTGCCTATAAGGGAAACTTGTTAGTGAGTTTCTTTAAGCTGTCAAGAGACAGACTCAAGAGAATGAATGTGTGTCAGAATTGTGATCACTTTCCAAATACAAGTTGGAAGTCTGGTTTACAACACATCCTTTGCTCCTACAAAAACAATACTCATAAAATAAATCTAAAGAGCTGTTCTTGCTTACTGGGTAAAGGTTATAACTAAAATGATTGATTGCCATCGATGCAGAACTGTGAAGACCAAAAGTAGTTTGTATCTAATGGTAAGCAAGTGTTTTTTCCATGCTTGTAGATACCTTCTTTCAATTACGTACACATTTTGCTGAACGTTATTCTAACACACAGCAGCCATATGTGGTTTTTTTTTTTGCCCAAATGTTATAATTGCAGCATAGCTCTATTGCCATATGGTATTAGTTTATTAAAAAGAAATTCAAAACGATATCCCATTTTGAAGTACAGCAATAACAATGTCCTTTACTAAACAACTAAACTCTCTGGCCTCTACCACAGCCTACACTTGTAAACTGATCAGAGCAGGCAGGCCCTTCCTTTCTAACGACAGCTGCCTTATACTGGCCAGAGCATTAATTCTATCAATATTAGACTACTGCAACGCCCCCTCTACAGTAGTGTTAATAAAACCACTATCCAAAAACTCCAAATACTACACAACAACGTCATTAGAACTGCACTAGGCATCAACAAAAGAGTGCATATCTCTGCTATCAGACGTCATCACAAATGGTTATCGACCCACAACAACATACAACTAAAAATCGCTTCCTTGACACATAAAGCACTACACAATGTGGCACCCAGCTACCTAATTGACAAAATATCCAGAAGAACTTCCCGTAGACCGTCCAGAACCATCACTACTAATTGCTTAAGATTGGCGGCAACAGTTTCCCTGTGAAAGCCAATAAACTTTGGAATTCCCTGCCACACCAGTTGAGAGCTGACCTCCCCTACTCTCTCTTCAGAAAGAACCTCATTACTCACCTCAACCTGACTGAGAATTAGTTCTCCCCTGAAATGTTGGTACGTTAGCACAACCTGCTGCTAGATTGTAAATTGTGGATAGCTTTAACTACCAAGATGTAAATAACTCTGCCTTTCCATGCAACTTAAGTCTTGCATATTGTATTATATTGTATTATTTCGTGTGTAATGTCAACCTTTCGTATATTGCCTGTAATTATGTAACCTTGTAAGCTTCCCATATCCTTCTGCGCCCTGCTACTGCTGGGTCAGGTGCGCCTTATAAATGTAATAAACAAACAAACATAGGGTCTATTTTAAATGTTGGCCCTATGTTGAAATGATCACTCTTTTAATGAAATGTGTGCAAGTGTAAGAAGAAAAGAGCATATTAGAACTTCTTCTTGAGCATAACAAAAAGTTCCCCTGGCTTAAACAACACTAATGGAGAAAAGCAAGTGTTTCTCTGCCTGCCGCCAAAACATTGTACCATCCTGTTTCATGATATTATATGATAGGTCATTTGTAACGCACTTAATACCCAGAGGGGATCCAACCTGTGTTGTTCCGTGTCTAATTACAAATAATTCCTGTGGATTTCTTCCAGTTTGTAGTGTTATTGAAGCAGCAAGTTAACAAAGTAGACCTTAAAACAGACTCAAGAAGGTGACACAAGCATCGGCCTGAGGTAACAGGGGGTTGCCCTGGACACCTCTACATGCACTTCAACACTCTGGAGTGACTTCTTGGAATCAAGTAAGCAATACCTTTGTCCCCACATTACCGTAGGTTAGAAAATGTTCACGCTGGATGCTTGGCGATGTTGCAGCTCTGGAACCGATCCCTGGATTCTTTGGTCTTGTGACTTGAGGCAGGACAATTGACAGGATCTCTCTGCAGCAGTCTCGAGGGAGTACCTTTGGCACGACTTTCAGCAATTTTTTTGGTTCGCTCTGCCGTTTTGGTGCCTTTTCTGCAGTACCAACAAAGGACACGGATTGCCCGGTCAATCTTCTTTGCTTCCTGCAGTCTCACACTCTGTTGAGTGGGTCTGGGTGAGTTGGATTGGATCTCTTGGATGTCCTTACAGGTTCAGAAAAGATTTGGATGGATTCGGCCTTTCCACGATAATGCACTCAAAATGGGCAGGAAGTCTCCTGGTATTGGAATTCCGCAGCTCTGGAAGCCATCTCGGGGGATGGCTTGTTCCAAAGTTCGTCATGGGACTCCAAAGGGAAGGAGTTGTTCTTTTTGGATCTCCTCTGTTGCATAGAAAACAGGGTCAGGACGGCAGTGGTCACTTCAGTGTTCAAAGGGTCTGCAGGAGTCTCTGGTTGTCTTTTTCTATGATTACTTCTGTTTCCAGTGGTCAGCTTGCTTTTCACTCCAGATTCTTTGCCTTTTATACAGTTTCAGCACACACTCCTCTGCAATCTCTCTCCGCATTTTACAGAAAGGGACGTTTGGCTGTCCAATCAGGACAGCCAGACCCCCTATGAGAGCTGCACCTATTCAGGCACTTTGGCAGAAAAAAGACAGGGGGGTGGACAACTCCTCCCCCAATTCATGCCTGCCCAGTCACTCTGGAGCCTATGTGGGTATACCTACTGGATCCCGCCAAAGGCAAAACACACACACTGACCTCACCCTCCCAGAATGGTAGAAGAAGGGATAACAAGCCTTATTATTATTATTATTATTATTATTATTATTATTATTATTATTATTATTATTATTACAAAGAACATCCACACTAGTAATGGCGAAAAAAGAAGGGAGGCCCCAAGTTGGTACTTGGGTGCCTCTATTGTGCACTACCGAGGTTATGGACATAGCCTGCAGTATAACAAATGCACAATAGTTGGTAAAACATGCCCACTGCCACCAGCCATAAGGTAGGTGATTGTCTATGTGATTAAAAAGTCACATGAGCAAAGAGTAGGGGGATTTTAGGTATTCCTTTCCACTCCACTGAAGGTGGTGTGTGCCAATCTCTCAGACTATAGAGTTTTGGGAGTGATACTAAGCATCACTCTTATCCTTAAGAACTGTAGTTCCTTGAGGATACAGAAAAATAATTTTAAAGGAGGACCCTAAGGGTCCCCAGCAACACTGCCCATAATGATCTGTGTGCTGCAGTAGTACTTTATGAGCTATGGAGCAGACAGACTCCATGGTACAGGTGGAATACAAAGAATAGAGTTCCAAAAGATTGAGCACACAAGAATGAATGAGAGAAGAAAGGCTCCACTCTTTCAGGATTGAAAGAAAAAGGTCCAGAGGTCCAGCACAAAGTGGTAGCGGTCTCACTAGGAGAGGGGATGAAGCATACAAATGATAAATCTCCCTACAACATGCATTAGGAAATTTGGTGTAAAACTGATGTTTAAATGTTGGTTTACACATGTGTAATCCATGTACTTATGCAAATCCTAATGGACTTCGACACTTGCTTTATGCAAACTGACCTAGTTCATAAAAAATAATTCACCAGGTGCAAGGCACTGTTAGCTCAACTTACAAGGGAAAGTAAGAAGATGTCATGTGTTACTTTATAGCGTAAAGGTAATGTCAAACTATAGAGGAAGTAAACCATTTTCAAATAAAAAAGTTTTAAAAAATTGCATTTCTTGCTGCAGATTTGTTGATGTGCCTAATCTGACTCACACCAGTCTGTAACAGCGGAAGTGCCTGTTTTATTGTGAATCAGGTTAATCTATGGGTAAGTGTACAAAGTGCCCACCACTGACTCTCCTCTGGTACACTCTTTGCATACAGAAATAGCGTGTTACTTTAGGCCGATTAAGTTGCAAATACAATTTCTTCAATTTGGACTGGCTGAACATGTGCATTGTCCAGCATTTTGCAAATAATTTACAATTTGTAACAGCCGCAATTTGCAAATGCTCCTGGCCACACATGCACTTGTGACTACAGAAATGCTTTGCGAATGAAGCCCTAATTTCCACGGGTGGATATAAATTCAAAATACATTTCAAAATGTGGATTAAAACAATGATGGTTCCCCGTAAACATTAAACTACAAAAACAAGGTCTATTTTGCATTATAATTCACATTTTCAGATTACTAAAACATCATCATAATTTTATTGTAAATATGGTAACCTTGGTGTTAAGCAAACAACAATTCGGATTCTCTGTATGTGGTCAAGAAAAAATTAGCTGACCAGAAAAGAATACCCAGAGAATGTGCGTGCAACTGAGCAATAAACTGAATGCTAACTCCTACATTTTATTGTTTGAACACAAACATGTCAAGCCAAAATCCAAACTGCAACCTGACTAAATATTGGTTTCTGAGGGAGTTAAAATGCCATTTGATGACTCCTTTTAATTATGTATAGGTTCCTGAAATTAAACTGCCCCAAAGTCTGAACATGTGCACATAAAAAGCTAACTTGATTTGTTTGCTACATTAGTTCAAACCAAAGGTGTAGGTAGAAATGTGAAATCTGCCAATATCATGCAGGAGAGGTGCCAGCATGTGGCCATTAAACATGGAGGCCGCGTATTGAAAATATTCAGCAAAATCCCAACCCTACCGCTCTTTAGAAAAACATTTAAAACATGTTTTTTCAATGCCATGGTTCGACACAGAACTACGAATATCCAAAATTAGAAATGCTATCACACTGAGAATCCTTTGGTTTAAAAGATCCTTCTAAAGAAAGGTGACATTACTTAGCATGGGTCAAATATAATTGCTAATGAGTGAACTATCATCCTGTTCATATGTAACTCTTACTCCATGCATTTAAGTAAGTAGTAATATGATAACATGTTATATTTAGTTGTCAGTGCTTTGCCCTATTTTTGATTTGGTATTCATTGGAAAACCAAAATAATCTTGTATTCAATCCAACCGGTGAAATAGGTCACACACATTTGTAAAAAAAAAGGTGTGCATCAGACAGCATTTACTTGTAAAATCGTGAGCCAAAAGCTTAATGTCACCTACCAACAGATGTGGGTACTGTGTGATCATTATCTTTCACTTTAGCCAGAAAGGCAGTTCAATAATAAGAGGATGGCTCTGGTGTAAAAATGAGTATTGAAATCACTTATATTATAGATAATGATAGTTCTAATGGTGGAATGTGTGTGTATGTATTAATTATAATATAGCACCTCCTCAATTTGCAAACAGGTCTACTATGCAACTGGGCACATGCCTCACCGGTGTCATTTTCAGCAGGATGTTTTCCATTTTTCTGAACTCATATTTTTCTGCTGGCTCAGCTAAATTGATCTTTGAATGACTATGTATATGAATAGAAATTACAAAGATCTATGATCTCTATAGTTGATTCAGAATCTTTAATGTGTCAAATAAGGAATGGTGGGCAGCGCATTGTAGCACAACCAAGAATGCAGTTATAGAATTGTGTAAAACTGATTGCTGGCTGGGCTCGATGGTATATCTACTCGGCGGGCAAGCTAGCAGAATTTCAAGCCCTCACAAAAGTGTTCATTTGCATGGTCGCAATCATAAAGTGGATTTCAGCCAACTGTCAAGTTGATAAAAGAGATTATGTAGGGAATTGTTTGGGACAATCAAGCCAAATATACATATGTACTGTATCAATGTGTACCTTTTGCTCATGAAATTTGTTTTATCTAAAAAACTAAAACCATATTCGACGCTAAGCATCAATGTGACATTACTGAAATCTGAGCCAATCATGAATTCACTATTAGCCCACAACTAAGTTATGGACCCAAATATATGAACACAGGTAAATATAACCAGATTATGGGATATTTGCAATACAAATAAGAAGAGGGTGCCATGTTTGTATTTAGCTGTGCACACCAGTAATTAATGAAGTCAGCAGAAAATATAGGTACAATGATCATCCAATGCGAGAACCTATTACATGTAAAAGTTCTTAACCTTGGAGAGGTGATCCGCTTGTTATAAAGCACCTCCACTGGCTGTGAGAGAAGGGTAAAAAAACACATTCAACATATTTCATAGCATGTCTATATGGCTAGTATGAAGTGTGCATGATTAAATAACACGGGTCAACTCAGAGCTTACATTCAGCAATAAATTGGGATGCAATTCTAAAGTATACACAATTCAATATTTTGAAAAAAAAATGATCAGGTTTTTTGGGCTATTAGTCAAAGAACCTGACATTCATTTTCAGAGCCTTTTGCTGTATTGATGCCGATTTAGAAGACTTAAAGCTTTAAGGGAATTGTTCAGTTTACCAGTTTGCAGTCATGCAACTCATGCAATAATTAGAAAGTCACATATCTATGTAAAAGTCAAAATGTGTCTTTGGATTTGTGGTGGAATTTTTAGGTTTGTGGCTTGGTGAAGCATTGTTCCTTATGCAATTCCACACCATTTCAACATTCTGCATCAAATTGTGCATACATACCTGTTAGGACCCTCAAGACATTACTAGCTACATGACATATGGACATCCTACCTCTTCCCCTGGATTTCACCAAACATTGAAATGTGTGGGTTGGTGGCCTGCTGACGAAGCCGTAAAGCATGTTCACTGAGAAGGGAAAAGAAAAATGTATGTGAGCCGAATGGACCTGAGAGGCTAAAGTGAAGGCAGGTAGCATTCCTGAAGTTTCTTAATTTTTTCCGCTTCAGGTGGAATTACTTTTCCAGAGGATTTTTGCAAGATGGTACCTGCCGATGAAGCCATTCAGCAAGTTCTCCAGGAAGGGAAACACAATGTTTCTCAACTGGACCTGACACAAGGAACAAAACTCAAAGTCCCTATGGGACCTTGAGAACCACTTTCAAGGCCATGGGTTCTGAGATATTTACACTGCAACAAACTACACCACGCCAGCGTGAGATGAGATGGAACAGCGACATACAGAATCATTCATTTTCAACAATTGATGAGAGTGTTATCATGTCTGTCTATAGAACCCGTTCACAGAATGGGTAATTCTGCTAGTTCTAAATAAAATGTATTTCAATACATGTAAGGATATCTTATAGCAGGGATCCAGTTGTTTGCGACTGTAAGCCACCTTGTACAAACCAGTCAAATCATAGATTCCTAAGGGGAACCTAAAAATGGTACGATAATAAAAGGCAAAAGGTGTTATGCACAAACGTCAATACTTCCCATGCAACATCCTTCATTGATCAATTTTTGCATATTGTCACACATCCATATGTTCTCATGGCAATCAGTTTCCTCAATCGGTCAGTCTACATTCTACCTCTCAGAAATATCATGTGCACCCTTAATCTTCCCCTCCTGCCTCCTAAAACATTCTTGTGAAAAATAGCACCCTTCACCCTTTCACATGTTAGGAGTCCATTCAATCACCCATGCATCTAAACAAATCCATCCACATTTTACAGCGCAAAGCAAGTATTGAGTACCCTTGCATAAACTGAGAATTCACTCACAAGTTGGGTATTGTAAGGACATAACAGCTCTTGGTGGTTCCTGTGCAGTGTTAGTACTCACAGACACAGAATCCGAAGTTGCACATCTCTCCACACTAGCTAGGAAATGTAGATTAACGATTCCTTTTATAATACTTATCCAACAAAAGCAAGTAAAAAATGCATACATTTTCAAATACTGCTAACTTAAGGTATAGTAAGATTTCTAAACACACAGGATAAGGTCTTTTCCCCTGTACCTATAACTTTCACTTCCATAACACAAGTAATATTTCTATGTTTGTGTATCTTTCCCTCTATCTGTGTCTTCCTCCATTAAGATTGTCTTGCTGTGGTTAGCAATTTGGACAGATGTCTTGAAACACATTTCCCCCAAATGTGAAGAGCACCTACAAGAAATCATTGCTGCTGTAAACTCCCTTGTGAAGTTGTGTGTCCTCATCAGCACCATTAGGAATATTGAACTAACATCAGAACAGTATGCTCATTGCAGGCTCTAGCTCAATATCTTTGATTGTAAGAAAGCAAAAAAGGATACCACTAGCACAGTTTTGCTAACTGCTTAAAGCATGTATGTCCTCCATTCCTCAGATTCTAAGAAATCAAGAAGAGCGCATTAACACACTGTGGCAGTCCATGAAAACGGATTCACAAGAAATGCTCATGATTTAGAAAAGAAGGGAACCATTAGCTCAACATGGCAGACCGCTTATGGCGAGCGCCTCTGCAGTGCCTCCAATTGCAAGTAAGGGAAAGATCCATTAGCATATTGTGGCAGACATATCAAGCACCTCCTCCATGCCTCAGATTACAAGAAGATCAAAGAGAAACATGAGCAAAACATTGTAAATTACGAATAGATCTTCACTATACAGGGCTATGGTGGAAGTCGAGCATCACAAGTGTGTTTGGGATAGACATAGCTTCTCAATGAAGGCAAGTGGTGGCCGACCGAGCTTTCCCAGGGGAATCTATTTTATAGTTTTGGCAAGATGCATAAACTGGTTTAGACTGCACAAATATTAATGCAGAAGTATCCATTTTCAGGCACCAATTAACTATGTATATTCTAAGACATTGGCGTATTACTATTCATGTACATTTTAAAACAAATGCACACATTTCACTCCCCCTAAACTAATCTGTCATCCCACTTCATTTTCCCGAGACCTGTTATTGTGGCCAGTCTAGAACTTCTTTGCAGAGTATGGTGTGTTTACTCTCCAAGATGTTTTTTTTTTCTCTCATCTAGAGTGGTAAACGCTCTGCCGTCTTAAAATCCTTGTCAAATCGCTGGTCTGCTAACTTCTGCTATGCTTTCAATTGAATTACAATGGGGCCTGTCATAATAGATGCTTGCCCCCTGGCAGCAGTCCTAGTGTCCGTAGATATGGGGCAGGGATATCGGGGTATGAGGGTGCTGGACACAGGGAGAGGTTCTGTGGGTACCCCAAGTATCATTTCTTGTGGGGTCTGGTCGGTGAGGTGGACACTCCTACCACAAAAATGTGTCACTGGTGGTTGCTTATGGGGGCTTGTGTGAGAGGTGCATGTCCCAAGGTGACAGCTTTTGTATTGCATGGCTGGCTGGCCGTCTGGTTGGGTCTGGCTAGCACACCCAGCTGTATCTTCAGTGGTACGGGGAGCACACAGTGTGTGTTGTCTGGCACACTAGTGTTTGGGGTGGGGGAGGTTGCCATTTGGCAGCAAGTGGGTTTCCTGGACGCACTATTGGTTGACACGGGTCAAGCAAGTGAGTCTGGCTAGATCTACCCGGTGGCTAGCAGCTGTCTGGTTGGTGTGTGGATGGGCCGAGCATATGATGTGGTAACCTGTCCTGTTTTTACATCTCTAGATGACACCCAATGGCCACTGGACTAGCCATTAGTGCAAGTAAGTACGGCTGTGGGTCATGGCAACGTCTGCGGGCTGCTCTGAAGTGGAGCATTCAAGAATTCCCGGGTGGCTTCCATCATGGGCTCCTGAAAAAATTATACAAGTTGTTTGATACATGCATATGGCCCACCTAACGAGGGAATGGGAATGCCAGTCTAATGTTGTACTTGCGAGCGCAATGGGAAGGAGATCAGGGTGTCTAGCTGTAGTTGGTTTTGAGAGCTGAGCATATAAGTATGGTTTCGGGAAAGGGGGGCATGCCCCTGGCTGGTAGATCAGTTTCACTGTGGTGGTAGCTTGGGGCACATTGCATTGAATTGAGGTAGGGGCTCAAACTTTTGGGTCACTGGAAGGGAGGTTTATTGCTGATGTAGGTTATAGTCGTCTGTTCAGCTCAAAACAGTGAGATGTCATGCCAGGGGCTCATAGAACAGTCCTCATCGGTCCTGGGGAGCGGCTCTAGTCAGTTTAGGGGGTCATATATTTCCCTAAGGCCCATCCAAGAATGTGGGGGGATAGCCACTGCCACTACCCCATGCTCTAGCAAATAAATGACGTAATTGATGAGGTAACTATGACCTAATTGTGACATAACAATTTAGGCGATGTGATTCATGTATGACTTCGTTGTATTTGTTGATGATGTAAGAAAAGTAATTAATGAGGCCTTTTTGCCTTCCAAAGAATATTTGTCTCTGTTTTTTTCTGGTGTCCCTCATGGACCCTGCTGGCATGCGCCACCCACAGGAGAAGACCCAGCGTTAGCCAGGGCAACATATTGCGAGGTGTGCTGGTGGGCCTGTAAGGGAGTGAATGGGGCAGAAAGGGACATTACTGGTAGGTGCTGCCTTTCGGTGCAGGAAGTTGGAGCGAAAGGCTCCCGGGTGCTTATAAAGAGGGGGGCCCAAAGTGCTATGCCTTTATTTCGCCCCGCCCGGGACCTGTGCACAGCAAAAGCAGCATGTGTTTGTTTTCCCACCCAACCTATTAGATCAGGAGTTTGTCTGTTTGTTGCGGTAGGTTGGTTCACAGTGCATTGAATTGAGGTAGGGGCTCAACCATTTTGGGTCACTGGAAGGGATATTTATTGCTTATGTAGGCTATTATCCTAGGTTCAGCATGGAACAGTGAGATGACATGCCAGGGGTCATAGAGTGGTCCTCACTGGTCTGAGGGAGTGGGTCTGGTCAGTTTAGTGGGTCACATATTTCCTTCAGGTCCGTCCGGGGGGAAATGACCACCACCACTCCCCCATTCCCTAGTTTTTAAATGATATAACTGATGAGATAACTATGACCTAATGGGTATGTAACAATTTTGTTCATGTGATTCATGTATGGCTTCATCGCATTTGTTGATGAAGTATGAAAAGTAATAAATGCAGCCTTTTTGCCTTCCAAAGAATATTTGTGTCTGACTCTTTCATGTGTCCCTCACTGGCCTCTTAATGTGGGCAGCGATGTTAAAGAATCTGTTCCTGTCATCCAACCACCTTTTACAATGATACTGGGAATACACTGTCGTGTGTGGGCATATATGGGAATATACTGTTTGCTGAATAATAGATCAAGGAGGACTATTCAGGCAATCTGTACACATACAGCCACCCCAACCCTTTTTCTTCCTGCACTTATCAGACCTACCCTGTCTGCTGCCTTAAACCTAGCGCTTGCAAATTACTGGCTACACTACCACTGTTTGCTGCCTCTATTATTTATTTATTGTTATTTATCATTTTCTCCTCTGCTTCGCACTTTCCACTTCTCCCCCCTTCCATGCACTTTTCCCCTCCCCTTCTCCCATGCACTTGCTCGTTCTCAATGTCACTGGGCCTAGTAAGATAGCTGTTTTGTTCTCCCCTGTTCCCCTCCCTTGCCTTCTCGCGCTCTGAAACACGTGTACGAGCGCGATAGAAATAAAATATCAATATCAATGCCCACAATACATAAATGAAGAACCTGGTATTCAAAGGTTTAGCTTTTTTCATGACTTAAAGGTCAACAGACCCTGCTGAAATATGGCCAGACAAGACTTTATCCTGAAAGAACTGATAAATCGACTCCTTAATAAAGGTCATACATCAAAACAAAGAATGCTTAGTAATGTACTAATTATACTGTTAAAAATAGCACTGGTGTGGATGATCAGATGCTGTTTACCAGTTCATTTAAGACAGGCGATTTAGAAATTCACCAGGGTTAAAGGGTTTCGCAGAAGAACATTCTAACCTTTGGTCCACGATACTATCGCAAATGACATGCACCAGAATGCGTATGCTCTTCAAGATGGGGCACCCATGTGTTGCTAAAAGGGCCTGGAGGTGTAGGCACTTTGACTGCTATTGGATGACAAAAAAGACAGCTGGTGGTACAATGATAAACCTTTCCTCACATGGTTGTGTCAGATGTGTACCAGAGTTCAATTGAGCCTGAAATAGTTTAGAAATGGATTTGAAAGTTGGGGGTTTGATCAGATAACAAAAAAGTGCTAATGTCACAATACATAGGCTCTTTATCACGCTCGCAAGCTCATATATAAGATAATATGCTTTAAAAGCAACAAATACAAAACTTGACATCAGGGCAGTGATGATAAAGCTAGTGTGAACAGCCACGGTACAACAGAAACATCACATGACATTGACATTGCGATCACATGATCATGCGAGTCGGATAAAAAAACTCTCAAACCGAGCCGAGCCGCAAGTTAATAAGCAAATTGCATGAAACGAGTGAATACGAACAGACAAGAGAGGATTGTGACAACGAGAAGGTAAGCAAATGCCAAACCGTCCAGCACACATTAACATGTAAATAGCATTGAAATATATATATTATCTGCACCGCAAATTATGTTGAAGATTATTCCATAACTCTATCCAATATTGAAAACAGCACACTGTGGCTATCAGTACAGTCATTATGAATACTGCTAATAATTTATATTAAATGAAGGACTCTTTAGAAATAACGCGGCACACTGTAATGTCTGTATTAACAACAGAGAAACAGTGACTAACGCCTTTGTCTTATCACAGACATAGTAAATTAACAACCAGGGAATCAAACAGCCACGGTTGAAAATCAGCACGACTACACAGTGCAAATAAAAAAAGGAAGAAAAAAGGGAAAATACAGTCCTGGAACAGCAGGTCAGTATAATAGAAATTATAGCTAAAGTCAAAGGATATGACATGTACTGATGACAAATTAGTAGAACAAAATCTATATTTCGTGTAGGCAGATACATATAGACTATCTGCAGAGTCAAGACAACATTAACAGTGTTTGACCAAGTTTCTCAAGTCTGAATACATTTGCAAATGAGGTTAGTGATCACAAAAGGCTGTGACTACACAAGCCACTCACTTTATATCCTGCAGTTTTTATGTTTTGTATTTTTTAGAGTGTGTAATACAATGATACCCAAGGGGGTTCCTGTGATTCAATTGCAAACATTAAGAAATGTCTGTGTCCTGAAGACGGCCAAATATATTGAAAAAGGTGTTAGAGATAGTGCCTAATTGAAAACCAGGCTGAAACATATTTAGACCACCTATGAGGCATTAAATATTGAGCCTCAACTGTTTGGCGATCACACAAAAGGCTCTCCACTTATAGTTCGAAAGTTTGTGATGTATATAGAACAAAACAATGTATAACAACTAACTTGACTTGTATTTGTTGCCTATTGTGCTATATCACGACCTCTAAGAAGGATTCTTTCTGTTAAAAATGGACCAAAGTCACATCCTAACCCCACCTTGATTAAGCAATTGTAAAATATAATTTTTATATGATCAGTCTTAATTGATTTGATGCATGTTTTGCGAATATTAAATACAATGTTCATGGTGAAATAATTGGTTTGGAGAAAATGTGAGGCACCTTATTATAAATAATGATTAGAGAGGAGTAATCAGTTCTTTGTTCGATTATATTTCACAGATAAGTATAGGACATACATGTTATATCTTACATTAGGACTTACCATTGAGAAATAATATATTTAACTTCATAATAAATAATGATGCATTATTTTACTTATAAGGAGTGGATGTCATGACATACAAAACGCGCCCCTTTTGGACTTCCTGGTCCTTGTCTCAGCGGGGCTTACACTCTCTGGTACTCCAAACATGGCCGTCCAGCGTGAAACACCTTCCTCGTTCCACACATTGGACGTAGCGTGTTCTATTAATAGACCACGCCCCCCGCTGCTCCGCGCAGCTCAATGCTATTGCGAAGTAGCGACCAGACGTGTGCTCCGTAGCTCGCGGTATTGTTTTCCCTGATTCTGTCCCTTCTAAACTCCATTCCTAGTACCTCTCCTTTCCTTCTTACTTCCTGGACTCGTGTGCTGTGTAGTGCACCCTCTTACTTTCCCGGATTCCTGGATCGTTGCATCCCGGAACTTTGAACGCACGCTGGAGTCGGAAGAGACTCGTGCAGCATTATTCAAGACCCGATCCATCCGCAACAAGGCATCGACCAAGAAATCCAGCAAAGGCCGGACTCAGGTGAGAAGGGGAGAACTCCTTGACAGTGGAACATCAGTTGTGGTAAAATGCATCATACATAGATATGGACTTCAAACTGTTAATAGTAAACAAGTTGTGGATACCACCTTTGCCAAAACATAATAAACATGGTATGTGGTCTCCCTGGAGACATGGAATCTTCATAGGGTTCCACAGTACTATATATATATATATATATATATATATATATATATTCAATGAATAAACGTTGTTATAGGGACGTTATGGTTATGTTGGACTAATAAAAACCTATGAAATTCAAAGGAAACACTTTGTTAAAGGGACGTTATGGTTTATTGTTAAGTAAAATCGAAAACCCCCAGAAATTCGCCAGTTATGGTAAGCTAAACAACCATAACTCATGCCACCATTGTGCACTGCTAAGACTAACACCCAGGACATCAAAGATGACCTCACAAATGTCATTGATGACATCACTGATAACATCACATGTGAAATACATTTTGATGAAAAGTCCCTACAAGAGTTTTGTTTATATTGTTGGTAACAAGATGTCAGGGGTGATCGGGAGACCTATCATGAACTATTTAATCTATTTAAGAATTTACTCATCTAATATCATTGTATTGGAGTGTTGTCGTTAATACAGAAACCTAATCATATATAAACATAAGCAATGACTGCAGCATGCACCATAGAAGTACACTATTCATAATCTTGTAATTTTGAATAGTACAATAATGAATGCTACCGTATCAGAGTTTTGAGTAATGTTAAACATGTAATAACTAGCTAACAATTCAAGACTTACAGCACTTGTGCTTGTACAAACAATACATATAAAGAACCACAATGCATACAAATCAGAGGCACATACAGGGAAACTAAAGTAAGGAAGACAGAAACCGCATCATCAGAAAATGTTAATGACATTAAAGTTTATCTTCATGTATAGAAATGAATTGTGTGTTTGAGGCCTGCTCTTTTCCCCATGTATGTGCACCATGAGCTGAGACCAAACGCTAAGGAAAGTACTTAAAGAACATATGACAAGGTAAACGTCTGGATATATAGCAACATTTTCAATTTTATTATTCTGACTGCCAGTGAACAAAACCACCTGGCCTATATATGTCAATAAACAAAAACAAGTGGCACAGATATGTGATGTCATCAGTAATGTCATCAATGACATTTGTGATGTCATCTTTGATGTCCTGGGTGTTAGTCTTAGCAGTGCACAGTGGTGGCGCGAGTTATGGTTGTTTAGCTTACCATAACTGGTGAATTTCTGGGATTTTTCGAATTTACTTAACCATAAACCATAGCGTCCGTTTAACAAAGTTTTTTTCTTTGAATTTCATAGGTTTTTATTAGTCCAACATAACCATAACGTCCCTTTAACAACGTTTTTTCAGTGAATTTCAAGTATTTTTATTAGTGCAACTTAACCATAACGTCCCCTTAACAAAGTATTTTCATTGAATTTCATACGTTTTTATCAGTCCAACTTAACCATAACGCCCCTTTAACCAAGTTGTTTCAGTGAATTGCATAGGTTTTTACCAGTGCATGCTATTTTCCTACAACTTACTAATATCATACTTACCAAATATAGCAATGTTTGTGTCCAATTTACAAAGTGTCACCTTAAACCTCTGCCATTTCCCATCTTCTAGAATCATTTTTAACACTTCCTGCAACTATTTCAACTAATTTTGCATCCGTAGTCATCTACGAACATTTGACTTCATAGCGGACCTTCCTGACAGTGCCACATAACCATACGCTGACACGTGGCATGATGATGTGTCTGAGAACCCGTCCACACTTCACAATAAGATCTCTGCTGGCAAATTTCTGAGGTTTTTTTCGGTTTTGCTTGAAACCATAACGTCCCTTTAACAAAGTTTTTTCATTGAATTTTATTGGTTTTTATTAGTGCAACTTAACCATAACGCCCCTTTAACAAAGTTTTTTCATTGAATTTCATGGGATTTTACCAGTGCATGCTATTTTCCTACAACTTACTAATGTCATACTTACCCAACATAGCAATATTTGTATCCCATTTACAAAGTGTCCTCTTAAAACTCTGCCATTTCCCACCTTCTGGAATCATTTAAAAATCTTCTGTACACTTTTTGCAACTAATGCAACTAGTTTTGCATCCGTAGTCGTTTACGAACATCTGAATTCATAGCGGACCTTCCGGACAGGGCCACATGACCATATGCTGGCGTGCGGCATGATGACGTGTTCGAGAACCCGTCCGCACTTCACGATAAGATCTCTGCTTCGGACAGTTCGGAACTGCATTTTCTACTGATCTAGGAACTTTCAACGTCAAAATGTCCCTTGCACAGCTCCAACACCTATTCCTACTCATTATCCATTCACAATGTAGTACAAAGTACATACTTTTTGCAAAACTGCTATTTATCTTAAAATGGCATCAGCTAATGCCATCCCTCCTCCTCAGAAGCTACCACCACTGCTGTAATCAAGGACCATGAGAAACACTGCCCCCTACCTTAGAATTAACACACGCACAACATTTTCCCTTGTCCACCTACCCCTCCATATTAGTGTTTGGTTCCTCTTCCCTCATTTCCCTCCCCACCTTTCGTTCTCAGCTCTCCTGCCAAAAAAATACATCCAAAAACAACAAAAGACATTCCTTTAGGAACCACCTTTCACAGTTAAAAAATAGAACTAAACAAAACATGTATAGATTCCATCTACTTTATATTTCGCAGTAAAGTAAATAGACTCAACAAGATTTTCCAACATTTCCATTTGCATTTTTTGTTATGCTAATGGGAATATTGTGATGTTCATCCTCCGTTCCAGGGACTGGAACAGTGGATACCGGCCCACCAGCCCAAGTTAGCAGCCCAAGCGAAGCGAGGGTGGATAACAAGGTCTCTGGACCATTATCTCCCCATTCCAGCCCCTGAAATGGGGGATGAAGGCCATTAGCACCCTAGGTTCCCAAAGCGGGATCCCGGGGTGCTAAAAAAGAGGATTTTTCTTCCTACACCGGGATGCCTGAGGCATCCCGTTTTAGGAAGGAAAATCCTTTTCCAAGATGTCCACCATGGAAAGGGAAGGTGAGGGTTCCATACAGGGCCCCTCTTCACTTTCCACGGCAGCCTGCAGAAGGCAAAAAGAGAACCCTATGACCATATTACCACAAGCACATGTTTCTTCCCTTTCAGATCTATCCTAATTTTGAATAACTTTACCACAAAGCCAGTCCCAGGTGGACATGGCCACTTTAATCCTATGTTTTGTCCCTTGTGGTCATGGCCAGTAGCCAGATTGTCCGGATCATGACCTTATTCCATGACCCGGACAATCTGGCCACTGCCCATGGCCACAGGCTACCCCTCAGTCACTAAAGGTATACCGCTATTTTTTGTAGCTACATTATGACACTTGTCAAATAATAAAACACTGACACATTTGCAAAACCATGCTTGTAGGTCCTTGCCAATGCTCCTTACGCAGGTTTGCTGGAAATCCAACCATGTTTTATTTTTTCAAAAGTGTCAAATGTATGCACATACAATCGTTATATAATCTAGCCCCCACTTGACAAAATCCATTGAGACTTTATGAAAACATCTAAATCTATAATCTTTGTGCAAACCTTTGTGTAGATTTGTCAAATGACACCACATTTATAAGCCTTTACAATATTTTGGGACCCCCCTTTAATTTAGCTCCTTCTTGACAGAATCCCACCAAACTTCGCAAAACATGTACATCTTGATCTATTATCAGTTTGCCAAATGAAGTGTAGATTTGTCAAATGGCACCTCATTTATAAGTCTTTACATTATTTTGGGACCCCCCTCTAATTTTGCCCCCTCTTCATAAAATCCCACCAAACTTTGCGTCCTCACTCAGGATCAGGTCAGAAATATACATGTAAAATTTCATGCAGTTCCATTAAGTGGCGCCAAAGTTATAAGCCATCGAAGAACTGCATTTCACCAACCCTGTAATGCTGAGGTGTTTGCAAACTGTTCAGGGATGTTTGTGAACTTTTGCAGCAAAAAACACCTGTTTTTTGCTTCTTGCAGCCATATCCCATCCCATCCTCATCACCCCTCACCTCCCCAGAGATTATTTGATAAGTTTGACAAGTGCAATGTTGTGTTTTTTAATATGTTTTTACCGCAATGTCTGCAGACACTGGCCGCTGTCTGCGAATCCAAGATGGTGGGCGTTTCCAAAAATCTGATGCACTTCACGCTCTTCACCATCCAATCACCGAACACATTGCATGTCCGCGGACATGACGCAAGCCGATTAACCAATCGGTCTCCTGTCTGCGGAGCGAACAGGGAAGTATGTCCGCTGAGCGGACATAGATATCACTAATTGTTTGTGACCTACTTTTTGGACATTTTTTTTAAAAAACTACTGTATGGATTTTCATCCGTCCAGCGGTTTGGGCTGTAGGCGTGAGCAAAGTTTTTTCATCATTCATTCTATGGGAAAAAAAATGTTTGGGACCCCCCTATAACTTTGCCCCCCTGGACCAAACCTCACCAAACTTTGCAAATAAATTCAGAGTGGGCCATATCGTTTTTTTGCAAAGTTTGCTGTGGATTCTTCCAGGGGGAGCAAATTTATAAGTCACCCAAAAAGTGCTCTTTCTATGGGTTTAGCAACTTAACCATAACTACACGGCCACTTCCGTGGGCCATGTAATATATATGGACACCAACCTTCCTGCCAAGTATACACTGTCAGGAGGGCCTTCATTTTTATGGAAATAAATACTTACCAGAAAACATACCTTGAGTCCTGGTAGTGCTTCACTTCAATACAATTCATAATAATCACCAGTGAAGGCCTTACTTAAACATATAATGGAGCTACTTTGTTCCTGGAGCACCATAAAGGAAAAGTGTAACAGCCCTGTATAAGGCTTTAGCACATTTCATTTACGTTACTCCATATTTTCATTCACTTGTATTGAGAAGAGGAGCACCAGAACATAAGTCATGCTTTCGCTGGCTCTTTCCTCTCCACCATACAAGTACTCCAGAAATTGTGCCGGCATGGATATTCATGCCAGTGCAAATGCTGGGGATTCCTTTGGAGTCTATGTCTTTTTGCACCAGCAAAAAGCAGGCGGACTCCATAGGAATTAATTGTTAACATGGCAGGCAGTGTTTCCTTAATTTGCATGGTGGAGTTCAAAAGGGCGGTGTACAATTGTTTATGCCATATTTCTGCCCTCCCCTTTTCCGCTCTGCCGTGAAAATGAGGCAATTCCTGTGCCAGGGACCTGTGAATGAGAAAGTGTACATGTTATTGTTTATTTATGATGTATTATTTATTTGTATACTTATATATCGCCGAAAACACTTAGGCCGCAGGGCGCCTGACAAAATCATACATCTGACAAAGACCAAAACATAATAGAAACAACAACTAAAACAAAGAGAGAAACACAACATTACAATAACATAGTAGCACAGGCTTAACTGGGGAGAGCGGATCAAAAAACAGCATCGCTAAGAGAATATATTCCGACTAAGAGGAGCAAAACAATTAAACCACTTGTTCAGTTCAATGCAGTTTTCAGGGCCGTAGATGAACCTACTTGCTGTGAAAGAGAAATTATATTTAAGTACATCGGCAGACTGCTAAACCCACATCCCAAAATGATGCAGTCAATGTTTTCACTCAAACACCAGTTAGTGATTTGAATTCTATGCAGAACTTTTAGGTCTTGCGTTCTTACACAGTTAGTCCGTAATTTAGAATTAAACCATGCCAAGATTTTATTTTTCAGGGCTTAACTAGATTCGCGTTGATTGAGCGTGGGAACTTTGGTGATAATCACATTTCATGGGTCGCAGACGAAATTCCTTAAGATGGGATCGGTGATACTGGCCATTTCAGCTTTTCTTAGTCAAAGATCCTTACCAAGTGGAGAAGCAACCAGCAGAACTGAATTATTCAGTGGCATAGGGAACACTTGTGATATATTTTCCCCTTGGCCAGTTGCTGTGGGGATAGTCTTCACCTGCAAAGGCACACCTGCATGACTGGACTCAATAGGGTCTGTTTGACAGCCCTTTTGCTGGTAATTCTTGGAGGAGGGGGAAGTTTGTGTGTAGTTTTCCTTACTATCAGTTTCCACCATGTTGAGCTTCGCTAGGTCAGGCAAATACGAGGAGAGACCATTGGAACCCACCAATGCCACCTATCTCTGGAAATCCATAATGTTCGAAAAAGCCCCAAGCTTCTGCATCAACTGTTCTTGGAGAATACACCAGGGCTCTAGAGCCTTAGCTGTCAGGGGCTGTGTGAGCCTGGGTGTTAAGATCAAAGGGCCAACAACATATTTTCCCGAAATAGACTCATTCTGGAAATCTTTGCTGATATTCAGGAGTTCAGAGCAGACAAGCTGTTACTGTTGCATCTTCAATCTGCGCTTAGCACTCATTGCTAAAACGTCAGACAAACAATTGTTACTCCTGCGGGGTGTTCGTGCTGTTGATTTCATCAGTGGCACCACTCCACCCATAACAATGGGCAGGGGACTAGCAGGACCCTGTCCCTCTATCAAGACTATATCCCCTCCAATGGGCAAAACATGACCCTTATTCATGCCTGTCCCTACCCCGGACTGTAGCCTGGTAACCGGCATGATTTGAGAAGCACAGGCAAGCGTAATTCCAATTCCAAGCCAGGAACACTTGTGCACTTATACGGACGGCTGATGAAGACCAAATGCCCGGAGCGTGCACCGGTATCCATGTACCTACCCACTACAAGCTATTGTCCATTTACCACCCAGACGGACAAGTCGTCGGCAGAGAGAGCTGCAGCTGTGGGGGATTCCCAGCCCAGAAGATAGGTCGGGGAAAGCCTGAGAGCGAAGCGAAAGCACAGCTCCCAGCAGAGTTGGAAAGCTAACCTCGCCACCGGATTCCACACGTTGCTGTGGTCCACCGCAGCTGCAACTTTCGCTGCAGTGACTGCTTCAGAGCAAGGCACCCTACACGGGGAGGGAGGACGTCAAGCCTCACCGCCTACCACGGCCGCTTCTGATTATCCTACATTCAAACTATCCACGGCTGCTTCTGACTACCCTGTTATGGGTCCCTACAGCCGAAATATGGGGAACTCAAATACGATCCCCAATGTAATGAAATGAAAAGTGGCTTCTGTAGCATGACTAATGCTTTCTTTTGGTCTCGCCGCTTGGGATTTCAGAAGAAAGGAAAGGTAGAGGTTGGTGGTAGGAGAGAAGAAGGTAGTGCAAATCCAGTCTTGAGGAGTGCATACTAGGAGAATCAATGTTTTGTGCTCTGGTACATTTGTAAGTAGTTCCTGGTGAGGGAAATACATTTGAGACTTGTGTATTTAGAGGCTTGCCCCAAGTTTCAGTTTCCCGCTCAACATACTACCATCAAAATCTTCCAGGATAGTGAGTCATTCTGAAGCTGTCAGCTGTTTGTATGGAATAGTTTAGGTGGTGTAAAATTATGCAAAATAGCCTCTGCACAACTCTGCAGCAGTTAATGATGACGAGGGGTGCCCAGGGGCACTCTACTGAAGTGTTTGTGGTGCTCCATATGTGCAGAGAAGAAAGAATGGTGAAGAGTTTAGTGGAGAAAAAACAGATTGAGGTTATTCAGGTTATTTATGGTGCGACGGGATCATGGCTGTCCTTGGTTTATTCCCATAGGTGTAGGGGGATGATGGTACAGTATTCTAATAATACATTTTTGGCCCAGAATGATCCTGGGCTTGAGGAAATGTCTTTGAGGTCTGTGTCCGATTTGGGTGCACAGGCTGAGACTGACAAGACTGGGTCAATTGTCCGATCAAGCCTATTAGCACTGTTCTGCTTATTGCGGCCAAAGTCTGATGAGTTGCATTCTTACAATAAAGCATGCTTCCAAGTCTTTTTGCAATGAACTTCATTACTGTATTTTCTGGGTCCCTGCCAACGATGGCACCATGGCTAATACAAACTGAGTTTAACATGAGTTTCTACATTTCTAGTTTTGGAGGGTTCTGGGGCAGTGTTTTGTACTTTTAGTAGATGGATCAACAGGTATTCCATCGGGTCTGGGTAAAAGCTGTTGACATAATCATATATTGATATCACGAGTGTGATGACTGCCACGGTAACGTTGGGTAAGAGATGATCCAACAAATAGATCTAAGATTAAAGTGAATTGAGGGAGAGGCACTTCTTCATGATGAATCTGAGGTTTCTGACTGTCAAAGTCAGTTCAGGGCATGTTCCCATTTCTTTCATCCTAGTATTAGAAGTAGGACATGTTGTGGTACTGCCAATCATGTGTTCGATTTTAGTTGGGTTGGGATTCAGTCTCTAGGTTGTCAACAAAGAGCCGACTATCGAGAGGCAATTCCTGAAATCCAGCTGATTTTGTGCTTGACACGTGTTTTGCTTTGTAGGTCTATTCAATGACTATCATATATGAGTGAACCTCTCTATGTAAATGCAACACGCTCTTCTACATCATTAGCAAATTTAATGCAATGCATGTTTCCTTTCTTTGATAAAGTCATTTTGACAAACTCTTGCATTGTAAAAAATGTAATCTTCAAAAGCCTATCTAGTTCTTTAGTATAAATCATGACACCAATTTAATAATTCGGTGTATGGCTCTAAAAATACATCTGCAATGCTGTATTTGTGTTTTCTCACAATATCCTCCATAAAACAATACTTGTTCTTTTGTAAATTGTATTTAGCTTTTTTTTTCTGTACTCTTATTCATCTGTGATAGTGTATATATGTGCTTTAATTATTCATTGATTTTATTCATTTATGAAGCATATAAAGTGTGAAGTGGAACAATAGTTATCAAAGTGCTTTGCAGACATGTTATGGTCAGTTAACCTAAAACATGATGCGTTGTCAGTGCCATATTAAAAGTTGAAATATAGTGCCATTTAATAAACACAGACTCGGTAGAGTTTGAAAGTAGCACTTAAAGTGTCAAAAGCATTCTGCCTCCACCATTGTGTTTAAGATGACGTCGGCTCAAAGGAAGAGCAGGAGCCATCAAGGAAATAATAACAGTGGTTAATGTAAAATTCTACGTGTTCAGTTTTAAACAAAAACAAACAAAAAAATGGAAGTGCCAAGTAATACATTATGAATGTAGAACAATTTCACACATCAGCAGGACTGAAAAGGAGCAGACATCTAGAATTAAGAAACTGTATGTATTTGTTCATGTATTATTCAGTTTGGATTCTTACAGAGAGCCCATTCAATCGGACGATGACTTCAGACCATTTAGCAGAATTACATAATATATCCATTTCTTTTGTTTAGCATCAGCAATTATTAATTGTTGTAGAAAGTAACAAAACAAAATGGAAACAGATAAAAAACCTACAATTGGAAAAAGATATTACTATGCAAAGACAGAAGCAAAAGAAATTAATGGCAGGGTAAAACGAACGATTGAGCATTCAAAAAAGGTTTTTTTTTAATCACGAAGATCAGCGAGTATTTTTTTTTAACCACACAGCAAACTATGACCTCTGTGATTCAACCCCTGTCTAGTCAACACAATCCTGGAGATCATGTCTTGTATCATTGATCATCACATCTGGACTATTGAGAAGACATCCAGCAAAAGGTTTGCAGCATAGAATGCCTAGCTCCATATCAGATAAATGAGGCAACATTGATCTTCCTTTCTTTTGTTTCTCTTCCCAAATATTGCCCCCGTCCTGCATGTCTTGTAATACTACACAACCTAAATGAGATTGTGACTCTGCTGGCTGTAACATGCTACCTTGAAAACTGGTTTTACTGTTTGTCCTGGTTTTCCTCTCAAGTATTTGCCATCAAAGTTTTTGATTCCAGCCGACATAAAATGTGCCCTTTGTTACAAGAGGTATCTATATGTCAGATAGCCACCTGCCATGTGTTTACTACGTTTGTCACACGTGTCAAAAATCTTAGGGAAAACTCTCTCTGCCTCTCCACGTGCTTCCTGGTTTTGCATTTACAAAAACCCTGCTTCCCATATCAAAGGCTTTAGCCATAGCTTTCACCAAAACGGCAGGGGTAGCGTAAGTGACATCACATGACCCTTGGCCTCTGATGACATCACATGACATGATGTCACTTGGGGCGGGGTCAAATGACATCACAGGGAGCGATGGCACACAACCTTCAAATGTTTTAGATGCGTCTGACACCCGTGTTTCCAGGCACTCTCATTTCAGCCAGATATACGAACTGAGGCACAGAGGAGTTATGTATACCCAAGTATCAGTTTAAAACGTTGTCCATTTGACATGAAAAGGGCTTGAGTCAAAATGACATTCAAATTACATTTTTTGCTAAGTATAAACAAATCCTTGAACTTTGTTCTGATCAATTACTATAACACTACCCTCCTGTCAGTTTCCAGAGTGCATCCATTTTCCTTCTTTGAAACTGTTTGTCCTCTGCATTCATTTACAGGGTGGGTTGTATTTTGTAGTATGCTAGAACTCTCTGTTGTGATAATATTAAAGTAGATATTTTTATACAACCTTGACTGGACAGTGCCTTTTATTATTGGGTAATAATTGCATTTTTGCTGTGTTGCAACTAATCAACAATCCATAACCTTTCAGAGATAAGCCTGCCATTCCTCCATGTTACCAAAATTGAACAAGGAGGTTTATAATTTGCTTTTATTTCCAATCTGTTCGGATCTCTTCTGGTGTACTAGAGGTGTGGTGCTGATTGATGGTTTAGAAACCGATATTCATCCCTGGACCACTTGTGGCCCGGAAGTTGATTTGTCAAAACCTTAAGGAAGAAGTCTAAACATGACCTAATGCAGCAAACTCTCTTTAATCTGCCTATACACTTTTATCAGGTTTTAGTCAGCTGCACAAAATACAGCGATATATTGACATGAGGTTATATAGAATTTGGCCCAAGTGAGCCAAGAGGCAGCTTTACATGGAGATTCAATTCAGCTGAACGCGCACATCCCTCGCCACACAAACACAGCAGCATTAGCAGAAAGCGGAAGCTGGCTGAAGCGTGTGTGATGCACGAGGAGCCCGATTGCAACCAATCAGAGGCTGCGTTCATTGTTTGACAGAGTATAAAAGAGGTTCTGTTGGGAAAGATGAAGACTGAAGCAGAGTTCCTGTGGCCTGTCCAATAATTGCACAATGGCAGCAGAACCAGGATCTTCAATCAGCACGCCAAGAAAGGGTCTAATCAATTGTAATTGTTTCCAATTAATGATGCCTAAAAAAAGGAGAGAAAATCTAAATTTCAGCATGACAAGAAAATGTCACTAAGGATGCCGGTGAACCAGAGACTGGCTGCGCAGAAATCCCTTAAAACCAAATACAGAAACTGGATACGTGTGCTCAAAGCTTCTATGTACCAAAAAGTAATTGTTTATTTATAGAGCGCTTCTACACAGGTGAAGTGCTTCAAAGCGCTTCAAGGCTGGAAGGGAACAGGGGAATACATAGGCATTCTTAGGCCTTCACATTTCCGAATGATCTTGGAAAAATAACTAGCAACGTATGATATGATATGATAAGGCATTTGTAACGCGCCTATACACAAGTGTTTCAAGTGCAGTGTAAGACAAGGAAGGAGCACAGGGGGAGGAGAGGGAGAAGAACATACAGTCATTAAATTACAGTACTCGGACAATAACGTTTCAATAGTGCAAGTGCGTGACTGAATCTTAGGTGATAAAGGGGACAGAATGACATACAGAAACAAAATCTACTGTACCAAGCCAGGCAGACCGGGTCCAGTGCATACTAGATAGCGCAAGTGCCAGACATGGAGTGAAAGGGAGCGGGGAAGGGAACAAGTGTGCTTAGTCAAGGTCGTGGGTTAAGTGCCGGGAGGTTACCATACTCAAGGAATGAGCAAGGAAGTGCAGAAAGTGGTGAGTGGAGTGCAGAGGCCTGGGGGCAAGTGCGAGGACGTTTCGGGGAGCCTTAGACCAGTCAGAACACAGCTGAGTTAGGGATAGAAGGGGGGGCAGTAGACAGGAATAGGGAGGGGGTTAGCAAGGGTGAGTGGCGAGAAGGAGGAAGAGAGAGGAAGGTTATGAGGAGTTTCCAAACATAAGGTGATCAGGCTCAAGACAGAGAGAGGCATGGAGGCTGTTCCAAAGGGAAGTGCCTGCAGAAGGAAACAGATCTACCCCCAAATCTCTGTTATGAGAATCGGCTCACTCGGAGAGAGTTGGAGGAGGACGAGCGGAGGGCTCTAGAATCAGAGTATTTGGGAGAGAGAGTTAGAGATAGTGCAGGCCCTGGACCCCAGAACGCTTTGTGGACTATGCAGAGGGTCTTGAACTTGATCCTTGTAGCCACAAAGAGCCAGTGGAGGGATTTCAGTGCCAGAGAGATGCAGTCCATGGGCTTGAGGCCAAGGATAAGTCTTGTGGTACTGTTCTGGGTGAGTTGTAGAGGTCTGAGAGTTGATGCAGGAAGATTGAGAAAGAGACCGATACAATAGTCCGGTCTACAAAGAACCAGGGCTCTAGAGACGGTATGCCTCTGGGGGAAGGTAAGAAAAGGTTTAATACTTCTGAGGAGGTGCAGCTGGTAGAGGGATTTTTTGACAGATGTCCAAGATGTGAGAGGAGAAGGAGTGAGTGGAATCGAAGATGACGCCTAGTTTTTTTGCCTCACTAGTGGGTGAGGGCGCAGAGCCAAGGGAGGCCAGCCATAGTGACAATGGGAAGGCGGGAGCAGGTGTCTCAATGAGGATGATCTCTGTCTTCCTGGCATTGCGGCAGAGATTGTTCACAGCACACCAGGAATGAATTGCAGACAGACAGAAACGGATGGGCGAGGAAGATGAGCAGGCTGAGGCTAGCCTGGCAGAGAGCTGTGTGTCATCTGCACAACACTGAAAGTTGGAGGTGAAGGCAGAGATCATGCAGGCCAGAGGGGCCATGTAGACATTGAAGAACCACGGGGATAGGTCAGAGCCCCAAGGGACACCACAAGTAGAGAGAGTGATAGTTGAAAGAAGAGACCCCAGTTCCACCTGGGAAGGACGGTCAGAGAGAAAGGAGGCGAGCCATGCCAGCACCTAATCTGTGATCCCCAGGGTGTCACAGAGATGAGATAAAAGATGTTGTGGTTTACTGTGGCAAATGTAGAGGAGTGGTCGAGAAGAATGAGGGAGAGTTAGAGTCAAGATTTGGGAGCGGATTACAGAAGGTTACACAAAGTTTACCCGGACTGGGGTGAGGGTGTCAATTTTGTCCTTGATGGTTTTGGCGGGCCAAGGGCCAACCTGTTTGGAAGAGGCTTTCATAGACCAAACTTCTCTAGAGACCTCCTCAGGTGAGACCGGGGAGAGGGAGAAGAGAAGAGGGGCAGGGCATGGGAGAGGGTGTCCAAGGGGGGGGCATAAGAGATGTTGTTGCAAGAATGGGTGCAGAGGCGAGAGTGGTCAGAATGTCCTGTGTTTTGGCGGTTAAGTGGCAAGCCAGGACATAGGAGAGGGTCTGGCCGGGTGCAGTAGAGGATGACGCTGCCGTAGGGTTGGCCAGTTTCTTGCAGACTTTGAAAGGTTTGGCGTGTTATTACATGCCACTGAGATGCAGGCTTCAATATGGACTATAGTGTTGGTTCTTAAGAGGAGTCAATATTGAAGGCTGCAGGTCAGTTTGTCAGAGGGTGGACCTAAGGATCTCCATTTCCGTTCTGCTGCTCTGCACCTGCGTTTAAGGGAAGCCAGATCGGAGTCATACCACGAGTTGCACTTTTTGGCAGGCTTCAGCCGACCCCTCATGACAGGGGCAAGAATGTTGAGAGTGTTGGAGAGTGTTGGAGATGGAGAGGTGAAAGTTAGTGAGGGCTGTGTTAGCGTGGGAGTCAGCCGTGGGAGTCGAAGGTGGATAGTAGGTAGAGGAGACAGCCACCAACACACTTTTCATAGGTCGGCAGACATTGAAGGTGGTCAGTGGTGCAGTATGTGCCAGTGATGAAGAGGAAGAGAGCTTCAGGTGTGAAGAGAGAAGAGAGTGATCAGTCCAGGAGAGTGAGGTAGTGAGAGGGATAGAGAGTGGGATGTCGGTGCAGATGAGAGCATCAAGGGTATGGCCTGCAGTGTGTGTCAGACCAAAGGGTATACTGGAGAGAGAAATAGATTCACAAAGGTTGCAGAACAACCCTGAGATGTTGGGAGAGTCAAGGTGTATGTTAAAATCCCCAAGCAGGAGGAGTTGGGAAGAAGAGGACAGGAGAGCAGAAGCCAGGTCTACCCATTCTGAGAGGAAAAGGGTAGGATAACCTGGCAGATGATAGAAGGTGGCCAGAGTAAGAGAGGAAACAGGAGAGAGAGAGAGAGCCTACAGACCAGGCATTCAAAGGAGGAGAAGGCCTGAGTCGGAATGACAGAAACAGGGATCCACTCAGGAAAAATGAGGGCTACTTCACCTCTTGGCCTGTTGTCCTGGGCTCAGAAAGGTTCTTGTAGCCATCAGGAAGAAGTGTGTCAAAACTTGTGACAGAGCTGTCCTTCAACCATGTCTCAGTGAGGGCAAGAACATCAGGATACATAAGTTCAAGGAGGTGGCAGATGTCAGAGGAGTGTTTGACAGCAAAGTGAGTGTTGAGTGTGGCAACATGGAGACGGTTGTCATTTTTGATAGACTTACATGGGGGGGGGGTTACAGGGAACAGAAGTCCCCCCAGTAAGTGGTAAGAGAGCCTGAGAGAGAGAAGAAGGAGGAAGTAGAGGACCGGAAGATGACAAGGATGTCAGTGGGGAGAGTGCAGGCAAGGGAGCCAGACAGGTTGTAGTCGGCAAGGGGGCCATGGTGAGACAGGCAGTGTGGTCAGGTGGAGGCAAGGGAGCCAGGAAGGTCATGGACATAGATGGGAAGGGAGCCTGTGTGGAGGAAGGTAGAAAGTTGATAAGCGAGGGAGGAGCCTTTCAAAAAGTCGTAGGTTGGATTGAGGCCCTTGTACCAGGATGGTACCATTCTGATAGACATTGATGATGACCCTGTATGTGGAGGAGAGGACAAGAAGGACCTGCCAAGGGTGCTGCCATTTATGTGTGAGGAAGATTAAGGGGAGAGCAGAGCAATGATATGAAGAGTCCATAGGTCGGGTGAAGGGATGACAAAGAGGATGTCGGTGAGAGTCTCTCTGGTGGAAGCACTGATGTAGGTGTCAGCGACAGGCAGGCCTATGTTGGAGCCCAGTGTATCCTTCTTGAGGTTCTTCATGGCAGAGTTAGTGAGAGTTGAAGGATAGGAGATAGAGAAGCATTTGGAGAGGATAGGAGAGATAGTGAGTGCCATTGATAGGGCATAGAGTATGGTCAACTTAATCAGGCTGAGCAGCCGAGGTAGGCGAGAGGCAGAGGGGGGGAGTAGGAGGATACACAGGGGGAAATACAAACAGGACTGGGTGAGAGATAAAATGGGAACTGAAGCATAGTGAGCAGAAACAGACAGAGCAGAGGGCAAAGGGAGTGGCCGGAGCATAGTCACAGGAGAGACAGATGTGAGCACCTACAATTGATTTTTCAGCTACAAGAGTACAGACAATGCAGGATGAAAACATGCTTAGCTTAGATATTGAACTAACAGTTACAGACAATGCGGGAATGACACTCTTAAATTTACTTTTTTAAAGCAGCACAACAATGCAAGGTGAAACATTCATAATTTCACTTTTAAAAAGCAGCACAACAATTGAAGGTGAAACTCTCCTAAAAACGATTTTTAAAAGCAGAACAACAATGCAAGGTGAAACACTCCCAAAATCTATTTTTAGAAGCAGCACAGCAATGCAAGGTGAAACAATCCTGAAAGCAAGTATTGAATCACATGTGTTACAGAGCGGTACAGACATGATGGAAGTGTGGAGGGGGCTAATAAAAAAGTGAAGTCCATCATGTGGAAAAAGGGGCGCTATGGCCACAGGGATAAGGCAGTGAGAATGCCTAAGAAGGCTGAGGGAGTGAGTCATGTCGAGAGAAGGCAGGCAGTAGAACATATATCAGCACTCACATGATGGTGGGGGGTTGCCACAGACCAAGAGTGCACTCAAAAAGTACCCAGAACATGTGTTTCCCAGCATTGCTAGAAGAAGTGGCCACATGCCCGGACAGGGTCAGACAGTGGCCTTAGATTCTGGCCCTTGGCTATTGGTGCTGGCTCCCACCTCCCGGTGTCCCTGTTATGAAGCACTATTTCCTGGACGCCAATTAGAGGGGATCAGGCTTGTAGTAGCAGCAAGGCTCGGCAGGCCTATGCAGGGCGGCCATCTTGGATTAGTGGCCACGATAAGGAGTCCTTATTGAAAAAACACAAAATGAATCCAGCAACATGGATGCTTCCATAAGAGGTAATGCTCTCCTCTGGAACAACCTTAGAGGTAATGCGCCAATTTAGAAACGTTTTGCATGCACAGTGAAAAAGGTTGATTTTTACAACAAATTTTATAAAAATAATATTGTTCTTTTATTAATTGAGAGGAAATGCACTCAGAGCCCAGGTGTGCTTACCTTGGTGTACAGCTGCTATTCAAAAGGTGGAGAAACAACCTGGGGTTGCCAGGCTATGCCCAGTTATTTTTCTGCATGCTAAATCTCTATCTAATCAATCGTTGATAAAAATAAAATGTACATCATGTTCCTTCGGATAACTGCATTGTGTATTGCACAACACGTCTGGGCTCATTGTTGTATCATATCCCAATGTTTTGGGAGGTGTTTTCCATAAAGTGTTGACAAGACCATGAGACATGAGACATGTGCATGGATAAAGCTGAGGGTGCACGCGGGTGGACGCAGTTCCCCCAATTTTTTCAGAGGGTGGACTCAGCCCCCAGTTAAAATGAGAAACATTGAGGTCTTCCTTGAATTTATGAATTAAAGCCGACCTAGACGATCGAACTGAAGTTGTAAGGTGTGCAGGCCGGACACTTAACCACTGCACTATATAACAAACAACTAAAGGTGAAATGTCCCATTTCTGTACTGCATGTTCCAAGGAAAACATCTGTATTCGTTCTTGGAGTTTAAAACATGCACACCTTTTAACGTTTTCAAAAACACTATCACAAGAAATTATCCTCCCTTGGTATTGTGTGTGTGTTGATCTTACGAAATGCAAATGCCATTTGTCCTGTGCAATTTGCGTGGTTATGCAAAGCCAATTTAATGAAATGTGCATTTTTCACCTTGATATGCTAATTTCTGCCGCCGTCACATCTCATTGCGTTTGTTGTTGAGTCTCCACCGCTTTTCTTTTTAGGACTGGACCCCTGGACATGTGACAACATCCTGCCTCCAGAACTGGCATTTTCCTCTCAGAACTCTGTACTCTGGGACTTGTAGTATGGCGTTTGACAATCTATACATTTATCAGAACAAGAATATAAAGCAACGTTGGATAAAATGCCAATACTAGCTGAAGGTGTTCACATGTAAGTGGGTCATTGTTTTAGATCCACTAAGATTCTGGAAAACTTAAACAGGAACGTATGGAGTATGTCAATAATGACAGATTTCAAAGAGTAGTGAGAAATGCATGCTATGGTAATGGTACTCGTGTGCCACAAAGTTACAATATCTTAGAGCGCTGTGACCGAAGTCAAAAGCTGTGGTACAATGTGGGGGATAATCAGTGTCCCCATTTAGGGCCTGATTCACAGAAGCGTTTTATAATGGCACAGTCCCATTGGAAACTTTTCTGTGAATCAGGCCGTTACTGTTTTACATGTGGACCAGTACTTCTGTTGAGTTTAAAATGCAGCATGGGCTAAGTGGTACTGTACTCCCTCCATCCCAAATATTACAATAACTCTGCAAAGAGACGGCCTAATGAAAATAAACTCGTCCAGTCCATTGTCCATTCCTGCACCCTGAGCAACAAGGGCTCTAAAATATTAATCAGTTTAATGTTGGCTGGTTGGGAATTAAGACACCTTCCTGGAATGTCCCTTGGGATTATTGCCTAAAGCACACACCCACACTCAATGAGATTTAATGGCACTCAGAGACCTCAAGATGTCCCATGGCAGGAGTGAGCAGAGAACCCAGCCCTCTCTTCTTTGCATTCAGCCACTTTCACCCCCACATCCCTTTATAATTCAAAGTTCTACAATGCAAAGACAAACAGGAGTGGGTGACAAGTTACTTGAGACCCAGATTAGCGAAGGCTTGTAAATGACCATGAGCAGTTGTGTGTTGTACCAACAAGAGTGCGAAACAGAAGAGAATGATCCCTGCACCAGGGAGTTTCAGGTAGCCACTGGCTGACATTTATGGTGACCAGACGTCCCGGTTTTGCCAGGACCCCGTCCTAGAGTGTTTTTAATTTAAAAACCACGTCCCGGGTTTGGGAAGAGGAGGGTGGTCACTGCAGACATACAACAATTAAAGTCAGCATTTTTACATAATATTCAGTTCCCCAGCATTCGTTACCAGATCTAGGACACCACAGGGCAGCCTCGAACCTACAACCACCTTGTTCATAGCTATATGCTTTTACTAATTGTGCTACAGGGACCAGTGAATAAACTCACATAGCCTGTAATAACTATGAAAGGAAAAACGCACTAGTGTCGTATAATTTTGCAACCCTGCAGTTAATATAGAGAAGTGCTGGAAATATTTATTTAATTTCTATGGTTGGGGCATGAGATGGGATGGCATGAGGGGGATGGGAGGAATTGAATAGGCAGGTGGTACTAGTCCTACGTTTATGTTTTTGCCCTGTCCCTGTGTTTGATTTGTAAAATCTGGTAACCCTACTCACATTCAGCCTCCGAGCCGCAGCTATCTGGCAGCTATACATTCACTGTGCCCTGGCCCTCTGTATCACATGTAACATGAGTAGCGAGAGCGTGTCACAGCTCAACTAAAAAGAGATCTCACCTCACTTTAAACACCGACTATCAAAACCTTCAAAGTAACAGCGATTATGGGAATAAAGTAGCCCCAAAAATGCATGCAGATAACCTATACAGAACCCATCGCATGGCAGGAATGAAAACAAAACCCATGGGTAACTTTTCCATGCCGCAATCCCTTTCATTCGGAGTCATCATGCTGTGCTCGTAGCAGGCTCCTTGTTTCATTGCAGAATCCCCATGCATTAAACAGAGCAGGGCAAACTTAACCACATTTTACCATGCCGTACACTAAAGTGCTCCATATTTCAACAGCCTATTTTAGAGCACTATAGTTTATGCCTGCTGCAACTGAATTCAATTACTTATGTTCAAAAACAGCCCAGTCCAGGGAAACGCTAAACGTTGCATAAGACAATGCGGGTGCTATAACATGACATCACTCACTGCCCGAGAGGCAGACATGGCTAACTCCAGCCTTGAGTAAACACTGCCGAAACTTTACACACAGAAGAACCGGATGGTGTCAAAGTATCTGGTGGTCACAGGACTCTTCCTTCCATGCCATCCTAGTGGTTTACATTTTCCAGACACAGTGCTGCCTGCTCGGGTTATGCTTGTTCAAAGCTTACTCACCACTAACGATGCTGCACCACAGTAGTGGCCATGTAGTTATGGTTAAGTTGCAGTTTCCATAGGAAGAGCACTTTTTAGGCAGCTCATAAATTTGCTCTCCCTGGACGAATCCTCACCAAACTTTGCAAAAAATGTATATTGCCCACTCTGAATTTTTTTTGCAAAGTTTGGTGAGGATTAGTCCAGGGGGGGCAAAGTTATAAGGGGGGTCCCAAAACTTCTTTTTTTGCCATAGACTGAATGGGGAAAAAACTTTGCTCACGCCTACAGCCCAAACCGCTGGATGGATTTTTACCAAATTTGGACCAGGAGCAGCGGCTTCGTCCCGAAAGCGTGCTTTTGCAAATTTGGTGAAAATCCGTCCAGTAGTTTTTTTTTAAATGACCAAAATGTAGGTCACAAAAAATTAGTGATATCTGTGTTCGGTCCGCGGACAGAACGCCAAATGGGTGAGCAGCTTGCGTGATGTCTGCGGACATCTGATGTGCTCTCCCATTGGGTGCGGTGAAGCGTGCAGTGCATCGTATTTTGAGAGACGCCCGCCATCTTTGTTTGTCGTTTGAGGAGCGGGATCTGCAGCCTGCATAGTAAGCTCAGGCCCCGTGTCTTCCTCCCGTTCCCCCACCCCGCTCATGCCCGTGTCTTCCTCTCATTCCCCCCACCCTCCGCTCATGCCCCGTGTCTCCCTCCTGTCCCCTCCACCCCTGCTCATGCCCCGTGTCTCCCTCCTGTCTCCCCAACCCCATCTCATGCCCGTGTCTCCCTCCGGTTCCTCTGCCCCTGCTCACGCCATCGCCACACGGGGGCCTGCGGAGGGCCGAGGAGCGGGATCTGCGGCCTGCACACTGTAAACTCAGGCTCTGTGTCTTCCTCCCGTGCCCCCACCCCTCTCATGCCCGTGTCTTCCTCTCATTCCCCCCACCCTCCGCTCATGCCCCGTGTCTCCCTCCAGTCCCCTCCACCCCTGCTTATGCCCCGTGTCTCCCTCCTGTCCCCCCACCCCATCTCATGCCCTGTGTCTCCCTCCTGTTCCTCTGCCCCTGCTCACGCCATCGCCACACGGGGGCCTGCGGAGGGCCGAGGAGCGGGATCTGCGGCCTGCACACTGTAAACTCAGGCCCCGTATCTTCCTCCCGTTCCCCCACCCCCACTAATGCCCAGTGTCTCCCCTGTTCCCCCCACCCCGCTCATGCCCCGTGTCTCCCTCCTGTCCCCCCCACCCCATCTCATGCCCTGTGTCTCCCCTGTGCCCCCCACCCCCGCTCATGCCCCGTGTCGCCCCTGTTCCCCCCACCCTGATCATGCCCTGTGTCTCCCCTGGTCCCCCCACCCCACTCATGCCCCGTGTCTATCTCCTGTCCCCCCACCCCATCTCATGCCCCGTGTCACCCCTGTTCCCCCAACCCCCACTCATGCCCCGTGTCTCCCCTGTTCCCCCCACCCCCACTCATGCCCGTGTCTCCCCTGGTCCTCCCACCCCCGCTCATGCCCCGTGTCTCTCTTCTTTCCCCCCCAGCCCCGCTCATGCCCCGTGTCTCCCTCCTGTCCCCACACCCCCGCTAATGCCCCGTGTCTCCCCTGTTCCCCCCACCCCCTGCTCATGCCCGTGTCTGCCCTGTTCCCCCACCCCCCGCTCATGCCTTGTGTCTCCCTCCCGTTCCCCCCCACACCCCTGCTCATGCCCCGTGTCTCTTTTCTTTCCCCCCACCCCCTGCTCATGCCCCGTGTCTCTCTTCTTTCCCCCCCACCCCCTGTTCATGCCCCTTGTCTCCCCTGTTACCCCCACCCCCCGCTCATGCCCCGTGTCTCTCTCCCATTCCACCCCCACAACCCGCTCATGCCCTGTGTCTCCCCTGTTCCCCCCACCCCCCTGCTCATGCCCCGTGTCTCCCTCCTGTTCCACCCCCACCCCCCACTCATGCCCCATGTCTCCCATGTTCCCCCCAACCCCTGCTCATGCCCCGTGTCTCCCATGTTCCCCCCACCCCCCGCTCATGCCCCGTGTCTCCTTTGTTCCCCCAACCCCACCTCATTCCCTGTGTCTCCCTCCTTTTCCCCCACCCCCCGCTCATGCCCCGTGTCTGCCCTGTTCCCCCCACCCCCAGCTCATGCCCCATGTCTCCCTCGTGTTGCCCCCCACCCCCGCTCATGCCCCCGTGTCTGCCCTGTTCCCCCATCCCCTGCTCATGCCCCGTGTCTCTCTCCTGTTTCCCCCCAACCCCCACTCATGCCCCGTGTCTCCCTCGTGTTCCTCCACCCCCCGCTCATGCCCCGTGTCTCCCTCGTGTTACCCCCCACCCCTACTCATGCCCTGTGTCTGCCCTGTTCCCCCCACCCCTGCTCATGCCCCGTGTCTCCCCTGTCCCCCCCACCCCCCGCTCATGTCCCGTGTCTGCCCTGTTCCCCCAACCCCTGCTCATTCCCTGTGTCTCCACTGTTTCCCCCACCCCCCGCTCATGCCTTGTGTCTCCCTCCCGTTCCCCACCACCCCCCGCTCCTGCCCTGTATCTCCCCTGTTCACCCCCACCCCCGCTCATGCCCCTTGTCTCTCTTCTTTCCCCCCCACACCCCGCTCATGCTCCATGTCTCCCTCCTGTCCCACCCACCCCCGCTCATGCCCTGTGTCTCTCTTCTTCCCCCCATCCCCCACTCATGCCCCGTGTCTACCCTGTTCCCCCCACCCCCCGCTCATGCCTTGTGTCTCCCTCCCGTTCCCCCCACCCCCGCTCATGCCATGTGTCTCTCTTCTTCCCCCCACCCCCCGCTCATGCCCCGTGTCTTTCTTCTTTCTCCCCCCACCCCCTGCTCATGCCCCATGTCTCCCCTGTTCCCTCCCAACCCCCAGGTCATGCCCCGTGTCCCCTATGTTCCCCCCACCCCCGCTCATGCCTCGTGTCTCCCATGTTCCCCCACCCCGCTCATGCCCCATGTCTCCCTTGTTCCCACCACCCCCCGCTCATGCCCCGTGTCTCCCTCCTTTTTCCCCCACCCCCGCTCATGCCCCATGTCTGCCCTGTTCCCCCCCACCCCCCGCACATGCCCCGTGTCTACCTAGTGTTGCCCCCCACCCCCGCTCGTGCCCAGTGTCTGCCCTGTTCCCCCATCCCCCGCTCATGCCCTGTGTCTCCCTCGTGTACCCCCACCCCCGCTCAAGCCTCATGTCTCTCTCCTGTTGCCCCCCACCCCCCTCTTATGCCCCGTGTCTCCCTCGTGTTCCCCCCACACCCCGCTCATGCCCCGTGACTCCCTCGTGTTACCCCCACCCCCCGCTCATGCCCCGTGTCTGCCCTGTTCCCCCCACCCCCTGCTCATGCCCCGTGTCTCCCTTCTGTTCCTCCCCACCCCCTGCTCATGCCCCGTGTCTCCCTCGTGTTCCCCCCACCCCCCACTCATGCCCCGTGTCTCCCTTGTGTTATCCCCCACCCCCCGCTCATGCCCCGTGTCTCCCTCGTGTACCCCCCACCCCCCGCTCATGCCCCGTGTCTCCCTCGTGTTACCCCCCAACCCCGCTCATGCCCTGTGTCTGCCCTGTTCCCCCCACCCCCCGCTCATGCCCCGTGTCTAACTCCTGTACCCCCCACCCCTACTCATGCCCTGTGTCTCAAACGTGTTACCCCCACCCCCTGCTCATGCCCCATGTCTGCCCTGTTCCCCTCCACCCCACGCTCATGCCCCGTGTCTCCCTCCTGTACCCCCCACCCCCCGTTCATGCCCCGTGTCTACCCTGTTCCCCCCACCCCCGCACATGTCCCGTGTCTCCCTCGTGTACCTCCCACCCCCCGCTCATGCCCCATGTCTCCCTTGTGTTACCCCCACCCCCCGCTCATGTCCCGTGTCTCCCTCGTGTACCCCCCCACCCCCCGCTCATGCCCCGTGTCTTACTTGTGTTCCGCCCACCCCCGCTCATGCCCCGTGTCTCCTTCGTGTTCCCCCACCCCGCTCATGCCCAGTGTCTCCCTCCTTTTCCGCCACCCCCCGCTCATGCCCCATGTCTTCCTCCTTTTCCCCCACCCCAGGCTCATTCCCCATGTCTCCCCCCTTTTCCCCATCCCCCGCTCATGCCCCGTGTATCCCTCGTGTACCCCCCACCCCCTACTCATGCCACCTGTCTCTCCCCTGTTCCCCCCACCCCCTGCTCATGCCCGAGATTCCCATGTTCGCCCCAACCCCTGCTAATGCCCCATGTCTCCCCTGTTCCCGTTACCCCCGCTCATGCCTTGTGTCTCCTTCCCATTCCCCCCCAGCCTCCTGCTCATGCCCTGTGTCTCTCTTCTTCCCCCCACACCCCTCGCTCATGCGCTGTGTCTCCCATGTTCCACCCACCCCCCGCTCATGCCCCGTGTCTCCCCTGTTCCCCGCACCCCCCCGCTCATGCCCCGTGTCTCCCATGTTCCCCCCACCCTCCGCTCATGCCCTGTGTCTCCCCTGTTCCTCCCCACCCCCGCTCATGCCCATGTCTCCCCCGTTCCCGCCCACCCCTGCTTATGCCTTGTGTCTCTCTTCTTCACCCCACCCACCCTCATGCCCCGTGTCTCTCTTCTTTCCCTCCCACCCCCCGCTCATGTCCCATGTCTCCCTTCTTTTGTCACTGCCGCCGGCGACTGGCGTTTGTGGCGAAGGTGGAAACAAGGGCGCCATTAAAGTGTTCCATTACATTCCTCCTCGCCTACCAGACTCGGTCTAGTCGTTTTCAAGATGGCCGCCGCCGTTTTGTATATCTCACTCGGCTGCCGGCGGCTCGGCGCGTTGCAACTGAGTTCATTCCTCGCCCTGTTGCTTGCGCTAGTTTTCCTTCTGACGGTTCTGCCTTGCTATCACGCCTTCCTTACTCTTCTTGTTTTTTCTCCTCCTCCCGTTCCCTATGGGCTCCTCCCCCCTTCTCTGGTTCCTGCTTGCCTTCTCCTGTGTTTTGTTCCCGTGCTGATTCTCTGCTGCTATTTCTTCGCTCTAGGACACTCAAACTCCCGGATTCTCCCGTTCACACTTGTCCTCCACCCCGAGGGGTACCTACCTGTAAATCGCCCTATCCATTCACTCGATTTGCAGAGACACGCCGACCTTACCATTTCCTGGGTTTTCGGCGGAGGACCCATTCAACCTACTACAGTGCAGACGACTTCCACAGCCTTCACGACTACCTTGGATTTAGGGGTTTTTTGCCGTTCCAGTGGCTTTTTCCCCTCTGGCTGTCGCGGAGGGGAGTCACCGTGGGTTTTCTCTGTCTGGGAGTCACGGTGGCTTCCTTCCGAGGTAGACCATATCTTCTAAAAAAGAAGAAGCCTTACATAGGACTTACCCGCCGGAAGAAACTGGACTATTCAGGTGAGGAGGAGGTGATTGGGGAGGGTTATCAATCGAGTGAAGACGAAGACATAGCTGATCACCTAGCAAGTCCCGTAGCCCATTCCGCCAGTCCTGATAGTTTGCAACACCAAGAAGAAGACATGGCTACGCCACAACAACTGCAAGAGCTAGTGACAGCTGTCCAAACCCTCAACGCAGAAGTCCAAACACTAAAGGCTGACAACGTGGCGCTCCAACTAAGAGTAGCTGCAAGAGAACAACAGACAACTGATTTACCCCCACTACCCCTGGTGTCGGGTAAATTCGACGGCTCGGAAAGAAAAGTTAAGGAATTCCTGGAAGCCTGTAATATTCATTTCACCTTCCGCAGAAATGCCTTTTCCACAGATCATTCCAAGGTGGGTTTCATGATCACGCACATGACGGGAAACGCCTTGGCATGGGCTATCCATTGGTATCCCTATCAGACCCAGTTTTGCAGGACTATGCGGCCTTTAAGGAATTACTGCTACACACCTTTTTGCGAACCGAAAGCTCACACGTGGCTAGCGAAGACCTGCTGGATGTGCGTCAAGGGAGTACCGACTTACTATCCTATATCTCCACTTTCAAGAAGCTCGCTGCAGAGGCAGGTTGGCAAGAGCAGGCCCAGTATGCCATATTCCACAGGGGCTTGCGAGAAGAGCTCAAGGATGAGCTTGCCCGGATCCCGCGCCCAGAAACCTTTTTAGATCTTCAGACTGCAGTTCTAAGAATCGATTTCCGCCTGACGGAACGAAGAAACGAAAGGAAGAAGGCTCGAGGTCCACATCCTTTCTTGGATACACCCCCTTCAGCCTCCCCACCTGCATCGCGTCCCGCCAGAGATGAACCCATGCAGGTCGGAACCACCAGATCTCCGTTGACTGCCGAAGAAAAGAAGAGGAGACGTGAAGGGAACCTTTGTTTATATTGCGGAGCCGCCAACCATCTGTTGAGAGACTGTCCCGATGTGCCCCCAAGGAGATCGGGAAACGACCGCCCTCGGTAATCAGTGGAACGGACTATCGAGGGGCTACACCTTGTTACTACACTACACTTTCTGTGGCCTCATCTCAGATGAGCGAAGATTTGCGTCTCATGGTTATCGCCATTAAACTCTGCTTCCGGAAGAGAGAAGTAGAGACGCAAGCTCTACTGGATTGTGGGGCGGCTGGAAACTTCCTTGACACCTTTTGGGCTGATAAGGTGGGTCTGCTAAGGATTGAAAAAAAAGAGGACCAAAAGGTTGAAGGAGTGGATGGTACACCCCTATGTTCAGGACTCATTACTCACACCACCAAGGAGATTCAGGTGTCCATTCACCAGCATTCCGAAATCATAAAGTTTGACATTATACGGGCGGCCCACTTCCCGGTCATCTTAGGAATAGGCTGGCTCAGGAAACACAACCCAACGGTGGATTGGTCTAAGAATCTACTAAGATTTCATTCCGCTTTCTGCCTACGAGAATGCCTTCCGGAACCAACATTTGCAACTGTAAAGACCATGTCTGCTGTCGAAAGCAGTTCCATCCATTGCATACCGGAACGTCTTTCCGAATACACTGAAGTCTTTCAGGAGCAGACCCCCATCAAACTTCCTCCACATCGCCCAGAGGATTGTGGTATCGACCTAGTACCACAAGCATTGGTCCCCTTTGGGAGGATGTATTCCCTCTCTGTATCGGAAAAGGCTGTGCTCCGATGTTACCTTGATGATAATTTAGCAAATGGACTCATAAGACCTTCCAAATCCCCCGCTGGGGCCTCTCTGTTTTTCATACCCAAACGGGATACCAAGGAGTTGCGGCCCTGTATCGACTATCGGGGGTTAAACAGAGTGACCATAAAGGATCGGTACCCTATGCCCATTATATCAGAGATTCTAGAGGCTGTCCAAGGCTCTGTTGTGTTTACTAAACTTGATCTACGGAATGCGTATCATCTGCTTCGCATAAGAACAGGAGATGAGTGGAAGACGGCGTTTCGCACTCCCTATGGGTTGTTTGAATATCAAGTCATGCCGTTTGGCCTAGTCAATGCACCTTCCATTTTCCAGAGATTCATGGACCGATTGTTTTCCGACCTTCTGAACCTTAACACAGTGGTTTACCTGGATGACATTTTAGTCTTCTCACGGAGCCAGGAGGAACATACCCGACATGTCAAGGAAGTTCTGCGCAGATTACAACATCACAGTCTTCTGGTAAAACCTGAGAAATGTGAATTTGCTCAATCCTCATTGTCATACTTGGGATTCATCCTATCCGACAAAGGGGTTACTATGGACCCAAGGAAGGTGGATGCCATCTTGTCATGGCCGTCGCCTTCTTCAGTTAAGGATATTCAACGTTTTTTGGGGCTGGCAAATTTCTATCGGAAGTTTATTCCGAGTTTTTCCTTACTCACTCTTCCTATTACATCCCTTCTCAAGAAATCCACAGGTCCTTTCATCTGGTCAAATGAGGCTGAAGAAAGCTTCCTCAGCTTAAAACACAAGTTCTGTTCAGCTCCTATCTTGAAACAACCAGATCAACTACTACCCTTTATTCTGGAGACTGACGCTTCTGCAGCAGCCGTAGGTGCTGTTCTTCTTCAGAGAGTCAAGGACCTCGAGCATCCGGTGGCATACTTCTCCAAGACTTTGAATCCTAGCCAACGCAACTACTCAGTCATAGAAAAGGAATTACTTGCTATGAAGTTGGCTTGTGTGGAGTGGAGGCATTTGCTCCAAGGGAGCCTACACCCGTTCCAGATACGAACAGACCATAAAAATCTGCAAATACTCAAGCAGCAAGAGTGTTATAACACCCGTCAGGCCAGATGGGCTCATTTTTTCGCCCAGTTTAATTTTGTCATCACATTCATCCCTGGCTCTCAAAATCTAGTTGCCGATGCTCTCTCCCGCAGAGACGATGTTATTTTCCCTTACAGAAAGGAGCTTATGTTTCCTCGTACCCGGATCATATCTACAGTGTCAAACTTCTTGGAAGAAGTACGAGGAGCCTACCTCCAAGAACCTACTCTCAATATGGGAAATCAACCAGTCACCACTAAGGACGGGTTGCACTTTATCCGCGGAAGACTGTTTATTCCTTCCAGTAATCTCAGAAGACGAGTCACTCAGTGGTGCCACGATTCCAAGACTGTAGGTCATCGAGGAGTACGAGGCACTCTGGAACTTCTCCAAAGAGCTTTCATCTGGCCCATCATGAAGGCCGACACTCAAGCCTATGTTAAATCCTGTATGGTGTGCTTACAAAGCAAATATACCACCTCGAAACCTATGGGGCTGTTACAACAGGAACCAGTTCCACATGGTCCCTGGAAATGCATTTCTACGGATTTTATTGTGGAGTTACCGGTTTCCCAAGGCTGTACCTGCATAATGGTAACCGTAGACGCCTTCTCGAAACTTGCACATTTTTCTCCATTGGCAAAGATCCCGTCCGCCTCGATCATGGCTGATGTATTCCTCAAAGACATTGTTAGGCTACATGGGCTTCCTCAAAAGATCATTTCAGACAGGGGCAGCCAGTATACCTCCAAATTCTGGTCAGCATTGTGCAATTCATTGGGCGTTGAGAGAGCTCTTTCGTCGGGGTTTCACCCCCAGACAAATGGACAAACCGAGAGGTTAAATGGTAGCTTAGAGCAATACTTAAGGTGTTTCATCAATAAACAGCAAGACAATTGGGTGGACTTGCTTCCCACAGCAGAGTTTGCATACAATAACGCTGTCCACACGGCTACAGGAATTAGCCCATTCTTTTGTACCTACGGATACAACCCGCAGTCCATAGTTCCGAGTTTCTGGGAGGAAACTAACATTCCTTCTTTGGAGAACACCCTTGTGCAGATCAAGGAGGCCCACAACACGGCCCGTCATAGCCTCTCTAAGGCTAGCAGACATTATAAGGAGCAAACCGACAAACACCGGAGTCAAGTTCCTGCCTGGGACAAGGGCTCCAAGGTCATGCTGTCCACCAAGTTCCTTCCTCGATGGGTTCGGCCTTCTAAGCTGTCACCCCGCTTCATTGGACCCTTCGAGATAACTTCAAAGATAAATCCTGTGGCGTTCCGCCTCAAGTTGCCAAAGGGACTCAGGCGGATTCACCCCGTGTTTCACTCATCTCTCTTACGTCCCTTTGTGCCAGATACCCGGAAACAAGCATCCCCCAAGCTATGGACTTTGCCGGTTCCAGCCTTTGAGGAATATGAAGTTTCTCAGATACGGGACTCCCGTTATCATCGGGGACGTCTTGAGTATCTCGTACATTGGAAAGGGTATCCCTCCTCAGAAGACACTTGGGGACCGCATTTCCACATTCACTCTCCTCAACTGTTACACAAGTTCCACTGACTACATCCAGAAAGGCCGGGAGGGAGAAGCCTTCGGAGGGGGCATACTGTCACTGCCGCCGGCGACTGGCGTTTGTGGCGAAGGTGGAAACAAGGACGCCATTAAAGTGTTCCATTACGTTCCTCCTCGCCTACCAGACTCGGTCTAGTTGTTTTCAAGATGACCGCCGCCGTTTGTATATCTCACTCGGCTGCCGGCGGCTCGGCGCGTTGCAACTGAGTTCATTCCTCGCCCTGTTGCTTGCGCTAGTTTTCCTTCTGACGGTTCTGCCTTGCTATCACGCCTTCCTTACTCTTCTTGTTTTTTCTCCTCCTCCCGTTCCCTATGGGCTCCTCCCCCCTTCTCTGGTTCCTACTTGCCTTCTCCTGTGTTTTGTTCCCGTGCTGATTCTCTGCTGCTATTTCTTCGCTCTAGGACACTCAAACTCCCGGATTCTCCCGTTCACATTTGTCCTCCACCCCGAGGGGTACCTACCTGTAAATCGCCCTATCCATTCGCTCGATTTGCAGAGACACGCCAACCTTACCATTTCCTGGGTTTTCGGCGGAGGACCCATTCAACCTACTACAGTGCAGACGACTTCCACAGCCTTCACGACTACCTTGGATTTAGGGGTTTTTTGCCGTTCCAGTGGCTTTTTCCCCTCTGGCTGTCGCGGAGGGGAGTCACCGTGGGTTTTCTCTGTCTGGGAGTCACGGTGGCTTCCTTCTGAGGTAGACCATATCTTCTAAAAAAGAAGAAGCCTTACATAGGACTTACCCGCCGGAAGAAACTGGACTATTCAGGTGAGGAGGAGGTGATTGGGGAGGGTTATCAATCGAGTGAAGACGAAGACATAGCTGATCACCTAGCAAGTCCCGTAGCCCATACCGCCAGTCCTGATATCTTTCCCCCCACCCCCAGCTCATGCCCCATGTGTCTCTTCTTTCCCCCCACCCCCTGCTCATGCCCCGTGTCTCCACTGTTTCACCCCACCCCCCCACTCATGCCCCGTGTCTCCCTCCCATTTCCCCCACCCCCCGCTCATGCCCCGTGACTTTCTTGTTCCCCCCACCCCCCGCTCATGCCTCGTGTCTCCCATGTTCCTCCCACCCCCCCACTCATGCCCCATGTCTTCCATGTTCCCCTCACCCCCGCTCATGCCCCGTGTCTCCCTTGTTCCCACTACCCCCGTTCATGCCCCGTGTCTCCCTCCTTTTCCCCCAGTCCCCGCTCATGCCCCGTGTCTGCCCTGTTTCCCCCCACCCTCGTGCTTGCCCCGTGTCTCCCTCATGTTGCTCCCCGCCCCCGCTCATGCCCCGTGGCTGCCCTGTTCCCCATTGCCCGCTCATGCCCCGTGTCTCCCTCGTGTACCCTCCCACCCCCCGCTCATGCCCCGTGTCTCTCTCCTGTTGCCCCCCACCCCCGCTCATGCCCCGTGTCTCCCTTGTGTTCCCCCCACCCCCATTCATGCCCCGTGTCTCCCTCGTGTTCCCCCCATTCATGCCCCGTGTCTCCCTCGTGTTCCCCCCGCTCATGCCCCGTGTCTCCCTTGTGTTACCCCACCCCCCACTCATGCCCCGTGTCTCCGTCGTGTTCCTCCCACCCCCCGCTCATGCCCCGTGTCTCCCTCGTGTTCTCCCCACCCCCCGCTCATGCCCCGTGTCTCCCTTGTGTCACCACCCACCCCCGCTCATGCCCCGTGTCTCCCTTGTGTTACCCCCCACCCCCTGCACATACCCCGTATCTGCCCTGTTCCCCCAGCCCCCGCTCATGCCCTGTGTCTCCCTCCTGTACCCCCCAGCCCCTGCTCATGCCCCGTGTCTCGCAGTTTCCCCCATCCCCCGCTCATGCCCCGTGTCTGCCCAGTTCCCCCCACCCCTGCTCATGCCCCGTGTCTGCCCTGTTCCCCCCATCCCCCACTCATGCCCCGTGTCTCCCTTGTGTTAACCCCCACCCCCCGCTCATGCCCCGTGTCTCTCTCCTGTTGTCCCCCACCCCCCGCTCATGCCCCGTGTCTCCTTCGTGTCCCCCCCACCCCCTGCTCATGACCCATGTCTCCCTCGTGTTACCCCCACCCCCTGCTCATGCCCCATGTCTGCCCTGTTTCCCCCACCCCCCGCTCATGCCCCATGTCTCCCTCCTGTACCCCCCACCCCCCACTCATGCCTGTGTCTCCCTCCTGTACCCCCCAAACCCTGCTCATGCCCCGTGTCTGCCCTGTTCCCCCCACCCCCCGCTCATGCCCTGTGTCTCCCTCGTGTACCCCCCAACCCCCGCTCATGCCCCGTGTCTCCCTTGTGTTACCCCCACCCCCTGTTCCTGTCCCGTGTCTCCCTCGTGTACCCCCCACCCCCCGCTCATGACCCGTGTCTCCCTCGTGTAACCCCCCACCCCCCGCTCATGCCCCGTGTCTCTCTCCTGTTGCCTCCACCCCCCGCTCTTGCCCCCTGTCTCCTTCATGTTTCCGCACCCCTGCTCGTGACCCGTGTCTCCCTCATGTTCCCCCCACCCCCTGCTCATTCCCCATGTCTGCCCTGTTCCCCCCACCCCCCGCTCATGCCCCGTGTCTCCCTCCTGTACCCCCCACCCCCCGCTCATGCCCCGTGTCTCCCTCCTGTACCCCCCAAACCCCACTCATGCCCCGTGTCTGCCCTGTAGCCTCCACCCCCCGCTCATGCCCCATGTCTCCCTCATGTACCCCCCCACCCCCGCTCATGCCCCGTGTCTCCCTTGTGTTACCTCCACGCCCTGTTCATGTCCTGTGTCTCCCTCGTGTACGCCCCACCCCCCGCTCATGCCCCGCGTCTCCCTCGTGTTACCCCCCACCCCCCACTAATGCCCTGTGTCTCCCTCGTGTTCTCCCCACCCCCCACTCATGCCCCGTGTCTCCCTTGTGTCACCACCCACCCCCGCTCATGCCCCGTGTCTCCCTTGTGTTACCCCCCACCCCCTGCCATTACCCCATATCTGCCCTGTTCCCCCAGCCCCCGCTCATGCCCTGTGTCTCCCTCCTGTACCCCCCAGCCCCCGCTCATGCCCCGTGTCTCGCAGTTTCCCCCATCCCCCGCTCATGCCCCGTGTCTGCCCTGTTCCCCCCCACCCCTGCTCATGCCCCGTGTCTGCCCTGTTCCCCCATCCCCCACTCATGCCCCGTGTCTCCCTTGTGTTAACCCCCACCCCCCGCTCATGCCCCGTGTCTCTCTCCTGTTGTCCCCCACCCCCCGCTCATGCCCCGTGTCTCCTTCGTGTTCCCCCCACCCCCTGCTCATGACCCATGTCTCCCTCGTGTTACCCCCACCCCCTGCTCATGCCCCATGTCTGCCCTGTTTCCCCCACCCCCCGCTCATGCCCCATGTCTCCCTCCTGTACCCCCCACCCCCCACTCATGCCTGTGTCTCCCTCCTGTACCCCCCAAACCCTGCTCATGCCCCATGTCTGCCCTGTTCCCCCCACCCCCCGCTCATGCCCTGTGTCTCCCTCGTGTACCCCCCAACCCCCGCTCATGCCCCGTGTCTCCCTTGTGTTACCCCCACCCCCTGTTCCTATCCCGTGTCTCCCTCGTGTACCCCCCCACCCCCCGCTCATGACCCGTGTCTCCCTCGTGTAACCCCCCACCCCCCGCTCATGCCCCGTGTCTCTCTCCTGTTGCCTCCACCCCCGCTCTTGCCCCCTGTCTCCTTCATGTTTCCGCACCCCTGCTCATGACCCGTGTCTCCCTCATGTTCCCCCCACCCCCTGCTCATTCCCCGTGTCTGCCCTGTTCCCCCCACCCCCCGCTCATGCCCCGTGTCTCCCTCCTGTACCCCCCACCCCCCGCTCATGCCCCGTGTCTCCCTCCTGTACCCCCCAAACCCCACTCATGCCCCGTGTCTGCCCTGTACCCTCCACCCCCCGCTCATGCCCCATGTCTCCCTCATGTACCCCCCCACCCCCCGCTCATGCCCCGTGTCTCCCTTGTGTTACCTCCACACCCTATTCATGTCCTGTGTCTCCCTCGTGTACCCCCCACCCCCCGCTCATGACCCGTGTCTCACTCGTGTTCCCCCCACCCCCCGCTCATGATCCGTGTCTCACTCGTGTTCCCCCCACCCCACGCTCATGCCCGAGTCTCCTTCGTGTTCCCCCCACCTCCGCTCATGCCCCTTGTCTCCCTCGTGTACCCCCCACCCCCGCTCAAGCCCCGTGTCTCCCTCCATTTCCACCATCCCCGCTCATGCCATGTGTCTCCCATGTTCCCCCCAACCCCGGCTCATGCCCTGTGTGTCCCATGTTCCCCCACCCCCACTTATGCCCCGTGTCTGCCCTTTTCTCCCCAACCCCGCTCATGCCCCTTGTCTCCCTCGTGTTATCCCCCTCCTCCCGCTCATGCCCTGTGTCCCCTCGTGTTATCCCCCACCCTCCATTTATGCCCCGTGTCTAACTCGTGTTCCCCCCAACCCCGCTCATGCCCCGTGTCTCCCTCATGTTACCCCCCGCTCATGCCCCATGTCTCCTTCGTGTAGCCCCCACCCCTGCTCATGCCCCGTGTCTCCTTCGTGTTCCCCCCACCCCCCGCTCATGCCCCATGTCTCCTTCGTGTTCCCCCCACCCCCTGCTCATGCCCGTGTCTCCCTCGTGTGTACACCCCACCCCCGCTCATGCCCCGTGTCTCCCTCATGTTCCCCCCACCCCCGCTCATGCCCTGTGTCTCCCTCATGTTCCCCCTACCCCCGCTCATGCCCTGTGTCTCACCTGTTCCCCCCACACCACGCTCATGCCCTGTGTCTCCCTCCTGTTCACCCCACCCCCCGCTCATGCCTGTGTCTCCCTTCTCTTACCCCCACCCCCCGCACATGCCCCGTGTCTCCCTCCTGTTCCCCCCATCCCCCGCTCATGCCCCGTGTCTCCCTCCTGTTCACCCTACCCCTGTTCATGCCCCTTGTTTCCCTCGTGTTCCTCCCACCCCCCTCTCATGCCCCGTGTCTCCCTCGTGTTACCCACACCCATGCCCCGCGTCTCCCTCCTGTTCCCCCACCCCCTGTTCTTCCCCTGGTTTCCTCGTGTTCCCCCACCCCCCGCTCATGCCCCGTGTCTCCCTCATGTTACCCCCACCCATGCCCCGTGTCTCCCTCCTGTACCCCCCACCCCCGCTCATGCCCTGTGTCTCTCCCTCCTGTGTTCCCCCCACCCCCTGCTCATTCCCCATGTCTGCCCTGTTCCCCCCACCCCCCGCTCATGCCCCGTGTCTCCCTCCTGTACCCCCCACCCCCCACTCATGCCCCGTGTCTCCCTCCTGTACCCCCCAAACCCCACTCATGCCCCGTGTCTGCCCTGTACCCTCCACCCCCCGCTCATGCCCCATGTCTCCCTCATGTACCCCCCACCCCCCGCTCATGCCCCGTGTCTCCCTTGTGTTACCTCCACGCCCTGTTCATGTCCTGTGTCTCCCTCGTGTACCCCCCACCCCCCGCTCATGCCCCGCGTCTCCCTCGTGTTACCCCCCCACCCCCCACTAATGCCCTGTGTCTCCCTCGTGTTCTCCCCACCCCCCACTCATGCCCCGTGTCTCCCTTGTGTCACCACCCACCCCCGCTCATGCCCCGTGTCTCCCTTGTGTTACCCCCCACCCCCTGCACATACCCCGTATCTGCCCTGTTCCCCCAGCCCCCGCTCATGCCCTGTGTCTCCCTCCTGTACCCCCCAGCCCCCGCTCATGCCCCGTGTCTCGCAGTTTCCCCCATCCCCCGCTCATGCCCCGTGTCTGCCCTGTTCCCCCCCACCCCTGCTCATGCCCCGTGTCTGCCCTGTTCCCCCATCCCCCACTCATGCCCCGTGTCTCCCTTGTGTTAACCCCCACCCCCCGCTCATGCCCCGTGTCTCTCTCCTGTTGTCCCCCACCCCCCGCTCATGCCCCGTGTCTCCTTCGTGTTCCCCCCCACCCCCTGCTCATGACCCATGTCTCCCTCGTGTTACCCCCACCCCCTGCTCATGCCCCATGTCTGCCCTGTTTCCCCCACCCCCCGCTCATGCCCCATGTCTCCCTCCTGTACCCCCCACCCCCCACTCATGCCTGTGTCTCCCTCCTGTACCCCCCAAACCCTGCTCATGCCCCATGTCTGCCCTGTTCCCCCCACCCCCCGCTCATGCCCTGTGTCTCCCTCGTGTACCCCCCAACCCCCGCTCATGCCCCGTGTCTCCCTTGTGTTACCCCCACCCCCTGTTCCTATCCCGTGTCTCCCTCGTGTACCCCCCCACCCCCCGCTCATGACCCGTGTCTCCCTCGTGTAACCCCCCACCCCCCGCTCATGCCCCGTGTCTCTCTCCTGTTGCCTCCACCCCCCGCTCTTGCCCCCTGTCTCCTTCATGTTTCCGCACCCCTGCTCATGACCCGTGTCTCCCTCATGTTCCCCCCACCCCCTGCTCATTCCCCGTGTCTGCCCTGTTCCCCCCACCCCCCGCTCATGCCCCGTGTCTCCCTCCTGTACCCCCCACACCACGCTCATGCCCCGTGTCTCCCTCCTGTACCCCCAAACCCCACTCATGCCCCGTGTCTGCCCTGTACCCTCCACCCCCCGCTCATGCCCCATGTCTCCCTCATGTACCCCCCCACCCCCCGCTCATGCCCGGTGTCTCCCTTGTGTTACCTCCACGCCCTATTCATGTCCTGTGTCTCCCTCGTGTACCCCCCACCCCCCGCTCATGACCCGTGTCTCACTCGTGTTCCCCCCACCCCCCGCTCATGACCCGTGTCTCACTCGTGTTCCCCCCACCCCACGCTCATGCCCGAGTCTCCTTCGTGTTCCCCCCACCTCCGCTCATGCCCCTTGTCTCCCTCGTGTACCCCCCACCCCGCTCAAGCCCCGTGTCTCCCTCCATTTCCACCATCCCCGCTCATGCCATGTGTCTCCCATGTTCCCCCCAACCCCGGCTCATGCCCTGTGTGTCCCATGTTCCCCCACCCCCGCTTATGCCCCGTGTCTGCCCTTTTCTCCCCAACCCCGCTCATGCCCCTTGTCTCCCTCGTGTTATCCCCCTCCTCCCGCTCATGCCCTGTGTCCCCTCGTGTTATCCCCCACCCTCCATTTATGCCCCGTGTCTAACTCGTGTTCCCCCCAACCCCGCTCATGCCCCGTGTCTCCCTCATGTTACCCCCCGCTCATGCCCCATGTCTCCTTCGTGTAGCCCCCACCCCTGCTCATGCCCCGTGTCTCCTTCGTGTTCCCCCCACCCCCCGCTCATGCCTCATGTCTCCTTCGTGTTCCCCCCACCCCCTGCTCATGCCCGTGTCTCCCTCGTGTGTACCCCCCACCCCCGCTCATGCCCCGTGTCTCCCTCATGTTCCCCCCACCCCCGCTCATGCCCTGTGTCTCCCTCATGTTCCCCCTACCCCCCGCTCATGCCCTGTGTCTCACCTGTTCCCCCACACCACGCTCATGCCCTGTGTCTCCCTCCTGTTCACCCCACCCCCCGCTCATGCCTGTGTCTCCCTTCTCTTACCCCCACCCCCCGCACATGCCCCGTGTCTCCCTCCTGTTCCCCCCATCCCCCGCTCATGCCCCGTGTCTCCCTCCTGTTCACCCTACCCCTGTTCATGCCCCTTGTTTCCCTCGTGTTCCTCCCACCCCCCTCTCATGCCCCGTGTCTCCCTCGTGTTACCCACACCCATGCCCCGCGTCTCCCTCCTGTTCCCCCACCCCCTGTTCTTCCCCTGGTTTCCTCGTGTTCCCCCACCCCCCGCTCATGCCCCGTGTCTCCCTCATGTTACCCCCACCCATGCCCCGTGTCTCCCTCCTGTACCCCCCACCCCCGCTCATGCCCCGTGTCTCTCCCTCCTGTGTTCCACCCACCCCCAGCTCATGTCCCGTGCCTCCCTCCTGTTGCCCCCACCCCCGCTCATGCCCCGTGTCTCTTCCCCGTTCCTCCCTGCTCATGCCTCGTGTCTCTCCCCTGTTCCCCCGCTCATGCCCCGTGTCTCTCCCCTGTTCCCCCTGCTCATGCCACGTGTCTCTCCCCTGTTCCCCCCACCCCCCGCTCATGCCCCGTGTCTCCCTCCTTTTTCCCCCCACACCCCGCTCATGCCCCGTGTCTCCCCTGTTGCCCCCCACCCCTTTGTCTCCCTCCTTTTCCCTCGCACCCCCCACTCATGCCCCGTGTCTCCCTCCTGTCCCCACACCCCCGCTAATGCCCCGTGTCTCCCCTGTTCCCCCCACCCCCTGCTCATGCCCCGTGTCTGCCCTGTTCCCCCACCCCCCGCTCATGCCTTGTGTCTCCCTCCCGTTCCCCCCCACACCCCCGCTCATGCCCCGTGTCTCTTTTCTTTCCCCCCCACCCCCCGCTCATGCCCCGTGTCTCTCTTCTTTCCCCCCACCCCCTGTTCATGCCCCTTATCTCCCCTGTTCTCGCCAACCCCCACTCACGCCCTGTGTCTCTCTCCCGTTCCACCCCCACCACCCGCTCATGCCCTGTGTCTCCCCTGTTCCCCCCACCCCCTGCTCATGCCCCGTATCTCCCTCCCGTTCCACCCCCACCCCCCACTCATGCCCCGTGTCTCCCATGTTCCCCCAACCACCCGCTCATGCCCCGTGTCTCCCTTGTTCCCCCCACCCCCACCTCATGCCCCGTGTCTCCCTCCTTTTCCCCCACCCCCGCTCATTCCCCATGTCTGCCCTGTTCCCCCACCCCCAGCTCATGCCCCATGTCTCCCTCGTGTACCCCCCACCCCTGCTCATGCCCCGGGTCTCTCTCCTGTTTCCCCCAACCCCCGCTCATGCCCCGTGTCTCCCTCGTGTTCCCCCACCCCCAGCTCATGCCCCATGTCTCCCTCGTGTTACCCCCCACCCCTGCTTATGCCCTGTGTCTGCCCTGTTCCCCTCACCCCTGCTCATGCCCCGTGTCTCCCCTGTCCCCCCCACCCCCCGCTCATGCCCCGTGTCTGCCCTGTTCCCCCCAACCCCCGCTCATGCCCCGTGTCTCCACTGTTCTCCCCACCCCCTGCTCATGCCTTGTGTCTCCCTCCCATTCCCCACCACCCCCCGCTCATGCCATGTGTCTCTCTTCTTCCCCCCCACCCCCCGCTGATGCCCCGTGTCTCTCTTCTTTCTCCCCACACCCCCTGCTCATGCCCCATGTCTCCCCTGTTCCCTCCCACTCCCCGGTCATGCCCCGTGTCTCCCATGTTCCACCCACCCCCGCTCATGCCTCGTGTCTCCCATGTTCCCCCACCCCGCTCATGCCCCGTGTCTCCCTTGTTCCCCACACCCCCGCTCATGCCCCGTGTCTCCATCCTTTTCCCCCCACCCCCGCTCAAGCCCCGTGTCTGCCCTGTTACCCCCCACCCCCCGCACATGCCCTGTGTCTCCCTCATGTTGCCCCCCACCCCCGCTCATGCCCAGAGTCTGCCCTGTTCCCCCATCCCCCGCTCATGCCCTGTGTCTCCCTCTTGTACCCCCCAACCCCCGCTCAAGCCTCATGTCTCTCTCCTGTTGCCCCCAACCCCCCTCTCATGCCCCGTGTCTCCCTTGTGTTCCCCCCACCCCTGCTCATGCCCCGTGTCTCCCTCGTGTTACCCCAAACCCCCGCTCATGCCCCGTGTCTGCCCTGTTCCCCAACCCCCTGCTCATGCCCCGTGTCTCCCTCCCGTTCCTCCCCACCCCCTGCTCATGCCCCGTGTCTCCCTCATGTTCCCCCCACCCCCCACTCATGCCCCGTGTCTCCCTTGTGTTATCCCCCACCCCCCGCTCATGCCCCGTGTCTCCCTCGTGTACCCCCCACCCCCTGCTCATGCCCTGTGTCTCCCTTGTGTTACCCCCCAACCCCGCTCATGCCCTGTGTCTGCCCTGTTCCCCCCACCCCCCGCTCATGCCCCCTCTCTCCCTCCTGTACCCCCCACCCCTACTCATGCCCCGTGTCTCCCTCATTTTCCCCCACGCCCTGCTCATGCCCTGTGTCTCAAACGTGTTACCCCCACCCCCTGCCCCATGTCTGCCCTGTTCCCCCCCACCCCCTGCTCATGCCCCGTGTCTCCCTCCTGTACCCCTCACCCCCCGCTCATGCCCCGTGTCTCCCTCCTGTACCCCCCACCCCCCGCACATGCCCCGTGTCTACCCTGTTCGACCCACCCCCGCACATGTCCCGTGTCTCCAACGGGTACCTCCCACCCCCCGCTCATGCCCCATGTCTCCCTTGTGTTACCCCCACCCCCCGCTCATGTCCCGTGTCTCCCTCGTGTACCCCCCACCCCCCGCTCATGCCCTGTATCTTACTTGTGTTCCCCCACCCCCGCTCATGCCCCGTGTCTCCTTCGTGTTCCCCCCACCCCCGCTCATGCCCAGTGTCTCCCTCCTTTCCCCCCACCCCCCGCTCATGCCCCATGTCTTCCTCCTTTTCCCCCACCCCAGGCTCATTCCCCATGTCTCCCCCCTTTTCCCCCATCCCCCGCTCATGCCCCGTGTATCCCTCGTGTACCCCCCACCCCCTACTCATGCCCCGTGTCTCTCCCCTGTTCCCCCCACCCCCCGCTCATGCCCCGCGTCTCCCATGTTCCCCCCAACCCCCGCTCATGCCCATGTCTCCCCTGTTCCCGTAACCCCCCGCTCATGCCTTGTGTCTTCCTCCCATTCCCCCCCAGCCTCCTGCTCATGCCTCGTGTCTCTCTTCTTCCCCCCACCCCCTCTGCTCATGCCCCGTGTCTCCCATGTTCCCCCACCCCTTGCTCATGCGCTGTGTCTCCCATGTTCCCCCCACCCCCCGCTCACGCCCCGTGTCTCCCCTGTTCCCCCCACCCCCCGCTCATGCCCTGTGTCTCCCATGTTCCCCCCACCCTCCGCTTATGCCCCGTGTCTCCCCTATTCCTCCCCACCCCCGCTCATGATCGTGTCTCCCCGTTCCCGCCCACCCCCCGCTCATGCCTTGTGTCTCTCTTCTTCCCCCACCCACCCTCATGCCCCGTATCTCTTCTTTACCCCCACCCCCGCTCACGCCCCGTGTCTCTCTGCTTTCCCCTCCACCCCCCGCTCATGTACCATGTCTCTCTTCTTTCCCCCCACCCCCACTCATGCCCTGTGTCTCCACTGTTTCCCCCCACCCCCCACTCATGCCCCATGTCTCCCTCCCATTCCCCCCCACGCCCCGCTCATGCCCCGTGACTCTCTTGTTCCCCCCACCCCCCGCTCATGCCCCGTGTCTCCCATGTTCCCCCCACCCCCCCCTCATGCCCCATGTCTCCCATGTTCCCCTCACCCCCGCTCATGCCCCGTGTCTCCTTTGTTCCCACTACCCCCCGTTCATGCCCCGTGTCTCCCTCCTTTTCCCCCAGCCCCCGCTCATGCCCCGTGTCTGCCCTGTTTCCCCCCACCCCCGCGCTTGCCACGTGTCTCCCTCATGTTGCTCCCCACCCCCCGCTCATGCCCCGTGTCTCTCTCCTGTTGCCCCCCGCTCATGCCCCTTGTCTCCCTTGTGTTCCCCCCACCCCCACTCATGCCCCGTGTCTCCCTTGTGTTCCCCCCGCTCATGCCCCGTGGCTACCCTGTTCGACCCACCCCCGCACATGTCCCGTGTCTCCCTCGTGTACCTCCCACCCCCCGCTCATTCCCCATGTCTCCCTTGTGTTACCCCCACCCCCGCTCATGTCCCGTGTCTCCCTCGTGAACCCCCCCACCCCCCGCTCATACCCGTGTCTTACTTGTGTTCCCCCACCCCCGCTCATGCCCCGTGTCTCCTTCGTGTTCCCCCCACCCCCGCTCATGCCCAGTGTCTCCCTCCTTTTCCCCCACCCCCCGCTCATGCCCCATGTATTCCTCCTTTTCCCCCACCCCAGGCTCATTCCCCATGTCTCCCCCCTTATCCCGCATCCCCCGCTCATGCCCCGTGTATCCCTCGTGTACCCCGCACCCCCTACTCATGCCCCATGTATCTCCCCTGTTCCCCCACCCCCCGCTCATGCCCCGCGTCTCCCATGTTCCCCCCAACCCCCACTCATGCCCCATGTCTCCCCTGTTCCCGTAACCCCCCGCTCATGCCTTGTGTCTTCCTCCCATTCCCCCCCAGCCTCCTGCTCATGCCCTGTGTCTCTCTTCTTCCCCCCACCCCCCTGCTCATGCCCCGTGTCTCCCATGTTCCCCCACCCCTCGATCATGCGCTGTGTCTCCCATGTTCTCCCCACCCCCCGCTCACGCCCCGTGTCTCCCCTGTTCCCCCCACCCCCCGCTCATGCCCTGTGTCTCCCATGTTCCCCCCACCCTCCGCTCATGCCCCGTGTCTCCCCTATTCCTCCCCACCCCCGCTCATGATCGTGTCTCCCCCGTTCCCGCCCACCCCCTGCTCATGCCTTGTGTCTCTCTTCTTACCCCCACCCACCCTCATGCCCCGTGTCTCTCTTCTTTCCCCCCACCCCCGCTCACGCACCGTGTCTCTCTGCTTTCCCCCCCACCCCCCGCTCATGTCCCATGTCTCTCTTCTTTCCCCCCACCCCCGCTCATGCCCTGTGTCTCCACTGTTTCCCCCCACCCCCCACTCATGCCCCATGTCTCCCTCCCATTCCCCCCCACCCCCCGCTCATGCCCCGTTACTCTCTTGTTCCCCCCACCCCCCGCTCATGCCCCGTGTCTCCCATGTTCCCCCCACCCCCCCACTCATGCCCCATGTCTCCCATGTTCCCCCCACCCCCCCACTCATGCCCCATGTCTCCCATGTTCACCTCACCCCCGCTCATGCCCCGTGTCTCCTTTGTTCCCACTACCCCCCGTTCATGCCCCGTGTCTGCCCTGTTTCCCCCCACCCCCGCGCTTGCCCCGTGTCTCCCTCATGTTGCTCCCCACCCCCGCTCATGCCCCGTGGCTGCCCTGTTCCCCATCCCCCGCTCATGCCCCGTGTCTCCCTCGTGTACCCTCCCACCCCCCGCTCATGCCCCGTGTCTCTCTCCTGTTGCCCCCCACCCCCGCTCATGCCCCGTGTCTCCCTTGTGTTCCCCCCACCCCCACTCATGCCCCGTGTCTCCCTTGTTTTCCCCCCGCTCATGCCCCGTGTCTCCCTTGTGTTACCCCCACCCCCCACTCATGCCACGTGTCTCCCTCGTGTTCCCCCCACCCCCCGCTCATGCCCCGTGTCTCCTTCGTGTTACCCCCCAACCCCCACTAATGCCCCGTGTCTCCCTCATGTTCTCCCCACCCCCGCTCATGCCCCGTGTCTCCCTTGTGTCACCACCCACCCCCGCTAATGCCCCGTGTCTCCCTTGTGTTACCCCCCCACCCCCTGCTCATACCCCGTGTCTGCCCTGTTCCCCCCAGCCCCCGCTCATGCCCCGTGTCTCCCTCCTGTACCCCCCAGCCCCCGCTCATGCCCCGTGTCTCGCATGTTCCCCCCATCCCCCGCTCATGCCCCATGTCTCCCATGTTCCCCCACCCCTCGCTCATGCGCTGTGTCTCCCATGTTCCCCCCACCCCCTGCTCATGCCCCGTGTCTCCCCTGTTCCCCCCACCCCCCGCTCATGCCCTGTGTCTCCCATGTTCCCCCCACCCTCCGTTCATGCCCCGTGTCTCCCCTATTCCTCCCCACCCCCGCTCATGATTGTGTCTCCCCCGTTCCCGCCCACCCCCCGCTCATGCCTTGTGTCTCTCTTCTTCCCCCCACCCACCCTCATGCCCCATGTCTCTCTTCTTTCCCCCCACCCCCGCTCAGGGCCCCGTGTCTCTCTGCTTTCCCCCCCCACCCCCCGCTCATGTCCCATGTCTCTCTTCTTTCCCCCCACCCCCGCTCATGCCCTGTGTGTCCACTGTTTCCCCCCACCCCCCACTCATGCCCCATGTCTCCTCCCATTCCCCCCCACCCTCCGCTCATGCCCTGTGACTATCTTGTTCCCCCCACCCCCCCGCTCATGCCCCGTGTCTCCCATGTTCCCCCCACCCCCCACTCATGCCCCATGTCTCCCATGTTCCCCTCACCCCCACTCATGCCCCGTGTCTCCCTTGTTCCCACTACCCCCCGTTCATGCCCTGTGTCTCCCTCCTTTTCCCCCAGCCCCCGCTCATGCCCCGTGTCTGCCCTGTTTCCCCCCACCCCCGCGCTTGCCCCGTGTCTCCCTCATGTTGCTCCCCACCCCGCTCATGCCCTGTGTCTCTCTCCTGTTGCCCCCACCCCCACTCATGCCCCGTGTCTCCCTTGTGTTCCCCCCACCCCCATTCATGCCCCATGTCTCCCTCGTGTTCCCCCCGCTCATGCCCCGTGTCTCCCTTGTGTTACCCCAACCCCCCACTCATGCCACGTGTCTCCCTCGTGTTCTCACCACCCCCCGCTCATGCCCCGTGTCTCCCTCGTAATATCCCCCACTAATGCCCTGTGTCTCCCTCGTGTTCTCCTCACCCCCCGCTCATGCCCCGTGTCTCCCTTGTGTTACCCCCCACCCCCTGCTCATACCCCGTGTCTGCCCTGCTCCCCCCAGCCCCCGCTCATGCCCCGTGTCTCCCTCCTGTACCCCCCAGCCCCCGCTCATGCCCCGTGTCTCGCATGTTCCCTTCATCCCCCGCTCATGCCCCATGTCTGCCCTGTTCCCCCCCTGCTCATGCACCGTGTCTGCCCTGTTCCCCCCATCGCCCGCTTATGCCCCGTGTCTCCCTTGAGTTACCCCCCACCTCCCGCTCATGCCCTGTGTCTCTCTCCTGTTGCCCCCCACCCCCTGCTCATGCCCCGTGTCTCCTTCGTGTTCCCCCCACCCCCTGCTTATGACCAGTGTCTCCCTCGTGTTACCCCCTGCTCATGCCCCATGTCTGCCCTGTTCCCCCCACCCCCCGCTCATGCCCCGTGTCTCCCTCCTGTACCCCCAACCCCCACTCATGCCCGTGTCTCCCTCCTGTACCCCCCAAACCCTGCTCATGCCCCGTGTCTGCCCTGTTCCCCCCACTCCCCGCTCATGCCCTGTGTCTCCCTCGTGTACCCCCCACCCACCGCTCATGCCCCGTGTCTCCCTTGTGTTACCCCCACCCCCTGCTCCTGTCCTGCGTCTCCATCGTGTACCCCCCCACCCCCCGCTCATGACCCGTGTCTCCCTCGTGTAACCCCCCACCCCCGCTCATGCCCCGTGTCTCTCTCCTGTTGCCCCCACCCCCTGCTCTTGCCCCGTGTCTCCTTCATGTTCTCCCACCCCCTGCTCATGCCCCGTGTCTGCTCTGTTCCCCCCACCACCCGCTCATGCCCTGTTTCTCCATTCTGTACCCCCCACACCCCGCTCATGCCCCGTGTCTCCCTCCTGTACCCCCCAAACCCCACTCATGCCCCGTGTCTGCCACGTTCCCTCCACCCCCTGCTCATGCCCCATGTCTCCCTCGTGTACCCCCCAACCGCCGCTCATGCCCTGTGTCTCCCTCGTGTACCCCCCACCCCCTGTTCATGTCCTGTGTCTCCCTCGTGTACCCCCCACCCCCGGCTCATGACCCGTGTCTCACTCGTGTTCCCCCCACCCCCCGCTCATGACCCATGTCTCACTCGTGTTCCCCCACCCCCGCTCATGCCCCGAGTCTCCTTCGTGTTGTGTTCCCCCCACCTCCGCTCATGCCCCGTGTCTCCCTCGTGTACCCCCAACCCCCGCTCAAGCCCTGTGTCTCCCTCCATTTCCACCATCCCCGCTCATGCCCCGTGTCTCCCTACTTTTCTCCCACCCCCGCTCATGCCCTGTGTCTCCCCTGTTCCCCCCACCCCTGGCTCATGCCCTGTGTGTCCCATGTTCCCCCACCCCTGCTTATGCCCCGTGCCTGCCCTTTTCTCCCCACCCCCACTCATGCCCCGTGTCTCCCTCGTGGTCCCCCCCACCCCCGCTCATGCCCTGTGTCTCCCTCGTGTTCCCCCCACCCCCCACTCATGCCCCGTGCCTCTGTGTCTCCCTCGTGTTCCCCCCACCCCACACTCATGCCCCGTGTCTCACCTGTTCCCCCTACCCTCCGCTCATGCCCTGTGTCTCCCTCCTGTTCACCCCACCCCCCGTTCATTCCCGTGTCTCCCTTCTCTTACCCCCCACCCCCCGCTCATGCCCCGTGTCTCCCTCCTGTTCCCCCACCCCCCGCTCATGCCCCGTGTCTCCCTCCTGTTCACCCTACCCCCGTTCATGCCCCTTGTTTCCCTCGTATTCCTCCCATCCCCCCTCTCATGCCCCGTGTCTCCCTCGTGTTACCCCCACCCATGCCCCGCGTCTCCCTCCTGTTCCCCCACCCCCTGTTCTTCCCCTGGTTTCCTCGTGTTCCCCCAACCCCCGCTCATGCCCCGTGTCTCCCTCATGTTACCCCCACCCATGCCCCGCGTCTCCCTCCTGTTCCCCCACGCCCCGTTCTTCCCCTGGTTTCCTCGTGTTCCCCCCATCCCCGCTCATGCCCTGTGTCTCCCTCGTGTTCCCCCCACTCATGCCCCGTGTCTCACCTGTTCCCCCTACCCCCCGCTCATGCCCTGTGTCTCCCTCCTGTTCACCCCACCCCCCGCTCATGCCCGTGTCTCCCTTCTCTTACCCCCCACCCCCCGCTCATGCCCCGTGTCTCCCTCCTGTTCCCCCCACCCCCCGCTCATGCCCCGCGTCTCCCTCCTGTTCCCCCACCCCCCGTTCTTCCCCTGGTTTCCTCGTGTTCCCCCACCCCCCGCTCATGCCCCGTGTCTCCCTCATGTTACCCCCACCCATGCCCCGTGTCTCCCTCCCGTACCCCTCACCCCCCGCTCATGGCCGTGTCTCCCTCCTGTTCCACCCACCCCCAGCTCATGTCCCGTGTCTCCCTCCTGTTGCCCCCACCCCCCGCTCATGCCCCGTGTCTCTCCCCCGTTCCCCCCTGCTTATGCCTCGTGTCTCTCCCCTGTTCCCCCTACTTATGCCCCGTGTCTCCCTCCTTTTTCCCCCCACACCCCGCTCATGGCCCGTGTCTCCCTCCTGTTCCACCCACCCCCAGCTCATGTCCCGTGTCTCCCTCCTGTTGCCCCCACCCACCGCTCATGCCCCGTGTCTCTCCACGGTTCCCCCCACTCATGCCCCGTGTCTCCCCTGTTCCCCCCACCCGTCGCTCATGCCCCCGTGTCTCCCTCCTTTTAACCCCCATCCCCCACTCATGCCCTGTGTCTCCCTCCCGTTCCCCCACACCTCCCGCTCATGCCCCGTGTCTCCCTCACGTTCCCCCCACCGCCGCTCATGCCCTGTGTCTCCCTCCTGTTCCCCCCTGCTCATGCCCCGTTTCTCCCCTGTTACCCCCCACCCCCTGCTCATGCCCCGTGTCTCCCTCGTGTCCCCTCCACCCCCGCTCATGCCCCGTGTTCCCCCACCCCCGTTCATGCCCCATGTCTCCCTCCTTCCCCCGCTCATGCCCCGTGTCTCCCTCCTGTTCCCCCCAGCCCCCGCTCATGCCCTGTGTCTCCCCTGTTGTACCCCACCCCCTGCTCATGCCCGTGTCACCCTCCCGTTCCCCCCCCCCGCTCATGCCCCATGTGTCCCCTGTTCCCCCCACCCCCGCTCATGCACCGTGTCTACTTCCTTTTTTCCCCCACCCCCTGCTCCTTCCCCGTGTCTCCCCTGTTCCCCCCACCCACCGCGCATGCCCCATGTCTCCCCTCACCCCCCGCTCATGCCCCGTGTCTCCCCTGTTCCCCCCACCCATGCCCCATTTATCCCTCCTTTTCCCCCCACCCCCTGCTCATGCCTCGTGTCTCCTCTAATCCCCCCACCCCCTGCTCATGCCCTGTGTCTCCCTCCCCCCACCCCCTGCTCATGCCCCGTGTCTCCCCTGTTCCCCCCCACCCCCCGCTAATGCCCCATGTCTCCCCTCACCCCCGCTCATGCCCCGTGTCTCCCCTGTTCCCCCACCCATGCCCCGTGTATCCCTCCTTTTCCCCCCACCCCTGCTAATGCCCTGTGTCTCCCCTGTTCCCCCCCACCCGCCGCTCATGCCCCATGTCCCCCTTTTGTTACCCCCCACCCCCTGCTCATGCCCCGTGTCTCCCTCCTGTTCCCCATACCCCCGCTCATGCCCCGTGTCTCTCCTGTTCCCCCCACCCCCGCTCATGCCCCGTGTCTCCCCTGTTCCCCCATCCCCCGCTCCTGCCCTGTGTCTCCCCTGTTCCCCCCACCCCCGCTCATGCCCCGTGTCTCCCTTGTGTTACCCCCCACCCCCCGCTCAAGCCCCGTGTCTCCCTCTTGTTTCCCCCACCCCCCGCTCATGCCCCGTGTCTCTCCTGTTCCCCCCACCCCCCGCTCATGCCCCGTGTCTCCCCTGTTCCCCCCACCCCCTGCTCATGCTCCGTGTCTCCCCTGTTCCCCCCACACCCCGCTCAGGCCTCATGTCTTCCTCTTGTCCCCCCTCCTATGATGCCCCTTGTTGACCTCTTTTTCCCCACACCCCCGCTGATGCCCTGTTGTGTTCTCTTTATACACTCCGCCTTCCCGTTCCATGGTGGCCATCTTGGTAAAAGATTTTCCTTCCTACACCGGGATGCCGCAGGCGTCCCGGTTTGGGAAGAAAAATATTTTTTTTACCGCCCGGGGTTCCCACTTTGAGGTCCTAGGATGCTATTGGTCTTCATCTATTGAAAAGGACGTTATGGTTAAGTTGCACTAATAAAAACCTATGAAATTCAATGAAAAAACTTTGTTAAAGGGACGTTATGGTTAAGTTGCACTAATAAAAACTTATGAAATTCAATGAAAAAACGTTGTTAAAGGGACGTTATGGTTGAGTTGCACTACTAAAAACCTATGAAATTCAGTGAAAAAAACTTTGTTAAAGGGACGTTATGGTTAAGTTGTGCTACTAAAAACCTATGAAATTCAGTGAAAAAACTTTGGTAAAGGGACGTTATGGTTCCAAGTAAAACCAAAAAACCCTTGAAATTCGCCATCCGTCCAGCGGTTCGGGCTGTAGACGTGCGCAAAGTTTTTTCCCATTCAGTCTACGGGAAAAAAAAAAAATTTTGGGACCCCCCCTAAAACTTTTCCCCCCTTGGACGAATCCTCACCAAACTTTGCAAAAAAAGTATATGGCCCACTCGGAATTTTTTTGCAAAGTTTGGTGAGGATTCCTCCAGGGGGGGAAAGGTTATAGGGGTGGTGCCAAAACTTTTTTTTTCCCCATAGACTGAATTGGAAAAAACTTTGTGCACGGCTACAGCCCGAACCGCTGGACGGATTTACACCAAATTTGCGGCAGGAGTGGTGGCCTGGTCCCGAAAGCATGCTTTTGCAACTTTGGTGTAAATCCGTCCAATAGTTTTTAAAAAAATGACCAAAATGTAAAGCAAACAAATTAGTGATATCTGTGTTCGCTTCGCGGACGGACTTCCCTGTTCGCTCCGCGGACAGCACCCCAATTGAACCATGGCCTTGCATCATGTCTGCGGACATGCGACGTGTTCGCTGATTGGACGGCGAGGGGTGTGGAGCGCATCAGATTTTCTGTGGCGCTCGCCGTCTTGTATTCGCCGTCGACCGCGTACAGCGCGGTGAAACGTGGATAAAAAATTGTATTTAGTGCCGTGTGTTGGTGTGTAAGAGTTTTTGGGGAGGGTGGGGGAGTATGAGATAGGTTCAATGTTTTGTTTTTTTATGTGCTAGACGTTTTTGTTGCGTTCGATTTGTCCGCGGAGAACACGGCTGTTCTGACATTTTGTAAATAAACTAAATGGTGGGGTGTTTAGAGGACGGAGTATGTGTCATTTTTGTTCGCAAGGAAGGTAAAAATGAGCTATGAACACTCGCAGTGTACTTAATTGTTCGTAAATACACAAACTGGGGGTGTCCTCAGGACGCTGTCTGTATTGTAATCTGTCTAGTTGAATGTGTTCTAAGAACACTCGCGGTGTCCCGAAATGGTTGCAATTACACAAAATGGGGGTGTTCTGAGAACGTTGTTTGTATTGTTCGTTGTCAGGGTGAAAGTGTTTTAAGACCACTCCTTTTGTCCGCTAATAGTACAATTTCCTATGGACGTCAACCGACTTTTTGTCCACTAAAGAAACGATAAATCCGGCTGGTGTGCGCCGACATTATGTGATAATCCTATGACTGGCGCTATTTACTTGGCTGACTTGCTTTTGCGACACTACATCATATCTCCCGCCCCTAAGCCTGATATTGTCAAAGCATTCATATTCCCAGCCTCTCTCCGTGACGTTACAGGGTGCGTCATCAAACGGGCCCAGTTCTCTGCAGTCCTAAGTGACTTTACACAGAACCCGGAAGACAACACATATTATGTCACAACACAGCGCGCCACAATTCGGAATATGAAACAGTGATTTAAAAGCAAACAGCAAGATTGTAAATTTTGTAAAGTACATTTATTTGACATCAAATGTTTAGAGAATATTCAGCAATTTGCATTTGTCTTTGTTGTCGATCCGCAAAAGTTCATGTTGAGGCACGCAATGTTCCTTTGCGGTACAGAGGGTGTTAGGTCAGCTTACAACTCAGTGCGCCACAATTCGGAATATGAAACTGTGGTTTAAAAGTAAACAGCAGGATTGTACATTTGGTAAAGTACATTTATTGCACATGAAATGTTTTATGAATATTCAGCGATTTGCTATTGTCTCTGCTGTCGATCAGGAAAAGTTTATTTGGAGTCACGCGTTGTTCCTTTGCGGTAGATAGGCTGTTGGTTTATGATAAAAGCAGTAAATGGTCGCTCTGATAATCAGAAGGTTGCTCCAACAACGAGCCATTAGACCACCCTATTGGTTGGTATGTTGTTTGTAGCTGCTAGTACTGCGTAAGGGCATATTGGTCCATGGCGATTGTCCCATAAAATGGTGAGGGTCATGAAGTTGCATATTTGGACCTGCACCTGGCAGTTGAAGACCCCATCCGCTGGAGTCTGTAAATCGTGACATAGGCAAAATGGGGCCACATACCTGTTTTAAAAAACATAAATTAGTCTCACCTGCCGATCTTCATTAAAAATCATCATTTTATTTATTAGGGCGTGAAACTATTTGCTATCGAAGATAGTGCAACAGAGTATGTTAATAATAAAATAATAATATTTTCCCATTCATATAGCGCTAAGAACCGTGAGGTATCTAAGCGGTGCTTATTATTAACCACGGTGCGTGGTGCTCATTTATCGACCACGGAAGGATGAAAGGCTGAGTTTGGCCTTGCCGGGATTCGTACTTGCGTTAGCAAGCTGTGCACGGATGTCAAAGCGAACGTTGTACTCACTGTGCCACTTGACAGGCTACAGTGAAGTGGCACAGCGAGTAGAGCGCTTGACCGCCTATAGAGCGGTTAAATTATTTCTATTAACCCACCCTGTGTCGTCTGCCTTTTTCAGAGCCCTCTAAGCGACAGGGGATCAATTCAGTGGTGATAGTGCGCGGTAGAAAACATTATGCCACTTTCACCGAACAAGTTCAACTTGAGCGGTCTTTAATGCTACGCTATTGTAATTATATTTGGTATAAAATAATCTAAAGGGTTACTTACAGTACAATTGCAATTTTCATTGTCTACGAGTGGTGCAGTCCCAAAATACGACTCCGCGTGTGCGAAAGATCTTTCGCATAGTGATATAATATATACAAGTGGTTTCGTTTCAGAAATTTCATCCTTATCTTCTCTTCCGTTTTAGCAACACTCCTTCAAGAGAAGTCTTTCATCACAATCTCTGTCTGTCAAGGTCAAAACACAATACAACCTTATAGTCCGCTTCGTGAGCCTCTCCGGGCCCGAGAAAAAAATGGAAGCAGCTGACCTTCACTGTGAACGAGCATAAATTCTTACTTTGCAACATTCTGTGTAAAGCCATCTGTGAGAAGTTGGTTTTTGCACGCCATGTTTGTATATTGTTTGCGTGATATTTAAAAAAGTTTGTTTAAGGGACGTTATGGTTCTAAGTACAGCCGAAAGACCCCTGAAAATCGCAAGTTATGGTAAGCTATGAAAAATAACTCGCGCCACCACCGTGCACTGCTAAGACTAACACCCAGGACATCAAAGATGACATCGCAAATGTCATTGAAGAAATCACTGATGACATCACATGTATATGTACTTTTCATGGAATTTGTGTACTTGGGATTTTTATTATAATGTTGCGAAAAAAGTGTCAAGGATATTGCAATAAATATCATACCGTTATTAGTGCTTTGAACGATGCATTGATATAAATAGCATTGTATTATGGGATTCTATCTAGTATACTGAGCTACTAATGGAGAAACATAGCATTGTGTGCAGATTACAAGATGAAAGTATAATATTTGTAATGTTAATATGTTGAATAATGAAATGATAATTGTCCTGAAATGTTCAAAAATTCACAAAATGGGGGTGTTCTGAGGACGTTATTCGTATTGTGTGATTGCTTAGCTGTATGCAATGAGGGAATGGCACAGAGAGTAAAGTGGACGCCGTCCGCGGACACCGCGGCTGTTCGTGGACAGGGCGTGCTACATCCAGGTTTTTCCAGGAAATCCAACATGGAAAGAAGACTCTACGGATCAGCCAATCAGATGTCGAGGATGTGGATTTGTGTTGAAAGAGACTGTGTGTGGTGAAGATGGCAGAAGCAGAGAAAGTCAGGGTGTTGGTGCTTGGAGATAGGTTTGTGCATGGTTTACAACAGTACGCTCAATACAGGCATGTTGCAAAGAACTTTGATGTGAAAGGAGTGGAGGTGGTGTGGAGCACTGTGCCTGATTGCAATGTACAGGGAATTGTACAAGTTTGTGAGGATATGGCCACGATGAACAGTCCGCATGTGGTAGTTTTGCACTATGGTGCTTTCCATTTGGGCAACGTCAGTGCCCCTACTTTGTTGGCTGATTTGGAACGCTTGGTTCAAGCCATAATGAAGATCCTTCCAAATGCGAAAGTAATTTTTTCAGGATTAATACATACGGCAATATGGGACAATAGTTCAGTTTTTTGTCCTCAGCAAAACATTGCTAGGTGTGTCATCAACCGAGGCATGTGTGCCTTCATGCTTAGAGCTGGTATGTTCTTTTGTAATAATGAGAATATTGATGCCAGTAATGCTGTTAATTTTAAAGAAGATGGCATTTCTTTATCTTTTACGGGAAATGCCTTTCTATTTTGGAATGTAAGGGTTGCTTTGGAGAAGGTTATGTGAAGATTTTAGGAGTAAAGTACGAAAAAAAAACAAGAATAAAAATAAAAAATAACAGGTGTCTGTCAAGCATCTGTAAAAAAAACGAAAAAAACGGCTCTTTTCAGAGCCAACTTCAAAGGGGAAATGGGGTACACTATTTAAATTTACCTTCACCATGCTCAGATTTTCGATATGTCCGCGGACATGGCGGTAGTCCGCGGACATGAAAATCACTACGAGGGGGTTAGTATGTTCTATGTTACATGTATATGAAGTCAGGGATATTATGGTTAAGTTGTGCTACTAAAAACCTATGAAATTCAGTAAAAAAACTTTGTTAAAGGGACGTTATGGTTAAGTTGCGCTACTAAAAACCTATGAAATTCAGTGAAAAAACTTTGTTAAAGGGACGTTATGGTTAAAAGTAAAACCGAAAACCCCCTGAAATTCGGCAGTTATAGTAACATAAGCAACCAAAACTTGCGCCACCGTGCACTGCTAACACTAACACCCAGGACATCAAAGATGACATCACAAATGTCATTGATGACATCACTGATGACATCACATGGCTGGCTCTCCCTTTTTATCCTTTACTGACATATCAAAGCCACATAGTTTTCTTCAGTAACAGTCAGGAAGTAAAAATTGAAAAGGTACTATATTTGTAGACTTAGGGTCAAGTCACATCATATGAAACATATACATAGCGGAAGACACATGCTTCAAAGAGAGCAATCCTTTCTGTGCATGAAGATAATCATTAGGGTTATCAGCACTTTCTCATAGTTTTATTTTTATTACTCTACCTTCCCTGTACATGCTCATATTTGTATACATTATACTCACTCTACTTTCCTTTGGGTGCAGTCACATCATGTGATACACATACATATGGTAAGTAGCAGCTTTGAAACAGAGCAATAGTTTCTCTGTATAAAGACAATCAGTTAGGTTATGAACTCTTTCTGCTACTACTTCTGCTTTTTTGTTTACTTCACTGTCCCTGTATATACTCATATTTGTATGTGTTGTTGTTTCTTTGTGTTTTGTCTGTAATAATTATGTATTAAGTGGGTTTTATTATCTACTTATTACATGTTTCACAGTACGCACAACTCTAATACGAAAGCAGTTATCATTTCAGTATTCAACATGGCAAGATTATGAATATGGCACCTTCATCATGTATGCTGCACACACTGCCTATGTTTCTGCATGAGTAGCTTAGTATACTGGATAGAACTTCATAATAGAATGCTATTTATATCAATGCATTGCTTAACGCACTAATTAGCTCATGATATTTATCCCAATGATCCTTGACAGTTTTTGGTCAGCATTATAAGAATCCCTTGTACAGAGTTTTTATGAAAGTAAATGCACATGTGATGTCATCAGTGATGTCATCAATGACATTTGTGATGTCATCTTTGATGTCCTGGGTGTTAGTGTTAGCAGTGCACGGTGGCGCGAGTTATGGTTGCTGAATTTCAGGGGTTTTTCGGTTTTACTTTGAACCATAACGTCCCTTTAACAAAGTTCTTTCACTGAATTTCATAGGTTTTTAGTAGCGCAACTTAACCATAACGTCCCTTTAACAAAGTTTTTTTACTGATATATATATGTGACATGGCCACGGTAGTGGCCATGTAGTTATGGTTAAGTTGGTGTTTCCATAGGAAGAGCACTTTTTGGGCGGCTTATAACTTCGCTCCACCTGGACGAATCCTCACCAATCCTTGCAAAAAAAGTATATGGCCCACTCTGAATTTTTTTGCAATGTTTGGTGAGGATTCGTCCAGAGAGGAAAAAGTTATAGGGGGGGGTTCCAAAATGTCTTTTTTTCTCATAGACTGAATGGGAAAAAAACTTTGCTCGTGCCTACAGCCCAAACCGCTGGACGGATTTTCACCAAATTTGGACCAAGAGCAGCGGCTTGGTCCCAAAAGCGTGCTTATGCAGATTTGGTGAAAATCCTTCCAGTAGTTTTTTAGAAAATGACCAAAAAGTGGGTCATAAAAAATTAGTGATATCTGTGTTCGGTTGGCGGACACACTTCCCTGTTCGCGCAGTGGACAGTGTCCTGATTGGCCGATTGGCTTACATCATGTCCGCGGACATTCGGCATGTTTGCTGATTGGACGGCATGGAGCGTGAAGCACGTCAGATTTTCGGTGGCGCCCACCATCTTGGATTCGCGGACGTCCACGGACAGCGCAGTGAAACATGGTTCAAAATTTGTATTTAGTAGAGTGTGTTGGTGTGTAGGAGTGTTTGGGGAGGGTGGGAGAGTATAAGATAGGTTGAAAGTTGTGTTTTTTCATGTGGTAGATGTTCTTGTTGTGTTCGATTTGTCAGCGGACATCACGGGTGTTCTGAAATGTTCTAAATAAACTGAATGGGGGGTGTTCTGAGGACTCAATATGTGTCCGTTTTGTTCGGATTCAAGCTGAAACTGTTCTAAGAACACTCGCGGTGTCCTGATATGTTCGCAAATAAAGAAAATGGGGGTGTTCTGAGGACGCTGTCCGTATTGTTCGTTGTCAAGTTGAAAATGTTCTAAGAACTCTCGCGTTGTCTTGAAATGTTCGTAGGGGGTGTCCTGAAGATGCTGTCCGTATTGTTCGATGGCAAGTTGAATGTGTTCTAAGAAGACTTGCGGTGTCCTGAAATGTTTGCAAATAAACAAAATGGGGTTGTCCTGAGGACACTGTCCGTATTGTTCGTTGTGAAGTTGAAAGTGTTCTAAGAACTTTCGCGTTGTCCTGAAATGTTCGTAGGGGGTTTTCTGAAGACGCTGTCTGTATTGTTCGATAGCAAGTTGAATGTGTTCTAAGAACACTTGCGGTGTGTCATGCCTGCGCCATGGGCACATCCATTTATGCTCCATTTGGACTTTGCTGCTAAATGATTATTGTAAACTAACTATGCATACCATAATGCACCTGGCCGCAAGCATTGTTTCCTGGCCGTTCCTATTGGTTTTCTATGGAACTACACCCCCCAGAAGCCTTAGAGTCTGTTCCTGCTTCCACCAGCCCAGGAACAGAAAGGGAGGTGGCCGATTGCCTGCAGGTGTGATTCGCCAGGTGAAACCAATTAGCCTGCCTCTGTGCAGGGCTAGGCAGTATAAAGGCTGCTGCCTGCAGTGGCTCAGCCTCTTGCATCTGAGAGTCCTCCCTCCACCTTTCGCTCCTGACTTCGGTTCCTTGTATGCTGTTAATCATCACTCCTGCTTGGACCCTGCCTTGCAGCTTGCTACACCCTGCTGCCTACAGCCCTAGCCTTTTGGGCTCCCTGCCTTGTTGCTTGCTACACCCTGCTGCCTACAGCCCTAGCCTTTTGGGCTCCCTGCCTTGTTGCTTGCTTCACCCTGCTGCCTCCAGCCATAGCCTTTCAGGCTCCCTTCTTCACAGTCTTGCCCTGCCGGGCTCTCCACATTGCAGCGGACCTCACTCTGCTGCCTTCCAGCCTCCGCCCTTGCCCTGCGGGCTCTCCACATTACAGCGGATCACGCTCTGCTGCCTTCCAGCCTCCGCCCTTGCCCTGCGGGCTCTCCACATTGTAGCGGATCTCGCTCTGCTGCCTTCCAGCCTCCGCCCTTGACCTGCGGGCCCTCCACATTGCAGCTGATCACGCTCTGCTGCTTTCCAGCCTCAGCTCTTGTCCTCAGGGCTCCCTGCTCTGCAGCCTGCCACACTCCGGCTGCCTTAGCCCTTATCCTCTGGGCTTCCTACTCTACAGCCTGCCTCACTCCGGCTGCCTTAGCCCTTGTCCTCTGGGCTCCCTGCTCTCCAGCCTGCCTTACTCCGCTGCCTTAGCCCTTGTCCTCTGGGCTCCCTGCTCTACAGCCTACCTCTTTCCGGCTGCCCTAAACCCTTTTCCTCTGGCTTTCTACCCTACCATCCTACTCCTGTAGGTTTACTCACTGCTTTCCTGCTCCTCTGAGCTCTCTACCTTGTACCTTACTGTCCTCTGCTATCCTATCCAGTTACTCGACTTTCCCTTCTATTCCTTCTGCTAGTTTGCTATCACCTCCTTTCCTGGATTTGTCTGTTGTAACATCTCTTGTACCGTTTGTCGACCCTTTGTTCCAGAGCTTGTCTGTTGGTTCCCCATCAGTCAACCTCTGCCCCTTCCTTTGTCTTGTTTCTACATTACAGACACCCATAGCTGCTGTTCCAAGTCATGAGCAAACAGCGTGGGCCTCTGTTATAGCAAACTGTGCAGAAGGCTAGAGTATTTCCAAGGTTCGTGGAATACTCTTTTCCTATTCTGCATACACCCCAAGAGGGTATCCATTCTGTACCTTTTCCCTTGCTACTCTTTCCTACTCTTCGTTCTATTTCCGTTCTGCTGTGTGTGTACTTGTCTGTCCACTTATTTTCAGCACCCAAACTCTTCTGGGTGTCCGGTGCCACTTTTAATAGAGTGCCATCCGTGACACGGTGTCCTGAAATGTTCGTAGGGGGTGTTCTGATGACGCTGTCTGTCCTTAGGACGCTGTCCGTATTGTTGTCTGGCAAGTTGAATGTGTTCTAAGAACACTCGCGGTGTCCTGAAATGTTCGCAAATAAACAAAATGGGGGTGTCCTGAGGACGCTGTCCGTATTGTTCGTTGTGAAGTTGAAAGTGTTCTAAGAACTCTCGCGTTGTCCTGAAATGTTTGTAGGGGGTGTCCTGAAGACGCTGTCCGTATTGTTCGATGGCAAGTTGAATGTGTTCTAAGAACACTCGCAGTGTCCTGAAATGTTCGTAGGGGGTGTCCTGAGGACGCAGTCTGGATTGTTCGATGGCAAGTTGAAAATGTTCTAAGAACTCTCGCGGTGTCCTGAAATGTTCGTAAATAAACAAAATGGGGGTGTTCTGAGGACACTGTCCGTATTGTTCGTTGTCAAATTGAAAGTGTTCTAAGAACTCTCGCGGTGTCCTGAAATGTTCGTAAATAAACAAAATGGGGGTGATCTGAGGACGCTGTCCGTATTGTTCGTTGTCAAGTTGAAAGTGTTCTAATAACTCTCGCAGTGTCCTGAATTTGTTGTCAAGTTGGAAGTTTTCTAAGAACTCTCGTGTTGTCCTGAAATGTTCGTAGGGGGTGTCCTGAAGACGCTGTCTGTATTGTTCGCTGGCAAGTTGAAAGTGTTCTAAGAACACTTGCGGTGTCCTGAAATGTTCATAGGCGGTGTTCTGAAGACGCTGTCCGTACTGTTCGATAGCAAGTTGAATGTGTTCTAAGAACACTCGTGGTGTCCTGAAATGTTCGTAGGGCGTGTTCCGATGACGCTGTCCATTCTGAGGACGCTGTCCGTATTGTTCTCTGGCAAGTTGAATGTGTTCTAAGAACTCTCGCGGTGTCGTGAAATGTTCGTAAATAAACAAAATGGGGGTGTTCTGAGGACGCTGTCCGTATTGTTCTCTGGCAAGTTGAATGTGTTCTAAGAACACTCACGGTGTCCTGAAATGTTCGCAAATAAACAAAATGGGGGTGTTGTGAGGACGCTGTCCGTAGTGTTCTTTGTCAAGTTGATTGTGTTCTACGAACACTCGTGGTGTCCTGAAATAGTCGCAAATAAACAAAATGGGGGTGTTCTGAGGACGCTGTCCATGTTGGTCGATGGTAAGTTGAATGTGTTCTAAGAACACTCGTGGTGTCCTGAAATGTTCGTAGGGGGTGTCCTGAAGACGCTGTCCGTATTGTTTGTTGTCAAGTTGAAAATGTTCTAAGAACTCTCGTGGTGTCCTGAATTTGTTGTCAAGTTGAAAGTGTTCTAAGAACTCTCGCGGTGTCCTGAAATGTTCGTAAATAAACAAAATGGAGGTGTTCTGAGGACGCTGTCCGTATTGTTCATTGTCATAGTGGAAGTGTTCCAAGAACTCTCGCGTTGTCCTGAAATGTTCGTAGGGGGTGTCCTGAAGACGCTGTCCGTATTGTTCACTGGCAAGTTGAAAGTGTTCTAAGAACACTCATAATGTCCGCAGACATTAAAAGTTTCCATAGGCCATAGTTGAAATGTTTGACTCTATGGATGTGATATGCTGCAGTGGTTGTGGCCAGGGCATAGAGTGTTGGGTGCATTGCCATTTGGCCATGCACCCAACACTCTATGCCCTTGCCACAACCACTGCAGCATATCACACTTATAGTTGCTTATAACTTTGGGTCAAAAACACATTCATGAGGAGCAGAGTTATAAGATACTATGGGTGTGATATGCTGCGATGGTTGTGGCCAGGGCATAGAGTGTATAATATACTTAATGTTTGGTTTAGTAACTGGAGTACATGTATTTCTTGTTAATTTCTGTGATAAAAGAAAATAGCATGTTAGTATTAGTATTTTGTAATGACTTATTACATTTTATAATTTTTTTTTTTTTTGCACCCTCATATTTAGTAGATTCCAAACCAGAGTACTGTGCAATTTGCTCAGTTTCTGTGTTTGTTGCTAAAATCATTGGGTCTGTGGGAGAAAAAAAAATCCATGTTGGATAAAAAAAAAACCTTTTTCAGTTATGCTACGGTTTATTTGTTTGTTTGTTTTCAGTGTTCACTTGTTGTTTCGGACTAATGTTTTATACATTGGCTTGTTGCATTTTTTGGGAGCAGTAACATATTATTATTTGTTTGAATATTATAACATTGTGGAGCAGTTAGATACCAGTAGGCATAATCTAACTGTTTATTTTTTTATATAATTTCGTGGTATTGATTTATCTGTTTGGATATTTCAAAATTTTGGGATAGTTAGATACCAATTGGCGTATTCTAACTGTCTGTTTTTTTCTCTATTTGAGTGGTATTAATTTATCTGATTAGTTGTTGTAGCATCTTTGGGCAGTTAGATAGCTTTTGGAATATTGTGACAGTTTATATTTTTTTTACTACAAGTGTACTTAAGGTTTAAGTACAGTTTAGTTATCAAATTTTGGTTTTAAGAACATTAAATAAGCGTTTATAAGATTTGCTGGTAATCTCTGCTTTAGAGTAATGGTACTAACATTTCGTTTTTATATATGCAGTGTAGTGCCCTCAATTGGTTGTGGCTCCTGCGTGGTAGATTATACCTATTGTTGTGAAGGTTTTCTTACCAAGTGATATTTGACCATGTGTGAATCCAGTCAGCTTGCAGTTGTTTTTGGTACCATCTGCATTGTAACGTAGAAGCATTAGTATTGCGTATTTACTATGTGTTTGTATTAGTAACGTGGAGCGATTATCCGAATTGCAGGTAGAACATAATCTACCATGGTTTGCATTTTGTACAAGTTGCTGAAATGGAATGGATTCACAATTAGGTATTGATATATATGCAAAGCCTTCATTGGGGATTTGTTCTTGTGTCACATTGTTGCAGAGAGTGCATGTATGTTTCAACATGTATGAAATCTGGAAGATTTCATTTATAGGTATGTTTTTGTTTTCCAGTACCTGTATTAAGTACATTAGAAATTCTTGTGGATCTTCCTGTGAGTTTATAGTGAATTTCACCATTCCAGCACAGTAGTCCAATTGTTGTCTTATTCCATAAACACTATATGTGTTATCAGGATTGTTTGCTGCATTTCTGTGAAGTACTAACATTTGCGAACACAGCGGGTCTGTACTGTGTAAGTAAATGTTGTCAACAATTGGTGGTAATTGAAATAGAATATTCATTGCTACATTTGTGTAGCAACTTACACCAACTATATTTGAGAGTTTAAATGGACCAGGTAGTTCTGTATCTGACTGCTTATTTTGGAGTCTGGTTTACTTTTCCTAATTGATACTTTTTTGCTTGTGGTACTTGATGAAGTATTAGTTTCTTTTACTCTCATTGGAGGATTTGCAGTGACATCCTGTTGCATTTCTGTTTGATTTATTTTTCTTTTATAACGTTTTACTTTTTGTGGAACAGAATATGTGTTTAGATGGGGGGTGTATAGTGAGCGAAGTCTATTTTATTCTAAAATACAAGGAATATCAGCCTTTACTTTACTTGCATCAAAGTTGATTAGAAATGGACCGTCAAGTGTACCTAAGCATGATAGTGCTACTTAGCTCATGCCTTCTTTAAAGATTGTGTTACCAATATCTATCATTGCTTTGTCTAGGGTAAGACCTTGTGATTTATGAATTGTGACTGCGTATGCAAGAGTTAGAGAAAATTGTTCTCTGCGTACATACATGTCTTTGAAGAGAAGGAATCGAGCTGTTGAGCATCCTATCCTTTTTACTTCTGAAAGTTTGTCAAAGAGAATATTGACAAACTGAATTTTTTTGTCACATGGGTATGTTTGAAAGCCAACACCTGTACCCAGTGCACCATTAACTATTCCTTGGTCCACGTCAAGGTTACGTTTAAGCATTACTGTGCAATTTAAGGATAATTTTAATATCTTTTCTAAGCCTGCTGCGTTTGAGATTGATTTGTCTAAACTATTTAGTCTTGTTGTGGCTTGATCACACATAGGTAGTGTCATACCATGTACATCTAGTTTGTCTGTGGCGCTAATTTCCATTATTGGTTGCATTACTTTACTTAACATTATTTAATTGAATTTGAAACAACTTTCAAGAGTTGGCATTAAGGCCATACAATTGACATTTCTGTGGGCTAATTGTTCCATAACATCTGTAGCACATGCATTATCGCCATAAAGTGCTTCTTTAGAAAGTATACCAACTCTGATACTTTTTAAGATGTTGGCATAAGTGAGATCTGCAGATTGCCGCATGTTTTCTGTTAATTCTCTGTATTGGAAATGTTGCCAAAGGTTGACATTTCCAATGCTGCCAACAGTTTTACGGCAGAGTTTGTGTCCTAATGTTTTAAAAATAGGCTCACCTTTTACTGGTGTCAATTGAAGATCTCCGAAAACAATAATGCGTTTTCCTGCAAAGAGCTCTTCATAGTTTGTTTTGAGTACTTCTTGTAATCTGAGGTGAATCAAAGCCAAGATTAGGTTGGAGACCATGCTCACTTCATCTATTAGTAGCATTTTAATTTGTTTCAATACTCGTCGTAGTTACATTGCAGCTTCTGCAGAAAGTTTGTAATAGTCTAATTTGTTCTGGTGTTCTACTGGCAATAGTAGTAATTGGTGTAACGTGACACCACCTATGTTGTAGGCAGCTAAACCTGTGGGGGCAGTGACAACAGCTGACAGTTTGTTGTTTGTCAATTGTTGAAGGAACTTACTGATGATTTTGATCAGGAATGTTTTGCCAGGATCAGCTTCACCACTGACGTACAGTAGTATAGGTTTATAATTATGGCAGGAACATTCTTTATTTTCATGTTGTCCACCATGTGCAATTTGTTCTGTTACTTTTTGAAAAATGCTACGTTGCTCATTGTTTAGTTTTGATTGTAGTATAGTTAAGTCTTCTTTATCTTCATACTGACACATGGTGTTTTCTACTTCTGTCATAGCTAATTCTTCCGCATTTATTATTAGTGGATCTCCCTGTCGTTCTTGGCTTCCTGTTACAGAAGGTTGACTACTGTCAGCAGTTTCTTTATCTAGTTGGGCCTGGAGTTCTTCTTTGTGTTGCTGTTCATTGTGCAACATTGTTTTGTACTGTGTAAAGTTTACATCAGTTATAGTACTTTCATTTGCTTTGAAAGCATCTTCATATGAGTCATAGTTATCTAGTATTTCTTCTTCTTTTCTCCATGGTTTAAAGAGTTGTAGCAGGGACATGTAATATACTTCTTTATGTTGAGGAGTCTTTATTGACAATTTGATATGATTAATTACATTTGGTTTAGTGAGTTTAACTAAGCTGCCTTCACAGTTTGTCACTCTGTATTTATCTTTTTTTTCATCAGGTTTTATATTATTTTTGTATGTGTAGTTTTGGGCTATGTGGTATAGACACATGGTTTCCAAAGTATTACTTCAGTTTGGGTAGTATGTGTCCAATAAATTGTTTTTTTAAATGTCTTGGCTGTTGGGATCATGTTGGGCTATTGTTTCTATATCTTCGTAGGATTTTAGAACTCTTTTTCTAGATTTAGATGGACCAAGAATTAGCCATACTATATTTTCAGATTTACCATACAATGGAGTACCAGTTAAATGATCAGCTGCTTCATATGATCCACATTCTCTATGGGAGAGCATTTTTATGCCCAAGCTGTATAATTTCTGAGACACTGTTTTATCTGATGACAGGTCATTCCAGAGGTCTTGGAGCTCTGTCTTTTCTGCTTTGGTTAAGTATGCTGTGACATATCGTGCAACTGCAATAGAATTGTCTGCAATATACTGCACATCTATGTTTGTATTCCATAAGTGGGCAATGATTGCATTATAATCATTGATATATTTTTCTTCTTCTTTTCTTTTTATGTAATATGTATTTTTAGGTGACTTACCTTTAACACTATGTCTAACTGAAGACATGAGGTTGTTCACTTGACCTGTATTTGTAACTGGTCTAGGAAAACCAAATCAGCATTTGGTGTAGTATTTCCCTTTGTTTTTGTATTTGCGACGACAATATTTTCCACATTTGTATCTTTAAAATTGTAAAATTTGTGCATGAAGATCACTATTTGTTGCTTCTAATGGAATTTCACAAGTGACGTATTTTTCAATAAACTGTAAAACAGTCGCATCACTGTCTTGACCAAATCTAGGATCATCTTTAATCCATAAAAGCATGTGGATATGTGGTGCTCCTCTGGCTTGGTATTCTTTTCTCCAAAAGAAGTTTTGCACTTCTCCAAGAGGAGGAACAGTTTTATTACAAATAAAATATAGCATAGCAATGAAGCGATGGTGAAAATATCTTGAAACATTAACTGGATCCAAAGAACAAAGTTCTCCAGGTGTTAGTATATCTATGTTTGTTTTGTTTTTATTTGATATGCGTAGGAAATCATGTAAATCTTCCCATGCATATTCTGCACAACTTAATGTAACAAACCAAGTGGTGGGCCAAGGTTTCTGATCATACAACGTACATCTCCATGACGTCGAAACCAGTACTCTTTAGTTCCACGCATATTTGCTAATAGATATGTAATATTCGATTGTAAAACCTCATGCTTTTGTTGCACTTTTTCTAATAATTGTGTAGCTGTCATATTTTGAAAGTGTGATCCTGATTTTAATATGTGGGCAACTCCGTAACATAAAGTTGCTAGTTCACTTTCAAAGAGTAGGTGGAATATGTATTCCACATTTTGTCTAAATCTGGGATCTTCAGAATACATCCGTAATGAGCGGTATTCTGAAGCTGATATTTGAATAGGTCTATCATCCTACCTTCCTCCTTTGCCAGTCGGAAAGAGTAGAGGAAAAGCACGTGCTTCTATACTTTTTTCCCATATGCTGATTGGTGATCCTTTTGTTTGACGCATTTGGTACGTTTCCAGTGCATCTTCTATGGTGTCATTAGAGTGCAAAGGATGAATTGTATAATTGTCTAAAGTATTTGATATTGTAACAGGATCTAGGAGCTAAAATTGACCAGCTTCTTGTGTTTCTTGAATTATTTCAGTTGTATCCTTCAAGTTTTCTTCAATATTAATTTCTTTGTAATATTCATTATTCTCTTTAAGATATTGCAAGGCATGTCTAACGTAATGTAAATCTACCAGCTGTTGCCATATTCTTTTGTCTTTTGTAGGTACTCCATTTACTAAGATAATTAAAGATTGCTGCATTGGACGTTGCACTCCTAGAGTATGCACATTTTCTTTTAAATCTAATGGTAAATAAACTATTTTTCCATGAATGCCTTTTACCAATTCAGAGGGAGGTAATTTTGCTGTTTTTGGTTGAAGGCGTATTATTGCTTGAAATGGGTGCACTTTTTGAATTATGATGCTCTCATATAAATTACGTTGTTGTAGGGGATTTGTAGTGGGTATAATTTCAAATTATTTGTGATAGCACGTGAATGAATTTTGGTTGTTGTCAAGTTTTGTAGTGCAGTAACTGCAAAGTATTAAGGGGTCAGTTATTTCGTATTTGTTTTCTGCTACAAGGTAGAGAGCTAATTCAAACCATTTAGAATCTTCATTGTCTTCTATTTTGTATGATAGGTCTACAGTTTTTGTGTTACTTTAATAAAAAGTTCTGCGGCAACGTGGTTTGGTACTTCAGCTGATGTACTTTTAAATATTGGTATTTCTTTTTGGTATGTGTTTAGTAAAAGGTTGCCATATGTAGAATTGTTGCTAATTTGGTTTAAAGCTATTTCATTCTGTTAAGTGGCTTTCAATTCCAAAATATTTTTTCTGGATATAGTCAATTTCTTCAAGTGGGTCTTTTGCTGTACCATGTAGAACAATGTTATTTAAATTTGCTAGTATTAAAGCAGGACTTTTAGCATAGTACAGTTTATAGACTAGATTTCTTATAGTTGAATGATGTGTTGATATCCTTTTGATGTCATGGAAGGTGGTTTTTCACGTAGGTCCTGTAATGCAGGCCAATGAATGTCCTGTAGTCCTGTGTACTTGCGCACTCGACAGGTATCCATATTTTGCAGTAGTTTAATTTTGATTTTGTCTTTGCTTTTTACATATTGATTGAGGAATTGGCGTAAAGACTTGAACAATTGTTTGGGAATGTTACACATTGACGTGCATGGCCATTTGTACACTAGATGTTCTGATTCAGTTGAATGGAGGGGTCATTCTACGTTTCAGGGAATATTTTTGCAAGGAGTACTTCTTGTTCCATTATGGTATTATTCACTTTTTCATAACCTCGACCACTGCTATGTATGGCAATTGTATTTGTTTGCTTTTGTTTGTACGCTTCTTCATTAAAGTATGGTTCTGTGTTCCATTCACCTCCGCAGATACTTAAGAAGTTCTTTCTGTTGACATTTTGTTTATTGAGAAGTCTTTTTTCTAATTTAGTTATTAGTTTTGTTAGTGGTTTCATTTTGTTTAAAACTAAAATAAATAACTTTCTTTTGAGAAGAATTGCACTGTCTATCAACGCTTCTAAGATTAAATTCCTACAATAGGTTTTAAGCATTGAACCTGATTTCTCTCCTGTTTTTATAACATTTTGAAGGACTTTGTGATGGTACATTTTGGCTAAAATACTTTTCTTGGTATGCTTACTTTGCACTATATCAAAATTTAAAGAAGCAGTTTTATCTGAAGTGATAGCTGATTTTCTGTTAATTGTTTTTTGTTTTGTTTTACATTTTGATAGAGGAGGCAAAGATTTTGTACTTGAAACTTCTTGTGTTTCACTAAATGACTGTATTAGCTGTTTTGTTACAACTTTTTTTACAAATTCTGCTAGAGATGGATGCTTATGTTGGACACTTTGCTCTACTTTTGCGTTGCTTTCTACGGACTTGACTTTTGGTAGGCATTCTTTAGGGTCTGTTGAAAAAAAATAAAGAAGGTATGGGTTGGGGTGTTCTATAATGTATGTGTGCTGTGTGCATGAGTGTTTGAGTAAGATGATAAAGATGTATGTAATGGTGTGTGATTGTGCATTGAGAACTACAACTAGTAGGGATGGGTATTCTTGAATTTATGTGCTACTACCAGTTTAGTGACAGAAAAAAGTAAGCTAGTAGTGTGGAGAAGTACAAATAGTAAATCTAATGTATACAATTAAAAAAGTTGTTTATTCTATCATATCAAAATTCTAGCGGTTGAGTTGGGTAATTTGTGTGTCCAAAAATAGGAATTTGTGGGCCATTCTGGCTGTAAATTGCTGTTTAAGACATGGGGATTTTTGGACAGAATGGTGTGCAATCTCTATTTTTAGGCACAGAAATAGTATGAATTAACTTTACAGTGTGTTTCAGTAATAATACAAATATTATGATGATATTCTACTTATTTTTTTTCTAAAATGAAGATGTTACTTCTTAGTTCTTTTTTGTTCTTCAAATTCAGCTGCTTTTCAGGAGAATGGTCTTCACTGCAATTGTAAAAGAGACAAATTAGTAATTTTGTTTGTATATAGCACTGTTTTTAAATTAGACATTGATTTTATAATTGAAACCCTCAGCGCCTTCCTCAAAAAACATTAAAACTATCTTATTTACATAAGATACGTCGCACCAGTTCAATACATATGATATGTTCTTAATGAACAAATTGTATTGCAATGACTAACTGTAGCAAACACAATATCTTTACTATGTCTTGTGAAATTCATAATGTAACACTGAATACCACTATTTCTATAACTAAGCTCTTCCAGGAAATAGTGCCTCAATGTCATGCTTAAATTAAAGTAATTAAATAAATAAAGACATAAAAAAATATATTAAGTCAGTTTGAAAATGTGTTCATGTACTGTACAGAAAATATGCATAACTGTAGTTTGTGTTCATGCATATGGATATGCATGGAGCTGCAAGTAGAAATCTTGGAGACTTGTACAGTATTTCATGTAGATGGTGCTTGCCAATGAGGTGACACTTGTACTCAGAGAGATTCACAATACATTTGCAGTGCTGATCTATGATGATGCAGTTAGATGTAGAGGTCTTGAATGTGATTGGTGCATGGTCATGTGATTTTTTAGCTACATCCAATGAGGGAATGGCACACAGAGTGAACTGGAAATGGTAGAAGGGCTGGTCATGTTACGATATGTCCGCGGACATGGCGGTAGTTCACGGACATCGGGTGTTACATCCGGGGATTTCTGGGTTCAGAAGTCATACAAATGAGAATGAGCACTGAAAGGGATTGGTCAGGAAAGTTTAATGGGTGTGTTGTGCCAGGAGAGAGTTTCTCAGATACTCTTTCTGCTGAGAGAACAACAGATAGCTATGGCTGTGTGTTTCAGAAAACAGATTGTTTGGATTTTGGGAGATTTGTGGATACATTGGTTGAAGGCGCATGCAGAAAGCTGTGGAGTAGATGTAGATCTTGGATTTCCACATGTGGAAGTACATTGGCATGGAGTACTTGGAATGAAGTGGTTGGACTTGCTACCTCTCTGCTATTGTGGAGACAGCGCAACATCCAGACATAATTGTAATTCATTGTGGAGGGAACAGTTTAGGACATGTGTCTGGAATTTCTTTGCAATTTGCTATGAAAGATGGACTTGGAAAGGTTATGGACATGTTTGCTAATTCTCAAGTAATATTTTCACGGATTGCAAATTGAGACAAATTTGGCTTTGTTCTTCTTTATTTTGTCCACAAATGGAAAAAGCAAGGCACAATGTCAATAAGGTTGTTTGTGCCTTTCTAAGAGATTTTGGAATGTCCTCTTTTCACAATGAAAATATTATGTTTCGTAGTACATATATTTTTCGCAGAGATGGAGTCCATCTTACTTATGCTGGCAATCTGATTTTTCTGAGAAATGTACAAAATGCATTGCGACCATTTTTAGAATTACAGCATCCATTTTGAAGTAGGTGTTAGGTATTTATAATTTTTTACATACAAACACCTCCCAAAGGCTCTTTTCAGAGCCACCACTTCCTCCCAGAGAAAATTGCAATGGTTATTATAGGGTAGCAACCCAATTTTTTAGATGTTCGCGGACTGTCCGCAGACTTCTAAAAATACAAAGGGCCCTGCTTCATTTATTTTCACTTCTATGTTTTAACTGTGAAAGGCGGCTCTGAAAAGAGCCTTATTTTTTTTTTTGATTTTTCTTATTTTGTATTTTTTTGGGTTTTTATACACGACACACTAGGAGAGGAGGGGAAAGGAGGGTAAAAGGGGGGACACCAACCACTGGGATAAGAAAGGGCGAGCTGAGAGAGGAAGGTGTAGAATGGGTTTTATTTGGGTAGTGAGCAGGTCTTCTCGTGCTCTGAGACGATAGTCTCAAAAGCACTGCGAAGTCGCTCCCCCCTGCAGAGTACTGTGTCACAGTACATACATACAACTGTGACCCTCGAAAGGTAAGGGTCACAGAATTCTGTATGGCCTTTGTGGCAGCTTGAGGAAGACACTGTCCCACATAGGTGGACCTTGTGGTGACAGGATCAGAAACGGAGGATGAAGTAGAGGAAATCAACCTACTACGTACTTCGCAAGGTACAACCTTGCGAATAGCCCCAGAGTGAAATGACCTCAGGTGTCGCTTCATGGTAGTGGTCCCAAAGCTGTACGAACCATGCCTCCCGCGACTGAGTATCATTTTGCACTCATTGCAGGTGACACGGTTCGCACAAGCCTTAGGACCATTCCCATAAGCCACCACACCCAAGACTATCGCTTAGTGCGGGTAGTAGGGATTTCCTCAACCTCATTCTCGTCATCCTCTTCTTCCTCCTCTGCATCGTCACTCCTGTTCCCCTCTTCAGGCACTTGGGAAGGTGGTGGTGGTGGAGGGGCCGGGGGTGGTGCTGAAGCAGGTGCAGCACCAGGTGGCAGTAGTGCAGCCAGGGATGCCATCTCGATGGTGTAATCTGCAAGTTGCAGGAGAAATAGCTGTGCTCTGAAGAATAGCCAGAAACACAATGAGAATAAGCTCTAGGGCGTGGTCTTTTGTAGGGGTGCTTGTAGGCGGTTCGCGGACATGCACGCTGTCCGCAGACAGATCGAACACAAAAAAAGGTTCAAAAAGTTTCAAAAAGTATGTAGAAACTCATGATTAGTATGTGGGACTTGTGCTATGGTGAGATTTTATTGAAAAATATTGTGGATTACTTGAAAATGTACTTTTAAATTGTTCGGGGACACAAACAGTGTCCCCATTCAGAACACGCAATTAGTGTGGGCGCGGTCACATGATCCCTCCGCGAACATGTCCGCGAAGGAAGCGTCTGTCCGCAGGACACCAAATGCATGGACATTGGTTTGCGCATACGCGTTGATGTTCTACGGACACTGTTCGGGTCCTGAAGTAATTAAAAGTGTGTCACACGTCAAACGAACATTTGTGGACACCGCGTGTGTTCTAGAACAGTTTCAACTTGCTAGCGAACACTACGGACAGGTATAATGTTCTTTAGGACACTTTGATTTTCGCTTCTTTACGAACATTTCAGGACATTGCGTGTGTTCTTAGAACAGTTTCAACTTGCTAGTGAACAGTATGGACAGGTATAGTGTTCTTCAGGACACCTCCATTTTCGTTTATTTACGAACATTTCAGGACACCAATTGTGTTCTTAGAACAATTTCAACTTGCTAGCGAACACTACGGACAGGTATAGTGTTCTTCAGGACACTTTAGTTTTCATTTCTTTACGAACATTTCAGGACACCGCGTGTGTTCTTAGAACAGTTTCAACTTGCTAGCGAACAGTACGGACATGTATAGTGTTCTTCAGGACCCCTCCATTTTCATTTATTTACGAACATTTCAGAACACCCGCGCTGTCAGCGAACACCTACATTGTTTTTTTTTAAAAAAAAAAACAGAAACTAATTACAACACAATATAAAAATTTAACTTTATTTAACATATATTAATAATTTATGACAGAGAAGGTGAGGCAGAAACGGAAGCAAAAACAAGAGAATTAGGGGTTTCAACATGATTGGTATAGGGTGAAGAAGGGATGGAAGTCTCATCAAAACGTTTTTGGTTATGGAGAGGGTTTGGGGATAATTGACTTGGATATGGTAAGGGGGGACAAGTACATGTCGGGCAATGGGTTGAGGTTTTTGTTTTAAAATGATCTTCAACAAAAGTTTTCAAATTATTAAAATTGGTCAACAATAAATCAATTTTTTCTTTTATGCTGTCAAGCGTGTTATCCATAACAGTTTCTTCAGAGGTATTTTCTATTTTGGTATGCTCTGTACAATAAAAATATATATATGTTAATTGTATATAAAATAATAATAATTAAATGTTTTATATTGTAAAGTGTTTACCATTAGTTTGACTATCTTGTGACATTTCCTCATGTGGGAAATGCTCCTCAAGCCATTCCAGAGTACTAGACATTTCTGTGAGAAAAAAAAAGATAATAAATTTTTTTTTATCTAATACAGAAAGTTTATAAATATATGAGTAAAATGAAGTACACTTACTATTTCAGGTAAGATATGTTCAAAGTACTCTGTAGGTCTGGTCTTGTTCTTAGTTGTAGAGTGTCTGTGAGGTAATTATGTTGGAAGACAATTTATCTTCTTCTGGTATATTCCATTTTAAAACATATTGTATCTAAATGAAGGGTTAGTGTGTTACATACATGGCTTACATTTCTTATGTATTACTACATATAATGTGTATGTGTCCTGCTTTTTGAATTTGTTAAATGTTTCTATGTTATGATATAACAATCAAACATACCCTCCCAGAGTTTTTAGGTAGTGGTACTGTTCTCCAAACATGTCCGCGGACATTAAAAGAGTTTGCGGACATCAAGTTCAGTAGAAGAGGTTCAGTATTTTCCATATTACATGTACATAATGTCAAAGTTATTATTGTTAAGTTGCGCTACTAAAAACCTATGAAATTCAGTGAAAAAACGTTGTTAAAGGGACGTTATGGTTAAGTTGCGCTACCAAAAACCTATGAAATTCAGTGGAAAAAACTTTGTTAAAGGGACGTTATGGTTAAGTTGCGATACTAAAAACCTATGAAATTCAGTGAAAAAATGTTGTTAAAGGGACGTTATGGTTAAGTTGCGCTCCTAAAAACCTATGAAATTCAGTGAAAAAACTTTGTTAAAGGGACGTTATGATTAAGTTGCGCTACTAAAAATCTTTGAAATTCAGTGAAAAAAACTTTGTTAAAGGGACGTTATGGTTCCAAGTAAAACTGAAAAACCCTTGAAATTCGCCAGTTATGGTAAGCTAAGCAACCATAACTCGCGCCACCACCGTGCACTGCTAAGACTAACACCCATGATATCAAAGATGACATCACAAATGTCATTGATGACATCACTGATGACATCACATGTGCATTTACCTTTCATGAAAAGTCTGTACAAGGGTTTCTTATTGTAATGTTAATAAAAAACTACTGGACGGATTTTCACCAAATTTGCAAAAGCACGCTTTCGGGACCAATCCGTCCAGCGGTTTGGGCTGTAGACGTGAGCACATTTTTTTTCCCATTCAGTCTATGGGAAAAAAAAGTTTTGGAACCCCCCCTATAACTTTGCCCCCCCTGGACGAATCATCACCAAACTTTGCAAAGAAATTCAGAGTGACCCAAATACTTTTTTTGCAAAGTTTGGTGAGGATCCGTCCAGGGAGAGCGAAGTTATAAGGCGCCCAAAAAGTGCTCTTCCTATGGAAACAGCAACTTAACCATAACTACATGGCCACTACCGTGGCCATGTAATATATATATATATATATATATATTCAGTGAAAAAACTTTGTTAAAGTGACGTTATGGTTAAGTTGCGCTACTAAAAACCTATGAAATTCAGTGAAAAAACTTTGTTAAAGGGATGCTATGATTAAGTTGCGCTACTAAAAACCTATGAAATTCAGTGGTCCAGTAGTTTTTTTTTAAAATGACCAAAAAGTAGGTAAAAAAAAATTAGTGATATTTGTGTTCGGTCCGCGGACACACTTCCCTGTTCGCTCCGCGGACAGTGTCCTGATTGGCCAATCGGCTTGCGTGATGTTCGCGGACATGCAACTTGTTCGCTGATTGGATGGCGTGGAGCGTGAAGCGCGTCAGATTTTCGGTAGCGCCCGCCATCTTGGATTTGCGGTCATCCGCGGACAGCGCGGTGAAACTTTGTTCAAAATTTGTATTTAATAGAGTGTGTTGGTGTGTAGGAGTGTTTGGGGAGGGTGGGAGTGTATGAGATAGGATGAAAGTTGTGTTTTTTATGTGTTAGATGTTCTTTTTGTGTTCAATTTGTCTGCGGATATCACGGGTGTTCTGAAATGTTCTAAATAAACTCAACGGGGGGTGTTCTGAGGACTCAATATGTGTCCGTTTTGTTCGCAAGCAAACTGTAACTGTTCTAAGAACACTCGCAGTGTCCTGAAATGTTCGCAAATAAACAAAATGGGGGTGTCCTGAGGACGATGTCCGTATTGTTTGTTGTCAAGTTGAATATGTTCTAAGAACACTCGCGGTGTCCTGAATTGTTCTCAAAAACACAAAATGGGGGTGCTCTGAAGACGTTGTCGAACACTCGCTGTGTCCTGAAATGTTCGCAAATATGAATGGGGGTTGTGGCTGACAAGTTGAATGTGTTCTAAGAACACTTGCGGTGTCCGGAAATGTTTGCAAATAAACAAAATGGGGGTGTCCTGAGGACGCTGTCCGTATTGTTCTCTGTCAAGTTGAATGTGTTCTAAGAACACTTGCGGTGTCCTGAAATGTTCGCAAATAAACAAAATGGGGGTGTTCTGAAGATGTTTCTAAGAACACTCGCGGTGTCCTAGAATGTTCGTAGGGGGTGTCCTGAAGGCGTAGTCCATATTGTTCGCTGGCAAGTTGAATGTGTTCTAAGAACACTTGCAGTGTCCTGAAATGTTCGCAAATAAACAAAATGGGGGTGTCCTGAGGAAGCTGTCCGTATTGTTCTCTGTCAAGTTGAATGTGTTCTTAGAACACTCATGGTGTCCTGAAATGTTCGCAAATAAACAAAATGGGGGTGTTCTGAGGACACTGTCCGTATTGTTCGTTGTCAAGTTGAATGTGTTCTAAGAACACTCGCGGTGTCCTGAAATGTTCGCAAATAAACAAGATGGTGGAGTTCTGAAGACGCTTCTAAGAACACTCGCGGTGTCCGGGGAATGTTCGTAGGGGGTGTCCTGAGGACGCTGTCCGTATTGTTCTCTGTCAAGTTGAATGTGTTCTAAGAACACTCTCGGTGTCCTGAAATGTTCGCAAATAAACAAAATGGGGTGTTCTGAAGACGTTTCTAAGAACACTCCCGGTGTCCTGGAATGTTCGTAGGGGGTGTCCTGAAGGCGTAGTCCGTATTGTTCGCTGGCAAGTTGAATGTGTTCTAAGAACACTCGCAGTGTCCTGAAATGTTCGCAAATAAACAAAATGGGGGTGTCCTGAGGACGCTGTCCGAATTGTTCTCTGTCAAGTTGAATGTGTTCTTAGAAACTCATGGTGTCCTGAAATGTTCGCAAATAAACGAAATGGGGGTGTTCTGAGGACACTGTCTGTATTGTTCGTAGTCAAGTTGAATGTGTTCTAAGAACACCTGCGGTGTCCTGAAATGTTCGCAAATAAACAAAATGGGGGTGTTCTGAAGATGTTTCTAAGAACATTTTCGGTGTCCTGGAATGTTCGTAGGGGGTGTCCTGAAGGCGTTGTCCGTATTGTTCGCTGGCAAGTTAAATGTGTTCTAAGAACACTTGCAGTGTCCTGAAATGTTCGCAAATAAACAAAATGGGGGTGTCCTGAGGACACTGTCCGTATAGTTCATTGTCAAGTTGAAAGTGTTCTAAGAACTATCGCGTTGTTCTGAAATGTTCTCAGGGGGTGTCCTGAAAACGCTGTCCGTATTGTTCGCTGGCAAGTTGAAAGTGTTCTAAGAACACTCATAATGTCTGCGGACATTAAAAGGTTCCATAGACCATAGTTGAAATGTTTGACACTATGGATGTAATATGCTGCGGTGGTTGTTGCCAGGGCATAGAGTCTTGGGTGCATGGCCATTTGGCCATTTGGCCATGCACCCAAGACTCTATGCCCTGGCAACAACCACCGCAGCATACCACATTCATATTTGCTTATAACTTTGGGCGAAAAACAAATGTATAAGGAACAAAGGTATTAGATACTATGGATGTGATATGCTGCTATGGTTCTCCTTATTAGTGTATACTTACTGTTTGGTCTAGTAACGGGAGTCCATGTTTTTCTTGTTAATTTCTGTGATAAAAGAAAATAGCATGTTAGTATTAGTATTTTGTAATGACTTATTACATTGTATAATCAATATACTTTTTTTTTTGGACCCTCATATTTAGTAGATTACAAATCAGAGTACTGTGCAATTTGCTCAGTTTCTGTATTTGTTGCTAAACTCATTGGGTCTGTGGGAGAAAAAAAACTCCATGTTGGTTTAAAAAAAAACCTTTTTCTGTTATGCTACAGTTTATTTGTTTGTTTGTTTTCAGTGTTCACTTGTTGTTTCTGGCTAATGCTTTATACTTTGGCTTGTTGTATTGTTTTGGAGCAGTAACATATTATTTATTTGTTTTGATATTATAAAATTTTGGAGCAGTTAGATACCAATTGGCGTATTCTAACTGTCTATTTTTTTGATATATTTTAGTGGTATTGATTTATCTATTTGGATATTGTTAAATTTTGGGACAGTTAGATACCAATTGGCATGTTCTAACTGTGTATTTTTTGGTCGAATTTAGTGGTATTCATTTATCTGATTAGTTGTTGTAGAATCTTTGAGCAGTTAAATAGCTTTTGGAGTATTCTAACAGTTTATATTTTTTTAACACAAGTTTACTTAGGGTTTAAATACAGTTGCGTTATCAAATTTTGGTTTTAAGAACATCAAATAAGCATTTGTAAGATTTCCTGGTAATCTCTGCTTTAGAGTAATGGTACTATCATTACATTCAAACCATCCACATTTCTTTTGTATATATGCAGTGTAGTGCCCTGAATTGGTTGTGGCTCCTGCGTGGTAGATTATACCTATTGTTGTGAAGGTTTTCTTACCAAGTGATATTTGACCATGTGTGAATCCAGTCAGCTTGCAGTTGTTTTTGGTACCATCTGCATTTTAACGTAGAAGCATTAGTATTATGTACTTACTATGTGTCTGTATTACTAACGTGGAGCGATTATCTGAATTGCAGGTAGAGCATAATCTACCATGGTTTGGATTTTATACAAGTCGCTGAAATGGAATGGATTCACAATTTGGTATTGATATATATATGAAGCGTTCATTGGGGATTTCTTCTTGTGTCACATTGTTGCAGAGAGTGCATGTATGTTTCCACATGTATAAAATCTGAAAGATTTCATTTATAGGTATGTTTTTGTTTTCCAGTACTTGTAGTTAGTGCATTAGAAATTCTTGTGGATCTTCCTGTGAATTTATAGTGAATTTCACCATTCCAGCACAGTAGTCCAATTGTTGTCTTATTGCAAAAACACTATACGTGTTGTCAGGATTGTTTGCTGCATTTCTGTGACGTACTAACATTTGCAAACACAATGGGTCTGTACTGTGTAAGTAAATTTTGTCAACAATTGGTGGTAATTGAAATAGAATATTCATTGCTACATTTGCGTAGCAACTTACACCAACTATATTTGAGAATTTAAATGGTCCAAGTAGTTCTGTATCTAACTGCTTTTTTTGAGAGAGAGGAAGGTGTAGAGTGGGTTCTCTTGTGTCTTCCTTCTTTAAAGAAGTACTTGGTTTACTTTCCCTAATTGATTCTTTTTTGCTTGTGGTACTTGATGAAGTATTAGTTTCTTTTACTCTCTTTGGAGGATTCGCAGTGACATCCTGTTGCATTTCTGTTTGATTTATTTTCTTTTATAACGTTTTACTTTTTGTGGAACAGAATATGTGTTTAGGTGGGGGGTGTCTAGTGAGCGAAGTCTATTGTATTCTAAAATGCAAGGAATATCAGCGTTTATTTTACTTGCATCAAAGTTGATTAGAAATAGACCGTCAAGTGTACGTAAGCGTGATAGTGCTACATAGCTCATGCCTTCTTTAAAGACTGTGTTACCAATATCTATCATTGCTTTGTCTAGGGTAAAACCTTGTGATTTATGAATCGTGACTGCATATGCAAGAGTTAGAGAAAATTGTTCTCTGCGTACATACATATCTTTGAAGAGAAGGAATCTAGCTGTTGAGCGTCCTATCCTTTTTACTTCTGAAAGTTTGTCAAAGAGTATATTGACAAACTGAATTTTGTTGTTGCGTGGGTGTGTTTGAAAGCCAACAACTGTACCCAAAGCTCCATTTACTAGTCCTTGGTCCACATCAAGGTTACGTTTAAGCATTACTCTGCAATTTAAGGATAATTTTAATATCTTTTCTAAGCCTGCTGTGTTTGAGATTGATTTTTCTAAACTATTTAGTCTTGTTGTGGCTTGGTCACACATGGGTAGTATCATACCATGTACATCTAGTTTGTCTGTGGCGCTAATTTCCATGATTGGTTGCATTTCGTTACTTAGCATGATTTCATTGAATTTGAAACAGCTTACAAGAGTTGGCATTAAGGCCATACAATTGACATTTTTGTGGGCTAATTGTTCCATAACATCTGTAGCACATGTATTATCGCCATAAAGTGCATTAATGTGCCAGGTTTTCAATATTGCTTCTGCTTCTTTAGAAAGTATACCAACTCTGATACTTTCAAAAATGTTGGCATAAATGAGATCTGCAGATTGCTGCATGTTTTCTGTTAATTCTCTGTATTGGAAATGTTGCCAAAGGTTGACATTTCCAATGCTGCCAACAGTTTTACGGCAGAGTTTGTGTCCTAATGTTTTAAAAATAGGCTCACCTTTTACTGGTGTTAATTGAAGCAGATCTCCAAAAACAATAAAATGTTTTCCTGCAAAGATCTCTTCATAGTCTGTTTTGAGTACTTCTTGTAATCCGAGGTGAATCAAAGCTAACATCAGGTTGGAGACCAGGCTCACTTCATCTATTAGTAGCATTTTCATTTGTTTCAATACTCTGCGTAATTCCATTGCAGCTTCTGCAGAAAGTTTGTAATAGTCTAATTTGTTCTGGTGTTCTGCTGGTAATAGTAGTAATCGGTGTAATGTAACACCACAAATGTTGTAGGCAGCTAAACCTGTGGGGGCAGTGACAACAGCTGACAGTTTGTTGTTTGTCAATTGTTGAAGGAACTTACTAAAGATTTTGATTAGGAATGTTTTGCCAGAACCAGCTTCACCACTGACGTACAGTAGTATAGGTTTATAATTATGGCAGGAACATTCTTTATTTTCATGTTTTACACCATGTGCAATTTGTTTTTTTACTTCTTAAAAAATGCTACTTTGCTCATTGTTTAGTTTTGATTGTAGTATAGTTAAGTCTTCCTTATCTTCATACTGACACATGTTGTTTTCTACTTCTATCATAGCTAATTCTGCCTCATTTATTATTAGTGGTTCTTGGCTTCCTGTTACAGAAGGTTGACTACTGTCAGGATTGTCCTTATATAGTTGGGCTTGGAGTTCTTCTTCGTGTTGCTGTTCATTGTGCAACATTATTTTGTACTTTGGAAAGTTTATATCAGTTATAGTGCTTTCATTTGCTTTGAAAGCATCCTCATATGAGTCATAGTTATCTAGTATTTCTTCTTCTTTTCTCCATGGTTTAAAGAGTTGTAGCAGGGACATGTAATATACTTCTTTATGTTGAGGAGTCTTTAATGACAATTTGATATGATTCATTACATTTGGTTTAGTGAGTTTAACTAAGCTGCCTTCACAGTTTGTCACTCTGTATTTGCCTTTTTTTTCATCAGGTTTTATATTATTTTTGTATGTGTAGTTTTGGGCTATGTGGTATAGACACATGGTTTCCAAAGTATTACTTCAGTTTGGGTAGTATGTGTCCAATAAATTGTTTTTTAAAATGTCTTGGCTGTTGGGATCATGTTGGGCTATTGTTTCTATATCTTCGTAGGATTTTAGAACTCTTTTTCTAGATTTAGCTGGACCAAGAATTAGCCATACTATATTTTCAGATTTACCATACAATGCAGTACCAGTTAAATGATCAGCTGCTTCATATGATCCACATTCTCTATGGGAGAGCATTTTTATGCCCGAGCTGTATAATTTCTGAGACACTGTTTTATCTGATGACAGGTCATTCCAGTGGTCTTGGAGCTCTGTCGTTTCTGCTTTGGTTAAGTATGCTGTGACATATCGTGCAACTGCAATAGAATTGTCTGCAATATACTGCACATCTATGTTTGCATTCCATAAGTGGGCAATGATTGCATTATAATCATTGATATATTTTTCTTCTTCTTTTCTTTTTACGTAATATGTATTTTTAGATGGCTTACCTTTAACACTATGTCTAACTGAAGACATGAGGTTGTTCACTTGACCTGCATTTGTAACTGGTCTATGGAAACCAAATCGGCATTTGATGTAGTATTTCCCTCTGTTTTTGTATTTGTGACGACAATATTTTCCACATTTGTGTCTTTGAAATTGTAAAATTTGTGCATGAAGATCACTATATGTGGCTTCTGATGGAATTTCACAAGTGACATATTTTTCAATAAACTGTAAAACAGTGGCATCACTGTCTTGACCAAATTTAGGAGCATCTTTAATCCATAAAAGCATGTGGATATGTGGTGCTCCTCTGGCTTGGTATTCTTTTCTCCAAAAGAAGTGTTGCTCTTCTCCAAGGGGAGGAACAGTTTTATTACAAATAAAATGTAACATAGCAATGAAGTGATGGTGAAAATATCTTGAAACATTAACTGGATCCAAAGAACAAAGTTCTCCAGGTGTTAGTATATCTATGTTTGTTTTGTTTTTATTTGATATGCGTAGGAAATCATGTAAATCTTCCCATGCATATTCTGCACAACTTAATGTAACAAACCAAGTGGGTGGGCCAAGGTTTCTGATCATACAATGTACATCTCCATGACGTCGAAACCAGTACTCTTTAGTTCCACGCATATTGGCTAATAAATATGTAATATTCGATTGTAAAACCTCATGCTTTTGTTGCACTTTTTCTAATAATTGTGTAGCTGTCATATTTTGAAAGTGTGATCCTGATTTTAATATGTGTGCAACTCTGTAACATAAAGTTGCTAGTTCACTTTCAAAGAGTAGGTGGAATATGTATTCCACATTTTGTCTAAATCTGGGATCTTCAGAATACATCCGTAATGAGCGGTATTCTGAAGCTGATATTTGAATAGGTCTATCATCATACCTTCCTCCTTTGCCAGTGGGAAAGAGTAGAGGAAAAGCATGTGCTTCTATACTTTTTTCCCATATGCTGATTGGCGATCCTTTTGTTTGACGCATTTGGTAAGTTTCCAGTTCATCTTCCACGGTGTCATTACAGTGCAAAGGATGAATTGTATAATGGTCTAAAGTATTTGATATTGTAGCAGGATCTAGAAGCTCAAATTGACCAGCTTCTTGTGTTTCTTGAATTATTTCAGTTGTATCTTTCAAGTTTTCTTCAATATTAATTTCTTTGTAATATTCATTATTCTCTTTAAGATATTGGAAGGCTTGTCTAACTTTTTATAAATCTACCAGCTGTTGCCATATTTTTTTGTCTTTTGTAGGTACTCCATTTACTACGGTAGTGGCCATGTAGTTATGGTTAAGTTGCTGTTTCCATAGGAAGAGCACTTTTTATGGCGGCTTATAACTTCGCTCTCCCTGGACGAATCCTCACCAAACTTTGCAAAAAAATGTATTTGGGTCACTCTGAATTTTTTTTGCAAAGTTTGGTGAGGATTCGTCCAGTGGGGGCAAAGTTATGGGGGGTGTCCAAAAACTTTTTTTTTTTCCCATAGACATAATGGGAAAAAATGTGCTCACGCCTACAGCCCAAACCGCTGGACGGATTTACACCAAATTTGCGGCAGGAGCGGCGGCTTGGTCCCGAAAGCGTGCTTTGCTTTATTTGGTGTAAATCCGTCCAGTAGTTTTTTAAAAAATGACAAAAATGTAAGTGAAAAAAATTAGTGATATCTGTGTTCGCTTCACGGACACACTTCCCTGTTCGCTCCGTGGACAGGACGGTGATTGGGCAAGTAGCTTGCGTGATGTCCGCAGACATCTGACGTGCTCTCTCATTGGATGCGGTGAAAGCGTGCAGTGCGTCTGGCTTCTGAGACGCCCGCCATCTTTGTTCCTCGCATGAGAGGCTTTGTAAGCCTTCACAGTAAATCCCCCACGCCCGCTCATGCCCGTGTCTGTCTCCTGTTCAACCAACCCACCCCCCCGCTCATGCCCCGTGTGTCCTTCTGGTCACCCCCACTGATGCTCCGTGTCTTCCCTTTTCCTCCAGCCCCCCGCTCATGCCATCGGCACACAGTGGCCAGCGGAGGGCCGAGGAGCGGGATCAGCCACCTGCACACGAACGCCGTGTGTCTTTCTCATTGCCGCCCACCCCCCGCTCATGTCCGTGTGTCTTTCTCCCTCCCGCCCTCCCCCCGCTCAGGTCCGTGTGTCTTTCTCCCTCCCACCTACCCCCCGCTCATGTCCGTGTGTCTTTCTCCCTCCTGCCCACCCCCTGCTCATGTCCATGTGTCATTCTCCCTCCTGCCCACCCCCGCTCATGCCCCGTGTGTCTCTCCCACCCCCCGTGTGTCTCTCCCACCCCCCGCTCATGTCCGTGTGTCTCTCGCCTCCCGCCCACCGCCCGCTCATGTCCGTGTGTCTCTCCCCACCCGCCGCCCACCCCCCGCTCATGTCCGTGTGTCTCTCCCCACCTGCCGCCCACCCCCCGCTCATGTCCGTGTGTCTCTCCCCACCCGCCACCCACCCCCCGCTCATGTCCGTGTGTTTCTCCCCATCCGCCGCCCACCCCCCGCTCATGTCCGTGTGTCTTTCCCCACCCGCCGCCCACCCCGCTCATGTCCGTGTGTCTCTCCCCACCCGCCGCCCACCCCCGCTCATGCCCCGTGTGGCTCTCTCCCCTTCCCCCACCCCCGCTCATGCCCCGTGTGTCTCTCTCCCTCCCCTCACCCCTGCTCATGCCCCGTGTGTCTTTCCCCCTCCCGCCCACCCCCGCTCATGCCCCATGTGTCTCTCCCCCTCCCGCCCAACCCCCGCTCATGCCCTGTGTGTCTCTCTCCCTCCCCCCCACCCCCGCTCATGCCCCGTGTGTCTCTCTCCCTCCCCTCCACCCCCGCTCATGCCCCGTGTCTCACTCCCCTTCCCCCCACCCCCCGCTCATGCCTCGTGTGTCTCTCTCCCTACCCCCGACCTCCGCTCTTGCCCCATGTGTCTGTTTCCCTCCCCTCCACCCCTGCTCTTGCCCCGTGTGTCTTTACCCCTCCCGCCCACCCCCGCTCTTGCCCCATGTCTCTTTCCCCCTCCCGCCCACCCCTTCTCTTGCCCCGTGTCTCTTTCCCCCTCCTGCCCACCCCCGCTCTTGCCCCAAGTCTCTTTAAGCCCTCCCGCCCATCCTCGCTCATGCCCCGTGTCTCTTTCCCCCTCCCGCCCACCCACGCTCTTGCCCCCTGTCTCTTTCCCCCTCCCGCCCACCCCTGCTCTTGCCCCATGTCTCTTTCCCCCTCCCACCCACCCCCGCTCTTGTCCTGTGTCTCTTTCACCCTCCCGCCCACCCCCGCTCTTGCCCCGTGTCTCTTTCCCCCTCCCGCCCACCCCTGCTCTTGCCCCGTGTCTTTCCCCCTCCCGCCCACCCCCGCTTATGCCCCGTGTGTCTCTCTCCCTCCCCCACCCCCCGCTCATGCCCTGTGTGTCTCTCTCCCTCCCCCACCCCCGCTCATGCCCTGTGTGTCTCTCTCCCCTTCCCCCTCCCTCCGCTCATGCTCCGTGTCTGTCTTCTGTTCCCCCCGCTCATGCCCCGTGTCTGTCTCCTGTTCTCCCCACCCCCCGCTCATGCCCCGTATCTGTCTCCTGTTCCCCTCATGTGCCGTGTCTGTCTCCTGTTGCCCCCCACACCTCCCGCTCATGCCCTGTGTCTGTCTCCTGTTCTCCCCACCCCCCGCTCATGCCCCGTGTCTGTGTCCTGTTTCCCCTGTCAATCTGGAAAAATGAATACCCTTCATTTGAATGATAGACGTAACTTGATGGCCGTGGTCCAACCGTCTTATGCACCGAATTATAGAAATATAAACTGCTATGCTTGACCAACGAGCAGCCATTTTAAATGTAGCAAGAATTGCCATTTTGCTTGTTAACCATTGCTCATTGCTTTCTGTCTAAAAACTGCTTTGCAGCTTGCAATTCTTGCAGATTCTGCTTACTCTGCTCAAACTGTTAACATTGTTGGCTGAATATGAAAGGACAAGGTCGCGGGACTGAAGAGTCTGTTGAAACTCCTCATGAGTAGCCCAGAGAGGAATGCCCACGCTCCCTCTCTGTAGCCTTGGGAGAGAGCTGCACGGCATTTAATCACTTCACAGCTGCCAGCCAGTCTCGTACGATGGTAGAATATGTTAGAATAATACAGCTAAAGGCTTGAATTATGCTTTTCCTACGGCCCCCCTTCGCAAAACCCTTTAGAACTTGTCGGCTCCCAGGACACAAATAGTACCTCATAGATAGCAAAGCTTGGAATGTGGCTCTTCCCCTGTGTGCAGCTTGCTTCCAAGAACAGAACCACTGTGTTCTGTTCAACAACTAAAAGATGCCTCCGCACTTTCTAATTGCACATTGTTACTAGAATAGACATCGAAAATGTCATAATCGTCATACTCGTCGGATATGTCCATCGTCATCCCGAGTTCAAAGGAACTTAATAAAGAGGGGTGTTGAACATGACTTTGCTGATTGTATGATATGCATTTTGTATATATGTAACTGATGTACGTAATTCGCTCTCTTGTGTCCCTCGAGGTCTAGGAAACTCACGTTGCGGGGCGTGAGATCAGAATTGGCCAATTGATACTATCTTTTGCTTGCAATAAACCCTAGCATTGGGAATTTGAACCTCGTGTCTGGCGCATCTTTTCGTGTATGTTTATTGCCTTGTTTCCATAGCACAAGGGACCCCTAGGGGCCCCTTTCAAGATGGCGCCCGAATAGGGGCCCTCCCCCACTTGCCCCATCGTATACGTTGTAACAGAGTAAAGGCGGAAGAACGGCGAGGACTGGACGCTCGAGCCGGGATCAAGAAGTGTACGGGGCACCCTGTAGAAGTGAGGAGAGATTCCTTCCGCAGATCTGCACACATCTGATCCCTGATCGACGTACCGGGCCAGAGGGCAAAGGAGGCGAGGGTCCCGAGATGAGGCAGAAGCCAGAGAAGCACAGACACGACGTTGGGAGAGGTTGCGTTAGAACAGGCGACTTGTTTTATCAGGTGAGGCATTCCCCGATTCAAAGAGAAACCTGATTTTTGGTAGAGTGTTGATTTTGCAAAGTCAAACGTCCAGGTAAAAGTGGCTAACCAAAGGGGAAGGTTAAAGAAACATGGTGGGAGTACTGTCCACTTTAGCAGGGCTTTTCAGCTGCGGTAGACAGTCCTTGGAAGATGGCCAAAGTGCACCGCCTGGGGGAACGCCGACTTATGATATGTATGCAAAATATGGTGTGGGTGCGATAATATTTTGTGAAATTTGGCATTGGCAAACTAGAAAGCAACCCAACCATCAGTGGCCGATTAATGGTAGTTTTGAGATTGGGAGGATAGATAACCTAGAGAGGGTGCTAATTAGAAAGAAAGCGCGACCTGCAGCTTTTGAGACTTTCAAAGATTGGAGGAGGGAAGCAATGCTCCGACTTCGGAGTAGAGAGAAGCATGCGCGTAGGCACACAACAAAGCTTGAGATAGCAGAAGAGAAGGAAGAGGAGGAGTGGACTGCAAGTCTAAGACGGGAAGGGAGACGTGACCAGATGAACATAGACAGAATATACCCGCAGCGGGAACTACACATAGCAGATGAATTAATGGAACATTTGTTAACAAACACGGGTCGAGGCCCAAAACCAGAATCGAAACCAAACACGATACCAGTGACTGCGCAGACCCAACCAGTAGCTCTCATACCCCCTCCCGCAGCCCAAGAACTTCCCCTCACGCAAGCGTTAACCCAAGCCCCGCCCACAGCGCGAGCACTCCCACAAATGCAGACCACGGACACACAATTTCCCAGCACCCAGCAAGGCCCTTCACAGATGCCACCTGTGTCACTTGTCCCATCCGCACCTCCCGCTCTAGAGACAGATTCAGCACCATCCGCCCCTCCAGAAGTCGAAATTGAGACCGGGGAGATGAGAGGCGGGGCTGAAGGAACAGGATTTGGACGGGTAACTCGAAGCACGATCAGCAAAGAAAGAAAGATTGAATTACGGCAAGAGGCAGAAATGTACATAGAAGGAAATGATGAGGCGGCAGCATTGGCCTCATTGTATGAGTACCGAAGAAGCAACGAGAGACAGGTAGTGTTGGAATGCATGGGGAAATTCTTGGTGGGAGAATGGAAAAAGTTACTTGACAAATTACCACCACAACGATTGTTAGATTTGAACCAATTAGCATGTTGTAGAATAAAAGATGAAGAAGTGAAGGAACATGTGGATAGACTTTTTGATCTTAAAAATGAGTTGGATAATGAATATGCCGAAATGTTTGCTGCACCTGGGTACAGGGGTTGGGATATTAGAAGAGAGGGGAGAGGGAGGGTAGAATGATACATAGAGCGGAGACATTCAACGTTATCTGTACAGAAGGGCGAGAAATTGAAAGTATATATACGAGAAGCGGTAAAATGGGTATCAAATCCTAGTATTCCAACTATGGTTATACATGACATATTTGACGAATATTCCATACCAATGAAAAGAAAAGCACTGCAATCGATGGCTGAACATTTGATAGAGAAGGATATAAAAAATAATAAGGCCAGCCCACCTGAGATACTAGCGGTATACAGGAGAGCATTCGAGCGAAGTACAGGAGAAACGGGCCTATCACTGGACTTAGGAATACTATTGAACCTAAGAGAAGGAGGAGGGATCGTGAGTGGGGCATTTCAAATGAGAGAGGTCCCGCCCACGTTTGTACCAAAAGTAGAGATCCCTGCGACGGGAACAGTAGGAGCGCAGGTAACACCAGCCCATTTCACCGCCCAGTATGTGCATGTTCCCTTTTCCAGGCAAGAGGTGAATACTATAAAACAGACGATTCCCGATATAAGAAATAATCCAGCAGGTTTCTACAAGGAAGTAGAGTCAACCCTGAGATCAGCAGTGCTTACTATGAGCGATATAGATTTGATTTTCCCAGCCATTTTGCCAGCAGATATATGGAAACAGATGAGGACGGTAGATGACGCGTGGGTTTTTGGCGCCACATGGGCGGAGTTACTACTGGAGGATAAAAATAGAAAAGTAGGGGAAAATCCGGGAACCCGCATGGCAGATCTACCAGAACGGATAATGCGGAGGTTAAGGGAAATAATTCCAGAAAAAAGGATTCAGTGGGACAAATTAACTACATGTGTACAGGGCAAGGATGAGCCAGTAACAGAGTCGGGGAAAAGGCTATTTGTTGATAAACATGTGAGGGGACTAATATCGCCAATTCAAGATATGTTAATGACGTTGGAAAGTTCCTGGGCAGCAAAACCGGTGAGTGAGATATTACACATAGCCCAATATTACGAGAACAGGGTAAATGTGGCGAAAGAAAGAGAGGTGAAGGATAGAGTAAATTTAAAAACAAGGGTGTTACTGCAGCAAGTCATTGGATACAATAGAGGTAGAGAAAACGCACAAGGCAGGGGAAATTTGAATAATATGCGTGGGGTGTCATTGGGATTAAATCAATGTGCGTATTGTAAGGAGGAAGGACACTGGCGAGCGCAATGCCCGCACCTACAGAATAGGGGTGGGTTTGGTCAGAGAAGGCCTTATAGAGGACATCAGGGGTCAAACGGCCCAAGCAGAAATAACATGCAGCAGCAGCAGGGATATACCATTGG